>NC_139837.1:18311795-19511795 GCF_963691815.1 Echiichthys vipera
GTAACTGGTATAATCATACAGAACATTTATGAATACAGATCGTGTGGAGCAAAATTATTTTCTGAATCATGATCTTGGCGTGAAAGAAAAATTTGACTCTATTATTATACATGCCATTACACAACATAAATGATCCTTTTTGTATTGGAGATGGTGGTGTGGCTTATTAAAAATACTTCCCCCACTCATTGTAATGAACTGATGATGACTCTTTGCAAGCTCATTAAACACAACCACACTCTCTTCGTCTCTCTCTCTCTCTCTCTCTCTCTCTCTCTCTCTCTCTCTCTCTCTCTCCTCTCTCTCTCCTCTCTCTCTCTCTCTCTCTCTCTCTCTCTCTCTCTCTCTCTCTCTCTCTCTCTCTCTCTCTCTCTCTCTCTCTCTCTCTCTCTCTCTCTCTCTCTCTCTCTCTCTCTCTCTCTCGTTTTGCTTTACTTAAACAGTACAACCGATTTCAATTACTGGGACAAACAACAGTAGTCAGGGTCTCTGTCTCTCCTGCAAGCAAACACACATAAATGACACAACACACAGATCTACAGTCAAACAAAAGCACAAACCTCTCTCGCTTCTCTTCCCTGTTTTCTATTTTCTGTTTTAGATTCGCCGTCTTGCACTTTGCTGACTGTGTGCGATGGTCAGAAGTTCTAGCTGGACACACATTTACATGGTCAATGATTTGCACTCATAAAATATGACATTGTCAGTAAGCATTAAATTCTATGTGGAAGTTGAAGGCTGCTCTGATGCTGTATCCATCCATCTCTTTAACATCCTGGCAGCTGGCTCAGCCTCGGCCCAGTGCCAATCCACCGCTCTAGATTTCATTAAGTTAAATCTGACTTGGGTCCATATTTCTTTGACTTTACAGTAACACTGGACCAGTGCTGCACTCCAGAAGAACTAATAAGATAATACTGAACCTATTTTTTTTTAAACTTTCCTCTGCCAATAAGTGAGTAACTCATCAACTCACAGGTTCACAGTGAACTGGGTGGCAGCTGACTGGCTGTGGGAAATGTCAGAAGCAGATAGGCTGCATCCAAATGTCACTAATGTGTCAGACACATGACTCTAATCAATTTCTGATGCAAATGTCATCTCTAATAACAATTAAAATGTGATTATTATTTAAAGAAAAATGACAACAAATATTATCCTTTCCAACACTGTATTCTATAAGAATAAAACCACCAGTTTATATTGGAAAAGCATGAAAAGCAGATTTGTAATTGCAAACCATTCATCAAAAGCAAAAAACGATTTCCTCCGACACTAATTCTACTAACCTCTGGCATCAAAGCACACCCACCCAGAATTACTATTCCAACAGGTGTCCCATCAAATCAAAACAGCTTGAGTAATTGATCAATCATGGCTTTATTACAACCCACTCTTTGTTAATTACAAGAATGCCAGGTCTAAGCAGCCTTTGACTCTTATGTTTCATCTGTGTTGTGTTGTTAGCATGGGGATAAACCTTGGTAACAAATTTCACTGCAAGGCTGTAATGTTACATCATGAAAAAAAGGAAACAACGGCAAATGTATCTGAAGCACAAAAACATGCACTCCCATTACAAGAGTCACACACAAAAACATCACCATGCAGAAGAGGACGTGATTGAAATAAGAAAACATAGGCTTACTGCATTATCCAAAACATGCACAAACATGAACATGCACGCACAAAAAGACACAAACGCACACTCGAACACACTCTGATAAAAGTCATTCATCTCATCTCAAAAGACAGGCATGCACCAGCTACCAAATGGTGTCGATGGGTTAATTAAGTCTTGGAGGGGTTTGATATTTTTAGACGTCTAATTAATGAACGGAACGCCAGAGGACAGGCGCAAGCTGTGGGGAGATTTGTTTAATTTGGATTTGCTGATAAACCGGATAGATTGTAGCGTGTCTCCCTCTGAAGATAAAGAAACGGGCTGGGCAGCAGCACCGTCTCATTGATTGCTGTGAAAACACACATGGTTTCCCAGCATGCTTAATGGAGTTGAAATATGGTCGCTTGTCAACATGAACACCAACCTTGACCCAAAGATCCTACAAAATGAAGACATGGGATCCAGAGGTGAGCATGCAGATGCAAGCCTGCTGCTATGTGCAATTATTCTGCGTATTTTCAGGATTGGATGATTCTGTTGTTTCTAAATAAATGTGCCAGATCCTGTTCTGTTCAACAGTGCATTATACGGTGCAAAAAATCACGATTCATCAAGAAATCATCAAGATTTATATTTAAATTCACATTATAACAATAACAGAACTTTTACTTAACCTAATTGGATTCTTCTCAATAAAGAACAGACATGAATTGGGGGAAATTATTTTTATTACATGCCATGACCAAGGTATTCTCTTATGACATCACCTCCTTAAAATACTGTACACCCAAGCAGTTTTAGCACTTCAACTTTACCAATAATTAGCACTGGTGCTCACATAATATAGCTCACAAGCATCTCATAGCAGGATAGTGCAGACACTGGCATATTAGCTGCGTGTGTGTCTACCTTTACTCAGTGGGAGGCCACAGGGAGCGTGGTGTGTATGTGTGTGTGCTGGCTAGGCAGGCCCCAGCAAATGCTCCTGCAGTGCAGCAGTACATTTCATTGATTAACTCTGCGGCTCTATCTATACACAGTACCTCTGCCACTAAGAAACATAGGTCACTGCCATAAAGTTACGAAATAGAGTGAGATAGAGAGCCAGTCAAAGAGAGAGAAAGAGAGAGAGAGAAAGGCATAATAGAAGGGATACACATATTAGATGGAGAAATGGCAGAGAGAGAAATGGACAGTGCAAAGGTTCAATCATCGGTAATCCCACCCACCAGAGCCTAATTTCCTCCCACAAGCTTACATAGATTCACTGTGTTTGTTGGAGCAGGTGCTGCTTTCTTTTTTCTCTCTCTTACTAGCCGACTACCTGACTAAACACCTACTGCACGCACACCACCAACTCTTCTCCTTCTCTCATCTCTCTCTCTCACACGTATACGCCCACACATGCAACATTTTGTCTGTGTTCGTCTTGTTTATTTACTGAGATTTAATTCAATCAGATGTTAGCCTGGAGGTGTAAATAGACATCTCTATGATAAAAGGAAACTGAAACAGTTATGTGAGAAATCTGCGAGTGACTGACACATTTTCATAATCATGTCCTTTTGATTCAAATAGTATAACTCAAATTAATGACCAATGCAATTTCTGAGACTAACTCTAAACTAACATTTGCCTTGCACAGCAGCTGATTTCTCACGATAACGAGAGCATTGACATGAGCACTCATGGGTTCACATGTCACACGAAAATCCATCCACTCCAGGTAATGCGTTGTTTTGAGCAAAGGTGAGCCTCCCAATCAGCGTCCTGTGAGGAGTTACCTGCAGTAGAGGGAGGAGTGACCGGTAACAACACGAAGAGGAAACCACTCAATATGGAAAAGAGGTTTTCACTCTTCTCCTGATTGACTTGATCCAATCACCTGCCATGTATGTTTTAAAAGTCCCTGCCCTTTTCCAAACAGTTTCCAATGACAGCTTCTCAGATGGTTCTGTGTAACAAACAATATGAGGAGTCAGGTGAAACTAACATATGAGGATCACCAAAATATCTAGTCTCTTTGTCTTACAACTTATAACAAGTCTACAGCCATGCTACCCGCATGTTATTTGATTATAGGAGACAGGGGGACAGGGGTGTGCTGGCTAAGAGCTAGCTAACTTGCTTAATATCACGATAAGTCCACTACCCAAACAGCTACTGTCTGCAGCTACGTTATGTGGATAATTCTGTTATCCCTGGTCAAAACAATCATACTAACTACTTTGTGAGTGTGTTGAACGTTGTTGTAACATTATGTTATATCACGTCCATACCACTGCATGGGCTATGGCTGTTATAAGCTCAGCCACACCACCTCAACCAGTAACAACAAGGTAAATAAGTACAAATAAATGCAACTTACAATGTAACGTAACTGTATTTAGCAAACGTTATTTTTGCTCAACATATATTGTGAACAAGAGAGTGGTGTTACAGTGTAATGTTACTAACATGGTCTATATGATTAATGTTACTAATCACCTAACTTTATGAGTTACAGTTATATCGAAATGAAGGTTGTATTGTTTACCTTGGTGTTATTGGTTGAGGTCTTGTGGCTTATACAAAAGCCAATCATCCTTCAAGAGGCCAAGGAAAAGCTACAAAAATAAGTCCTGTGCCCAGGTGTGTTTCCATCCACTGTTTTTTCCTGTACATTTTAATTTGTGCATAAATACACTGGAGTGGAAAAAGAGAAATTTCTAAAACTGAAAATATCGTGAAAAGGTTCTTACATTTGTATGAGGTGGAACAGCTGGTGTGCTGATAAAAGCAAAATAAGACAAAGTGGCATATTTCCATTGTGTTTTCTCCAGGCAAGCATCTATATTTCACCCTGCATCATCTTTCTTTGCACCTTCAACACCGCCGCATCACAAACCTCACGCTTCCATGCGTTTCTTTTATTCCAATGTTTCTCATCCTAGTCATCTGTTGACTTTAGTTTTAATCAGTGATACAGTTTGTTCTCTTCCAACTCCTGTGAAAAATTATCTTGCTTGATTTTCTTCATCAGAGATTTGAACTATGTTCTGAGAAGATACCATCCAGTTGGATTATCAGATATTGTTTTCTGGGAATGGCTGTCTACGGGAGACTGATGAGAGCTTTTCAAACATCATCATACAGTAAACTGTAAACTATATACTGTTTCTTGAACATGACATATCAACATTCTCCAAACTCATACCATGAGACACTACAAAGTATACCCTGGAGTGGGCACCACGTGGCATTGATTGTTATGTTAAAAGACAGATGAAGAATTATACTAAAGCAGCACATATTGGTAGGAAACTCTTCATAAATTATTATAGATGGCCCATTTTATTGATTTAGCCCAAGAGAGCAAAAGCATGCACAAACTACAACTAAGCTACTTTTTATTCTTGACATTCTCGTGACCAAATCTTACTAAGTAGTGGGCCATGGCCTGATAGCTATCTGGGAACCCCTTTATAAAAAGTAAGGGAACCCCTGTGTATGTGGGTGGTGTTACTGTATCTTTCAGTCACAGTGCCAGGTTTGCTTCTGCTGCTTTGCACTTCCCTTTTGTAATTTAATCAGCAGCCTTTCTGCCTCTCAAGCTCCACCTTTGGCAAGCCAACATGGCAATTAATTGGCTTATTAAATCCCTCTGCAATGCCCTATCAGCAAAACTATCAAAGACTAATCCTCCCTTTGTACTACAGTACAGTATGCAGAGTGAGAACACAGTAACGTTTGCTGGAGCAGCTGACTTAATCAGGGCTAAGAGTTGTCAGTAAGGCAAAGTTATTGTGCTGTGAAGTTACGAGCTGGGTGCAAGCAAGGTGGAGGAGGCAAGGATTATAGCTGTTGCTGCAGTCCAGGTGTATTTGCATATATCATTTGAAGTGTGTGTGTGTGTGTGTACGTGTGTGTGTTTGTGTTTGTGTGCCGGTGTGTGCATGTGTGTGTGTGTGTGTGTGGTGTGTGTGTGTGTGTGTGTGTGTGTGTGTGTGTGTGTGTGTGTGTGTTTGTGTTTGTGTTTATTGTGTGTGTGTGTGTGTGTGTGTGTGTGTGTGTGTGTGTGTGTGTGTGAGAGAGCAAGGGAGAGATGGCGGCCCCACACATCTACAGTGTAAGTGTGTACAAAGTGCTGGATTTGAAATTCATTCAGGTACGCCTACATAAGAATGTTTTGCCACAATCACCTTCGTACATTAAAGTAATGTGCCAAATATAAGACGATCCTGATTATAAGATGACCCTCCTTTTTAAGAATCATTTTTGGTAAAATACTGCTTGAAGACCAAATCTAACAAAAAACAAGTTTTTATCTCTCAATCCAATTTCCAATTTTAAACCTACCAATCCAATGACCAAAACAGAATTCTTTCTTCTCAAACCAGAAATAATCCTCTTCAGGAACCCACTGAACACACAAAATGATCAGTCAGCTTCAAAATAACAGCTGGTCAACAAAAACAAACCAAGTGATACCTACTGTGTCTAATAGATCAGCCTCGTAAATCTCTGACACGAACCTCCAATGTTTCTTGTCTGCTTGACAGCTGTTTGACTCTGCTGCGTTAATCATCATCAGCATCATAACTCCTCCTAAGTTTTCACTAACTTTTGAGACACTTTTTGGGGGCGATCACTGTTTGTCCATGTTTCCGGCCCCTGTCACGGTAAGCCAGTTGTCTCTGTAAACAGTGTCGCTGTAAACTGTGTTGTGAACGAAGGCCTGTCATGAAAGGAACTTGTTTTAGAGATTTTTGGTGCCATCTACTGTTGTGACCATATACTAACAAGTAACGCTCACACTGTGACTGTCACAACCCCCCTTTTTCAGGCGGACTTCGAGGAAAAACCACTATCTTATATTTGTGAGAATACGCTCAAAGTCAAACCCATAAACATCCTGAAAACTGTTTGTGTGTGTGTGTGTGTGTGTCTTGAAGAGAGCTAATTGGGGCTAATTTGTGAAATGACTTAGCCAGAGACGGAGAGCGATGGCTAATGCCAGGTCTGATCCTGCAACATTTGTCATTTCAGTGAAAGAGCAGCTAATATCTATCTATCTCTGTCTTACCCAATGTTCAGTTAATCGATCTCTTATACATACACATGCACTACCTCCTTCACAGACACACAAACACTCAAACACACTCACCTGCTGCATGCAGACAGATTAACAAAGGGATACTTCAGTGAGACAAGCCCTGCCTTTTTTCCATTTGCTGTCTCATAGCTCAACTACTCTAACACTTCAAAGTTTTTTCATTCTGTCATCAACCAAGGACGCAAACAAGGTGACTAGCACATTATCAAACCATCTGGCATGCAATAAATAAATAAAAAAACTCACCCCCACACAAACCTCCCACTCATTCACATTAACACACCGTCAGTACACACACTCTCCCAAGATACACGTTATGTTGTTACAGTGCAGACGCTTGTGGATCATCCCAATTCGGCAGCAGCAGGAAGTGAATGTGACCCCTCGGTGTGTGCCAAGTATTAATCCTGACTTTTGGCTCTATCTCATTGCCTGACTGTTGCAGGTGATGAGCAACAACAGTAGCCACTGGGAGCAAAAACCTCTCTTTTGCTGTTTATTCCCCTCTGTTTACTGGAGTATCTCAATGCATCCACAGAGGCACAGACCTCAGCGGAATGCATCTTCAACTTTTCCTCCCTCTCTCCTTAAAAACGTCTCCCAGAGAGGGCATTGATTCTCCTCGGGGGAGGGAAGATGTGTCACCCTGCATGGATTGGATTGATAACGTTGGGCTAAATGTAGCCCTGCGGCAGGAAGGAGGAGAGAAGGATATTTTTAGAAGTGTTTATAATGCCACGAGTCGGACACTACCTCAGCTAAAAAAACAAATGGAAATAAGGAAGGGGATGGGGGGGTGGGCACTAAACACAGCGTCTCTCATTGAGAGATTACTGCACTTGGTGGGATTATAAAAAATTTGAGTGGATGAGTGCACTGCCTGTCCAGTTCAAAATTATCATCAGTTATGTTTAAAAATACGCTAGTCAAAATTAGTCCTCTAAAACATTTTCTGTTGACGTGAGCTTAGATTGAGTGGCTTCTTTGGCTCCATTGGCTGATTTGAGTAATGTATTGGCTTTCTGTTTACAACAGTCTCTAATCCATACAACACAGTCTCTGCTTTGAGTCTACAAGTCTTCTGTACCAAATGTGCTGAAGTGCTCACTTTATTTTGGCTGCAGGCGGTACTTACATGATACTATCAGATATCAAATTGTTGTATATTGAGCAGCGTTAATCTATTTTCCCCCACTTTTGCAATTTGGGATTTATAAGCATGCTTTATTTTCTTTCTTTCATATGCCCTCCAGCATGCATTTCAAACCTGTGAAACACTGTGTAAAGTGCTGACTCACTCTGAATTGATCCTGGCAGTGCTATGGGGTTTCCCGTAGAGCTGCTCATGGGTTTGAGCTAAATTCTAACCTTTTTCTCAGGGCTGAAACCTATGCAAAATCGAAGCAAAAATACGGTAAAAATCAACATTGATCGCTAGTCTTTTATTCTCACGTTGCTGACTCTTTCGCTCCAATGCAGATCGTTTATGGAGTTAATTGACTTGTCCTGCTGTGCTAGTCCCTTCTGCTGCAGCCACATGCTGAGCCATAGGCCAGGTTCACATTGTCATATCCAAAAATATAAAAAAAAAACGTCTTTTAGATCAATTGGGAATCTAGCTGAGATGAGCAACTTTTCTGCCTTGTCCATTGTCTATTCATCGCCAATGCCTGTAGAAAAATATTGCTTTTTGTTTGTACAATAAAGGCTTAAGTTTTGGCACTGATGTTTTTCTCTGAGCTGTAGCGCCTCAGGTTCTTATATATTTTACATTATGGTGAATGGAGGCTCAATCACTGCAGTGACAGAAAATCTTAATGAAGGCTTTTATCATCTCTTCAATTGCTTGTCGCCATCAAATCACCATATTCTCTGTTGACAGAAACCATCTAAATACCCATCATCCAACCATCCACAGATCTACAGATTTAAATAAACTAAAGCTGTAAGTCTGTGAATTTCTGAGATCAAGAAGCATCATAAAGTAAAGTGCACTATTGACACAGAAAACAAGACAAACTCACCTGTAGATAGTGGCAGGGCCTGATGTTGGGCTTGAGGTCGACGGGTGTCATGGGCTTCTCCAGGTTGAGTGAGGACTTCCTGTAGGCCTCCTTTGCTTGGCTGACCGTTAGCGTTGACCAGGAGCTCCTTTTCATGAACTTTCCCTCTGGCGCCATGTTTATGCTCTCACAGGCTGAGCACTTCACATCATTGTTGCTCTTGGATGTTTTTAGAGACAGGTCTCCAGCCAGGTGGCTGTGCATTGAGTCTGGGTAGCAGTGGCTTATGTGGTCCACAGGATGCCGTGACATGACGCTGGGTGTTCTGTACGTGCTGTCACTATCCAGGTTGTCATCTGAACTCCACCATCCTCCCGAACGTTGCTTGCCACTGCCATCAGATTTCCTTTCTTTGCTCTTGCTGCGTTTGCTGTGTTTGTGGTGGCCTTGGTGGTGGTGATGGTGGTGGTGTGAGCCGTCCCGGTGCGAGTCGCTTTTGGTACCGTTCATCTTGGAGGAACCTTCTAGAGAGTGAGACTTTGTGAAGAGCTTCTGTACTGAGTGGACTAAGTGGCGTATTCGCCCTGGGCTTTCATTGCGCTGCTCTGTGGTTGTTGTTGTGGTGGAGGTACGCTGGTATTGCAGCGTGTGAAAGCCATCCCGGTGCAGCGGCATCTGCTTCTCAAATTGGTCCAGGAGGTTTGCTGGAATACGGTTCATTTTGCTGCTGCCACCATGCAAAGACGAGCCACCGTCATCTCGGGAGTCCCTGCCGCCAGATGTGTTGCCACCGCTGTCCCGCGAAGCGCTGCCGTAGTGCATGCGGGGGAAAGTGCTACTAGAGATGGAGTGGTCAGTGGTCGATATGGATACCGGTATCACCATGCACTCAGAGTGGATGGAGCTCCGCGGGGAGCAGCGATGGTGACTCTCCAGGGGGCAGCTCTCTGTGGGGCTGAGGAGGTAGGAGGGGGGCCGTGAGTTGCCATGGTGGAGGTGATGGTCCAGGGAATGGTCACATTCAGCCAGGCCGCAGGTGTGGGCTGAGGTGGGAGAGGTGAGCTGAAGCTGGGCAGGGCGGCCGCCAGAGAGACCCTTCATGTTCCTGGGTGGAGGGGAGTAACTGTCCTCATCGAAGTATTGCGAGGGCGACCATGAATACTGCTGGTCTGAAGCAGAGAGAGAGAAAGAATATTAGGTCACACCCTGGGTAAAAAATAAAGCCTTTTCCTAAAAAAGCAATGAATATCACATTTAATGATGAGGGGAGAAAAGCCAAGTACCAAATGACAAGTCATCGGACAGGTTGGTCATTATCCACCATACTTTCACTCTTCACATCCACTTCAACTACAAAGGACACAAAAAACTCAAGAAGTAGCACATCCGAATTGTGAGAAGTATATCAACAGATTGCACAGACAAAATCTGTCCTATTCTTTCCCTTCTATATTCAGGTTTATGACCGCATACTGCTAGGGAGAAAGGGAAAGGAGAGAACGAAAGAAAGAGAAAGGCAGGCGACAGGTAGGAGCCCGCACTGCCATTTATCCAATGCAAAGTGAAATAATAGCCTATCACTCTGGGGTGCTTGTGTCATTCGTCAAAGCCCTGAGGAGAGCGCTATGAGGCTTACGGACAGATAGGCGTCCTTGGGAGACGATCACCAAATGCACCCTCCCTCTTTTTTTTCTCTGTTGGCTATGTAGTCTTAGATTAAAACCCAATTCTGTGTGTATCGGTCACCAAGGGCAGACAAGCCAGCACTCTTCCAATGTATTAAACTTAATCACGAGATATACGTATTTACTTATTTCATCATTTGTGCTGTCACTGTAATTATAACGTCCTTCCTTTTAAATCACATTAGGAGGACGATGGGGGTTAAATTCCTCGTTGAACGGTAAGCATGCTGTATGTCATGGGTGACCCTCTAAATAATCAATGAAGTGTCGAATGGACATGGAAAATGGAAAGATCTAAGCATTTCTAGTTATATTTATTCTGCAAAAATAACAATAATCCTTTTGTCTGCTGCTTGTTTTTGTATTTCCTCATTACTTGGTTCTCCATGAAAAACTGGAAATTGTAGAAAAGCAAGCCCAGGTCATATTTCAAACTTAACTGCATAATGTCTTGTGAAAAAGGAAATACACAGACAACCAAAGAATAACCATATCTAAGATGGCTTGCCTATGTTACGCCTCATAAACCCATGCACTTTCACTCTCACTCTAACCCCATACAATGAAGAAAGGTTTTAATGAGCTACTGTGATAGGGGAGTGAGGACGACGGGAGTGTCTGGACAAACTGTAGCACTTTTAGAGAATATCAATGCACTGGCAAATCATTAAATTCTTAAAACATTATCATAAACTGAATTGTGATATACTGAAATAAATACTATGAACAAAATAGGCAGCAGTGCTTTCAGCACCCTGGCAGTTGTGAAGGAAAAACACCTTAACTTAGCTTATTTAGGTGCTCCAATGAACACTATTAGAAGTATTGATGAGTGCTACTAGCTTGTGGCTACAAAAGTAATTCTTGCTAGGTTGGCGTTCTGACTAAATGTTATGGTCCATCTCTTACTGGTGGTATCCTCCTTCTTATTCATGCCACATAACACAACTGTTGCTCCATTTTTCTTTTCTCAATAACAAGGGAAAGTCCATGTCTTAACAAATGAGGACAGAACCAGAGATATCAACTTTTTTATTCCATGCACTGCCAACATTTGCGTGTCTTGCTAGCAGTGGCTAATGTAGCCTTGAGCCATCAGCCTAAAGCTAGAGATGCGGAAAGGGCTGCTGAAGTCTGTAAGCTCACTTCTTTCCAACTCCACACCTTCAGATTTTTTTTATTTTAAATACTTGTAGTCTTCTGCCCCAATCGGCGCTGACTTGGGTGACAACACTAGAGGCGCTTTATCAGACCTTGTGCACTTGAAGCCCCAAAGGCTTTATACACGTTTTTTTTTTTTTCACACATGAGGCAGTGCTCTTCAATACTTTTACACACTACTGATGTGTAAAATCAGTGGAGTTCCCCTTTAAACATTGCGCAATTAATTTTTTTTAAAGCCGATCATTTTAATTAACCTAACTAAGAATGACCTGTCACTCCCAGGGCTCTTAATCTCAATTTCCATTTGCTGATGAAAAATGGACAATGTGCGGAATGTTAAAGATTTCAGCCTCCAGGCAAATAAATGAAAGGAAAAATGCTCTATCAAGGGCCTCAGGAAACTAACCTGCAACCAGGAGTAGGGGAGTTCTTATCACTATTGATGGATGTAGAAATATGTTACATTTCTCCATGTTTGTGGAGGAAATAATCAGACAAAAATCTTCCCATAATCCAATAAATCAAACACCTGACAAATCAAGTTACTTCATCACACCAATGCAAAAAATCATGCAACACTGCCATAGTTAAGAGCCAAATGATGAAAAATGTATATTGTTACTCTATTGCACACTATTGTATATATCTCCCAACCCTGCCTGTGACTACCCATCAACTATTCAGTGATTCTTTTAAAACTTAATTTAGTTACTGGAGGCTTCTATATGCGAATACAACTCTATAAGCTTCACACACAAGTGAAAAATCAGACTGTGTTTCTCTGTGAAAAGTCCTTTGGGTCCTGTCCCTGCACCTACAAGATGTTTGTCACAGGATATATTGAGGATTTCCCTCTTGATTATCATGTCAATAGCTTGAAGAAAGTCTCACAAATTCAAAAACCCATCCAAGATCATGAGAATGACTTACTGTGCTGTGAATTGTAACTAAGGGCTGATGCTCCGTTTCATCTTTCAAATTGGATCAAATTTATTACACTCAAACCTATTTTTAATGAGGTCTAAGATCTCAACCCCCGAGGTGCAGCCTTGCTTTTCTGTTGCAGTCGTCCTCCATCTGTCAAGGCGAAAACAAATTCACTTTTGTTTATCAGTCTTACATGAGGATGTCTAACTTGGCAGCCTGATGTAAAATTAATCCAGGCTTCTCCAAGCATGCATGAGGGGAAAAAAAGAATAGGACAGTTTTTCTCAGGAGGGACTGATTTTGTATTGCTGCACATCACAGAGCTGGAAAGGCCTATCAAAAAACATTACACGGTACAGTTCAATAGGCTAAATCAGGTACGCATGAGTCAGTCCAGTTCCCTGCTAGCTAGTAATTGCAGCAGAAGGGTGATGGTGCATTATTGACTGACATGATGCTACATTTCTGTCTGAAGTCACTGTCTTACTCCAGGGACTATTCCTTAAGGTATCTCAGTGAGCTGCACTGCATAAATTATCGACTGGCAGAATTATGGCATTTCCCGGTATTATACGACAGATGATAGACTCATCCGCCCTCCACATCTCCTCCACCTATTTTCCACCTCTTCTTCTGCTGATACAGGATTTAAGTTTCTCTAAAGGAAAGAAAACAAGTACATACACGAATGAAGGAGTAAGTCCTCCAAAACATTTAGAAGGTTATTTATTATTTACACAAGGTGGCTTAAGGGAAAGCTGCTTGCTCAGTGAGTGTGCATCCTTCTGGCAAGTGCTCTGCGAACAGGGAGACAAGTATTTGTGACATCTGTGGACAGGGAGAGGGCTTGTTGTTTTTACACTGATACCAGCACCTGCCATCAAATTATCGGCTTCCTGGCATAGGTGCCAACTGCTTAGATGGACTGCTAGGGTCTAGGGTGAATTCAGAAACCGGGGGGCAATTAAATTTCAGCACAGTATACAGCAGCAAGACAACAATATCTTAAGTGTTCATTGAATCATACTTTTAAATGTTGATGGGGGAATGACATTAATTATTGTGCAGATGAAGACGGATATTGAATATTTTTAAGAACTAAAAAGGCAGGGATCCTACATGTTGTCTTCTTCACACTGCACGTTAAAATAATTAATCCGACCCCCAGGAAAAAATTACCCAATCATATTACACTTAACACTTGCACAATCTGCAATCATCAACACCGGAACCAACATCCAGCTCTTAAATGATGCCAAAGCTCTCTCTGGGCTTGACGGTGATAAACACACCTTATATCTGACACAAGAAAGTGGAGGGAAGGGAAACAGAATCGGAGGAAGAGGCTCATTTATTAAGGGCTTCTGTTTTGTGCTGCAGCTCCGCCCGTGTGCAGAGTGTGAGTAAAGGTCGTTTTGCTCCTCTTAACACATTAGCATTTAAATAGCATTATATCTGCACTGAGTATCACTGACAGCTCCCACTCTTCCACAAGCTCAGACCTTAACTGGAGTTGAAAACAAAGTTAAAAGATAATAAAGCGCTGGACTAGACTGAGAGATCAAAGGCATGCAACCTTCAGACTTGGCAGCGGTTAGCATGGTGGCTAGCTGCGGCACTATTTAGGAGAGGATTAAGATAAAGGCGACTGTGAGGAAGAGTCCCAATATTGAGGCAACAGATGAGAGACTTGAGATGGCACTCTTTAATGTTTTGCATCAGCAATACGATCTGTCATTTCTGACCCCTCGTCTAGACTGCAAACATCACATCAGCGGCGCACTCGCATGTCGACAGTGTTCACGTGACACTGAAGCAACTGTCTATACCACTTCCGTCTGAAGCATTGAGCTGCAAATGAGCAGCCAAACTTTCAGTGCAGTTTGTGTGTTTCCACTATACTAAACAATGTTCCGCCCTCATCATTCTATAGGCTCTTACAAAGTTTGAGAGGAGAAAGGGACAACAAAAGGTTTACACATTAAAATAATGATTACGCAAACTAGAACAAAGAACAAGATAACAAGAAAATAAAGATGATAAAATAAAAGTTTGATAATTAAAATGACAAAACCCTAAAATGTGTAATTCATTGTAGTAATGTATGAAATTAGTAGTGGTTTATTGGGCATCAAACTTTTATGTTTATGTACGGATTGTCGGATAAATAGACTTGAAGCCTGAATAAAAGCTTCAGATGCAGCTAACATGTGAGCCTGCGTAAGCCGGTGCAGACAGCTACATATCTTCTGAGACTCAGCGGCCATAGACTTGGGTTACTCTGAGCGGCATGCATGGCAATGAATTAGGCCATACTTATACATTTCTTGCTTTTCCCTGATGGTTTGAATAAGCCGCTAAATTTGTTACTAGTTGCTTTTTAATAAATTACGTTGTTAAGAAGATCTGAAAAGTTGCTAAATGAGTGAGGAGTGAGAAAGTGACCCCCTGAGTGCTTTTGGACGGGGGGAGGGGCTCACATGAGCACCTGCTGCTTGTTGAGGACAGTAACTGCAGAATTACTTATGCCTTCACATCTTCCAGTCTCCAAAACACCACAGAGTCACCAAGAAACACCACAAACGCTAGTCTTTAGAGGCTTTTGACAAAAAAAGCGTGCAAGTGGATTTGGAAAGTCGCCAGATTAACAAGAAAGTCGCTAGTGTAGTAAACAGCGCTTCTCTGTCTCCTCTTCTCTGTTGCTGGTGTATTCCTGTGGCAGAGTTACAGCGCCACATATAGGCCTAGGATGTGTACTACAGTGTTTTGAGACAGTTTTACTGGTTTTGAGTGGACGCAGAAATTTCTTGAGCCGAGGCTGTGTGGACGGAAAACTTTTCAAGAACGGGAGGTGGGAAAGATAGTTTTCGTACAACCTGTTAAGGTGTGGACGAGGCCATAAATGAGCGCTTATCTGAATTATAAAGAGACCAAAACAACTTGAAAACATCCACCAAATGTATTTACCATTTCTTTGTTGTTTAGAACAATGTTTCCAGAAACAGCCTTTTTTTAGCTTTTCCAGCAAGATCCCTTCCAACTGGCCAGAGGAGTTTTCTGAGCAAATCGATAGACCAGCTTTCTTATCCGTCTCCCAAAGGTTAAATGCAGTCTCCCCAGAATTCATGGCCTTTCTTTAGAAAAATCAAAGAAAAGGGAATTGTGTCCTCAACCCTTCGGGGCAAATCAGCAATGGTCTGAGCTATTAGATTGGAGAAGGAGGACAAAGAGGCAAAGCAGGAAATCTGTCAGCTTTGCAAAACCTAATGATATTCACCATAGCAGCTCCGATCAAAATAAGGCCCCAGCTTACGGCTTTGGCAGATATCCTGCTCACTTGTCTATCCTAGTGACAGAATAGGACAATTCATGCACACACTTCAAGTGAGGGATAGTAAGCTGAAAATGAACCCACTGCATTTTAATTGGCAATGCAATACTTGACTTAACTGAGCTGTTTTAAACTGCTACAGCAATTGGAAGCCAATCACGTCACTGATATTTTTTCCTCATAAATCATCTGACTCTAGCAGAGCGTGGCGCCTAAAAAAAAAAACAGTTCCATTCATGTGTGCTGCTATGAGTGACACCTAATGCTGAGACCTGACGTGGAAAACAGAGGGACTGTTATATGAAGGTGTGCTGAGTCAGCACTGTGTCACACACTAACATGTACTGTATGTTCGCAAGGTTGCTCATGCAGTTACACAACGGGGGAGGACCTGCTCTTACAACTGGCCTTAAATCAAACTGGGAATTCATGCTGCGATGAGTGGAGCCAGTGTGACTGAATCTACTATAACAATGATTCACACTCAGTGCGTTTACATGCACAGCAGTTACCTCAAAATGGTCTTTCGCCGGTTAAAGGGAATTTCGGAAATCGGATTATTAAGTTCACCCTGTATAAATGAGCGGTAGAGAATGGGAAAATGACAGTAGTAACTCAACCTCTGGTACAGTAGGTGGCGCAGCAACTTGGAAAGCGGGGGCAAAATGGATGACTTTTTGACAAAATACAGCTGAAATGGGTGTTCTTGATAGATAAGTTACAAATAATGCTACAATAAAGCTCCATCAGTTTAAAGGTAAAACTTGTGTTGTTGTTGTTTTCATGTTGTTTTTCCGGGTCAAAAACCACTGCTGTGGAGTGGGGAGGAGGAGTTATAACCTTTGGAGCATGCGTAGACGCGTAACCCAATATTACTCCAGGTATGCTGTTTACATGCATGAATACTCCGATTACTGAAGGAGTTATCTAGGTCTGTTAACCGTGGTATGAACACTCAGATTTTACCCGGGGTATGATGTTTACATGGCGTTTGAGGAACCGGAGTATTGCCTTAATCCGAATATAATCAGGTTTTTAACTGCATATAAACACACTGACCACACACACACACACATACACACCCACACACCCACCAAGACTGCTTTGGAGTCTATGATGATTGTCACCTGTGTTTAAATGACATATTACACTGTATTTGACAGATGACAGTCAAAACTGCTTAGTCACAGTGACTGTAGTTCATTTTGCTTTTATTTTTTAAAAGTGTAATATACTGTATTCCCAGGAGGAAATGACTTAAAAATCACACACAACTTTAAAGGACACTTTAAAGGCACTGTAGCCTCTAGCGGTTCCTGTTGCACCAAGCTGCATGTGGCTCCGCTTACACACCTGAGAGTGCTGTGTGAATGTGACAGATGACAGCAAGAGAGACCCCCCTGACGACCCCCAGCCTCCCCAGCAATCAAAGCCTACACCCCACTATCTTTCTCCCAACAGGGGGGAGGTTTTCCTGCGAGCACAGAGGAATAGATTAGAGCAAGGAGAAGCCAGCAGGGGTAAGTGGGTATTGCCTACTGAGCTTCTGTAAACAACAATAATGATTAAGGTAAGACCGTTTGCCGTATGTTTTGGCCGACTCTGGGGAGATAACAGGTAGAGGATACTGTAAAACTAAACTGAGGCAGAGTGATCAGAAACTATAGCAGCAGATATGCATATTTCTGTAACCCCTCCAAAGAACTCTGTCTATCAGCCTTTGCACTAATCTCTTCAAAAGAGATTAGGCTATTGGCAGGCTGTCCCAACACACGTAAAATGGCAATTTCTCATCTCTAACACCCAATTTCACCTATAGAGTGGCGAGCTGAAGGCAGCCACAGTATTTAGCTGCAAAGAGATTATGGTGGCCAGATAAGGAGAAGCCGCTGAATGTCTGAATACTTATCGTGAGCTCACTAATGATGAAGTGTGTTATCTGTGCTGCGCTCAGCGCTCCTCCTCAGCCCCCTCTCTCTCTGCCAGTCAAAGCGGGGACAGAACGATAGGTAGCAGAAAGAAATTTGACAAAGTGTCAGGATCATCGTTCCTTGTTCCTCCCAGAATGAAAATACTTGAGGCTTTGGTGCTTTTCAACTTTTTGGTTCCTCTTTTGTATTTTGAAATTGAACACAAAAGACACTGCATTATTAATGCTTATATTGAAAATGTACAGCCTATCTCATATTCAACTGTGGTAATTCCATCCCACACAACATCACAACAGTAGCAATGGTTCCAAATTGTCTTGCTATCTTTGCATCATTTCTTACTCGAGCAACGATCTCTTCAATCTAAATCTTTTTCACATCCCCTATTTCATTTACAACAGCCACAGAAATGGACTTGGAGTGCAACAATGCCCCCGTGCAAACTCTTGGCAAGTGTGGTAGATTGCATGGGCTTGCATTTACATGGCAGAATCATAAATCCAGCACAGATATCCAGCTATGAATAAATCATGCTGAATGTGAAATTCTGCCACAGGAAAAGCCCTGTGAGTGTGAGTGTGTGTGTACAGTATATGTGTGTGTATGACAAAGAGAGAGAAAGAGAGTAAGTCACGTCTTATGTAACAACTAGGACTGCATTCCCAGGCAACGTGTTAGACGAAGCCTCAGAACTGTTCCTGGTTGCCGTAGCAACACGCTCTGAAGTTTCCATCCTTTGCTGTCTTTGCAGCCACTGAGGAGTACAGGACAAAATGAGAGATAATTTGATATTGTCACACTGTTAATAATAAATGTGCACGGACGACGTAAGAAAAATGCCAAAGGCAGCCAATTAAGAATCAGTAAGAACATCCAATGTTTTTTAAAGTCTGCAGCAGATTCATCACTGTGTCAACTATTCAGTACCCAGTAAACGGGAAGGTCCAGACCAGCCCTCAGTCTCCAGAGACAATCCCATCACGGAACTGATTTTAAAAACACTACAGGTCCCTCAGGCCCAACAGGCATCCACACTCCTCAGCCTGAAGAAGACAATTGAAATCCTTTCCTCTCTAATGTAATTTTCCTCTCTGCAGACCACAGCAGCCCAGAGAGAGAGGGTGGGGGCCGACCGTAATGACTTTTTGGAGATGGAAGTGATACCGACAGTCCAGCTCAGATCCTTGTCTCTCATTCGCCTTTTTCTCCAAAGTCAGCAAGAACATTAGAGGCACAAAGTCAATCAGTGAGTTAAATGATTCACTGCGATGTTAATCTGCACAAATCTGATCAGAAAAATTAAGTGTACTGACAACATTTCATGAAAAACAATTAGTACTGATAGAGTGATATGTCTTAATTACCATACGGATAACATGCACTGTGTCACTGGAAGAATTCAAATACTGTAATACTGAACTATGCTGCTACAAAAACCTTCAATGTAGAAAAAACAACAAAAAACACTCATGCTTGTGGGCCCACAGACACCTAAAAACACCATGTGTTGATTTGGATAGAGGAAGGTTGCATGTCGCTCTGGGGACTGAAGGGGGACCTGGACACATCTGACAGTAAAATGTTATTAGTGTAAGTGCCTGTCTGAGTGTTTTACTGGCCTAATATCACAGCGGTGAAATAATTTTAAAAAAGTGCCATTGACAATGCCTTGGGTGCATTCTAAACGCATCATACAAAAACGTTTTAACATCCAAAGCAGGAGCAGCAAAACAGCAGATATAGGCACTTCAAGAAGTTGTACGGATGAACCTGCTGAGCGATACACTGCAAAAAACCCTCCCACTATTATCACTGAAGTACTGTACTGAAGGACTGTATAGTATGTGTTATTATTGCTACATTACATCCTACTGATACTGCTAAATGTTGAGTTAATAACTTAAAGTTACAATCTCAAAGACAAAAACGTTTTCTTCTCTTTGGCAGCACCTATGGCGATATGCGGTGATTGCCAGTGTGTTTTTCGATCTCACTTCCAGATATCCATACGGTCTGCCGCCTGTGTTATGTCGCTCAGTTTTAGGGCTACAACTACCTGACAACAGATAATTATTTTTTTGATTCATGAATTAATTGTTTAGTCTTTGAAGTTGAAACAGTTGAAACCCAAAGATATATTAAGTTTACAATCATAGAAGACAAAGGATACTCATGTTCACATTTGACAAGCTGGAACTAGTAAATGTTTTGTATTTTTGTTCTGTTTTGCATAAGATGACTTAATGTGAATTGTTACTTGTTGTTTCTGCTTGAGAACTTGAGGACAAAAAACATTTTGTAAGTACCTGTACGGCACTTGTAAAAGCATAATGATATTCAGGAAAAAAAAGTTTGAAGTTATATTCTACATAAAAAATATTTTATAATAATGATTTTAATTGAAGTCTGTTTCTTTGCATTTGAACCAGTGTATCCTTTCTGGCAGGTTTAAACCTATCAAACACCTCCTAAAAGTAGAAGCTGATGCCCAAAATGACGGTAAAAGTACGGTACAGAAAGTCACAGAACACTAAGCTTCATTTTGACAACCTGGATGCTAATTACCTAATACAATGTTTGCCAATTTCTAAATAATATATGAAGACTACACTGCAAAGTATTAATTAGGTAAGGACATCATGGCAAATGATGGTAAAAGCAACTTATGAATGAACTTATGTCATGTGACGCTGTGTTACACGTCGGAGTTAAAAGACTAATGTAGATCAGATATGTACGCTCAAGCAGCATTCATCATCATCAACATCTATGAAAAAGCACTCTTAAGGGGGCAGGCTGGCTTTCATTTCCTTCCCCAGGCAGTCACTCAAAGCACATGATTCTCGTAATAATTCAATGGAGTGAGAGGGCTGATTTAGTTTCCCCCCCAGATCCTGCACAAGTAGCTATAATTGGATAAAAGGAGATGGAGAAAACCTGGATATTTGAGATCAGCCAGAGTGGATCAGATTTAAGGCAGCTGTCTCTTGGTGGTGAAGTTAAAGTAGAAACAGCGACTGAAAGAAAAAGGCATGAAACAGAGAAGACATATCGACAGCAAGCACATTGATTGATTGGTGACAGGACAAACATGTTTCCCATTGTCAGTACTTCACAGACTTTTTGTTCTTTTTTCCCGGGGGTTTTTGAATCTCTGTGAGGTGGGCAGGAATAATTCAGAAAGTCAGATGATTCTACACACGTATATTTTTGTGAGGGAATCTGTGTTCTGTCACATCAAGAGAGTTTGTGTAGAAAAGCAGGCATATGGGGAATAGAGAGTGGGAGACAAATCAGTGATTACATGTGCAAAATATTTCATATTTGTCTTTTCTGAAAACAATATTCTTACCAAGCTGTTAACATGGCAACTGAAATCCCAATATATTTCAGTTTAGATAAAGGTTACAAAATAGTTCTTTCACTGGTGGCAGATTTGTTGGAATGTGCAAACACAGCCTCCATCTTTTATGCCTGAAAACACCTTCTTGAAAAAGTCGGTGTTGCGCTTTTTTCACATATATACCTGTTGATATCAAAGTCCTTTATACATTTTAAAAGTAGGTTTCTTCCAGAAATATGGGTTTTCTTTTTGGCATGCATCTCTACCCCAAACTGTTGTCTCGTTGGTTTGTGTGAAAAGCACAGAGCTGACCATAAACAGGCAAGAGGGTGTGTGTTGAACACTACTGTAAAAACCCCAATTGAGATACATATTACGAATACGATGTATACATAATAAATAATAATGCTCCAAAACCTGAATAATATTGGTATTTCCTACATGTCTTAACTTGAAAGTACTACATTTAGAAGAAGATCCATATCGGATTCCAAATAGTGTCATATTCTGAATAATAGTAGAATATTAATGTGCATGTAAATGTATTTCTTTTTTATTCAGTTATGAATGCAAGGTTTTGCAAAGTTTTGTCAGGAAAACTCACTTGGTGTTGTAAATGGAGATGACAATACAATTTGACTTTGTACAATATGATTCTACACTTGGGGAATGCTCTTGCTGCTGCAATTTGACAGCAATATGATAAATGACATACAGGCCGCAAAGCACATTTTTATTCATAGCTGTTAAAAATACAAATTTAAGTCTAGCAAAAAAGGCTTCAAAATAAAAATGTATGAGCTGTTGATAAAGATGTTTGCCAATATTTGGACTTTGATCATGACCGGGAGGCCAAACACCCAAGATTTAACTAAAGTTCAACGCTAATCTAAAAGCATTCATTCATCTTCAAACGCTTGTCCCTATCAGGGTCACGGGTGGTTGGAGCCGATCCCAGCTGACATTGGGCGTGAGGCGGGGTACACCCTGAACAGGACGGCAGTCTATCGCAGGGCACATAGAGACAAACAGAGACAGACAACCATTCACACTCACAGTCACACCTACGAGCAATTTAGAGTCATCAATTACTCTAACACGTGCATGTCTTTGGACTGTGGGAGGAAGCCGGAGAACCCGAAGAAAACCCAGACAACATGCAAACTCCACACAGAAGGGCCCCAGCTAGGATTTGAACCAGCAATCCATCCATTCAAGACTCTACAACGACTCTCCTCGTTCATGTCCTCCTTTGAGTTGAAGGTTGCGATGAAACTTAGCTCAAGCACGGACCAGAGTGTTTTTCTTTGCCTGGGGTCACATACAACGCATGGGGAGATGTGACGGTCATACAGCGTAGCAGCCACTAGCTGTGTCCCGGTTCAGGGTCCTGATCCTCCAAAGTCCCTATTTCTAGACTCAGTATGCTGACACAGGCAATTCCAATCTCATTTCAAAGACACTTCCCAGTAGTGGAATTTCTAGTCAAAACATATCATATTGAAATATCACATCAAATTTCCCATGTAATTAATCTCAGGTGGGAATCCATCAATGGTAAATACACAGTATCACATCAACGCGACCGATGAAAAAGCCACTGCAGCGTGTAAATATTGGAAAACAGACATAAACTCTGATGTTGTTTTTAGTAGCCTGGGCATGCTATCAATCACAGGGTATTAAAGAAAAAGAATATTGCCATTTATATGGATAGATTCACCATTAACTCTGTACACTTGCCAGGAAGGGCAAGTACCTGGTCATAAACTTTTCTTCAATTTCCTTTTTGACAGATTACTTGAGAATGAAAACAAATGTTAGTTGCAGCCCTAGTCTCATTCATGATGAAGCACAGGTACTTTGCGGCCTTCAGGTCCACCAAATTGCCCACCATTTTCCACGTCCTTCAGTAGATTCTGAGGGTTTTATACGGATGGAATATGACATAATAAGCTTAGTTTTGTGATTTATAAACTGTGTTGATGAGTGCCAAAGACATATAGAATAAATGCAGCTCTAAAGTGAACTTTAGATAACATATACTCACTGCTTTGCACAAGCTTCACATTGTAAAATGTCCACGTCAACATGGACCATTAAAAATATAACAAAACATAACAAAATATGCTATGTGGACTTGAAATTGCACAACATCTGGGCGGCCTGTTTCCTGACTGAAATCAATTAAAGTGCCTCTGATATCCCTCCCACTCCCATCTCCATATCCACCAAGGCGAGCCCTGGAGGGTAACGACCGCATCGTTGCATCACACTGCTTCCTGATTGGTCTCTAATGCTTGTCCTTGAGGCTTGAGCTTTGAAAAACCCCTGCATGTGATGTGTACGCACCCTGCAAATGAATGAGCCCACAACAATGTCTTTTGAGTTTAAAGGATCACGATCGAATGAAGAACGATACAGTTTGAATAATGCAGCTTCTTGACTTTTTTGCCTTCTGTTTCTCATCAGTTGAGAGTTTCATATTTGCAGGTGATTCAAAATCTGCAAACTGTTGCGTTCAGTGGAGTCTGTGTGAGACTATGTGATCGAACTGTAAACGAGAATACGTGCACTGAGGTCTGACACCTGTTTCACACATGGAGGATATCTGATGAGAATTAACATATGACAAGGTGAGACAAGGCAAAGCATGCAGAAAAGCATGCTTATGATGGATTAATGCTGTTTTGCATGAATTAACTGGGAATATATGAAACATGCTGTGAATCTGTTTCACTCAATGGTCAATTTAATACAATTTAATACGTAATTATGTTTCAGTTGTCACACTTTAATGCCGCCTGAACGTGAACAAGGTGGTTGATTTAATTGATGCTGGTCTCCTCGTTCAGCACTCTGCAAATGTCATGGGTTTTGTCATCTGATAAAGGCAATAGATAATAACTCATTACCTTGAATTTTTAATGTTGTGTACGTTCATGAAGCGCACGGCATCACTCACGAAATCCTATCGGGCTGCTTAGTGCAAAACTTGATCACAAACAGATAAGGAGGGATGCATTTGTTAACACTGGCTGCGGCTCCATTATATTTAGAGGAGGGGAGGAGCAGGAAAGGTCCACAGAGATGCAGTATATGAGGATATAAAGTTAAATGGTACTGGGACTAATGAAAGTGTTCATGGGTTTTCTCATCAGCTTGAAGAGATACTTAAGGTTCACTAGATTAGTGTGGATTGAGTCAACAGCAAATATCAGTATTACTTGACCTCAACTGCTCCTGGTTCTCTTAATTCTCTACGTAACAACATGACATTTTGAATTATGAAACCCTTTTTAAGCTTAGGAGGGAGCTCTGAACTTTATGCTTTCCTATAATTGTCGCCACAATTTCTGTTTTTAGTAATGGATCATAAGTGATGTGGAACAGCCAGCACACTTAAGGTCGCATTTCCATTGTACCTCATCTCTTCACTTTCAGAAATGCGCTACAACCACCTCCTTTTTAATGTAAAATACACACAAACTATGCTATGCCCCCTGTATAAGAGGTTATTCTGCAACAATTTTGACCATAGATTTAGGTCACATACTGTATCTAGTTAGAACACACAACATAATCTGTTTCCAGCTTCTCCAATGTGAAGATTTCTTGTTTTTTTGTGTTCTATGTCATTATAAGTTACATGAAATAATATTCCATTCAACAACTGCTTTGACTTTGTCAAGTAATAACCAAAGTCATTCGGATTGATCTTCTGGGAAGCATGAATATGTGCACCGAATTTTATGGTAATTAATCCAATATTTGTTTCGATATGTCAGTCTGGACCAAAGCAGGGGACCAGCCAATGACCAATGTTGCCATCCATTGAGCCATGCAGCTAGCATGGCAGAAAAAACATTTAAAGAGGCACCTGTAAACTGGGATGACATATTTCAAAATCTTCTGACATTTTAAAGACTAAGCAATTAATAATTAAATTGAAAAAAAAAACACACAGATAGAAGATGGATAGAATAATTGTTACTTGCAGCTCTACTCTATATAAAAGCCATGTTCCTACATGTCTGGCAGAAACACATGATCACTAATCCACCTCCTCACCTCCCACTGTTGATTAGAAATAACACTAATTATAATAACCAGTGGATTGCCCAGTTGGGGCGGACTGATTGCTTGGCCTCCTCCTGCTTGCGTCTTTCTCGAGAAGTGCTCATCCAAACAACCTCACACTCGACACTGCGCTTACTTAGGACCAGGTTATTTAAGATTATTAATACAAAATACAAATCGACTAATACATTATGATGCAATAGATTAAACTACCAGGCCTAAACTAGCAGTATATAAAATAATTAAAATGAGCTCCAGCTGCAACATTGACACATTGATGCATCACTACATAACATATATAGTATGATTGTGAAAAGGGCCATTGTACATAAAAAGTACTTGACTTCTAGTATTTTAAGTATATTTTGATCCTAATACTTTTTACCTGATTATGATTTTGAATCCAGGACTTTCAGTATTTTTACATTGTAGCCTAATATTACATAAGTAGAAGAGCTGAGTACTTCTTCCACCACTGATGAATACTGATGAGTTCATCGATACTCAGACTTCTGTCTTGTGCTTTCTCAAAAGCTGCCTGTCACTTCACATGTACCAATACTACACAGGGAACAATACAGAGAAAATTAGCATGGCCCCTCACACTTTCATTAAAATATGATTTCATTTTTTTCCCCTGTTGAGTGTTAGTGACATAAAAGAAACACTTAAAATAAAAAAAACAGCGATGATGCAATTAAACAACATTCGAACAGTTTAAATAAAACAATGATAAACAAACAAACATAAAACAAGCGAAACAGAAATGTTCTTCAGAGCTCATGTCTAAAGCTGTTTCCGGTATTTACATCACATCACCGGAGTCCCTATCAATACACCCACCAAGTGTGAAGTCGATTGGGTGAACGGTGCTTGAGATATGCGATTACAAACACAGGCACAGACACATACACGCATATGAGAGAGATTCCTTGCTTCATAGTTAGATAATAACCCGGCCTCCATCAAGCTGTTGTCATTCCAGCCTCCCAGCTTGTGTCATCCCACGCCAAAAAAAAAACACAAATCCACATTTGAATCAGGAAAAGAGAAAGAAATCCAGACAGAAGGTCTCATTCAACATGTTTGTTAAAAGTGCTCGGTTGTCAGCTGGTGTTCTGTTGTTGCACCTCAGAAGCTTGGAAGATAAGTGGAAGTGGGAGGGAGATTTCTTTGTACATATTTAGAGAGGTCTTCTGTGTGTCAGAAGGAAATACCACAGGTTACATTACCTGCACAGAGGTGCCTCCACAGCCGACAGTGATGGATTGTTTGGTTTCTTTGAATGAGCGTTAAGTGGGCCTGGCTGTTACAGTGTGCAGTTTAGAGTGAACCCAAATTATGTGTGCACGACAGATGAGTTTAGAGGTACTGACCCTGCCTATTCAAAATGGGCATATTATAAGAATGTGACTACTGCCTGAATCATTCGCAGTTTGCAAATTCAAAACTGACTTAATTTCACCTCCATGGGATTCTTGACACCTAATCCAAGAGCTCTTGGCCACAAGTAATGTGACGAATGTGCAAGTAAGCAACAGGGTGTACTACGTTTCAGTGAAACACATCTGATGGAGGACCATGAGCCATGTCATACATCCATCATCCACAGCACAACAGCTCAGCTTCCTGCCATGGAGATTAACCTAATGTGACCTCCATTGAGGCAGGGTGAGGAATTAATGTTTCCTGAGGGCCACAGCGGACCCCGACATTGAGTTGTTAAAAGGACCCTTTAGGAAAGTGAGGGCCTTTAGGGTGAGGACACAGTACACACTATTAACCCCTCTGATCTTGGATTATTGCCACGTCAGACTGACGCTGGTTATCACACACAGACCTGGTCAAAAGGGTTGGCTATTATGTCCCGAGGTTAGCTTGCCACAGGAGGTGCCGTGATTAAACACAGTCGGTGACAACAAAAGACCCAACTCCTTCTTCCTTTCAGAAGCACAGAGTGAACTTCCCAGACAAAGAAAACTAATTTAAAGCAATCACTCTAACACTTTTGAAGTGATTCACATCATCATTGGTGATTCAGTCCCAAAGCCAACAATCCCCTGGTAGTTTCTAGAGGAATCTCTGAGTAGAATCACCCATAAATCATTTCTAAATGAACACTTCTCCTCATTTGGGAAGATTCACACCGTTTGTGAGCGAATCAGCCTCATTCATGGATGGTTTAAATGTTCCCTGATGGGGATGGATATGTAGGGTAGGGGGCATCCTAAAACTCACAGAGGTGCAATTTTGTCATAATTGTTTCTGAAAATAGTGAAAGTCCCCTTTAGCAGTTCATGCTGTGAGCATTGTTCCTCTCTCTGATACTCATGCTCTTTGGGTGTATGTTTCCTCTTAAAAACCAGGGTGGGGAAGAATGAGATTTGTTTATTTTTAGCATAGAAAAGTGTGTCTCCAGCAACTCCAGGGCTGCAGCTCTGAGGCACACAGGCATGTCTGTCATGAATGGAAATGAGCGGTAACAAGATTTGTGTTCAAAGTTCTCCATGTATTTAATGAGGGGCACTTTTTTAATGATGTAAAATAAGAAACACTGTGTCTTAGATGTTTCAAAAACTGGCAGGACAGCTCATCAGACACAAAGTGACATAATGACAAGAACATTAGAGACTGCAGTTCAGTTATTGGCCTGAATTATTATATAAGGTTTAATACTGCAGCATCCAGTTTTGTTATAGCGTAGAATGGCGATGTTGTTTCCTCAGCATCATTCAATTTTCCAAGCTAAACGTTTGGTCCTCGGAGCATATGTGTGTTATGTCGCCACCAAGTCTTAGCTCGACTAGAGGCAATGAATTCTGGGCCGGTGGGAAATCTGTCTGACTCGCTCAACTCATTTTATGTTCACCTGAGTTGCACTGAGGTTAATAGCTAATAGAGCTGCAGATAGAGTAGTCACTGAAGTACTATATCCAAAGTGTGCATGTACCCAAACATATGATTATTAAAAGCACTGTTACACACCTTATGGGGTTTCAGATGTTTCTGTGAGGTTTGTCCACTGTCATTAGGAAATGCAGGGTAGAATAGAGAAGGGGAAAAAAACACATTTCCTGCTGGCTGATGAGAATCAGTCTTTTCCCAGTGCTACTGAGCCAAATATCTGGCTAAATGAAGAAGCTGCAGAGCATGAAAATGTGATTTTGGTGCAAGCCTGTAAACTAGAGAGGGAAAACACAAAGTGAAAGGTAGTTCTGGCAATGAAACCAGCACATCCTTGAATAGAGTAAAAAATAGCCCCACAATGTTCTTCTGTAGGATGTGTGTTGTATTCATTATCTCCCACGTCATGGTGATTCAGTGTCACTGAAAGACTTACTGTCTGTCATAGGGCACAGAGGACTGAGTCTCCCTATTACATAAAGGGATTGTGCTTCTATGTGACCTCAAGCTGTTTGGGCTTATCAAGTTGTAAACAATGCACCACAATAAACTGATGAGCACTATGTCATCTGGCTACAGTTCTCCTTGTTTTACGAGCTGCTCTACCAGCACAATGTCAAATGTCAATGTTGTCAATTCAGTTGAAATGAAAAGGATCGACCCTTTCACAAAATCGTAAACTATAAAAAAAAGAACTGCAAAAAAGAAAAAGGAGACAACTGATCCAGCAGGAAATGCTCAAGAAGTGGAACATTATTTGGAAATTCAGATGGGTGAAAATAGGAGTGTTCATGATTCACCCATGCTGCAGCCTGACGGTAGCCATCAGTCTCTGCTCTCCAGATCCATTCTTCTGAGTGCTCTGGGACTATACATAGTAACAGTGTGCTTGCGATTCAGTAGCAAGCCTGTGCATCATCTGATATTTCTGGCCCTGTCTAACGCTTGGCCAGCCAAGCGATATATCTGCGGAGACTTCATGAATAAAAGTGCAGCAATAAACTTTGATTATAATCAAAAAGCAATGCAGGGCTTAAATAGGGAGAGTTTGCGGTGCTCTGTAATCACGAGCATCTCTAAGGTGCCATCATGTTGGACAGCGATGATTAATTTATCTGGGGCTCTATACACATGAGACCCTTGATCATACATGTATAGGCCAGGGCTGACGAAATAGAAAGGGCCAGCAGTAGCATGGTGTGAAATGATGAAGTTGGTGGTTCATTTAGGGGATTTTATTAATTATATTACAGTAATTGATTCTTGTTGCTGAAAAATCTGAAGAGTTCATGCTTGACTGGATGGAAACAAACCAGAGATAAATTTACACCTTTGCCCCTGACTGTGTGTTTAAAGAGGAAGTGGAACAAAGAGAAAGAGAAAGGTGGTGAAGGAGAAAGATAGCGAGAGGCTCCCAGAGGCCAAATTTGGGGTTTAAATAAGCAGCTCTGAAAGAAGCAGAACCCAGAGGGAGAAGACCTCAGCACTGATGACCACAGCAGTGTGAGGCAGTGGACACACTCATATTAAGAAGAGGACAAAGGCAGGACACATGGAAGTGAGAGAGAGAGAGAGAGAGAGAGAGAGAGAGAGAGAGAGAGAGAGAGAGAGAGAGAGAGAGAGAGAGAGAGAGAGAGAGAGAAGCACAGTATGTATTTAAGTTGAAATTATATTTACCAGTTTCAGTAGATTGAAATATATGCAGGTGGTGATAACCTGTATTAATCAGCAATGAGAAAAGGATTAAACTTCTATTTTGAGTTAAAACTGTGAGACAAAGAAGTCAGAGAAAGTAAATCAATAGGGAAAGGAGAAAGAAAGAGAGAGACCGACAGCATACAGTGTTTCATAATCATGAAACACTAGTGTCCAATAAGAGGACTTTTCTACCTGAATTTACAGTCATTTCAGTATTAATGGTCAATTAGAGCCAACAGTGACATTTGACAATGCTCTATTTTTACAATGTTTGAAATAAATGTTTTAAGGCCGGTTATAATATTTGAATCAAGTGTTCTCTGTGTGAATACTTCATTATGTTTATTAGGCCTGAATCTATATAATGGATTGTACTTTAAAAAAGGTACGTTTATGGTACTTACTGATGTGTGAAATCAGTGCTAACTGATACAAACACAACAGCAAACAATATATTGGCCTTTGTATAAGCAATCTAATGTCTTTTTCTGTACCACCAGAAATACACTTCACAGGGTTTCATCAAACTAATAATGCATAGAACTTCATGAAAACTGCTTTCCATGCATCACCATCATTTTCACCTTTTTTTCCCTCAGTGATGCTTTGATGTAAGTTCTCAATGCTGACAAAATGATCAAACGGTGCACCTTTTCCCCGATCAAACTTTAACTTCTGCTTATAAAAAGTTTAGATTTGTAAAGCCAGAAAAGAACTCTCAGCTATAATTATTGCTGTAAGATTTAAATCATGAAAACATCCAGTGAAAAGCCACTGAACCTGACCAATCAGTAAACTAGAGGGGCTGGTTAGAGCAGTGGATCGCAAACCTTTTCTGTCATGGCCACCTTTCAGAAGACTGCAAACTAATGCTTCTTGTGCATATTATACATTAAGAAAAAGCAAAATAACTGAATGTTTAGACACAAAATATACAAATCTCCCCTGCTATATCGATAGTTACCTCCAGAGTGAGATGGAATTTGTCATCAGCCATTTCTCATATGAACTCATGACAATGTCTGAAGAATCAAGAATTGCCTTTTCTCACATGTAGCACACAAGTGAAGATTCTCAGCATCAGATGCATTTTCACCTACTGGAAATACTCCATTTGGTTTAGACAAATGGTGCCACCAAGGTGGGGCGTGCAGCAGACAGGGCATGACACACGGCTGACACTGCAGACATGCAGCCGGTTTGTAATTTTTTCATAAACAACTGAATTTCTAGCCGTTTCTTTATGAAGTTCCCAAATATTTTCATCTCTCCTTAGACATTTTTGTTGCCATCTTCATGTAAACCACTCTTCTTATTCAACCTCAAATGTTTGTTTTCTTTCAGCCTCATGTCAGTCACATGACGGAAAAGTCATCAAGGCGCCACTCGCCGATGTGAATTCTCCAAATAATAACCTAGTCTATTCACACATGGGCTCAATCGGACATTACACAGACTCTGTAATAGGGAACTGGCAGGGTAAAGTCTGTTTGACATGTATGTGTGAATTGTATGTGAATTGCAAGTTTGCAGTGCATGTGTGAAAGGGGATACATTCATAGCACGCATTGCATGTTTTTCAGTCTGAATAAATCTGGTAAACTTATTGTTCCATCATGAATTAATGAATAGTTTGGGATTTTTTTAAATGATTGCAGAACATCCTAAAATGTGGGAGGTTTTATCCAGTTGTCTATCCAAGTACTGGAATCTAATCCAAAGTGAAAACATGCCATATTTGTTCCTACCATTAATAATACCTATGCAAATTATCAAGTGGAGTGTTTGGCATTTAACTGCCATCATGAAATGGAAGCTGAATGATGTCTGCACCAGGAGCAAAGTGAGGATGACACCTCCCCCCAGCCAATTTACAGCCTCTGGGAGCTTTCCTGATAATGAGACTGTTTGCATGCTGATGGTCAGTTGATCTTGTTATCACCCCCAGAGCCCAATAAAACCACATGAGCTACAGTGAAGTTAGAGGCAGCAATGAATTGAGAAGTATCACTCTCATTTTATTGAGCGTATTTCGCCTCAGCACATGATGCTCATGGGTGATAACGATACAAATATTTGGAGATGTATTCATCAGTGAGTCATTTCACTGAAAGAATACAAGGATTGCATTTTTGCCAGAAAGCTCTCGCTGTGTTTTTCAAATGAGTCATAAGTGGGAGCATTTGCAAAAAGCTCATCCAAGACATTCCCCTCTGAGTTGGTTCAAACTTTCCCCCGTGTTTCTGCTGCTCATCAGTCTTCTGCCTGGAGGGATGTCAAGCTTTCCCCTCGCTATCCTAGGACTCTCTGAGCAAAGCTGCTCCGTATGCGCCCACCCTGCAGCCATTACAGCCTATCCTCAACAGCTGCTCACCTGGTCGAGACACACATGCAGTCAAGGCTCCTACTCTTACCTGCAGCCTTATTGTGAGTGCTGGGGGTTTCTCATGTCACATTGCAGAAACAAAATACTGACAGCTGCGGACAAAATAACATCTCTTATTCAAACTTCTGCTACGGCTGCCAAGGGTCTCTTTTCACTAGATCTCTATGGTACAGCCTTTATATCGTTGCCTTGTCATTACTCTAGCCACTGATTTTGGCATCCCCGGTGACTCAGGTGGACGGATTAATGGCAGCAGAGTTAGAAGAAAAGATAGGTGTTCCATTTCACTCACCGGAACAGATACGTTCCCACACATTCTTCATGCCTGAACTCAAATTGAAGCTAGATTATATGGCATGTTATATCCAAAGGTAGTGCCAGCTATCTGCCACAACTTTCTCTTTGTAGCCTCCTTCATTATATTGGGCTGATAAGGTTTTATATGTTGCGTACCTTACTTGAAGGGTCTACCTGAGCCATTAAATGTACTGAAGGGTAATATTAAGTATAAAAATGTCAAAGTGGGGGACTAAAGCGCCCTACAAGTGTGTGCTGACTGACAATAAGTGATGGTTTTGTGGTTCTCCATGTGTGTCTGCGACTCAAAAGAGAATGAGGGGTCGAGAAAGCGGAGAGAGCAACTTTGGTAACACAATGATAAGCTGCCTACTGCACTTTCTCTTTCTGCCTGGTGAAGAAAAAAATGCTCACAGTTTAAATAGCATGGTTTCTTAATCCCATTTCATTGGGCAGCTGCAGGCAATATTCAGATGTTATATTTTCTTCTCACTATTCCTGCTGTGCTTGTGTAGGGGCTGGGATCCACACTGCAATCCAATGTTGCACCATTGTCTGTCAGGCTGCTTAACTACTTGACTTTGTACAGTATGGAGCTCAGCCAGGTCTGCTGGCAAATGCCAGTAGAGCTACAGTCCAATATCTAAGATGAGAGACAACGTCTCTCATCATGCCAACTTGAGCCTCAAAAGCAGAAACTGCAGCTTTGTAAGGTTTTAATACTAATATGGATAGTCAATGGTACTTATGCGCTTACAGTTCCTCAAGTTGTACATGGATTTGACTGAAATTTGAATTATTTTTAGATTTTTCATCCTACTCAACAAGCCGACATAGCACTCGTTATGCACTGTTGGCCGTTTAAGACATCTGTCCCTTTACAACATTCAACATTCCTGACCCATCGCAAGCTAAGATAATTAACTTCCACTTGGAAAATGGAGGCTAGTCAGCTTAGCTTGCTAACATTCAACTGATTCCTACTAAATGTTACGATTCATTCAAATTATTTCAGGAAATACTGGGTCATTAGCAGCTCTCACACAATCGGGGCTGTGTTTATCCCACATTATAGAAAGGAGACCGGGCTAGCTAGCGTTACTCTCTGTCACTCTTTCATGGTTCCAGCTGTGGTGATGGCACATGACTGCGTTACAGTCCGTATTCTCCACTTGCCGTACATTACTCAGTGATTAAGGTTAGGGAAATGGTGGTTTGTGTGGCTGTTGGAATTAAAGTGATGTTATAAACAGATACCATACAGACATTTGACGGATCAAATCATCAACATTGTCAGCCAAAACCTAAACTTAATGCTCCCCTAGAGAACATTACTGTAATATAGGGGCATTTAACTGCAGAATAATACATATAACTTTAATGTATTTATTTTGGTAATTACAATTTTGTTCTAAACTGAGTAATTTAATTTTAATTCCAGTTTTACATGAAAAAGCGTGCAGAGTGCATATGGAAACTGCAGAAGCACAGAATAAATTATTGTAAATTAATATGATATTTATGATATTATATTGCATTATGCACAGCACCAGTACTACCCTCACACCTACCACCAAGTCTCCTCCATATTGGACATTGACCTTGGTTAGCCGTCTGGCATGCATCCTATTTGTCTAGCCAACATGCAATGTAAGTGGGTTTCTGAAAATCAAAAATCCATGTTACCAAATTCAATACAGGACAGTGTTTCTGGGCATGTGGGGAATATGCATTAGGGCATAATGATATTACATACAGTGCACTCCACTCTCGGGAGGAAATTGCTAGATAGGTCTTGAATACATACAATGCTTGAATATGGTGAGAGATTACTAAGAGACGGCTATTTACCATGTTGATTAAGTGAAGTTTGTGGCATACAATAACACTAGAGAGCTTGGTGCTCAAATCCTAGTTCAGTTCACAGTTCAGTTGGCTGACCTATGCAACATGGAGCAGCTTGTTTGCCAAGAAATTCATTCAACAAGGTTAGGCAGGGGGCACCAAGGTCATATGGATAACCACTATACTTTGTCACTGCAATGAAGCCTTTTGTCCCTTGTCATTCATCACATTTATTTGCTTTACTTTGCTCTTCAGACTTCTCGCTATAAAATATGGTTCCAAAGTACATCCTCCAACTCCAGTTCTGTTTCCTAGAAATTGCATTCATATACTACAAACAGATTATGTTTTCAATCAACATCACAATGAAACATTAGACATATTAGTCAAGTAAATTTGCAAATGCAAAAAAAAAGAAACGCAAATATGCACATTTTCATCAACTGGTTTGGAGTATATAAACTAGGCTACAGAGTAGTGTCTTCAAAAGTTGGGCGGTTAAGGCTAGGCATGGCTGCAATCCAGTAGAGAATTGATCTTTCTAATTGGAGACAAAACAAGTCACCTTGACCTTCCAATCCATCCAAAAGATAAAAAATGGAGAGGTCTTCTAGAATTTGTTTTTCAATTGGGCAAGTTTTAATGTTTTTTCATGTCAGCCAGTATTGGCCATGTTTCATGCTGTCCGGACACAAAGACACGTTATGGCAATACCCAAGAGACCGACAACGGAAACAGCTGATTCATTTACAGTCGTGTGAGTTAAAAATTTCAGTTGAATACAAAAAAAGTGAACAGTGACTTCAAGGACACGACAGGATTAGTTAATATTTTTTAACATGTAACAAAATTCTTCCAAGGTCCTGCGCGGGTGGCACAAAAAAAGAATAGATTCCTTCACTGGAATAAGCCAGTAAACACAATAATGTTTCCCATCAAAAATGCACACATTAGTAGCATATAAATGTAATTTCTGCGAGACGGGGTTGCCCACTCACCCTTCATTTTCTTCACTCTCCTTCTCTGTCCTCCTCTATGCATCCCACACACTTCACCTCCCTCTACCCATCTTCTCTCGCAACCATTTTTTCCCCCTCTCTCGCCTTCACAGCAAAGTTCAAGCTCTCGGTGAAGGTTCAGTTAATGATGAAATGCTCTCTTTCACATTTGCTGTCAGTGAGTAAACCCAACCGTGCATCCCCAGAAGGACAGGGCTTTTATTCTGACCCAAAAACATGACTAATACAAAATGAGACTGACACCACATGTCAGACCGTGGCTAGATCTAGATTTAGAATTTTCATTGAAGGTTATGTTACCTATTTTTGGGATATGGCTTTTCCTAATATTTTCAGTTTTGGAGTTTGTCTTAGACTTTTCAATATGTTTACTTTAGAAATGAAAAAATCATTTAGAGGGTTATTAAGTACGCTCACTGAGCAGCTGTGCCTTCAGCATTTCAAGCTCTTATGTGTACTCTGCACTGTATGACGAACAAAAAGGAGCAATGGTGAATACGGCTGTGTGACCAGTTGTAAGCACTACAAATTACTCAGTAAATGAATTAACACCTTCTTTAAAATTAAACTAGGACTTTGTAACAATCACTTACTGAAAAAATCCTAATACCCCCTAAAATCCTAAATATCTATTTCACATTATGCTGTCACTTAAGGTTGTGTCCAATAATCTTGTATGTGTCAGTGTGAGTATTATTATGTGAGTATTATTTGGTGAATGTATGCCTTATGAGATGTGAGGGTCCCAGCAGGACACGTTGCCCCTTGCTCAGCATTCTGCGCAAAGACAAATGGACAAGATGTGCAAACATGCATATTTGCACTTCAAACTCTCTTTAACTTTCTCCCTCTTTCTCTGTCTATTTCTCGGGACAGCAATTACCTGCAGGCAATGAGGCCTTGGTTTGCCTCGTAAATGCACTCCATTTTTCTCAGAGCAAACACACAAACACAGAGATAAGGGCTGGGTATTTAATTTGATTTTGGACACTAGTGATTAATATAGTGCCTGAGTTGTTGTTTTTTGATTATTTCTTTGGCCTACTGTGCCTTTATTTGTTAGTACAGTTGAAGAGTCAACCCCACGCCACCACAGCCTTTGAATATGGGGCGCCATATTACTGTTTTTCACTGCTGAAATGTATTCTTCTTCGCCATTTAATGGCCCAATAGAAGACTTGTGGGCGTATATGCCTTCCCCAGGTCAGGTCAGAAAGAATTGCATCCCCGGTATCTGTGGTACCTGTGGTAGGGTAGAAAAACGTACTCTCACAATTTTAGAATTTTGGCATCAACTTGGTATCGAAGTATTGGTTCTTGGGAAATACTATCACACAATTTTTCTGGTTACTGTTTTACTTTACCCTCAACTCCCATTAGCCTTGTTTCCAGGCACAGCAGAAACTGATTTAAGTGACAAAAACAAAACAAAACGATTAATCCACTGTAGGCTACCTGCCCAGCAACTATGGCAGCTATAAAAAGTCTTATAAAATGTCAATGTTAGCTTGTTCTGCTGCCCCAAAGTGGCTAAGGGCTGTTTTACCATGTTTTTCTACTCATAGTTCATCTACTCACATTTTTAATATGCATGTGATTAACGTTGTTTTATAACATAGCAGGTGTAAAAACATTCTTTACTTAAATAAAATACAGTCTAAACCTGGGAAACTTGTGTCAAATAAGTATACATAAAAAAAGAATCCCACAATACTCAACCTCTAAATAGAAGGGACCATTTTCTAATTTACAATACAAATAAAAAATAGAGCTTGCAATGTCCTCAAATCCTAGAAACACCCTCAGTGAATTTGGACATAAAGAATTTGGAAAAAGATGAGCTATGGGCCTGTTAATGTTTATTCATTTTGTTTGATAAATATTATAGATTTTTCATTAACTGGCCCCTGGCCTCATGTCATTTTGCAAAAGTGGCCCCCGGGCAAAACAAAGTTGTTGTGACTGTGGACTGCATGCTTCTCCCTGTGGCTCTGTAGTACTGATGCCCTGTGCAACAAGGAGCAACACCATGGAGGTGCCTCGGGAGCTCCCTTCTGCCCACCTACACACTCACTTGCACACATAGAAATTCTATATAAACACACACACACACACAACACACACACACACACACACACACACACACAAACACACACACACACACACACACACACACACACACACACACACACACACACACACACACACACACACACACACACACACACACACACACACACACACACACACACACACACACACACACACACTTCCTGCCCTTCTCTCAGGCCTCTCCCCCCTCTACTCTGTGCCTGTCTCAGCGGGAAGGTCACAGGCACACAGTTATCACGCTCGATTTGATTACGTCTTAATCCAATCAAGCAAACCAGAGAGAGCACCATTGATTTTTGAGACATAGAATAATGCTTATTGGGCTTAGAGGCACATGGCTGATTCCTGGACAAGGTTAAGTCCAGAGGGAAATATCATATCTGTCACTGAGCCTGTCACTAAACATGTTTATGGGTCATGCCTAAAGTCAGCTATCTCACTGCAAAATGCAAGCAAAGCTGTCAGTTCCTTTTGTGTTTACAGGTAATTTCTGGTCACTGTTGTTTTGTGAGATTGTCAGTAATAGCCAACATATAAAATCCAATAAAAGACAGCAGATGAAACACTAAAGCAAGCTCAGGAGAGCGCCTGGAAAGGGATGATCATCCCTCAAAATGTAACTCATGCAAAGAGAATGACTCTGGCTTTAGGAATGAAATAGATGGAAACTTATGGAAATCATTTGAACTTGGTAATGGAGAATAAGGCGGTCTCAGTAGTACATGGACACTCTAGAATGATATGTGTACACACATTTTATCATTCAATGTGATGTGAAGCAGAAAAGCGTATTCAGTCAGCACTCTGAAGCTGTGGCCTTCAGCCTTCATGCTGTCAATCAGGCAGGTCAGTGAGAGTGACCTAAAGTGCATAAAGATCGCTGCTTTTTGGAGTTATATTAGTTGATCAGTCCCCCACTGCAGTGCACTGTGCACCTGTGACAGATTGTTATTGAATGTTTTACAAGGTAGGGCATTCGATTAAATCAAACCCATAAGGATGCTATCTTTATGCACAGTGTATTCTTTCTATGTGGAATCTAAAACATGGCCCGCACTGTTGTTTCACTGAGATGAAGACTGAAGAACAGTGTGTTTGCAGCACAACGTCGCCCCCGCTCCACTTCCCACCCTCCCCAATGAGCAAAACAACAAGCCGGGAGATGATGATGACAAGAGCTATTGGGGAATAGCGAGGCCCACTCACCTTCTGGTTCACCACACAGTGTGCACTGTGATTCTAAACAAGGACCAAAGAGAGACAACAGGAGATTAATAGAGGCAACACATATGTGAAAGTGTATCATTGTGCATGTGCGTACTGGAACAAATGTCACTGACATTGACCTTTAAATTAAAATGTTAACTGCTATTCAGGATTCAAAATTTCTCTCTCTCTATCAAAAACCAATAAACAAGCATTCAAACAAAAAAACAACACAGAGAACAACAAGAGCTTTTTTTTTCCTCCTAATGTTCTTGCAGAGTGGTACCCATGTGCAGTATAATAGAAACCCAGCCACCATGCATAATATGACCATCAGCCAAAGGCGGCTGCATAAAAAGACAAAATGATGCAGAGACAGGCGTCAAAGGGGAAAAAAACAAAAAACAAAATGAGAAATCATATTGCTTCAATTCATCACTGCCATGCGCAATAGATACCGTGTGCCAAAAATGAACACACTAACCAGGGTTGGACACACATCTTAAATGAATGAAAAAAGAAATGCATAGCTTTATGTTGACATGCTATCCATCATTGACATTTTTATTACTCACATTAGGAATGATCCTTTGATTCAAAGCTATACCAGGCTTCACATGCATCATGTATGCTCATGTAAACATGAATGATAAGTTGTAATATGTGCATTACTCTTAATGAAGTATCAGTTTTTCTCAGGAGCCAACAGAGTTTAGGCAGCCTCCAAGTTTGTTTTAAACAAATTATTAAATGGGTTTGTTTTTCAAAAACAAAAACTGGGCATAATGAACAGAATGATGTTGAAAACGAGCGTTATGTCCTCAGGCTTTCGTTTCCACAGATGGCCACAAAACAGCTGGGGTTTGTCAGTGTGGGTCTCTCTTCCCTGACGTAGGAGTGGCCAAAAGGGACCATGTTGTTTTTTATGCCGAGGATCTCTTTTATCAAATCACTGCTAATTAGGGGCTTAATTAGAACTGCAGCAACCTTGGACTCATGTCTTGATTATTTTGTTGAAAAAACAGTGAGACACCTCTTTTGATGGGTCAAATCCCTACATTCATGGGAATACAAATGCAGCAAAAAATGTCCATAAATTCTCAACACACTGAAGTGCTGCCATTTCTATCCCTCTTCCCCAGATGACCTTGCTCATGAGCGGAGTGCTGCGAGGACAGCTTTGCAGATCAGCGGAAGAATGAAAGAGCACTTTTAAAGGTTTGTGGTTGCTGTCAGTCTGGGATGGTTGTAAACTGTAACAGCCTTGGTGCTATCTCTTCACAAAATTGCCTGCTAGTTCTTGGCTGGACACTGAGGCTGCATTTGGCTTCTAAAGTCCTCTAAACTTTCAATACTCCTTCAGAACACCTCTTCTATTTTTCTATTTCAAAAGATCAAAAGGCAAAGTCCTAGGATTCAGTTGCTATCAGACAATGCTGCATCCTCACACCACAGACAAACTGAGAACACTGAGAAGACAATTCCACTGAGAAAATCTAGCTGTTATTGTCACTTTGCAGAAGTATAAGCGCATTGTGTTGTAACTTTATTTGGATCGCTGTTCTCATGTGCTTTTGTGGGTCGGTGGTGGTTGGAGCAAGTGAGGTTGAACCACACACAAATGCTATGGTCGACAGTGCACTGGCAGACAGCTGAAGCCTGGAGAGAATTTACTAGTTTAATTAGTCTTTTTTACTTCCCACTCCCTACAGTATAATTCCACAGAGTCAAAGCAATTGGCTCTATTAGTTTGTCCTGGCTGTTCAAATTTAAAGTGCTCTTGAATTTCCCTGTGTGGAGTCCATATTGATCTTGGTCAGGCTGCTTTTACAGTATGGGAACTGCTCTTGGGTAATTCTCATTTGCCTTCCAGTTGGAGGTGTAAAGTGGCTGGCAACCTTTAGCCATCAGCTAAACTTATTATGCTTCCACTTTAGAGGGTTAGAGAGAAGAATTTGATTCTAATTTGAGACAATATGGACTATGGATGTGCATGTACACGGCGGGAGACATCTCTTATTATTTTCAGAAGCTGGTGGGCTAGAAGCTCTTTTTGTACAGTGCCAATGTTCTTAAAATGTATTTAAGATAACACGTTTGCTATACCGTGCTAAAAAGGGCTAAACTGTAAACAAGTTGCAGATTCAAATATGTTATCAGATTGGTTGTGATTGGTTTGCTGGCTTTTTACGTGCTTGCCTGTGAATGAAAATGAAATGTATATCCTAGGAGCAAACAATTACAACCAGGGATCCAAAGGCATTCATAGGAAACTAGGTCATTGGCCAAATGGAGGGTTTTTTCTACTTACTAAGCTACCTAAGATACCGAAAGAAGTTTCAAGCAGCTACCTGAACTCATCTCAAATAAGGAGAAAATAGATGGAAGGTGCAGGGAAAAGGAAGCAGGACAGTGACAGACTTTGTGAAGAAGGAATATAGCAACATAATTGTTGTATTAACATCAAGTCAATTATTGAATGGTTTATAAATATTTTCTTTATTGTACTTCATGGGGGAGGGAGCCACAAATGCAGATATAAGCAATACAACTTTATCCAAAGACACAAGAGATGAGTTTAAATGAAATAGCATTCTATTTCAGTGCGTTAGTCTCAGTTCGCATGCTTCTAAAGTAGAGCAAATCTGGACGCTGACCTCTTATTGGTTGTGAGTAAACTAACAGAGTGATACTCACAGGGGTCTGCGGTGTCCCCTGGTATCAGCCTATCTCAGAACACAACATACACAGAGAGCAAATCCTTAGCCTTGATCTGATAATGTATTCATCCATAATTAAAGCCTTCATTTCCATATCAGCGCGGCTTGCTCACACCTTCCCTGTTGGCTGATCTATTTTTTTACCCTCCGTCTTTCTCTCACTCTCGCTATCTTTCCCTAGTTCACATGATGTAAGAGAGATACAGGTGCTAATTAGCAAGTGCAAAGACTGTTCTTGGCAGTTTCACAAGAATGCCGCGTCTCTGAAAAAACACACAAAGTTATATAAAGCAAGGCGCAATACCACAGGTGCGAGGGCATAGAAACTTGTTTAGTTTGGGGCTTTTCCCAATGATTGGGATTTACTGAGAGGAATGGCCCATAAACTCTGTTTGTTTGTTCTGAGTTGGGCAAAGCACAGATTGTGAGACACCAGTCAAAGTTATTGGGTCTCGGTTAATAGATAGTCAATAAAAGGATGTACACAGTAATGTACAGCTCACACAGATGTGCGCTGACACAGACGAACCAACACCAGTGTGTACTCACAGGCATGACCACACACAGATAAACTGACTCACACAATTATACTTGAACAAATCACGAGAAAAACACACTCCCACGCCCCTAGCCTCATCTATGTGGACGATCACCAATTTCAGTTTACCTTCCCCTTGACTGGCACAATCCATCTTCAGCGGGGCCCCCTGTGTGTATGCAGCTTTCCCCTGGAGCTGATCTAGCACCTCTCAGAGAAGACAGGGTGCTGAGCACAGGGCTGGAGGACAACTCATCAGCCCGCCAGTATAAGCTCTGCCTGCATTTTCAGATGCTAATTACACTGCATTGTCACACACATTCACAGGACATGCTGTATACTCACACATTAGGCATGGTACGTGAACAAGCTTGGTTCTAAATATGAATTACACAACACCGGTAACTTTATGGGATCACTATTTATCAATCACAAAGCTTCAAGGGATCATTTGACCTTTTAGGGAATAGTGTTTTTAGCTTTCTCGCCGAGCGCTAGATGGGAAGATTGATACCACACACACATAAAAACTGGAAATGCTTTGGTTTTTGTATGGTTTATCAAACAAGATATATTGTGTTCATTTGTGAGGTTTAAAAGCTGGTAGGTGGATTTTTTGTTTAATTTTATTGATTTTGGACGGAGCCAGGAAGGCAGTTTCCCCCTTTCCAGTCTTTGTGCTAAGCTAAAGGGCCACCCACACCGATAACTATAACTACGGTACAATGATAACGGCAATGATAACTATGTGAGCATCCACACTGATGAACGATAATGTTCTGTTGATGGTGGCGCCGAGCACTCTAACTGTGTCAGAGCTCCATATGTCCCTCGTCTTCTGCATTATCGACTAACTTCTCAGAAACGGCATATACAGCATTTATAGAGCACTTGATTATTTATCATTAGGCAATTCTTATTAATAAGAATATGAATAATAAAAGTTGAGAAGAGACACTTCAATGTGAGACCCTGTAAATCCGGATGTATTTTGATTTGGCTGTCAGTGATTTTATATCTATGTGGTGAGGGCTCCACCATCCATTTGAATATTTAAAATGATATACTTCACAGGAGTCTGGTGCACGCACACTGACGAGAACTCGATTGGAGAGAGCGGAGGAGCTCGGTGGTATTGGGGGAGGGGCGTGAGAGTTGTAAACGTTCAAATTCAAGTCAACTCGACCTGCCAGACTTGCCGTCTGCTTTAATCTTTTTTTTTTTAATTGACAATAAGTGAATGGTTTGTTACGCAACTTCCAACACTTAATAACGATACACTTCTACAACACTGCTCTTCCCACAGGGTGAGAAGTAAAACCACTGGAGGTCAACAAAGACAAGATTTTCCACAGGGTTCAAATTACTCTTTAAAGGTGGTTTCATGTAAGGGCATATGTGAAAAGTACCCTTTTCAGCCTTTTTATACATATTTAATTCAGTGCTATGCATTTAAATAATTTATAGTTGCTTTCTACTATGCATGTTACCTGTATGTAAGTATGTAAGGGGCAGTACATGGATGGGAAACAGCATTTACAGTTCATACATATCTGGACACATGCATGCATATACTGCATTATTCATGTATGCCCGTGTATGTCGCTGTGTACTGTAGTACAGTGTGTGGATGGACACACTGTCCCCACTGTGTGTTTATATATGTGAAGCAACATTTGTTTAGCAATATGTTCTCACTTTGGTCCCTGAGCCCCGCACATAACAGCCTAACTGTGACAATAAGAGGCAAAAACCAGACAGGGCTGATGGGAGGGATGGATTCGGGTTGATGAAGGAAAGAGAAGGTCAGTAAAAAAAAAAGAGGGAGGTAAAACATCCTATCGTTTTTCCATCAGCCCCAAGGGCCCTGGGTCAGATTTATAGGTGGTTTGTCTGTCCTACTGAGAGGCGAGGGAAGTCGAGAGGAAAAGGGAGATAAATATTTAAGGGAGGAAGAGTGGATTTGAACGCCTAAGCCTGAGACTGTATTTAAGTGATTTGCAGCTTCTTAACTGTTCTGAAGTGTGGAAGACATAAGGAGAAGAGAGGTGGATGTGTGTAAAAGGGAAGGACAGGTGAGGTTGGACAGATGGAAAAGGTTAGAGGGCCAAAGAGAAAGGGAGAGCTGTATAGACAGAGGGACTTGTGCAGAGACGATATAGATGGCCTCCTTCACGCCCCAGCAGTCCTCTGTCTTACTTGAGCATCTATCAGGAGCACTCAGCCCCATAGATGGCCATTTCGACAGAGAAGGGGGTGTAGACACCAATGGCACGTCCCTCACTTCTCCTTCCCCTACATCTGCATATCCTCTTTACTGACTCCAACCTACTTTCTCATTTCCTCTTTCCTCAGATCAGAAGTGACAGTCTTTTGTTTAGTTTCCAAAGAATGTGGCACAGCAACATGAGGTGAGTCAGTTATTTTTAACTGTCCACAGTGCATTCAAGGTCAGCTGATGTCAGATTGTGATGGATATGTGACAAGCGGGCTTGAGGTCATGTAATTGAAGTTACCTGCAGGCTCAAACAGGTTCAAAGCCTTTCAATTGCCATCAGAGAGTTCCTAAACGTGTAAATCATACAAAAGTGAGTGTGACAGTCTTGTCATCTTGGGGCTGCGGTCACTTCACATTCAGTTTAACCCACTAAAGTCGGCAGCGCGTGTAGCATTTTAACATAAATTTCAGAGCGTGTCAGGCATCTACACCCATCTTTCCCTGCATATAACATTACTACTAGGTAAAAAGTTTACAAGAATTTTGTCACTTTATGGCACAGAATAAAACATGGAGAATTTAACAGAGATAAAGCTTTACAATAACAGATGGTAGAAGAAGGGAAAACAGTGTTTATTGTCTTCTGTAAAGATAACACGAAACATTGAAAACATTTATAAAGCTGCTCTTTGGAAGTATAAAGACATAAAATGTACTAGAATATTGTTGAGCTAGACATATGTAACTACACAGCAGTGAATCAGCATGTTCTGTAATCTTTAATTAGTATAACAACTGTTTTCTACAGTTTAGCAAAACAGGATCCGGATATAAATATCCAAGAAAGTCAACTCCCTAAATTGACCGAAATAAGGCCGAATGGATGCCAAGCTGACAACAGCATCGTTGTTTATTTATGTGCTCCAGTGACTCATCATTTTAAAATCCCTCCACTCATGAAAGCCACTTTATTCTACAAATCTCACGTCCACAGGAAAAAAAAAAATCATTAACACTTGCTTTTAACTACAAATGTAATGAGCTTCACAAAGAAAACCCGGGGTTGATGTCTCGTAACTGTTATTGCATTGATCAATAAATGTAATCATTGTCAACCTCTACTGCAGCCCATTGCATCCAACATGTGTGCAGCAATGTGCTCAATAACAGCTGACGAAGAAGCAGAAAAGAGAGTCTGTCAAGCATGAAAGTAATCAGCAAGGTCAGTGACAGTGGTACTCGGGCTACTGTCTATTATTCTTATTCTTTTAGACATTTTAGTTTTGTAGATACAGAGCAAACAAGACACAGTAAGGACAAAGTGGGAGAAGGGGGGGAAACACAGAGACAGGGAAGTGCAATGTGTGGTGTGTGTGCTTGGTGTTGTCTGCAGGCATGTATTTTTTGCCGCTTAAAACAAGTGGAAAATAGGACTCTGTTTGTGTCCAATGGAGTTGTCCTTGTTCCAGACATTTTCAATAAATGAACAAGGCAAATTGATGCAAATCACTCAAGTTGCATCCAGAAAATTTTGTTTAAATTGAAAACTCATCTCCCAGCAATGGCAACTATTTATAGAAAAATCAGAGTTTCAGGCTCAACGCAAGGAACAAACGACTCATGGAGATTAATGTTAATGAGTCGGCAGCACGCTAACATACTGACAGCAACGATGCTAACAAACAGATGGTAAGCAGGTGTAATAAGTAAAGTAGCATGCTGGAATATGTTAATTAGCATGAACATGTTATATTATAATTATTGTATTATAAACACAACATGTGATTAGAGTAAGTATTGGACATATTTTTAATTTTGCCCTGATGGTGGTGCTAAATGAAATGTCAGGGGATCATCAAAGTCATTACAATTCCACCTGAGAGAGACAGAATTTCAAGGCAATCCATCCCATAGCTCTTTTGTGATTTCACTAAAATAAAACATAAATGTCAACCTACATGCCCTGAGAGGAAAAGTCAGCAGCTTACCAAAGTCTGTGTGTCAAGTACCAAGAGCTGGCATCAAACATCTGGTCAGATTTGTAATGTTTACGTATTCTTTGATGACATAGTTGCTCATTTAAATTAATAATTAACACCCTTTTATTATTCTATTTAGGCAAAGTTCTTCTTCTCCTTGTGTTTACACAACATTTAACATTTTGGAACTTTGGCTTTATCTGTTTAGTGAAACATAAAAATAGGGATTTGTAAAAATAAAAATAAATCCATTGATTAGGCATTGATACACACACTCAGGTATTGTATAATAGTAAGACACACCAATCCAGAATAAGAGTAAAATGGATATTGTTTCATAAAGCTCGAGCCATATTGGACTGAAAACACTATAGGTATCATATCATCATATATATATCATCAGATATCATATGATATCATATCACCAGCATAAAATCACAATATATTTTACCAAATATCTCCACGTCAATATGTATCAATTTTAAAGTTATGTAACTTTCACTGAACAGCAGACACTGTGGCCAAAAGAAACAACTAAGGTAAAATGGTAAATGATAAAATGCAGTGTAAGAATAGCACAAGTAGAGAAGAATAGTAAAGACAGAAAACTGGCTCAGTGATTTCTGAGAAGATTAGCCATCATAAGCAGGCTGTTGCTTAAAACAAAAAAACCCTGAGTTTATTGAATGGAACAAAGTTGTGTTTTATTGCCTACAAATTAAATATTTCATTTGTACAAGGAAAAATGTGTTATATGTTTTTTCTGAAAAAAAGTTACAGTTTCTATTTAATGATGATGATCTTGTAGGAATAACTCAGGAGTTATGTGGACAATTAGAGTAAGAAAATCATTATTCACCAGACCATATCTACTCTTATTACAACATACATATACAAAGTCAAACCCAACACCCTTCCAAACCACCTGTCCTCAACACCACACACACTTTCACATGTGCCAGACTTAAGAAAGGGACTAAAGTGTGTATATATGTATGTATGAGTGAGCGTCTGACTGAGACGCAATGGCACAGTGTCACCATACTCATCAATCTACTCGCCCTCCCAAAGGATGATGTCATTGGCACCGAGTCTGGCTGGTGGCCCACTGGACTGAGGGGACCAACTCTCATTATCTCCCGTCCAGATTTATGGGGCTGCCGTGCTCATATTTTAAACTAAGGGACATGGAGGGTGGTGGGATGGAGGGAGGGAGGGAGGGAGGGAGAGAGGTGGGAAAAGGGAGAGAGTCAGAGCAACTGAGAATATTCACTGATAAATCACCCTGCCTGACTATTCACTCTTCAAAGAAAACTCTTCCGGCTATCAGCACTCTCAGCAGCATCAGCTATCAAAGTGTGTGTGTGTGCGTGCATGTGTATGTGATATTTCTTAGACACCGTACACAACAGACAGAACCACAATGCACTTTGTAAAACTCTGAGACACTGGAGGAAAATACATGACAATCGATTTCTGTTTATTTCTCTCTGTGTCTCTTTCGGGCACAACATACAGTGGTTGACATCTGCGCGGATGAGCTGAGTCATCCCGTTTGGTAAACAAATATACTATAAAATATAAAATACTCACTCACTCTCTCACTCACTGTCTCTCCTACTGTATCCTATCAAAAGAAACTTCAAACAGCCAAACTCTCCATGTGTTGGATGCAGCTGTAATAGATAATTCGGCATAGCTAGGAAAACCCTCCTCACCCGCTTCCTCCTACGCACTCCCTCTGCCTCTCTCTCCTTGTCACCATCATGTCACAACGTTGTTTCACGTGATTGGATGTCTGTGTAACAACAAAAGATTGGCATCTCCACACAACAGATTACCGGAACTATACACCTGCTGCTTTTGGCGCAGACCGCCACGCCTGGGAATGGTACACGGTACAGATGCAGTAGTGCATGTTTGCGTGTTTATGTGTACTTTATGAGTAGAGTCCAGGGTATTGCATTATGTTCCATCTCCTGGAATCGGCCTAATGGGCTGTGAGGAGAAAGCAGACGAAGCAGGCCCAGAGGCCACGTACAATGTGTCTAACACCTGGTCAGCCATGCCACTGGGCGGCCATATTGGATGTGTGCCCTGTCCGTCTGTCTCTTTGTTAACTAGAAAATGCATCCTGGGGAGTAGCTGGTGTGGCTCTGCTCACAGCTAAAGTCTTAATCCAAACCAAGTGCCTGCAGGCAAGCAAACTGTTATGCTAGATGACAAAGTGTATTAAAAAGTCATGTTGATAACTTGCTTTGTAATACAGAACTAAAAGTACTCATTCCAGAGGTATCTAAAGATTGCCCTAAAGTTATAGTGTGTAAGATTTTCATCTAGTAAATTATCTGTTAAGTTCCTATCTATCAAAAAGTGAGTTAGAACAATGGTGATCGATCATATGAGCCACTAATGAAAGCGGTTGTATTTGCTGCTTTGCCGAGAAATACGATCTCAGTGTCTGTGGCGACTCTCCCACGGCAAAATCAAATGCGCCGCACAGTTAGTGATGCTTTTTAGTCATTTCCCTTCTCTCTTACGACCTCCTTTCTGTGTGGAGCATTGATGTGGCAATCACGCCACCTCGTGCGGGTGAGAGCTGCAAATCTACTGACGCCAAATAGTCAACACTGTTCACTTGCCAAATGAACTCTGGGAGATGAGGTCCCAGAGGCGCCTGCAACTGTATCTTACCGCCAAAGCGTCCACTAGAAACAACGTATCTCAATTCTCATGGATTACAACTTGAAACAGTTGTTCTTAAATGTTGTCATATGACAGGGTCTTAAAAATCTTAAAAATCAGACCTGTGATGGACTGTGCTGTAACATCACTTCATGTCATTCTTTCCCTAATCATTCCATGACAGATATGGTACTAAACTAAACAGGGTCATCCAATATCAGTCTCTGGTAATAGGGTTTGACTTTCAACATGCTATTGGCACTTTGGTCCTATTTGTTGGGTACTTATTTGTTACTAGTGTCTTTTTTTACTCCATATTCCGTTCATTAAGATTGTTTTGATGCCTAGGGTTGAATACAATATCAACATCTGGCAACTAGATTCACCACAAACCACAGTGTGTCAAAATCACTGATCTAATCAAACTGATGGCTAGTAGCAAACACATGACTAAACCAAGACACCAGTAATGGAAAAATATGCAAAATACTGCATGACATTTCAGTCTTCGGTATATACAACAAATTGTATGAAGGGTGAACAAGATCAACAGCATTTTGCCAATGTCCTCAAGCAGTTAGGAAGAGGAAAAACGGAGGCACCTCAGAAAGGCTGGAATCAGGAAGCCTCACAGCCACACATAAATCATGTTTGATGGTCCAGATACAGGTGTTTGCTTGAACCATATTGAATGGGTAAGTATGTGTGCACTGATGCCTGGTGAATGAACGTAAACACTATCAGAGTGACCACCTCTCTCCTACTGTCCCTCGCTGTCAGTGGAGCATGAATGTGTGTCACAGCAGCTTGATGGAAAGACTATATAGTTACTGTTTTCCACAGGATTTACCAATTCGATACAGCAGGTGTGGCTTCCAGGAGTAAATGCTTACAGTGCAAAAGCCAAAGAAAGCTGACACTGGCTTGGCCCCGTTCATCTATATCTGCTTGAAATCACTGGCAGGTGGGGAATACCAGGTACAGTGGTACAGCATGAAGCAGAATAGTTTTTATCAAAAGCTCATTAATGCTAAAGGCCATATAGTGTGACAATTTATAACAATGGAGTTCTTCAAAGATGCTCCATGTCCCTGTAGCCTAGCAACCATAATACAGCTCTTTTTTGCTCTGCAGTGTCTTACATTAAAGGAAAGGCAATGTAACCACAGACGTGGAGGAAGACAGGAAAAGACCGCAGCACGCCTGAGAAATGTGGAATGACATGAGAAGAGAGAGAAATAAACCAGAGAGAGCGCATATGTGTCACAGAAAGTGCCGCAAAAGAAGTGAGACTGAAAGAGAGAAGGATTGAAGGGACTCCCAACTGCTAAAAAAAAAACACAGCAGGCGATCCCCAGCCTCAAACACAAATCTTTGGAGACTCTCAGGTCTTTATCACACACATACACATGAAAAACAATGCAGTTTACACACAACATGGCTCTTACATTGCAGACATCCCGTTGCCATGACAATGGGTAAGGAGGAGGAGGAGGAGGCATAAGAGGTGTTTGAGGAGTCTCCTTCCTGTGTGTAAAGTGTTTTCCTCGCACTCTCTTACTTAGAGCCGAGGCATAAGCATAAAGCTAATCCGCTTTCTCCACCAAGACTGATTTAATGTGGCCCACTTCCATTGCAGATAGAAAGACGCCATGGAGGGAGGATGCTAACCCTCTTTACTCACTATTCAACCCATGGCCCTCTGTAGGATCTGCTGATTATGGCTGAAGTCAGGGGTTGAAGTATGAGGGAGTGCAAAAAGATGAATATTACATGATGCGAGGTCATCCTCAATAGATATGCTTATTATGAGTCATGGAGTCGTAGCTGAACTGCATTTGCAAATGTGATAAATATTACATCGATGGCCTCTTTTATGTCCTCTTTACGACTTCATAGCCTTGGCCATCTATCACAGCGTGTTATCTCATTCGTACTCTGATGGCACGAGAACTGTAGAGATTAAATCATTCACTTATTTATGCAGCCATTCATTTGGTTAAATCTCCTTAATATGAAGAAAGTGTGTGCTCATCAGGTGGAGTGGTGGGTAAGTAATAAATGTGGGAATAGCACACTGATGCAGAGTCTGCTCTGTAAGAATTTCAACTGTTCCCTCAGGTGCTCTCTAAGCATTGATCAGTGGGCCCTGTGGATAGATGAGTAGTGGTGTGCAACCAGGCGTGGATTCCCAGAAGAGCCCACCCACACAATAACATCAGCACTAACACACTCTCAGTACACACGTACTATATTAGAATGTGTTCACCCACTTTCTAAGGTAGACGTCTATGTATGCTACTACGCTTGTGGGTACATGTGGCTGACACGCCCTCTGCACAAATGTATTCAATGCATATATTTGAATAATGACAGTCCATTGTTTCGGCTATGCTCCTTAATAGACTGAGGGCACTCTGAAATAACATATTAGCCCTGACCTTGTATTCAGAGTGGCCGTGTTAGCAAGCTCTAACTAGGAGGCCGACAGCACACAAGTCCATCAGAGCTGTCTTTAAGTAGCTATGACTAAGTGGTAGCTGGCTCTGGATGGGGCAAATTCAGGTTTTAGGGGACTGCACTCTACAGAGGCTGAGAGACCTGCTGACTACCTGTGGTGAGTAAAACCCTCAAATAAAATGATACACCTGAAATGGAACCAGAAAGAGTTGCTGATTATATTTAAAATGGAATGTGGTGTTTTGGTACTTGATTAAAGCAGCACAGCACAAGTTGTTCAAGCTGTATCATTCATTCAAGAAGAGGAGTGAAGTGTTCCTGCCATGCAAAAAACAGTATGCTGTCATCCTGCACCTTTAATCATGGTCATGTTTTTTTATTTAAAATGAGCCGTTGCCAGTTTGGTCACCAAGTGGCTTGCTGAGGCTGGAAGCTGTGACCACCTGAGGGTGTGTTCACACTATTCTGCTTTATTTTGAAATGCTACTGCCGTGTTTTCCCTTTCAAGTCAACAGGCAGCTAAGGTGGTTTCAAAGAAAGAACTGTGCCTTATATTGAAAGCACACATTTGAAGAAAAATTAAACTTTTTGGATAATACATGAAGGCTTGTAAGGCAAAATATTTTGGGAGCATGTTTTAATTTGGGCCCTCTGCAGACTACTTAGTGGTTAGCTTGACAGTCTATTTTGAGCCGATCCAATCCCAACAGTGCTAACCCTAAACTGTCTATTTTGAAGTTTGTAAAATAGCTTTGCTAAAGCAATACACCTGCTTATTCCAGATAGTTAAAGGTTTCAGGTTCCAGTTTCTTTGGCAATGACTGGTCATTTGTTCTATTCTTATTAAACTGTTTCTCAGATGGAGCAGAGCATGTGCCTCTTTGTCAGTGTGGCTGAACCAATGTACAGCATTTTGTACTCCAAAGAAACTTGAAAAATTAACTGAAATTGCTATGGGCAAATTTCCGCAATCTGTATAATTGTTCATCAATGCAAAATTACCAATACATTTCAATACTATTTGAATAAACCATCAGATTATTTCATGTAAGCAAATTGCACATCCTATCCTATCTGCAATAATATCAATTCAAAATGCATCTCTCAAAAAATATTGCAGTATTAATTCACTTGATTTAAAAGAATAATCAGACTTACCCTACCTGACCACTTGCAGATGTGAGTGTTTTTTAAACGGTCAAGGATATTTATATGACACTGCACAAAGTAAACTAGAGAAAACATGTATGCCATTTATACTGTTACCTTTTTGTTAAATTAAGTCATATAAAAGGGAAAGCAAGGCCAGGTTTTGAGTGATGGATACTGAGGAGCTCTACATCCGAGTGGTGGTGTAAATGATGAGAGGATTAAAATTTTGCACATGAGAGGATAGAAACAGATGAAAGCGTCAGAGACAGTTTCCTCTTTGTGCTTGAAAAAAAATGAGAGAACCAGAGAGGAAAAACACAGCACTAGTAGGCTCGCATATAACATGATTTAAGGCCCTCAATAACAGGTAAATAAAAATGGATTTGCATCAACGTTTCACAGATGGTTCGCTTTTGTGTTCACGTTTAGTGGCTCAGGCATCAATTTCACTGGGAGAAAGAGATAAAAAACGTTGAGTCTCATCTCCATTAGTCAGTCGTCCCTTTGGAGACAGCAGAGAGAGATTGATGGCCTGGCGAGAATAAACAGCTGGAACTCATGGAAGCAGTCTGTCTGTGTCAGGATCAGCCTTGAATTCCCAAGGATAAAAGTTAAGTCCCGGTTTGGCTGGTTAAGGCCAAAAACATGCAGTGATACATGAGTCCATAGTCTAATTTACAAAGCAACCATGGGACACAATATTACCTTGAGACAAGTGACTAGGGCAGATAATTACCTTTATTTGTAATGGAGTTTAATTACATGACAATAACAGTCAGTAGTGTGTGAATATGTGCATTGATGTGTGGATCTGCATGAGATTACATGAGTCACAAAATACAGACGTGAATATTGCTCTGTAGCAGGAGCACAAACACATGGAGTCTAAACCACAGTGGTAGAGCTGTATGGAATAACTCCATCCAATCAAAGAACACTCAGGGGACAAGTGCACTTCACTTAGGTGTCATTTGAATTTTTCCCACAATGCTAGTGATTTACGCTCCTTAAATAAAAGCCATCATCTACTGGCAGTCTCTGGCTCAGGGTGATTTAATTAATGGCAAGCAGATCAACTCCCATATGTGGAACATGCCTGGGAGTTGGCTTGTCGATCAGCATCTGCCGCCCCTGCAACAAAATATGATTCCAATCAATGCTGTAATGGTTGAGAGGCCCTGGACCTAATCAGCATGGCAGGAACCACAACAGCAATGGCAGGGGTGATGAAACAGTTTGTTTGTAGATATGAGAAATGATTTCTATTTTGTGAGTATAAACAAATCCAAGTGATCTGATCAAGGATGTTTCTATTCTATGAACTGAATAGTGTTTACCAGTGCATTGGACGAGACAGCTCACACATGAATAATAAAAAACGCTTTGTTGTTAGTGTAAATAATACACGCATTGGAACCAAGTGACAACCCTTTGTTGCTGAAAAATAAAGCAAACAAGGAAGCGCCAAAAACTACAGTTCAATCCCCAAAGACCATAATGTTAAAATGCCCAACTTTACAGCACAAATCCAAAAAAGGGGGCTTGGTCTCTTTTTGGTCTCCATTGCTAATTTCCCAATTCATGATAACTGTACAGGGGGTGATTTAAGGCTAACTCACCAGTTTATAATATATTTAGGTTTAAAGTTCTTCATAATTAAGGGCATGGTCGCTTTGAGTGACAGGGTGGGTTCCGTCACAGGAGGCGAGCATAGATTGTAAGCTTACTTCAGCCTGCCTCAGCTCCATCCACGCTCCACCGCTTTGCTCATTTTTGGATTAGCTGGGAGTTAGGCTGGGTCAGGCACTGCAAAGATGGCGACGGCCGAAGTCAAAGGGGAGCCACCCACTTAAGCTTAATTCTGGCACCTCAGAAACCTTCCTTGAGACTACGTCCATATTTTATAGTCTATGATTGGAACCCATGGTGGAGGAAGAGGTGGGGAGGATGGTGTGTGTGTGTTTGCATTTTGGTCTGCTTTTAAAATTGTTCCCAGGTCACTTATATAAACACACAAGACACTGCAGTACAGTCAGTGTAATCGAAGTAATATATGATGGCCAAGATGACCCTGACAAAATATGCACCTTCTTTAATTCCCTTTGGTAATAATAGCCAGCTACTTAGGCCTAAAGAACAGATCAACATCCTGACGATGGGATCACAATTTTACAGAGCCAAAACTTGTGTAGTGGTACAGTGTAACGAAATCCAATTTTGTCTGGCTTCTATTCATTTATAAAAGCAGGACTGATGCCCAGTGAGAGAGTTATCCATGTTGGTACTTGAATTGAGTCTTCATGGTAATTCTTTAGTCTGTAGCGGTGAACATTATCCTGTGAAACTGTTCAATAGGTTCCAAAACAATGTTTGAGTATTATAGACAAGATGTGGCAGACTCAAGTTGCCAGCCTGAATGATATCATAAATGCAAGCTTTCGAAAATCCCAGTGGACACATTAAGAGCTCGCTTCATATGCCTGCTAATGAAAAAAAGACCAATGCCCATCTGCACAGTGCATCTGTTCCCAGAAATCACTCAGACAGTTCAGAAAGCTGACACAGCAATGCCCATTGTCATTTACAAAGCTGGTTTACTCTTGCATTTGGCAGGAAAATCCAGAGCTGTCTTCGTGTCACAACTCTTAGATGACACTGGGATATGTATCATATCATGTGGTCCCAGTGGATCAAGATCTGAGTAAATGCCTGGAGAGGAACAGCTACTAGGTGGCATGGGATAGCCAACCTGTGCTGATAATCATCACAGTATACCTGCCAATTTAAATACCTGAACTCCTTGGAATGGTAAAGTTAACTTTCATTAAGCCTAGCCCCAGTTTGTGCACGTCATGTCTTACTACTACACTGGAGTCTCAACTTGAGAAACAGGTTAAAAATCCTTTTCTACTATTGTTTTTTATTATTATTATTATTATTATCATGCAGCGGACACAATATTTTCTCATCTAGATGGTTAGAGGAGTCTTTGAGGATTCTGAAAACATCTTCATAGCAGCGATAAGTGTTATTTAACAACCCTCTGGGTTTTTCAAAGATTTTTCAGAAAAATGGATGCTTGGCTCTGTGACTTGAATGTAATTGCAATACATAAGATCCACAAATTGGGGCTTGAGTGTTTTTCCCCACTACTAACCTAGGTTCACTTTCAAACAGGTCAATGAGTACCATCCCACCTAAGAGCTGTACAGTGCACAGGACTAAACTGAAGCATTTTGCTCAATAGCAACAAATATTGAGATTCAAACAAACAATCAGTCTCAAGGCTGCCTCTCTAACCCTTGAGCTACCAGCCATTTCAATGACTGCAGGGATGCTGCGGAAAGTACACGTGATAGCAGGTTAAGTCGTGATTTTATTTTACTGGAGCAATGATTAATGATCTGAATGTGCTAATCTATAGACCTGTCTGTAGGTGTTAATGCCAGACATGTTCTGCTCAGTGGTATCACAGCGGTACCACCTGGCCTCATGACCCTGCCACTTATTAGTCAGCAGGTCTCTGGCCTTACCTACTACAGATCAGCTGTAAGGAGGAGGAGGGGGGTGGTTGCGTTTTGACCCAACACACACATTGCCCCAACAACACATGGACCTGGAGACAAAGGTGTTAGATTGTCAACACATCATCGCAGAAGTGTCACTGAGCCCACAGGGAGAATGTGTAAAATATGAAATTTATGTTTGAAGGCTCAATACTACAGTTGCTGAGACAGACATGTTTCTTTTAAAGCACAGTTCTTACGAGGAACATAATTTTGTTTCTTTAATCTTTTTCACGTCTGTTGCATTGTAGTTAAACCCCCGTCTGAATAGCTGGATGCACTATGTTTGGGGCAACACTCATGCCACAGTCACAGATTAAAATTTGGCAGTGTGTCATGGACATGACACATTGATGATTTATCTGTGGCTATTAATAAGAGCTGTGGGGGAGTCGGTATAATTGCATTCTCGTGATGACTGACTGTGTAATGTGGTGAGCAATATAAGTAGATGGCAGCGAAGTGACTGATGTATTCTACACTACTGAAGCCCATGGCAGGGCATCTGGTCACTTCATAGACACAACAAAACAGCAGTCAAAACCTTATCTAAAGGTCTTTGAGGTCTAAAAAGAGGGAGGGGGTCAGTCTGGGATGTCAGAAGTTATAGTTGATTCTTCTGGTGGTAATGAGGGTCAACTTTAACAAAGTAGGAAGGTACATGCTAGATAAGCCCAGTCACATAAACTCTTTATTTTAAGCCCACTATCTAGCTCCCACTGCTTTTTGTAACACATATGCCTGCACCTGCTGTACTTTCTGCCGCACCTGGCTGTACCTCTTATCCATTGAAAAATGACACCCCCCTAGCCTGCATCTTTAAACTGTTACCGTTACCATCAAATTTCATTGAATGACTGCTTTGAATGCAGCATCAGCTGTGATTTACCAACTGTAACCAAATAGAAATTTGGAGAATGTGAGGCGAGCTACAAACGGAGCACAAACAGGAGGCTATCAAAGTTGCACAGTGATTGTGCATTACTAAGTGACTGCAGACTTGCAATAAAAAGAACTGTGCAACAGCCGGACCTCTGGGATCTGCAGTTGAGACGAGATCTTGGACACAAAAGTACCCATTACCACTGTGTGGCATGGGACTTGAATACTGCAATCAACTGCTCATTACATGTTACTAATTGAAAACATTCAACAATCACAATACGCCCAGCTCCATCAAAGCTGTCTTTAAACAATTCGAAATCCTCCACACCCACAAGGCACGTCTTCTGTATTTAACAAACGTGTAGGAAACAGAAAGCATTGTGGTTTATTAAACAGCGAGCCTACGATTTGGCAGTATTCACTCACTATATAGTGAGTGAGTTTCTATTAGGCCCAAACTCACAGTAAAGCTACACACATTGGTTCACAGACAGACAGACAGACAGACAGACAGACAGACAGACAGACAGGCACGCACGCACGCACGCACGCACGCACGCACGCACGCACACACGCACGCACGCACGCATGCACGCACGCACGCACACACACACACTAATAAGATACAACATATAAGTAAGACAACTTTAGAGATACTTCCACACTCCACACCAAGCTATCTCATCCTGGATCAGTGTCTCCACTGAAACTAAAGATCAAACTAATATCTAGCCTTCATTAAGCTCCCAGTTAAATGTCAAACAAAGTTATAACTACAATGATCTCAGTCTTGTAGTAATTAGCAGTGATGGCACTTCATTAGTTGTTGTTGCTGTAGTAATATGATACTCTTTTAATGCATAATGTGTGTCTATCTGTTCATACAGGTGCGCCAAAGCAACACACTTTTTGTTTTATCTTTCAGAGCTATAAAAAAAGTTTAAATTGTGGTTAAATAACATCAAGCTTAGTGAACACAGAAATTTATAATTTGTCACCAAAGTAGGGTGGATCATGTCTTGTCACTCCCTGTTTTTGGAACAGGTCAGTGCATCACATTCCAGCTCAGGTCAGTGATGTGACCGCAGCCTCTGTTGTTCTAATTAGTAAGCAAAAGACGAGTCCAAAGCCGGGCACTTCAAACAGCCCTCAGATGGTCTCTAATGCATTAGCTGAGTTTTTAATGTAGGGTTTGTGAAGGCATGGGTAAAGAGACATCAGCAAGACTTGAGAGAGAATACATTAATAGCATTGGGGAAATCTGGATGGTTTGTTTGCGTGATTCCGTTTTCTGGTGCTGTCAAAACTGCACACTTTCAGTACATGGACTCTCTCTCTCTGTGCTGAAATCAGACAGAGAGAGAAAGAGAGTGAGGCGTTCAGAGAGAATTTACAGCAGTAAATTCACACTGGATTCTTTCATGATGTCCAACGCAAACTTTACGTATCAAACTTTGCTTATGCTTATACTGCAGTAAAACACACTGAGTAAACAAGGGAAAGAGAGATTCAGTAATCAGATGGAGAGAATATGTGTGCACCGTTGTGGGCGTGGGTGGATAAGAGAGAGACAGAGACAGTGCTCAGAGTAAAGAGGAGTCATAGAAAAGTTCTTCCGCCAGCCTCTTGGCCATGGTACAGTGCAGATCCAGAGGGCAACTGTATTCATGAGAGTCTTGCGTTACACAGTATTCTGGACAGTGGTACGAGTCTTATTTTTCTTAAAATCTATACCCGATTACCCTTGTATCCATGTACCAAGAAATGCAGACAGAGGTCTGTCTCATTGAGGCCCCTTGCCAATTCAAGCCATTTATGACTATGTTGGAAGATGCTGGATCTGAACCAGCTGCTTGATTTTGGTTTATCATTTTGGTTGTATGGGCAAAAATGCTGTGCTGTTCTCATGGTAAACATTGATGCAAAAAATATGTGGACATACCTCGATTCCAGCGGATTCCGCCTGTGGAGCCTGATTGGACTGCCAATCTCACAGTCCAAAAATCGCAAAATGTTCAAAATGCGCAAAATGCGGTTATGAAACAATGGATTATTCCATTGTGGCTCTGGGGGTGCTGAATGTCTGATTGTACATATAGCTGCTCAGTTTCTCCCAATAAAACATGATACATAGCCTATTTGGGTATAAATATAAGCCTATTAATAAATACTGTTGCTAAAAATGTGACAATAACCCCTGTGCTTTTAATCTATCTCCTTGGTGTGCAGGACTAACCCCCTCCCCCTCGTAGACTAAATTGTACTATCCAGGACCCAGCACCGTCAGAGCGCAAAAACGTGGCTGGGCTTTAAATCTATCTGGGCGCCAGAAATACAACAGTTTGCTACTGTTTACTCATCAGCATAATTTAATTAGAATATTTGCCCATTTGTTGTTTTTCATTAAAGACGTTCAATCCGACACAGTCTGACACAGTGCGGAAGAACACTAGCTGCAAGTGGAGTGTCTTGGATGCATATCGCCCCTCGCTTTATTTTTTTGTGTGTGACCAAACCATAGCACGATAAAAGTGGATAAATTGCACCGGTGTGCATTGTTTGCATCTGCAAATTGTCTTAAAAATACTGTTACTGTTGCTGGAAATGCAAAGCACATAGTGTTCAGAGGATTGTTATAGTATGTGTTTTCAATAGCAAAGTAAAGTAAATTAAAAGGATGGTGAAATTCCACTGTGTTGTATCAATCAAGGAAAGGCCCTACATAAAACATCCATTCTCTCCATCTGTGTACTCTCCAAACACAGCAATGGTGACTCCATTTTCCCCATCACTGTGCAGTCTCCCCTTTGACCTACCTCCCCTGGCTACTTGCCCTGAGTGAGCACAGTGTGTCCACAGCACAGAGGTCATGACTATCTGCCACATATCTCAGCATCTCTTTTCACAATGACCCTCTGTGATAGCAAGGCATGCCTTTCAAAGCAGGAGTCCAAGATATGGTGAAGATTGCTTTTTGAAAACCAGGGTCAAGGGGTGATGGGTTGAAATTCTCACGCAGGTTAAATTTGGAGGAACCCCTGATCCAACAAAAAACCTCAGACAGATATTGTAGTGTGGATGAGCCAAAGGCTAACACACATGGTAAGGTAGAAAAACACTTGTATCATAGTTTATTTTGTATCATGTTACCTGAAGGTGGTATATGGATGGAGGCACTTGTAAAAGCTGGACAGTAGAACATTGAGTAGTAAATCTAGATGTCGCCTACACTTTCAAAAAGGACAAGCCGTGATTTCAGTACATCTTTGAAACAATATAGAACATCAATGCAGCCTAGGCCAGAATGCATGTTATCTATTAGCATACTGTTGACGAGTACACAACTATACATTATTTATCAACAATACATTATCTAGAATTACACACGCTGCTCCTGTATGTCCTTTTGAAATGTCAATCACTAATTGAAACAGATAGGAAACAGTGAGGATATGTAATTGTCATGTGGGTGGTGAAGACTGATAGAACCTGCAGAGAGACGTGCTCAAATGATAATGGTTATGGGTCCATGACTCAACCACATGATTTGACCAGGCACTTGGAAATAAATGGAATAATCTACTATGCAAGGGACAAAAGCATTTCATTCTACACTGGAGATCAGAATTAGAGAACAAATTATAAATACTTGATCTAGAATTTGATAGAATATATATAGCATGTTTTTTTAATAACCAAGGCACTTCAACACAAACCTTTATTTTGTGAAAAAAAAACAGTGAGAAAAATTAAAGAACAGTAACCATTGTGTCAGAAGAAAATATTTAAAAAGGTTGTCTTAGGGCTATAGGATTCAAAAATGAATAGGAAGTGAAGAGGCCATTGTTTTGGAGGACTTCAGCACATCTGCGCCCACAGGACATCACTAGTTACTGACATTGCTCTGGTTTGATCTTGGTCCATTCTTCTTTAAGTCACTTCCACAGTTCACTAACTGTAGTGGGTTTCTTTGCCATTACTTTATTGCCAATGCTTTTCCAGAGATTCTCTATGAGGTTTAGATCAGCTGTGATTATACCACTGCTGATATATTATCAAATTCTATCAAATTTCTGAGTATTTCAGAAAAAATCAAGTATTAATAATTTTGGATTTCCAGTGTATGTAGAGCTATTCTGCAGGGCTGCTTACTGAAGATATAACCAAAGCGCCCCACCTTGATGCAAAACCAGAAAAATCTAAAGATCCATTACGCTATTGACATTGCATTTGCAGTATTTTTATTTAAATTAAACATGAACAGTATCCAACTGAGGCACCTGCTTACTAACAGCAACAACGCAACCAATGCTTAACCAAAGTTACATTATTGTTTATATCATCATAGCCTTTTCATACAACAGGCAAACACGGTTAAACACATTAATCATGTTGTATTTTATATGTTTGCCAATTGATGCAGCAAATTAAACTATTGGTAAATTGTTTTGGGGTTTTTTAGTCATGAAAAGGAGGAAAAAAACCACAGTGGATTAACACAAATGGGCTCACTTGTAATAATTATGTACAGTAGGTTTAACAGATGAGTTGAGTATTGTATGTCCAGGTGAAAGTAAGTACATCAATATATGTCTACTCCTTGTAGAAAACAAGTCAATATACAGTACTTTACAGGGATGTAAAAATCATTATCATTATCAAACTCTCATGTGTGATAATAATGAGAGTGAATCTGGATTTGGCACCGTGCTGTGTGAAATGGCTTGTGGTAATGCAGCGAGAAGCCCCTGAGAGAGAGTTGCAGGGATCAATCTGAAGGCAAAATACGCTGCACTGTTGCGGCATCCCTCCACCCACACACTCACACTGCTCACTCACACGTACGTAATCTAGTCATCTGCTGGAGTATGTGCGCATACAGTATAGGAGTGTATGACCAGTGTGTGGGTTTCCCACTCAATGGCTCCCATCATTCATTCCTTTCCTTGTCCCCCCCCCCCCCTTTTTTTCGTTCATTCTCTCAATCCCTCCCACCTTGTTTTGATCCCTTTCTTCTTTTCTATCCCACTCCCTCTTGGTCAAACACAACAAAAAAAAAGCATGCACATGCACCCATCTATCCACCCACACTTGCAGTTGGCACGGGTGAGTCCCAGACAAGCACAGCACAGTTTGGTGTGGGGTTATGCACAAAAAAATACAAAGATCGGTGCAGCACTACTGCCTAATGGTGTCTCCATGGCAACTAAGAGAGCAAGGCCCTGCGATGCGGTGTTAAACAAACACATGATTTTAAACCTTAGTAAAAATTAGCTTTGTGTCGTGGTGGAGGGATGGGGTCGATTAAAAAACTGAAATAAGCTCTGTGCACATTTTAACTACATTCAGTATACTTTTGGGTATCATATACTATCAATGCATACCATTAACTATGAACAACTCAGTTTGTGCTTCCCTTGAAGTAGCTAAAATGTTGTTAAAAGCACCTTTCTGACAGTATCATTTATTCTTTATCATCTCTTCCCCACTCTTTTTTTAAAGATATATGATGTTTACATTGAGAGATATATTTAATTTAAAAGACCTTGCTTATATGATTTCACAATTCCATCAAATGGAAATATTCTGTTGACAACATACACACATCATACAATTCTATAAGTATCATGCAAAAAAAAAACAGTCTGACACATGCCATATGTTTTAGGAAACTTTGGGATCTGAACTAGAATTTAAAAGTTGAACAAAAGTTTAATGAGCGTTTTTTTGTTATCACGGCTAAAATAGAACTGACCCTCTGAAATCACATTGTTCTCGACAAGAGCAGTCATTTCAGCAAATTCTCCAAAATGACATACGTTTCATTTCAAGTGACATAGCCCTCTCTCCGTGGCAGTAACTATGACTCCTGCCGGTGAGGAGCAAAGGAGCATGCAGGGCGGCATTATAGTGAAGCCCCAGACTGGATGGATGTGTCAATAAAACATCAGTTATTGCTTTGGTAAATTAATTTGCTTTACATTTATTTGAATATGAATTGGCCAATAGTATCTGCTGCTCCCTTAATTTTGTTCTGTGTTGTAATAATCCATATATACTGAGAAATTTTGCCTTGCCTAGACTCTCTATGAAAATTAATAAAAACTTAAAAGTTAGTGAATGCCTTATTATGACCCTTTTTGAAAACAAATAGATGCATCTCTAAGATGTTTTCCTTCAAACAATACAAATATTTAACAGCAATAATTATATCTGCATCATCTTTGTATGCATTCTAATACTTTTCACGTACAAAAAGCTCCACATACTAAATAGACATATCTATACTGTGGGTAAAAGTGCTCCACACACACGCCCATTACACAACAGCACAAGGTGGGAAAGGTGATGTGACAGAACACACAACAGTTTATCATCCTGTGACTTGGTGTATCAGAGGCGTGAATGTGTATCAACAAACTGCTGGTGGAGGTAAAAGGGAAGCGCATCGCAGCTGCAGCAGTTTATTCAGGTATAACTTTTAAGAAATGGGCCCGAGCAGTGCTTTCAAGTAGCAAAAGGGTTATTCTGTTTCAGTGCATGAGTCATTTGGCTTTAATGCTTTACCTGTGGCTCAGATGCTGAGCTCTGGCACTGGCTCAAGCTGCGGTACAACCTATTGACAGCCAGTGAGAGAGAGAGAGAGAGAAGCAAAAGGATGAAGCAGAGAGAAAGAAGAAGAAAAGGGCTTGAAAGAGTGCGTTGGTGAGTGACAGACAAACAGAGAGTGAGAGACGAGGAGAGGGATGCCGAGGCACAAGAAAAGAGAGCTTTCTTCTCTTGTTTTTCTTTTGGGTTCAGTTCAAGATTCCCCACCGGGAGAGAAGCCTGCTCTGAAGAGGCGACTGAGGCACCCTGCATGTTTGCCTGCATGTGTGTGTGTGTATGTGTGTGTGTGTGTGTGTGTGTGTGTGTGTGTGTGTGTGTGTGTGTGTGTGTGTGTGTGTGTGTGTGTGTGTGTGTGTGTGTGTGTGTGTGTGTGTGTGTGTGTGTGTGTGTGTGTGTGTGTGTGTGTGTTTTCCACAAGAGAGGGGTTGATGGAGTCAGTTGGACACTGATTGGAGTCAAAACCATTATCTCAGCAGACCATTTGACAGATTTACATTGCTCACACAGTCACATACACGTGCAAACAAAAACACATGCTACAAGCTAACACATCTGACATCAGGCTGATTATCTACAGTGAATGGGCCGCCTCATCCCACTTTGGAACACCTTACTGACCAGTGACTTAATTAATGTAACAAGCCAGGCCACAATCTGTGTGTCCCACAACAGTTTTGCATTCATCCAGAGCTGTGGGAACATTATTCCTGTGGACTATCCAAATAAATACCCTGCCACAGCTTTCATCCATGTCAGCTGCTGAAACGATGATCCATGACAAATTAAACTCGCCCAAATTAAGCTGTCAGCCATTTTCCAACTCATTCTCCATTTCATTTAAAAACATTCCTTTGCTGTGAAGTTACTGAGGCTGCATCGCACCAGATTTGTGTCTCTTTATGTATGTAGCCATTTCTCAGAGGCACGTCACTGTCGTTCCAGTATCTGCTTTCTGTTAGACTGTGATAATATGCTTCCTTAAGCTGTGCAAATCAACACAAGTGGCCCGCAAACCATGAAATCGGAGCTCTTCAAACATGATTTGTTACTGTAGCAACGCGAACAGACCTGAATCAACGTCATCCAGGTCTTCAAAAACCACTTACCTATCTGCAAACGTTCACAGCCCAATGACCTTTTGAAAAACTCTTTCCTTTACTCAAGTTAGCATGTGCAACTCCAGGCCTCCTGCACAAATTGAATTCATTGCTCCTTGTCATAGTTATTATGGATTGTTCTATTATACTTGTAGATTAGTTTTGCAATATGCTGATGGCAATATTCCATACATGGTCTCACAGCCACAGATACATGTCAAGAGGCACATAGATGATAGGCTTGTTTCAGCTCATTTGTTTATGGCTGACGGCCGTTTTCATTATTTGTGAGCTTCCGTTTTTGAATGTATATGACTGTTGCAGTCATAAGCTGTGAATCCATGTGAGACTCCAAGAACACTCAAAATAGTTCTTCTTCATCTGTGCGTTCTATAAAGCGCTGATGCCTCCTTCAGTCTTCATTTGCTTCTTCTGGGAATCACTTGTTTAATCTAAAAGCATGTTGGCAGTGTGCACCAAACAGAAATAGAACAAACATGTTCACATTTGGTCACTTTAACTGAAACCTCAACCAAACTAAACCTGACTCACCATGGGCCATGTAACCCACCGAAGGAAAAGCTGTCAAAAAGCTGAGTCCATTGTTCCAAATATCCAGTGTGAGCTGCCAAGAACGCTCAGAATGGTTCTTCTTCACCTGTGCATTCTTTGAAGCGCTGATGCCTGTGCAATAATACCCTAGTATTCATTTGCTTCTTCTAGGAATCACTTGTTTGATTCCAAAGCATGGTCACAGTTCAGCTTGAATCGAAACCGCAACCAAACTAAACATGACTCACACACGAGCCATGTAATCAACCTAAGGAAAACGTATCATGTAAGCAATATGTTTGTGCAATCAAATTCAGCTGCCACTCAAGCGTCATTCATCTTGCTTGGAAGTAAATGTGACATTATTTTCAACAGCTGTGAGACCTGCTTCATCCTGATTCCGTCAGGCCGCTGAGAGGGACAAACCCAGCACAGCAGGTGTCCGACAAGACAACCTATAGCCTGTCATTGTCAGCTAAATTTATATTTACTGAACATCTAGATTGCTCAAGTTTGGTGCTTGATTACAAGTGATCAGTACTACGTGAAGTAAATGTACTGCAGCTTACTAGAGGACAGGGAAGAACTGGTCATTTTAATGTTTGAGGACATACAGTATATGCAGGGCTTGAAATGCACATACACCAACCTGCAAAATGTGTCCGGTGCTGCATCCAATCCTGGTACCACTGCAAAGGAACTGTTGTAATGATCAGTGCAAAAAGCAATGACAGCATATGTGGTCCCAGCTTTCATTTTAATTTGAATTAATTAGGAGATATGCTGGAACATGGCTTGAAATCTTTTACCTTTTACACAGTGACACAAGGGTGGTCCTACTACACGCCTCTAGCCCATTGATTATGTTTCGCTGATGCAACCTCTATGTTTTTTACATTCATGTGAACATAAAGACAGCAAAACAAGCACTTGCATAAAGTGGGAAGATGCACAGCTATGTGATATAGTACCCTTTGAGATGATGGGGATTTAATGTTCTGACTCAGTGACACTTCCTTTTGGCTGCCTTACACATACTACATAGAACCTACAATGCGGGTTACATGTAGGAGGAAGCCCCATTGAAATCAGGGCCTGTAATTCTAATAAATGTGAACCACTTGGGAAGGATGGGTGAGCCACAGCAACCACTGCAGGCTTGATTATTATTATATCTAAAAGATGTTTGTTGCTGAACTGAAGATCCCTCATTCAATTAATACATGGAGAGCCCTGATTCTTTAGCTTAGTTGCATTAGTGACACAGTTGTTCAAACATGACAATAATAACGCCAGACACTGTCTATAATTCCTATCAGTTAGGTCCACCTGCACCTGCAAAAAGACAGACTACTGGAAGTTAGTATAACAAGCATCTGTTCAAATACCATAGGCTGATAGATGAAGAGCCTCTCAAACCAAGCCTACGCTGTCTGTGGCTGAGCAACACACTGTCTGTTAGCAGCTGTGTTGGGAGAGAGAGTCTGCAGTGCAGCAGTGAACATGAACATCCAGAGCATCTCCTCTAACTGGCTGCAGTGGCTCTTTGCTACATAAAGCAGGCTGATTTACACTGTGGTCGAGAACCTGGGAACCCAGGTCGTAAATCGTCACCTAGTCAGCCCCCCGGTTGCCACTCAATAGCTAATGAAGAGACGGCACTGTGCTGTAGCAAGTGTTTCCCAAAAGTGAGTGTGTGCTGCTGACGTCACAACCACAGTTGAGGGACGAGAGAGGGTTGATAGTGTTGAAAGGAAAAAACCCACACGTATACAAACAAACATGACAGTGAAAACATCCTTGCACACACATGCACTTTCCCTTGATTTTAAAAGCGCTTCATTCACAAAACATCATACAAGCTGCCCACTCAGAGCTGAACCCTGCACAGAGAGTTTACATTAGACGCATACCGCCGCCCACACACCCGCATGTACGAGCTAATACACATGCATAGTGTAGTGTGCGCCCTCAACAATGCTGTCATAGAATCTCCTGGTTACCATCTGTGCTGCACCGCACTCTACACACAGTACGTACACAGGGTTTCCCTCAAGAAAGAAAAAATGATATTGCTGCACTCCATTATTCCCCAGCCCCCCCCCCCCCCTTTCCAAAAAAAAAGATACACACTCAGAAAGACTCAAATAGACAATATAAAAGCTACCACCACTCCCAACACCCAACAATGTGTGAAATGTGCAAATCATAAACAGTAAAAGAGGGTAAACACAGCTAAACCTGCTTCAATATTTTAAAAGAGCTAATGATTTCAAGTTGCTGCAGTAGATCAGAATTTATTGCAGAGCTCTTAAGCAAATATGATGAGCTCCGAGAGCCCAAGTGGTCTATTATGAAACACAGATTATGCCATATGTTGACCATGCTCTACGTTGGACATGTTTACGCACAACTTCTGACAAATATCATCTCCTCATTAGAACATATTAACCCCCCTCAGGGGGAAATGAGCAAAAAGATGCTTCTCTGTCACCCACTACATCAAACGCAGAATAAAAACATCAAGTCAGAGAAAGAACTTACCTGGCACAGAGTCTAAAAGCAGAAGGTATCTAAAAGCACAAGCTTCTCTGACACCCGGAGACAGCAGAACATAACAGAGTCATATGTGATGAAGATGTTGGATTACACACTTCCTGAGCTCTTCCCTTCTCTCTTGTCTATCCTATGACTTTTAGCTCACATTTATCCAGCCCCTCTGACGATAGATAAGAGGGGAGCAGCAAAAGAACAAGGGCTAGAAACGAAAGAAGGGTGGAAAATGACAGTGAGATGCTCAGATCTCCTCCACTAAAACGAGTTGTGAGCGCACCGTGAGGACCATCCACTGCAGCAGAGCAGAGTAGCGCGCAGCGAAAGAGGGAGAGAGGAGAGGCAGGCAAAACAGGCATTTGCTGCTGCTGGTTCCAACAGCATAGCTGGAGTAAAAATGTGGGACTGGAATCTGGATTCTGGACTTCTCCTTTACTCAGCGTTTACCTGAACAGATGGAGACTTATAGAGAGAATGGGCGAGAGACGGAGAAGAGCAACAGAGCAAGAGATAGTGAGAGCTCTTTTTCACATGGCACCAAGCAGACTCTTTCACTATATCAGTGCCATTCCTCTCTAACATGATCTAATAGCACATCTATTATTTCCCCCTTCCTTGCTCTATTCTAATTCTACAGCTTCTTCCATGTCCTTATCTACCGTGTCGCTGTGGTTAAACTATTAAACCGACATTCACATCAAGAGACTTTCCAAACATGTCTTTTTTTTCCTCCAGAATGACGCCATCATTACCACTGACAATTACTGTTTTATTCTTTTCTTTTTTCCATTTCATGTGCTGTGTCAGTCAACCATACCCCATACTGCTATATATTTTGAAATTCATGAAAAAAAGGAGGTCATGGTGAATAATGGCACATTGAAGTTACATAACTGGCCAAATTATCCACACAAGTATGAATACCAGGCAGCACTTAAGTGATGTGCATATTCAAAGTATGACAAACTTTAAAGGGAATACAATCCAACAATGTGGCACATTTAGATACTTATCAATCTCTCTTATTGGGCAATTGGGCCACCTGGCTCGAGTGCCTTTTGCTTGCTGCAACAGGGGAGCAGGCTTTTAGTTGAAGTCCTTCTGCCCCAGCAGGGCTCAAGGTCGCTTGGCAGAGCTGCTTGCCCGCAGTCCAAATCCTTCAGTGATTAACAATAGCAGACAGGAAAGAGCAGCTGTCAATCCAGATCTATATTCTTGGCCAAGAGAGCCAGGCCAGCTAATCATATGCATTCTCATCCAGGTAGGTCGGGGGGTTTAAGAGCCTGTTAAGAAACTTCACCGGAAAGATGGGTCCATGTATCATACTGATATTGTTCCCTGCCACGATGTAGAATTTTCTTTTAACTGTAGTTTTTTCCCCCACTAATTGCTTATTTAAAACTTATTCTCACCTAACATATTCACCTCCCTTTACACTAGTATTTTTAAAAACTATCACAGAAATAAATGCATTTTTAATATCAATATTAGTTTTAGTAAAATCAGTTGTCTTGCTCGGACTACAAACTTGACCTTCATTCTGATGTTCACTACACCCCTATAAAGTTTTGTAATTGCATCTTGTACTGTTATTGTGCCGGGAGGGGATTACTTAAACATATGTTTATCTCATTATTAACTAATATGTTTATATGACAGAAAATAAGGAAACTTTCAAAAAGTCGGCAGGCTGTCTCATCAGTGCTCAAACGCTTCCAGTGTTGTTTAAATAAGGGATGATGCAACGCTGACAGGGCCTTGTCTGAGGGACTTGCTAACTGCTAACCCACCAGTGGACTAAGCACTAACAAGCTATCAGGGTAAGCTAACCCACCTCAGCCACTCTTTGGTCACAGAAAACAGTCCATCTGTGTTTTTTCTTCCCTTGATTTCACCTTTTTCTTCCCTTGATTTCACCTCACTCCATGTTAGAACTGGTGATAGAGCCAAACTAGTCCATAGCACTGAGCTATTACTGAATATATGAATCATGGTAAATGGTAAATGGACTTGTACTTATATAGCGCTTTTCTAGTCTTCTGACTACTCAAGGCTCTTTCACACTACTTGTCACATTCACCCATTCACAAAGACATTCACACAGATGGCAGTGGACACCTACATACCATCTAATCCAATCTGACCATTCACACCACATTTACGCAGCCATGCGCAGCATAGGGAACAATAAGGGGTTCAGTGTCTTGCTTAAGGACACTTCGACATGTGGAACGGGGGAGCTGGGGGATCGAACCACCTCGAATGGAGGACAACCCACTCTTTCACTGAGCTACAGCCACCCAGGGGCAGGGTGTGAAATACAGAGGGCCTCAGGGGAACTAAGACCCCTCGATTGACACTTGAGACCACAGCAAACAGCTGGGAAAATCTTTGGTCACTTGCAATTGTTGCTAAAAATGTTACACCGTACTATTCATTATTTAAATTGCAAACTATGTATTCACAAACATGAATAGGCTACAGAAAAATATTTCCTCTTTATATTCCTCTTAAATTGCCACTGTGGTTGTGGAGTTGTGTGAGTGGCCTTGTTGTTATGTTATTAGCCTTGGTGATGTGTGTACATAGCACGGAAAGCCTACTTGATTGCCTTGGCTTGCATCCATGAAAGCTTGTGCATTGCATATTGAGTAAAGCCTTGATTATACTCCCAATCGGACACGTACAGGGACACCATGGAGTTTAGTTCTGTTTATACTATCAGCTTAGAGAACATGTTCTACACATGGGGTCATTTTTTTGGCTTGCATGCAGACGGCCCACCCAGACCCTCGTATTTCGCAGACTGATGTAAAGGTTAACTGAATATCAGAAAACCAATAGATTATAGAAAAGAAGAACAGAGATGTTGCTACACAACCACCGATTTGACCCAAATTCTGCATGAAATTTGAAGAAAAAAAATTATATGGCTGTCAAAAATCATCTCTGTAGGTGCACAAGTTATCCCTTCTGCTGGCTGGCTACGTTCCTCAATGGCATATCTGCTTCAAGCCATTACACCCTTCCCAAACTGAAATAAATGTTAACCTACGGTGTACAGACATGTTTGCATTGTATTAGCAGTTTACATAACGCACAGCTGTATCCTAACATATACTGATCGTCAGCACAAGGCAATAATGCTAACACTAGCAGCTAATGCTACTTCCAACTGGCTGCTAGCTAATCTTACACAAAACAGTTACTGCAGCAAGGGCTGTTTTATCTACAGGAACATGCACCCATACATCCTTATGGAAAATACTTAGTTCAGAAGGATGACACCGACTTACAATAGTTCCATAGGAACTGGCTAAAAAGTTATCCAGTACTGCTGGTTTAACAGAGGACATCATTTCTTTTTTTTCGCACTTGTATTATTAAAAAGAAAAAATGTAAAACATTGTGGCTGAATACTCAATTGGATCAAAAGTCAAAACCGTTTCAAATTCTCTGAATAACCTTATGTAGGTCTGTCAGTTATCTTGTTTGGCGCAACAATGTACCTCTCATCCTGCCCTTCTTGATCTCTCCGCCTTCCTTTTTCTCATGTAGAAGCAGTCTCTGAGCTCTCCACGTCCTGAGCCTACAATACCTCTGCTCTCCTGTGTCAAATGTTTGTCAGTCGGCTGGAAAGCAGGCCTTCTGCTTGGTGTATAACAAATCTCATCTCACAAAAATATTCATTTCACGGGTCGCTGTCCCAAACAAGCCAATATCCACGCAGGGAAAGGCATTAAGCATTATTCCCCTCTCTATTCAAATTGGAAACAGCAAAGTGGGGCTGTGCCAAAGATATCAGCCTCCTGCTGTACGCGGTTTGTCCTTGTAATGAGGTTGCAGCCACTGCTGACTATTCAGTCATTCACCAGCCGGCCTTATCATTGCTCTCGAATGACTTTGGCTTAACGACGTGCAAAGAAGACGTGTCTCACTTGTCTTGTTGTGTTGGACTGATGTGCTCTTAACAGTTTGTCATCGTTGAGTGATACACATACCACACCCCCATGAGGTCCACTCACTGTTGGATGTGTTATGCATGGAAGGTCAGACTTAAATTTGAAAACAGGGGATCTTGTTTCCTAATTTTTAGCAATAGCAATATTCTTTATTCATTCAATTTTGGTTGGGTGGTTAATAACACATTTTTCTTTAGTGCGACAAACTCAAAACCCACTTGCCTTGATTTACACGGACATCAAGTAGAAAATTATCTCAAAAAGCATAGAATTGAAAGTTATAATCCATAAAATCTTCATGAAATCAAACCCTGTTTGTCATACTCTTCATGGTCAGCCTTTTGTTTATTTACATTCTGCAATTACATTCTGTGGGATTGAAATTAGATCCCTCACACGAGGGATTAACATGGAAAGATGCAAGCAACTTCATTGAATGTGCTGGTTGTACCTGGATTCACGTCTTTGTGTTTTTCACCAACAGTCCCTAATATTTCATCCAGTGAGTGTGTCTTTGTTACATTAACTGTGACCTGACAGAGAGCACACAAATGACCAGTGTAAATAATGCATTTGAAAAACTACATATTGTTTTGTAATGGTTACCATCCTTAACTAACCAAGCACGCACACATGCATTACTCTGACTCTGATACTGTTTCAGTGGTGCTAGTGTGTTGCCTGCACATTGTCAAAACTGCTAAACTACTGTGACATTAAATGTATCATGGAGGAAATATCTAAGTCTATCAGACAAATCAAATCCAGAGTTAATTTAATACTGTGTCTGTATTCCTAGTATATCTGGCTCTGCTTGCAGCTGGGATAATGGCTACCCTAGTTTCTGTGCTTTGTCTGATGCCATTTGCTGCTACGTTGTGTTTGTGTTTTTTGTGAATTGTGTCTGTTTGTGCTTTATTTAACCACCATACACATTGCTACACACTAAACTGTTGTACAAGGTGATATTACCCACAGTATTCAAGGATTCAAGGATTTCTCACATCCTCACAACCCGCTAATACATCTACATTGCAGAGCGGTGCATCGATCCCCATCTCAGGTACCACACTTGGGAATGAAGCAGCCTCAGAGTGTTTGAATCATTTACAGCAGTCTTAAAAGATACAGGAGCAGATGGACTGACCGTGTCTGGCGGGGTCCGCAGTATTCAAAAACATCCTCAGGCTATAGGAAGAGTGGACGCCATAGAGTAGCATATAACCCACATGTACTGTATTTTTCACGTCATTCCCTAATTTATATCCCCAGCTGCCTGCGCGTTGACTGGGTCAACACAGGGCTTGATGAATGATGCCTGGTTAAACCCTAAGAAAAACAATGTGCTGAGTAAGCCACGTCGTTTTGTTTGCAATTCAGGAAAGCACAAGAAATGACTCTGAGCGGGTGATTACTTGGCTGAATTAAGCAGTGTGATGGATTTTCCCTAAGGTAATAACACAACCAACTAAGACAAATGTGTGAGCGAAAGCCCTCCGACTGCAAGCGCATAATAAAGAGGTAAAACACACATGCAAACACACACAGACGTACAGAGCTGATGTTACGAGGAAACCTTGTAGTGGAAATGAATGGCTGAGCGATTTGACAAAACTGTTTTCATATTTCTTTCGTGTTGCTTATACCTTTCAGTCTCTCCTCCCTCCAAAACAGTTTACTTAAAGAGTTTACTTCAGTCTTTATAGATATTGTCAACTTGGCATTATTTTTCTTACTTCTGACGATTCACAGTTGAGAGTGTGTTTGGTCTTGTACTGTAAAAAAAGAAATGCTTGACATTTCCAGTTACATTTCTACACATGCGGTCTCTTGGTGTCTTAAAGCTATAACCCCATGTGCAAAAGAGTTGATTGAATGATTTTTTTTTTTAAATCATTGAAACCAAAACAACGAATGAACCCAAAATACGAATGAGCCCAACCGATGGAAATATTGAATTGAAAACAGCGCAAAGACAACACATCAAAACTCGAAACTGAGACATAACTCTTTTTTAAATGATATCCTCATGTATGATATGATGCCAGCAACACATTTCAACACATTTGGGATAAGGTCATGTTTACCACTCTGTTGCATCACCTCAGCAGCTGCTCAACAGTTCGGGGTCTCCTTCCTCATATTAATGTCTGTTTTTGATGCAGTGCCGCAAGAGTCTGAAGATGGCATTTTCACAACTTTTCCAGTCTTTTGTTGTAACTGTGCCAATGTTTTTGAAATGTGCTGCTGACATCAAATTCAAAATGAGCAAATTGTTTTTAAAAAAACAATGACATTTCTCAGTTTCAACGTTTGATTTACAGTCTTCATACTATTTTCAATTCAATATTGGGTTTAAATGTTTTGAAAATCTTCACATTCTGTTTCCATTTACATTTTACACAGTGCCCCAAATCTTTTGGGAAAGGGTTGTACTAGTTCATGTGACATAACCTTAACTGAAGCAGAATAAGAACTAATTGTGATCCTTCTGAAAAGAGTTTAACCCAACACTAGCAGCACAGTGTCTATCTCACTCTCTCGGGCTCTCTCTTGATCAGAGCCGGACATCCATCCTCAAGGCCTGCATCTTGCGCAGTTTGTGATGAGCTTCGTAAATGATGTGTTTGCCTATTCAGAGTCCTGACTCAGCAGACTGCTTTGTGGCCGTGGCCCAGTAGAAAGGAGACCTTCAGCACTTTGTCTCTGATTCATCTAAATCATTAGTTCTTTAAAACACTGTGGTGGAGGGTGAATGTTTACAGCCAGGAGACATCAAAGGTGTAAATCAGGGTTGGTACTAGCCCCTCTCCTGTGGCATCATCAAAAAAATATGATAAACGGTCAGCACATTCGGGAAAAGTTTCTCATTCGGCAGCCATTTTAAAGCTGTGGTCACAACAGTTAATCTTCTGTGTATAAAAGATGACGGGAAATGAAACAATAATTGCAAGCATGCAAGGCCTCATTATTGCACTGCTGATGTCAATATATAAATGCATTAGCTGTGTTTCACTTTTTTTAACTTGATGGAACAAATGCTCACGTTGACTCTGAATTTAATGTAGCAAATTACAAATTGGGTACAGTGAAAATACAAAAAGGTCACCAAGAGGGAAGTGGGGCTGCTGTTTATATTACTGGCTTATCTATAAGCCACATACATGCCACTTTATACACACATAGTCCTATTGCCTTTACCCCTTATTAGCTAATATTTACATACAAATTAAAGCAATTGAGTAAAAGTTAATACATTTTCTAAGTGGTGAAAACATAATGTTAAGGCATCTGAGCTATGATACCGAGAAACTGCATAGCACACATATACAGCCATGCATAGGGCATTTGCAGCTCCTTCAAACTCTCAGAAGGCCACTTTGTCATCTGCAATTCAGGAGGCCCAAAATGTGCATTCTCAATAACGCTATACCTCCAATTACTTCTCCCTAATTTCGACACAAACCTTGGGAAAGGACGACGGTGATGGTGACAAAAATTCTGTCAGTAGGTGCTATTCCGTTCCCGGAAAAGGTGACAGAGACAAATTATTTCATGTGGCACAAAGTGGAAAGAGAAAAGGGAAATTAGATGCGTTAGAGAAAGAGCAATGGCAATCATTGCACTGCCCGAGATGTGGTAGTGTTTATGAAACCAAAGCTGGACTTAATGAAAAGAGGGCACCGGATGAAGAACAACAGTGTTTGCACTGAAATTCAATATTGCTTTATGTTCACACACTGGGCCTCCGCGCAGCACTGCATAGATTATAATGAGTGTGAATTATCTCATTCAGATGGGAAGAAGGCTGGTGAGCTCAATAAAGAGAAAATCAGATTATGCACACGGGGTCTTGCTATTACGGGTCTGAATAATTCCAACACTGGTCTAGAGTCTATAATACAAAACATCCTAAATGAAGTGAACTGAGTGAATTAGGACAGTGATTTGCAATGCCTGGGTCATCAAGGACACACAATTACAAGTTTGGACTTCACATGTTTAAACAGTGTCCATATAACTTTTGTTCACCTTTGTCTGAAATCATGGACCTGTTGTTTTAAAAATATTGACAGTCAATCTGCCTGTTAACATTATAAACTGTATATTGTCTGAGAATGGAAAACCTGACAGGCAAAGCAACAGTAAGGCGGATGGGGCTTAGCAAGCTACTTGTTGGTTATTTAAGTTATTATGTTAGAATAGAATTGCAATGCCATGTATTGTAAGGTGGAGTTAAATGCAAGAGCAGACACAACTATTTTAAAAATCAATATAAAGCAACAAGAGCAATGCTTATACAAAAACATGGTTTCTACATAGTTCACACAGAAAAATGGGCCCTCCTGTAGAAAATGCATGTTCAACCCTGCATCTGGTGCTGCAACACCTAGACAGATTAGGGGTCATCTGTTGATGTTCACTGAGTCAAATTAAAACAAAGTGTGCTCTCGTTAAATTAGTGTGACCTACTGCGGCGGAACCGTGCACAAACTGTATGCGGCTCCTATACAGTTGGCTTTCCCTCGACCTGATTTGAAAGACAAAAACACATGTAATGCACCAGCTAGTCTGGTGGCAAGAGAGGAACAAACCATGTGCTAGGTTACTGTTAATATTATGTGTATCTGTGTGTTTTTGTTGTTTATAGAATTACACTTCCTTTCAGCTTGTGACAAGGGAAATTAATTCTACAGAGTGGGGGAAATTAAATAAGACTGGTCCTCCATACTGATCTATTCATCTCTATGAATGCAGAACATCACCTTCCTCTGTGATAAATAATGAAATAACTAAGGTGAAACAAGGATCTCCATTCTAAGCTGAAGTCACTGTTAGTAGCCATATTACAGGCAGTGTTGAAAAGGTACAAAACATCCCAGCCGTAGCTACATAAACTTGTGCTCTAACATGCAGCCAACACCCTCCTATCAATATGGTAAATCCTGTGTATATTTGCCTACTTATTGGAGTTGGATTAGCAGCAGCAAAGCACATACTGACACAAGGATCATGCTGGTCAACATGAAACAGCAGGTTATCTGATCTCACTTTCTGTGAAACTGCACAGACTCTAAATACACAGATATACTTTAGAGACACAATTCACCTTTTTTGTAGCAAGTGCGGTCAATAAACATGCACAACGGTAATATTAATATCTTAAAATTGCCAAGCTCAGCTGTGAATTCATTTTCTTCATTAGAAACGTGACAGTATTTGAAGCGAGGATTTAAATCAGCAATACAATCTCCTATTCCAGCAGACTTTTACTCAGCTCCGTTATCCTTTCCTTTTCTGTTTCAGCAACATACTTTATTCTTACATCTTTATAAATAACCTTGGGGAGTTTCCTAAAAAGTTTTTAGTTTAGTAATCTCTGTTGATTTGTGCAGTCTTACATCTCAAGGCAAGAAAAAAAAATCATCAAGCTGCATCTAGTAGACTATTAGGCAGTAGGAGTATATACTGTAACACGGCCATCATAGCCATTGGGGCCTTATTTACTGTGATTATGGGTATGACAGTGATTGAGTCCTACGCCTCTATAATACAATTACCAGTACATGTGCACAGGGCCAAAAGTTAAATAGAGGGAAAAAGAAGGTTTTCAATCTACTGCTCTGTGTTTTTGGGTAAAACATGACATAACACAAGAGTTATTTTATAAACAAGCAAGGCAGATGTAGATACATGAATAAATGAAAAGACAGAAAATGAAGTTGAACTAATAACCATAGAGGTGCTATTGTCTTGCTGTGGTATGAGTTACCAGGGCAACAGATGTCGTCCCTGCCGCCCTGACTCTTACGGATGGGCTCGCTGGCTGGAATTAACACTCAATTTCCCACGCCAAACATCCCAAACCCACCAAGAGGGAGTCTGTTTATGCTGGCTTTCCAAGCTTGCATGATTTTTTTTTTTAGAATTCAACAAATTTGGTTATGAGAGAACAAGCTGTCTGGTTGAGGAGAACCATAAACTGCTGCCAGGAGCTGGATAGAGGCACACTAGGCCACCCAGAATGACTCAAAGGGTCTCACAGAGAGTGTAACAGAGGGATGGAGAGGAAACAAGAGACAGAAACTTTGTCTTGTGGGTAATAAGGCTGATACTTGATCTGATAGGTGTTGATTTCAAATGTATTGTATGTACACTTAACACACAGCTGAGGCTGATGGAAATGTAATTGGTTTTGCAGGTATTTGGTCATAAACCAAAATATTGGACAAATTACTATTTTGAACGTGACGCATTCATGTATACCATCAGTGTAATCTCTCCAACAGCTGTTAATTCAAAACAAAACAAAACGTTGACTTCATGATGGTGCTTCGGTATAAGTCTGGGGATCACCAAAGTTACAGATTATCCTCTGGGGACCATGAATGTCTGGCAATCCATCCAAAACTTGACATGTTTCAGTCAGGGCCAAAATGGTGGACCGATCAAAAGACTGACATTGCCATCCATAGAGCCATGTTGCATGCATGTCAAAAACCAAGGGAGAGAGTTTCCCGGATGGGTAATGAGGACCAAACTTGTTCTGTATCAGCTCCTATTTGTTCATGAATAGCCTAGAATCTCCAGAGAAAAGAAAAGATCCAAAACTGAACATTGTACCACTGTTTATCCATTATTCAACAGCAATCTGACAGTTTGTGACTACTTGTCTTTGAAATTATTTTCAAAGTGTATATTACCTTTAAAATTCCCTTTTTACACCACAAGAAAGGAAAATAAAGTCAAAAAAGTGTCATTATCATAAGTTACAGGTAAACAGCTATGCAGGGTTGGTTAAGAAAGTAAGAAACATACATACAAAAATAAGGCCATCCTCACAACAGTGTTCCTTCTGCTTTCTACTAAAAACAAACAATGCTCTGTGCCGATTGTATAATTCAGATGTTTGACAGCACGAACCTCCATGATCCCATCGGATATAAATGTGTTACCTCTAGTCTCTTCCATTCACAAGACTCAACTGTAAGAAAAGTGAGCATTGGGATTGGGGGAAGCCCTGTGAATCCACCCTGAGTTTTATCAATAATGCAGAGCTTCACGGGGGTGAACAAGGACAGAGAGGAAGAGAGCCGACTGTCATCAAAGTCCCCCTGCTGCTAATTCCCTCTGCCAGTATCTGCACTTTGATGATGGAGGAAAACACTTCCACAGCTTCACTCCGACACTGCAGTTCCAGTCAACATGGAGAGACATTTTCCAACATGGTACACACAGAAGATCACAAACATATGAGCTGAGGTCATTATATGCATGCAACTCATAAATGTCTTCAGTGTTTTAATGGCCTGAATATTATGCTTTTAATGGTGAAACAAAGCCTTTATTACTCTTTTATGTCTAGAATGACATTTTTACAACTTCACTAATAAATAATCCAAGTTAAACTGTCCCCACAAGAGCCCGAGCGATAAATCAGCTGACCTGATGTGATTGGCCAATTTCAGCATTTTTACAGTAGTAATGTATATGTTGGCACTAAGTAAAAAAAATGTAACAGATATGCTTTGAAGAATGCATTTTTATTGACTTAACTTTGCTGACATAAATAATGGATGGTAAAAGCTTTCATGTAGCTTGCATAACAGAGATGGAAAAGAGTACCAGTTAATGACGGGTAAATTAATATATAAAGCTACATTGGTCAGTGGTGACCAGAAATATAAAATATGGATATAGTCTCTGTGACATCACCCACAGGTTTCCGGAGAGCTAAAATAAAGCTCAAAGCTCAGTGCCTCATGTTGCCTCATTCCCAGCTGTTCATTTCTACGGTGAAGTTGTAAATTTTAACACGGGGCTATAGGACTTCCTTTTGGAGCCAGCCTCAAGTGGCAGAACTGCAGATTTTGGCACTTCCACATTGGCTTTATTTTTCAGCCCCGGATGTTGGTGGTGAAAGGATAATTAATTTAATGTTTATGAGACATGGTTGCTCACACTTGCAAACACTGAGTCAATAAATGTGTATTATAGTACATCCATCCATTATCCATAACTGCCCATCTAGGAACCAGTCCTAGTAGACATTGAGGAGGCAGGGTGAACCCCGGACAGGTCACCAGTCAATGGGCAGAGAAACAGACTACCATTCATACTCATGTAGAAAAAAATGTTTCATAGACTGAGGTTGAATATTTAACCCTTATTTTTCGGATCTCAACTTTAATATCATTTGTACATTTGTGTTGTTTATACTAAATTTTAGTGAAGCGTAATGTTGAAAATGTAATATTATGTTTGCTGTTATGGTATTTGCTCATATATTTTACATGCTGATCAATAATACTTTTATTCATACATGTTCCTACATAAAACATCAAATTTGAATGCATTTTCCTAGCTTCGGTCCAACACACTGGGCAGTGACTGAGAGACTTGCCTTCCTCCACACAGTCTGTCTTCTCTGACTCTCCACACAGTCTGTCTTCTCTGACTCTCCCTCTCTCTCTCTCTCTGTCTGTCTCTCCCCCCTCCTGTGTTCTCATGCCGATCCGCCTGTTCATCTCACATCCCAAATGGCAACGGGCAAACCAGACAGCACGGCTCCGACAATATTACAACACCACGGACCGAAGTATTTATCTTTCAGAAGGTCTTTTGAACTGAGGGCAACGGGCTAAGCTGTCATCTATACGAAGGAATACGAAACATGAGCTGGTGTACATGTACCAATATGTACATAATATGTGGTCCGTCCTCAAAGAACTGTAACACCAATTATTTCCATCCCAAAAAGCCTTTACCTCTGAAGCTGAGACACATTTCCTGAAATGCTGAAATCCATGAAATAGCAGGGGAAAGGACAACCACTCTGGTAGGACTTACTATAATCCTTCAATTTCATATTTTAGCCAAGTGTGATAACAAGGCGACTCCATCTGCCATACACTGCTCGCACTGTCAAAAAAACAAAGACAAGCGGTCAAAAGATCACTCTCCTGCAATTAAGATTTTCCTCCAGGGGTCAAATTTAAAATATGTGAGCAAGTGTGTGGGTGTGTGCTGTGTGTCACACTGTAAGGCACCAGTATAGCAGTATTTTATTCTATCGTGGCTTAGAATAAGAGATCACAGCTCCCCCATGAGGAAAGAAGTTGGTATAAAATGACATGAAAGTAAAAGAAAGTTGAGAGGAGGCTAATACATCTGGAGGCCTCACTATGCGTTATGAATGACTTTTACAAACATTGTCTAAGCATGACAAAATCTACTATCCATTTCAGATGATGAGCCCCTTTCAGTGTGTATGTCTAAACAGAAGAACTATCTAAATGGGAAAGTGACAGTTGAGTGGCAGTATGTGTGTAAATCATTCAGGGGAGGAAAAAATAGAAAGGACAGGGGAAAGGAAGTAGTAGATAAGATGAAGAGCAGAAGTGGTCCTTGAAAAAAAGCAATGATTTGGAAATGAGTTTTGGCCCTAGCACATCATCGAGGTATATCACTGTGAAAGGTGTTTTTTTTTTTTATAAATTCTCCCAGAGGAAATAGATCTACAGTACCCAGCCAAACAGTTCTTCTTCTTTTCCCTCCCAAAAACCCATGCAGCCAAGCCAGTCCTTTTCATCCTGTCCCCCCCTTCTCTCTGGGCCTCTGGCCAGCATAGATGAATGGCAGCTACAGTACAGTCGTCTCTAGCATCCTCATGTAACCCCTGCATGGAGATTTGTTGCATTACAAAAAATGACTGCATATAATGTGTGAGCATGTCTTTCAAAACTACTTTTCCTAGAATAACTATCCAAACCTCAGCAATTTCCCAAATTCCTACACCGGGGGCAGACGCATCTCCACACATGATTGGTGCAGCGAGATAAGCCTACGGGATTAAACAAAAACAAACAAAACAGTGTTTCTTGTATCAAAAAACAAAATGTGTTTTTTGCCTAGGGTAAATCTGAGGAAAGAAATCTGTAAAGGCTGCAGACACAAAGGGCGTGTCCTCTAATTACCTGGAGCTCCAACACTGTTACACTTTGGCCTCTATATTCTTTACAGTGAGGACATCCCCAGCTGTAGAGTTTAAGTGTAGGACACCGTTTAATAATTCAAGTATTTCAATGGATTTTCATTAAAATATTCTGACTGGTCAATTCTTGGCGCAGGTTGATGGTAATAAAGGGTGTCCCTGAAATGATTAATTGCCATAATTTTGCAAGTGGTCCAGGTGCGGTTAAACTGAAAATTCTTATATGTGGTCAAAACACTATGAATAATAAATAGGGTGGAAGTTAATATTACATAGGAACACTGATTATTACAGTATAAAGTAATGTGGATCTGCATTTGTCTTCATAGGGCCACTGAGGAAAGATTATGACCTGTTAAGACTGATCTAAGAACCAGTCACATACAAGAAATCCAGCAAAAGCAGCCCTGCCAACCTGTCACCCTTCCTGCCTGGTTTCAATCATTCCTTGAAACCTTCACACTGAACTGGCAGCCTGTTTAAATATGTCCTCCTATTCCACTAGTGTTGACCTCGCAGTGTTTAGGCAGACTGCTAGAACCTCTCGAAATAGTGGTCAGTGTATGTGCAAGCTGGTAGTGGAGCAGAGGTACCGAGCTGATACACTCTGAAGGCTCACAGATTGAATGCTTCACATGTCTCTGGTCTCCGCCGCTAGCCCATATCCCTGTTTGCCCCCAATGCTCCGTACCGTGAGAAAGTGATGTAAATCTATTGCAAAGGCCTGTTCGCTGCAGCTGGAGATTCACCCTCTCAGTCGTGCAGACTAAAGATAAGCTGACTCACTGTGCATGATAGGTGAATGCTAAGCAGCATGGGTGAATCTTATTATGGGGCTGAAGAGGAAAGAAGTGGGTAAAAAAGGGTTTTCAAAGCTGCAGTTCCCTATGCCCTCGCAGAGCCCTTCCCCTGCAGCAACAGCACCTCCAGCTTCATCAGATTTACAAAAGCAGGGAAACCACAAAGTTTAGAGCATCAGTCACTATTGCTGAATATGAGTTGGAGATCAGTGATACTTTTTGCATCATGTGTCATAGCATGATGTTTTTTTTTCCTACAGCAAAGATCACAATTTAGGCACATAGCACCATCTCATGGTCTCACTCAGAAATTCACGTCTAATAAGTGAGAATACAGATGAGTGGTGTACACAGACAGCACCAGTGAAGTTAACTGGCATTAACTTTACTGTCAATAAGTCTTCATTGATCTCATGTGAATCTAGAGCAGAATACAGTAAATACTGTCTCTTTCAAGACCAAAACCATGAGGTAAAACGTCCCAAACTTTTTCAAGTGCATTCTTGGTGTTTGCACATTTCACAAAGTTAACAAATACAAATATCATTCACACACACACACACACCTGTGCACCTCCTGAGGCATGTTTTAATTCTGTAGCACTGGGTGCCATCATTTGCAGAACATCCACTTCATCTGAAATGTAGAAGTAGAAGTTTACATATTGATTTCAACAGTGGAACTCGGCAACATCTTCAGACAAACCTATCAATATTCAATGTGCTGTTATATATTCCACTACCATCCTAAATACTGCCAAGCACTATCAAAGCTGACTGTGCCAGGTGCTGGCGCAAGACAGCTCCAGTCCCAGATATATACAGTAAACACTCAAGCCTCAACTAGAGGAATTATTAACTGTTCTCACTGCTGCTCGAAGTGAGGCAAGGCTGCAGAGTCATTTAACAACAGCAGATTCAAACCGTCCCAGAGGATGTTGCAGCCTGTGGATTTACGTAATCTGAAAATAGAGGGCCAGGTAAGATGTTGCTGATAAAAGTTGGCTCAAGTTGAACTTGTAATAGTGTAATAATGTATGGGTTGGTGGTGCAGAAAATTGAATAGACGTAGATGCAGCTTCATGAGTGGAGGGTAATGCACTGACTGCAGAAAAGGAATATTTGTCAAAAAAAAAAGCAGCACAAAACCTAATTATGAAAGTAGCTCTACAGCAGCTATAGGTGATTATTTTCTGACACAGTGAGCTGTAGAGTGTGTTCATGGGGGTGTTAGGTGAAAGCTCAACGTATAATTCTTATCCACATTTGTCCCTCAATTCTCAATCACCTCCATGCCTCATACAATAACTTCTGATTAACATGGCAACCATATGCCAGGCTGTCTGTTGTCTATGCAGTCCAAACAGAGAGCAATCAATCCCCCAGGTTGGTTGTAATACCTGTCACCGCTACAGTATTGTGCCTGAGCCATTTACCTGCTACCATTAACAGGGAAGTGTTATTAACATCCTTTATGTAGATACTTCCTCAAGATGTCAGCACACAACTTGGTTACAAAGTGGTACACTGATGTATGAGCTTCATCTGTTGATAATGTTAAACACATTGCAGTATATGTAGCCACTGAGTGTAATACACTGATTAGCTATGATGCAGCGCAGCAGGCAAACAAAAGCTATGGATCAACGCTAATGTACTGCCTCTCTCAAATCCACACCACATTTTGCTGAGGCAGGTGTGTGATGGTGAAACACAATAACTGCTGTCTTAATGAGAGTCCTGTGTGTGTTTCCCCCTGTGGTGGTCCCCAGCAGGGCCTTATCTGGGACTGTGCCGTCGGACATGCTAGATGGGCAAGATAACCTCCATCTGTCTTCATCTGACTGTCTGGCCTTTATTGCTTTAGGAGAAGTGCTGCTTTCATGAGCTCTGCTGGGCCAAGAAGACCAATATTTGTTTGTACGTTCAGGCCTGTGTGATTTGTAACAGAGTGACTTTACCTTTCTGGTCCTTACAAGGTATGCATAATGTGCTCATCTTAATGAAGGATTTAAGAACTCATGCATATAAAAATAAGTTCCTCTCAGCTCATCGTGAAGTACCAGATATTGGCCTGTGAGCATATCATTTGTAAAGAATATTAGCTTACATACCTTTTGCTAGTGCACTTAAGAACAACTTGTAATGTAAGTATTTACAAGACTACAAGCATGCTAGCACCTCTCTTTGGCCGTACGCAGCAGCGCTTTGAGCTAAATGATGACATCAACATGCTAACATGCTCGTAATTGTTAACGATGGGCCAGTTTAGCATGTTAGGATGCTAACATTTGCTAATTATAACTGCTCACAAAGGGCTGATGGGAATACCATTGTAAGTATTTGATCATAAACCAAAGTATTTTGACCTGATGATGGCGTTAGATGAAAGGGTCAGGGGATAAGAGATGTTATATAACATCCAACAAGGACCATGAAGAGTTCATGATAATCCATCCATTATTTATTGAGATATTTCACTAAAAACTTAAAATGTCAACCTCATGGTGGCACTAAAGGAAAAGTCAGGGAATCACCAAAGTCCTGAGAAGAATTGATTCTTGAATACATTAGATATATGTAACACAGTTCATGATAATCAATCCAGTAGTTAAAGATCATATATCAAACTGATCCAAAAATGGCAACCTTGTGGTGGGACTAGATAAAGTAATAGGATCACCAAAGTCAGTAAGATCATCATCCTCTGGGGACCTAACTATAGATTTTTAGATTATCAAGCTAACTGCAGAGTTTCTTAGTAATTCCACCCTTGACAGAGTTATATAACATCCTTCTTCCCACATAACTTTCAAAGAGGTCAGGATCCTTCTTCCTTCTCCTACATTTCCAGGTATTATTCTTGTCTTGAGTTATGCAGAACATCTGTATGACAAACACACAAAAAGGCTCCCGCTTCTTCTTACATTGCATGTCTGTCTCACTTTTCTGAGTTGTCATGATATCTAGAACTTTGTCTTTTCTTGTTTGTTCATCTTTCACAGTGAGTCTAACAACTGAGGGGATGAAGGCATGGTGTCAAACAGTCAAAATACATGAGGAAGGCATTTAATTTCATGCTCCTTAATATTCTCCCAATAATCCTGCCCAATGCATCAATAAACCATCAAGATAGAAGATCTACCATCTAATACAATTTGATCAAGTTCAATTTGGCCTTTGAACTACTGAGAGCTTGGAGCAGAGCAACTGGTGGCGGTCATCTATTTGTCCTCAACAGCACTGTAAAAAGGTAATAAATCACAATCCTGACTAATTACTTTGGTATTTTGAATGTTGCATTACATAACAGTAAACCCTATTTCATTTAATTCTCTAAATCATGACATCCAGCATCTCAAACGTTTTCTGTGATGTGGCTCTCATCGATGGAAATAAGTCAAATGTAATGGGAAATTTGCCTCATTTAGCCCTTAATGCTTTGTTTAAGACAGATTTGTGTCTAACCATCTGCTGTGTTCAGACAGAACATCAATGGAGAGGGTCAGCGCTACTTTCTTAGCTTCACGGAATAATGCTGCTGCTTGTCATAAAACCAAAGATATTTTTAAACATTTTCCACAACAGATTAAGCTTGTTCAGGCTTTTAAGACAGTGCCTCAAATAAGATCAGACAGAAAACAGGACTTCTGCGTCTTTGTATATTAAATAATATATGATGACTGGGTTTAATTATTAAATTTAGGTTTGCCATGAGATTATTTCTGTATGGAGTTTGGGCTATTTTAGTCCAACAATTAATTCTGTCTCTCTTTGTTCCTCTCCTAAATTTCCATGACACGCACTACCCTTTATAGCCTGGCATCACCAGACCAACTGCAAATGCATATTAGTCTGGAATCTCTCAGGTCATTTTCGATTACCAAGGCGCGATATCAATGGTGCAGAGAAAAATGCCTCTTGAGGCTATTTGATTGACCTACAACCAATCAGATCAATGAAATGTGACCTACAACCAATCAAAGCAACACTGCGGTGCTTGGTCTGTGGAAAACAATAGTGGTAGGGTCACAAACTTTCTCACATTACAGCTAAACAGTACACTAAAATGAAAACATTTTATGCAAGAAATATGCAAACCAGTAACAGAATCTGAATTCATATTTTATCAGCTTTGCCTAGATTGACTGTTTCACCTGAGTCTCTTGAGCCTTGTAAGATGCACTGGATGGACCTGCAGACAGAACTGTGACACTGTCATTCATCATCTTAAACCCGCCCCACATGAGAGGAACAATTGTGATTGGTTCATCAGAATACAAGCTGCTGGGAATCTGCCTGAATGGGAGAGGCGCCAGACAAACCTGCCAGAATAAATAAGGCAGTTGAATAAGGTTGAGTGGTCAACTTCGCCCAAGTTGGAGGTCTGACAATCGCTAGTTACTCCCTGCTTTGTATTATTCCAGAGGAGAAGAGAACCTGCAAGTCGGTGGGCATTAAGTCACAGGGAGCAAGATGGGAAAATGCGGTCGAAAGGGAAGTGACCTTGGCTGAGCTTTGTAAGTAGAGTGGGGTTTTCAGGCACAACTTCACCTACTTCCAAGGTGCATAGAGAAGGAAATTAAATCCAAAAAGGTAAAAACTCCAGCAACATTTGTACTATATAGAACAACTGTATTATTAGACCGTTTCAGCTTGTGGTCTTCATCAGGGTCATCATGAAGCACATTACATACAGCATTTAAATACAAAAGGTATAAAACAGAAAAAAAAAAGTAAAAAAAAAAAAAGTGAAATAGAATCAATCTTATAGCTCCAAATAAATATCAGCCAATGGCACACCTGCAAAGAAGGGTTGGGTCTTTTGTCATGTGTCTTCTGGACAGTTTTGTACCCGCACTGACAGGGAGGCAAGGGGAGTGTCTGGTAAGAGGCATGAGTGACACCATTTATTCATTAACTGAGTAAGTGCAACCTGAGGGTGGTACTAAAGCCTTAACCCCATATTTGTAAATTTAGTGTGGCACATCAAAACAAAAGGACAACAATTATACATCTTAAAAAAAATCAAGAGAGACACGATAAAAAAATATTTTTTAAATTGAGTAAAAACTGTTCGAAGAGTACTATTACCAAACCACATAGTACATCTTAAAGAACCACTCTAAAAATGTACTAAATAAGAAGTCCTCATCCATACGCCCTTGAAATAACCTTTTAAAATAGAATATTCAAAATGCTTCTCTCTTTTTCCTGAGAAAATTACCACCTCTTTGGTCAGATTGCATCACCACTATATAAAAAATTTGATGAAATGTGATAGGGCAAGTGACATCATTCCTCTTTAAAGGAATGGGATGTCTCACCTATGTACACTTTTCCACATGGGCACTGTATCATATAGACAACATTTTTTGTTTCACGAGTAATAAAGTCATTAATGTTAACAATCCTTCTATTTGTAGGGAGAATAAATGACTTAAGGTTTTTAGTATATTGTCAATTTATACAGGCTCGACATTTACGATTAACCTGACTCTTGCTAGATGAATTTCGTTCCGCATTGCTTCCGCCTTGACTCCGCCTAGCTCCATTGTTGTTGATTGTTGTTATTCAGACAACATTAGTGACTCGCATCGAGGAAGCAGGCGTCAACATGGATGCTGCTATTTCATCCGTGTTGTCCAATCTAGAGAATATTTCTTTAAAAGAACACCAGAGAACGGCTCTGAAGGCTTTTGTTGGTGGAAATGATGTCTTCGCCCTTCTCCCGACCGGGTTCGGTTTTCCCTGCGTTGCTCTCATCAGTGTCGCAGGTTGGTTTCATTGTGAGTGGTTGAAGTAGCATGCCAATAAAGATGACGGACAAGTGATTTATCCAATCATATGCAAGGATATTTGATAAGGCCCAGTCTCCTGAAATCCCTTTTTTCTATGGCGCGATACCAGATGTTCATCTGGCGAGAGTCAGGTTAATTTACAATTGCCCTGAAGAGGTTTTGTCATGAGCTTATCATTTGGAAATTCAGAATGCTGGTTTGCTCTAACAATCCTGTCCCTTCTGTTTCTTGGCTGAGTTTTGAAAATCTGATCCAAACTGAATCAAATTTCTCATCCTGGAATTTCTTCCAAGCCCGTCAAATCTGCACACATGGGGCACAATAGAGTCATCAGAGAAACCCTTGAGCACATCTTCAACTGCCGCCCAAAGGCATTTGGAGAGGGATGGAACCAATGGAGGCACAGTCAATTCCTGAAGACCACTGCATCAGCGCAGCAGTTGACTGAGTGAAGTAGTCCTGACTGTCAAAGCAGGCCATGGCTTTTGTCAGAGTTGGGAAGTGGCCAAAACCCTCCACAAGAACATCTGCAGGCATCCTGACATCTGCAAGAGACTGGCAACAGTTGATTTAAGCTTAAGTATAAACTGGTGCAATATAGTATAAATATACTATATATATATATATATATATATATATATACTGTAAAAAATAGTATAAACTATATTGCACCGCCACCCTGCTGGCAGTCCTATGGGACGGTCACTTAGGAGAGACCTTTAAAGGAAGCTCTCAAAGTATGCAAGACTAATCAACAACTGTCATCTTGCTGGTTGGAGAGCGAGGCGTCTCCCGTTAGAGGTTGGATGAAGGGGATTCAGCCATTTCGGCATTGAGGGGGAGGGAGAGGAATTCAATATAGCTACGTTTCAAAAGAGGAGAGCCATGGAGTCAAATGTAGCTAATTATCTGGACACAAGCTGGGGTCTGATCAGCCCCAGCTGCTTCAACTGGACGAAGGTTAATGATGGTAAAATACCGATTCCAGAACCGTTACTGACGATGTGTACCGAGGTATCAGAAGATGTATGTACACAGAGCTGAAATTATTTGTGAATTAACTGATTAAACCAGCAACCATTTTTATAATAGAAATACTAAACAAGGCAAAGCATTACCCCCCCCCCCCCCCCCACACACACACACACACACACACACACTCACACACACACACACACACTGACTTTTCCCTTGCACTTGACTTTCCAACTGGTTTATGTCCATCACTGGGAGTCAGTCTTCTGTCATGTCAATTTTTTTATTTTAATTCATCATTTCATTCATTTCTAATCTCCTCAAAAAAATAAAGCCATAGATGACCCACTCCTCCTGCAACCTTGATAAAGGGTTTGGCAGAAGATTTTACAAAGGAAGCAAAATGCCAATTTGTGTGCGTCATTGTGAAAACAGAGAAAACAGAAGGAGCAGGTGATTTCAGAAATAACGATTCCCCCTGACAAGAGAAGTAACTGATGACACATCAAGAAAGATGTGAGAAAAATACACTCAGTACAATCAAAACCTGATTCAGTCATAACTTCAAAGAGAGTTACAGATGATGTCTCACTTTCCGTGTCCTTGAAAGGCAGAGGGTGTCCATGCAAGTTTTGTTCCCACTGGACAAAAATCACCACTAACATGACTAACATCTGGCTTTTGTCTTTAGAGAGAAAGGTTACAATCAGAAATCATTCCTGGGACAAATGACTGCAGTCATCACAGGTGGGGTTGCCGCCATTAGTCATAATCGATGATGTTGCTCTATATTTTTCTAAAACGCTTCAATCAATTCATATCACTGTTTCCACTATATTCATTCTTCAGCCGTGGTGCTGATGAGCACCGTTGCTATGATTTCATCCGACCATTAATATCCCTTGCTCTTGTGTTTCACAGAGTGCGGAAACTGTTTTTGGTGGAAAAACAGTCGACTATCACCATCAGCCAAAGGAATAAACAGCATGAGGGATGATTTCCATGCTATTTTTGTGATTATTATTTTGAAGGAAGAGCAGTGGAGGAATGGTCTTGATCTGTTGGCCCCTCTAGACATGAACACATTCAATTATATTTAAAAAAAATGGTGTTTGGCTGGACGTGAGAGTCGCAAGAGCATGTGCCTCTGCCTGGGGGAGATGAGTGCTTTGATGCACAAACCCAAAGAGAACCTTATGGTCAGAGGTCTCAGGAAGGCAAAAAAAGTAACGGAGAGTGGCGAGTACAGATGGTATCATCGAGAGCACAATATGGTCCAGACCAGTCTGAAAGGTCAATGACAGATAGGAGTCAAACAAGAGAAAGTTTGAAATAAATAAACAAATCTTGTGTGATAACAATGTTTTTTAATAGGCATCAGTGACAAACACTGCAGTGTATTTACCCAATAAATACAACAACATGGTGCACCTATCTGCCTATCTGAAAATAAATATGTCTTGCCCACAGGATTGAGCCTGCTTAAAATCCTTAACTGAATCAGACAATAATACATTACCAAACACAAAAATGGACAAATGGATACAAACCGTCACACGGGCTCCCCAAAGATCCATCACAAAACCGGTAACAGCAGCTGGATCAAGGGAACATGTCTAGGAATGCTCTCTTGTAAAAATGCAAGTTGGAATCTCTGAAAGGAGAATCACTTGATTCAGCTGTAGCTATCAAACCTTTTTGTAATTAAGTATTCTACCTATTATTCCATCGAGTAATCGAGTAACTCAAGTAATTGTTTCAGCCCTAGAACAATAAACAGAACAAATTTCATTTGGTCCAAATATTTTAAAGAAGAGTGTGACCGTGGGCGTTTGCATTCACTTCTCATAAAACAATGTAAAGTATTTTGAGCCTTTTGAGCGATTTGTTTGATGTGTTGAAGGTATGTGTGGGCGTATTGATACATATTTACAAGAAAAAGCAACTTTGTATTTCTCTATAAAAACTACATTTACTTATCAGGATGTTTTGATTACTGCTTCCTTATAAGGAACCCTTCATAAAGGGTAGAGTTAAGAGCTTGTTAATGGTTAAAACATTACTTATATCAGTTATAAGCCATTGATAAGCAAACAGCTTTTAGGATGCCTTTGAGCAGTTGGACCACTTACTTCTACTAAATCAAGTTTTTAACATTACCACCATATTTTTGCTTAAAGGTGTAATGATTTATTAACATTTAGCTTTGATTTGCAACATACGTGTATGACTATACTGTTTAAGTGTAATTTACAATCACATTTCCTGTAATATATTTGTGTCTGAATCTAAACATTAATCATCCCCACTTTTTTTTTCTAGAGCTGAAAAAGTTAGGTGATTAATCAATTAGCTGGTCAACAGAAATAATCGATGAATTGTTGCAGTAGTTTTTCAAGCAAGATATTTGCTTGTTCCAGCTGCTCCAAAATGAAGATGTTGCTGTTTTTGCTTTGTTTTATATCATAATAAAGTGAAATAACTCTGGGGTTTGGATTGTTGTTTTGGACATAATTATCTGAAGCTGTCATCGTGGGGAAGCGCGATGGAACAGTTTATCATGATTAATAGAGGATATAATGGGCAGATTGATTTGGTATTAAAAATAATCTAAATCTAAATAATAAACTTAGTTGCAGCCCTAACTTTTACTGGTCTTAAGATGACAGTCATAATAAAACATGTTGTGGTATTTGACAGCCACAACAAATACAAGGCAGGAGGTTCCTGGCTAATCAAATCACAGCTAGCTTCCCCAGACAGCCAGTCGCTGGACCTTTGGCTACAGCACTCCATCGATAATGTCACTTCCTCTGAAAACAAACTGATCTTGTTACCAGAAATGGTCACTGTTGTCTGTAAAAAAAAATAAAAAAATTAAATACTAAAAATACAATGATGCCGGCTGACAAGCAGAGAAAATGTTTTGTGGGTAAGAAGTGATGTGTGTGAGTTATAGCCTTCTCCTGAGTACCTAAACATCTGACAGTGCAAACAGTAAAACAAATGTTTGTACCGGGATTGGCCTCTGTTGGTTTTTCATTTACTTGTTCTTACACGGTGATGACACAGGGGACACATCTAAATGTGTGTGTGTGTGTGTGTGTGTGTGTGTGTGTGTGTGTGTGTGTGTGTGTGTGTGTGTGTGTGTGTGTGTGTGTGTGTGTGTGTGTGTGTGTGTGTGTGTGTCTGTGACAAAATGACGAATGTGAAGGGACACATGAGCACTAAAAACAAATAAAAATGCTGTACATTAAGGAGAGAAAGACAAACAACTGGCGCCCTGCAGCAGGTTCAGACAAGCAGGTGGAGCTCAGTCAGACTCTCCTTGTCAGATGTCGGAGAGCTCCAGGCTGCAAAATGTGTGCCATCTATTCAGCATAGCTGCTGCTCTAATAATGAGGCCTGAAATAAATGGTGTCACTTTAGTGTAATTGCTGCAATGGGAGAAACATGTTCAGAACATCCGGTACAACAACTAGATGGTCTACAGGGGAATTCGAAGAAGGGGGGGTTGGCAAATATGCCATCGATAGGATAAATACATTTTTACTGCTAGCCTATTCATGGCAGGAAAGGAGCACTTAAGTCTAGATATGCAATCAATGCTTCAAAATGCCACAACCTAAAGAAAATCAATACATAGTGGAGTACATACATTTGTACTCCACTGTTAGTTTGGCTCATTGGATATACAGTACTGGGATGAGGCCCCACATCCATCGTGTCTCTCACTCTTGTGCTATCGCCGCTTTCTATTTTGCATGGGCACCATTGCATTAAACTTCAATTAAATACAAACAAGACAGAGCATTTTTTTTCCTCCCTATCCTAGAATAAAGATAGGTCTGGCTATGCAAGACTATCCATTGGACGACTGTAGGAAAATCTCTAATGACGATGAAACCGAGAAGTGTAGTACCAAGTGAATGTAGCTGCATGAATATAGGGGTGTAATTAAAACGGATAGAGGTGATACATTCATCGTTCTCATTATCGGCTGCTAATTAGACCTTAATAATGAGCTGTAGTATCTGTCACACACACATATATGCAACCAGATACACATGCATGCATATACACAGGTCGAGGAAATGTTAATATACCCAGCAATCCCATGTTACCGTGTGAAGTAAGCTAAAGACTCAATTGTAGGTATTTATTTTGACATTAACTATACACTGTGACAAAAAGTCTGCTTCTTTAGCGCAGCAGAGCATAGCAAGCACCTGGCTATTTCTCACCATCACCTTCATAGATGCAAGCTCACACACATGCGCATACACACACACACACACACACACACACACACACAGCAAATACTGCCCTACTTTGTTTGGACAATCTAGCTGGTCAACCACAGATTTTAGATGAGCTTTTACAATCACCCTCCTCTTGTCACCTTGCAACCCCAATTTTATTTATATATCTATTCCATGGAGGCAACCAACATTATCATGCAGGTTGTAGGCTACAGCTTTCCTCTAAATTTCTTCAAGGAAAAAAAATTTGGATACATCAATGCCACTGTCCTTCACTTCTCATCTTGCATATCTTTCTATCTTTGTATAACTTTCATACATTAAAGTCAACACAAAAGATCTATTGTGAAACAAAGTAGAAGCCAAAAATGACCGTCATATTATTGGTTTGGCAGCCTATGCCTAAACATGGCATTTCACATTGTGTGTGGCAGGCCATCAGCTTTAATATGATGTTTGCTGGACTGGTACAAAACAAGATGAAGACACTGTTGTTCATGCAAAAATGGTGCTAAACTCCCAGGGGCTTCTCATGGTTTACAAACATGTCTATCAATTGTAAGAAAAAAAGTTTGACCAAGGAAGGAATGAGGGCCAAAAAAGTACAAGCATCCTACAACATTGTAACAACAAGCTTCAGGAAAGGATTCTTCTTTTCAAGGGTGTGTATGTGTGTGCTGTAAGTAAGGAGAAGAGAAGAGAGTAAGGGACAAAAATAATTAAGGTGAATTAAAGGTTTTGCCCACATAACAAAAAACAGGGCCACCTCCTATTTCTTTCACTTCCTGCCACCGCCATTCACCCATTAATGAGCAGCTTAGAACAGAGTGACTCAGCGTTAAATCAAAGCTTACTCCCACCTTGCTCATTATGTTGGGGACGAGCTGAGACAGACAGTCCACAGAGACCAGCTGTCCTCCAGTCAGACACTGTGTAGTTCAATGACAGGAGTCCCTACAGAGAGATGAAGCACATACTCACGAATACATTAATGGGCAGGTAAATGTGTTGCACACTCATCAACACTCACCTATGAGAGTACAGAGCTTTTGTATGATAGTATTGAAATGTAAATTTCTCTAAGATTCAAAGTCATTAATACACATGGTGAAATATGCAAACATTTGGATTAGCATTCTTGTGGAAACCCAGTATTAATGTTAAATGATGTTTTGACTGGGCAGTGGGTATCAGGCCATGCTGTCATAAATCTACTGAGATGTTTGAGAAGGGACACCTCGCTCTAACTATTACATTACCTACCATTACATTTTATCTCTTAAAAAATATGTTCCCATACAACTGAAGTGCATTATCAATTACTTTTCAAGGGAATCATAATTTGTCCTGTATCATGTTTGCTCTTGACATATCAGAAATACGTTTCTAATCAAAGCCTGTGTTCAAAGTCTGTGTAGGGAGGAGGTTGTGGTGAATGGATGGGCTCAACAAACACAGGACCTTTACCCAGTAGACCACTGTCCATGCCTAGTGTGAAACCAAACGTAAACATTGACTTAACTTGCCAAAGTACACATATTTAACTTGCGTACATTATGTAAGTAACGCACTTATTTATTTATTTTTTCCCCATTTATTTATTATTTAGTTTTAAGCTCTAGACAGAACACCATGTGCATCCATATATACAAGACACAAGAGAGTTCAATTCTAATGCAGCAACCAACATCAGCACCCTGTACATCACCTACTCCAACTTCTCCCCTCTGGTAGGCGGTACACTGTACACCAAAACCATCAGACACATGAACAGTTTCTTCCCACAGGCTGTCACTATGATGAACAGCTAATATCCATAGACCATACTAAACCACTACAAAGAAACCTGTAACATTTATATACCAGCACCCTTTCCCCTTTCTGCACCATTGCACGATTGTCATTATGTTTGTCATCGATTGTCATCACAATTTCGTTGTCCTTTGTTTTTTTATATACGTAGTCAAATGTTTGTTCACATTTGTCCATTTTGTTGTCCTTGTTTTTAGCTGTATGTCTATTTCTGTCTGTAAATTGAGAGCGACAGAAAGCCAAAGTCAAATTCCTTGCATGTGTTCACACGTGGCCATTAAAGCGGATTCTGATTCTGATTCTGAACATGTAGAACTAACTAGCATGCGGCCTCACTCATCAACAATCCAACCAGCAAACACAATCAGCTACCAATATGCTGGCTATCAACAACAAGCAAACAATCTGCCAGGAGCAGCAGCACATGGCCAAAGATTTAACCAAAGTATCACATGACATATATTTCACTATCTCTAACCATGGTATCCACATGTACTTTATGTGCAAATAGGCACAAAAAAATGAACAGTTACTAATCAATGACTGAAACTCTGACACAGAGATGTGTTCCACAGCTCATCTTAATTTAAATCCACTAAATGTCTACAGGCACTGTATCATGAATATTTATCTAAGGTCCACCTAAGCGTTGCCTGGTCTCTGATACCACATGGGGGCTGTTCAAAAAGTATTGCTGAATTTACCTCTAATCCAGCATACCTCAGTGTCATATTTGTTTACAATCAATTTGTTGCCGCGGCATTGCAGTTGCACAGAGACAGGGGCCTCGAGGAAAAGGCCATGTTTCAGAGCTACCAACTCTTGTAACAGTTCAGTGGGTACGCCTTGGCGGTGCTTGAGGGAGTGCAGAGGAGGAGAGAACAGGAGGAGGAGGGGGGATGTCAAGGGTACAGAATAACAGTAGAAAGTAGGGAAGGCTGAGGAGGAGAGATAGTGCAGGATTTGTCGAGAGTTTAGCAGACATGAGGGGAGCTCCTAAGGGCCTTCATCACACACACGAACACACATCATTCTCTTTTGTTTTTCCCCATCATTGTGCAGATTCACTCGTCTTTTTTCGCTAATGCAGTTCATACATGCTCGTTATGCTTTGTATCTTTCTGACACAGCCTCTCCCTCTCTCTCTCTGTCTCTTTTTTGGTGGTAGGAAGTGCATACAGAGTTGGCATCAAGGCCTCTGAGAGCTATCAGAACGAGACAGGCTCTCCCTGGTTGTCTTGCTTTTCTACAGATTGATATCGAGTCTGCTGGAGGACACATTATGCATGTGTGCACTGACTGACTGAGTACTAGTGTGTTCAGAAAAAACATGCGGCTATGTACAAAGTGTGTGTGTGTGTGTGTGTGTGTGTGTGTGTGTGTGTGTGTGTGTGTGTATGCATTCACAAAAGCAGGCTAGACACAGAGGGATAGCGACAGCTCGCCCGTTAATTACTCAAGCTAATAGAGCAGCTGCTGATTCACTCCTGGTTCAGTCCGATTCACAGCGGGACAGGGAGGCAGGACATGTGAAGCATTAAGATGGACGTGCTGTGACTCCGGACAGAGGCTAAGTAAGGTAAAGAGAAAAGCCATTAGACTGTTGTAGTTCAGGGACTTCAGAAAGTTTTCAGACAGCAGACACAGGCAGTATTCAAGGTGCTCTTAGGATTAAGTTTTAAAAGTTACCTAACACGAAATAAATGAGGTTCTTAGGAGGACTTTAAAGCACAATTCCCCAATATTTTCTCATGATTTTCATCTCCGAGAAACTTCTCTTGCTTTCTAACTAACGTCTCCTCTGTAACCCCCAGTCAACTTGTTTCCATGGCAACATGTCCTCAGACCAACCCTTCCACTTTAAGTTGACACATAATATGCAGCAGGATTGGTAAGTTAACTAATTAAAGACAACATTTTGATGAGTGTAAACAAATAACCACTGTGCTAGCTTTCAAGCTAACAGGCTACATTTTTGGATGGTCATGCCGTTGTGCGCAGTCATTTTGGATTTGAAAGCAACTTTAGGACATTAGTTGGACATTGTAATTTCATCAAGCCTGAATCGTCATTCATTTGACTCTTCGACTCCAATGTAACAATCTATGCATATGGCGGTGTGCTCTATATACCATGAAAGGTTCCTAAAATCAGATTTGAAAAAAATCACAATCTATCACCTTGCTCACAGTAAAGCAATAAATCAATCAAAACCCCTGTATCATGATATGTATCATAACGGCAGATTTTCAAATACAATGATGTACAACATTTGGTCTTTGCATGCATTTTGGTCTGAGCATACAGTATATTATATTTACTAAAAATGTTAATACTACTACTTATAGTAATAATAATAATATATATATATATATATATATATATATATATATATATATATATATATAACAATGAAGAATTAAATTTGGAAGGCAAACCTTGACAGTAGGCGCACTTACAGTAAGTGTAGAAGAAGAGTACAATGCATGGAAATTGTAAATTGAGGCAATGGGTAACAGTGTGTGTGTGTGTGTGTGTGTGTGTGTGTGTGTGTGTGTGTGTGTGTGTGTGTGTGTGTGTGTGTGTGTGTGTGTAGAGGTGGGCTGTAAGGCTCAGGGAAGACAAAATCAATGAGGATATAAAGGCCATGAATGCAGAACAGAAGTGTCCAAATACTGCAAAGGATTATAGAAGGGCTTCCCAGAATACAGCAGTCAGCATATCTCTTCACAGCACCTTTGCATTCATGGTATACGTAATTGCGGCAGAAGCAATGTGAGGCACTGTAAAATGACACTTTAACTCTACTTGCTCTCTGTAACAACTACCCTGCTGCTCATTCAGCGGATGTGAACATGTTCTCAGTATTATTACATGCAAGTCTTCCATAACTCAGACTTTCGGTTCCAGTGAATTACATAAATGGAAATGACTAGTTAGATTTTACCCAAATGCTAGAGCAGGAGAGTAGCTCTGAGGGAGGGATGGAAGAGATGATAAAGGGATACCAGAAAGCCTGCATGTACATACAAAATGGCAACACAATGGAGAAATATTCACATGTCAATTAATGTCTATAAATCGGAATAGTTTGTGATTTTGTGGCGTAGTTAAACAAAGGATCACACTTACAGAGTACATTAGGAGCAGAGGGACACACTGATAACAGAGAGTGTAAGATTACATATTTTAAATCTGAGAAAGAGAAGTGGCGAGCAGCTACAGCAACTGTCTCTGAGTGAGAGAGCTGGGAAACTTGCCAGGAGAGGGCGCCGCTCGCTCGATGGAGGACAGTAGAGCAGAGCACATTTCATGGTCACACACATACACACAATGCAGCGTCTTAATCACATTCAGTAGCAGGAGATACTAATCTTTCATGGCCATTACTTTCAAAGTCTCCTCTAATCTTACTTGCTCTTCATCATTTTCCGAATATTCCACCCCTCTTACTCTACCCTCTCCTTACTCAAGCCCTACACTGCATTTTGTCAACTCATGTCTCTCCTCAGACAGACCCAGGCCTGACTCAACACTACAGTAGTGTACTCGCTAATGAGCATCCTCATCCAATGTCAGTGTTAATGTATGCCAGCTGTTTAGCATATGCAAATACGCCCTACATCATCCAATCAGTAAGGAGAAATAATGCTTACTGAAAATGGACACTGTGCACTTTGTATCTACTGACACCGCAAGCTGTGTTGCCACGGTAACAGGATGCCAAGATAAACATTATAAGTACTTAAACTACTGGGGACACTGAGGTTGTTCACAAAGTGTGTGAAGTCGTTCAGCAAAGGCTCTGACTGTGTTTCAGATGGAACTGGTGGCTGAATGATAATACATTCAATTTATAAAGCGCTTTTCAGGGTACTAAAAGACACTTTACATAAGATAAAATGGTCATAGAAAACAACGCACTAAAATATCTAACACACATTAATCACACATTAAGAGCAGCGTTAAGAGATGATGATCTATGAACTTTGGTGGAAGTAGTTTGACGTTTGTTGATGCGTCACTGTGGAGTATTTAAGAGAAGTGCCATGCTCTGTGTCTCCTTGACAGTGCAATATATTTATATAAGGACATCTTCAGGAAGGAGCAATGTTTTATAAAAAAAAAAAGAAAAGAAAGAAATGGAATTTGTAAGTGCAGTCAAGTTGTTGTTGCTTTCAAGTCAACATTCAAGACTTCTTAGACTTAGACTTCTCTTTATTGATCCTTTGGGTTGACCCCCGCAAGAAATTGAGTTAGATTGAGTTAAATTGGGTATCCTATACACTAATATATACACACAAACATAATGAACTACCACTACAACTAGCTCTCTTCCCCAGACCAGTGTCTGCAATACCCCTAGAAAAGTTTCAGAGGTTCAAACATCCATATTCATAAGGTTATTATAAGGTTATTTTAATGTGTCCACTCTGTCAGAACACCTTGTTCTTAGACCAGTCAAGAGGTGCACCCCTGGGTCCTCCATATTCATGTAGCGATTGCCAGCCTATACAAACAGCAGCCTGTCCTGCTGAGAAAGTTAAGTCTTGTAAAATATTCCACAAAACCTTGAGCTAACATTTGTAAATCTCTTCACGAACTTTCCTGTATTTGATTAAACGTGCACAGCCCCCCCCCCCCCCCCCCCCCCCCCCCCACACACACACACACACACAAAAAAAGGAAAAGGATTGTTCCATAACAGCACGCCTAACGCATCTGGCACCCTTTAGATGGAGAGACAAATGAATGAATTAGATTGAAATTTGGCCCAGGTCTGTTTTTCAGAACTCCAGTGATCAAAAATAACAGTAAAACTGCTGATTTATTGGTTTATTGGTTTATCAAGTTCCTTATCCGCTTGAATGCAGATGAGCTCGTCTATATGCCCCATCAAACATTATTTTCACGCTGTGAGATGCCTCACAGTTATCAGTTACAACTCGGAATTCCAAGCTCTAACACCTAAAACTTATAACATGTTCTCTTGGATGAATGAATGAATGCTTTATTTCAAACATATGAAAAATATATTACACTTGAAGCACTAGTCATTAAAACCCTTTGTATGTTTAAAAAGGCGTAGGATGAAGCATTAGCTTATTAATTCCTACCCCTTTTCCACTTAGTACCTAGTACTACAGGTTATCTTACTTCCTGTGTATCCTGATTTTTTGTTTTTCTGTTTCTTCTTTGCCAAGGTTGCTGTGCCCTTGCTCTGTCAGTCTTCAGCATGTGTCTTACACGTGGGAAGGGTGTGCAGTGAGCTTTCTAATCATGTGTCTAAGAAACACACCATTCAAAGGTAGACATCAGTCTTGCACTGTTAGCAGAACAATGCGCAAAACGCTTACTACGATGACAAAATGGCCATGAGGTTGACAGAATGAGCGAAACAGTGCATAGCTGATGTTCGCGGGAGCAGCATTAGTAAGGTTTAGTTAGTGGGATGGATTGTATGGGAGCCCATGTGCATGCAGCATCATTACAGTCGAGAGGTAGAAGAGGTTGAGTCGCCCAAAGGTAAACGCACAGAGAGTAGTAGCAGAGGAAGTCATTATTGTGAGGACTGCGGTCAGGTACCTGAGTATATCTCTCTGCTCTTCAATTTCATCAGCAACCTCTTCACACCTGCAATGATGTGAAGAAGCCTGTCATCATCACAAGTTTGCAAAAACTGCCCCCAAATTCTCCCCTCCTTCTGACATGTAAGTGGAGAGGATTAGGTCACACAGAGAACCCCATGTGATGTTTCATCCTGTTGTTAGCGTTGCTAGCGGTAACATTGTGTGGCAGCAACAAAACAACTGTATAGTAAGAATCGCAATGATAAAGGGCTCAGTCTGTGGCCAAATGGTGAGAAAGGGCTGTTTCACAACATAAAACTATGTGAAAATCAGAGTGTATAAAGCCAGCAGACGAGGTATGAGCGCACAGATGTGCACACAAAAAAACATGAGACAGACAAACATGACCCACCCACTGAGCATCCATCCCCTGGCATCACCACCCACTCAGTTCTCCCACGGACTGGCTCTCTGCTTCTGTGTCTGCACTGTGTGTGACTGGTGGGTTTACTGTAGAGGGGACATCTGTTAGGTTCTTACCTGTGTTCCTGTCTGGTAAGATACAGCAGTGCTTCTTCAGTATGCCTGGCAACACCTTCCGAGAAACAACAAAGGAGGGGAGAGAGGGAGAGAGAGGAAAACAGAGAGAGAGAGAAATATGTTAATATCACAGCAGCTCGAAGCAGATAAACAGGGTGGAGCTCAGAGGAAAAGCACTGAGCCATGCTGCGAACCCACAATTACAGAGTAGCAAGAGACACTCATTTCTCACACCGTTTGCGTCAAAAGGAGCTGCTCTCATATTTATCTAAAGACCGTTCTTCTGCACCGTGATCTGAGCAGTGGAGCACTAAATGACGGTGTGGATGTGTGTGCTGAGGGTTCATTTTCAATTGCGTATCTCTGATTCAACTACAAACAGTCAAAGGTGGGTTAAATGGTGCATGAAGGAAAATATGATACACTAACAATCCACTGGGACGGAACAGCACAGAAATGTAAAAAAATATTGCTGGATTTAGATGGGAAAAAGGTTGGCAAGACGATCTGCAAGGGTCACGTCAACGGGCCAATTTAAGAAGTTTTCTCTGCTTTCCAGGGAAGTTATAGCCGCAAATACACCATCCTACATTATTACAACATTATTGCATCCCAAGCCAAGTGGTCATACTAATCCATCATGCATGTGTGCTTACAATCTATTATAATGTAACTGATACTAAGTTGTATCTTAGCAGCTCATATTTTGCTACCATCACCTGTCTTCTGTAAGTTAACAGTTTATGTCTTGTTCATGGGACACACTAAATCATTTCTCTGCCAACAAGTAAATTAAAATGACGTATCTTGTTTTAATTAGTTTGTGTCATGACAGTTTTGTTTAGATTTGCCCAGACGCTGAATACCATTATTGGTGTTCACAAGGTACAAATATGCAAAATATCCACTAGAAAGAAATCCAGGGAACCAAAACAAAGGCGATGTGAAGGGGGCTCAGCAGGTGCTATGAATGCCTCTTTGTCCTTGTCCCTGACTGACAGACTCATTATTGTCCAAGATGACTTTCATAATATAGCATAATATATATAGCCCTCCTCTTCTTCATCTCCGCTCCTTTTTTCCTTTTGTGAACATTTCTTTACATTTGCACTTGGTGGTTATCTCAGTCTCCTCTTTCTCACATAGTTACTTCTCTTTGGGACTGAACAAGACCGATAAGATAAGTGTCCCTTTTAATGAAAGAGAGGAGCATATATAAAGGTACTCTTGAAAAGAGCGAAATAAGGATGAATAAAAAAGATATGAACTCTAATAACTTGTAGCCTATCCAAAGAAATATCAACTCAATGCATCACTCATACAGGACGAGGGCCTCAAGCACAGAGACTCTTGTCATCCTGTCTCTTTTTGAACTTTATCAGCAGTGTATCAAGAGGACCATGTTAATCTAGACACTCCCATGCTAGTTTGTACTCATAAATTACATTTGTCCTTAAACAATTACCTGAAAAAAATCATCCATACGGCTGTCAATGCTATGTCATCAAAGATCTGCGACAGTCAGACAAAAAGAGGGAATGATCTGACGTTCATTTCTATAGGAGAGTGGTTCATGTGTAATATGGGAGATATATTAGGAGATAATCAGACTATATATATATATAGCCTGTAACATCAGTATGTGATGTTACACTGTTGTTGTAACATGGACGATATTAGACAGACATCTGCACGAAGAACCTGAAGCAGCTGATGGAGTGAGAGAAACTTTACTGAAATGTATGTTGCTGAAATATGAATGTGAATGTCACAAATTCTATTAAATAACACATACGTGATACATCTGATCATATGAGGGGTTCTTTCAGCCCAATGTCCTGTTGCACCATCATGAACACTTTGATTGTCTTTTGGTATTTAATGTATCTTCAATTGAATATCGGTATGATTCATGTCATTGTTGCCAAGGGCTACTGTATTAATTGGAGACTGTAGCCATTCACTACAACTACTATTTGCAACATTTTTATCAGAAATACATGTACCTACTAAACATATTGCCAGATACCTGAGAATTTGATCATGAAGTTGAGCTAACTCATTGGTTCAGCAGTTATAGGGCACACAGTTGTAGCATATGTTCAACTTGTTGTTAAACAACGGTTCAACCTGTACATTGTTTAAAAAAAGGTTTTTAAAATTTTGGATTTGGATTTTTTTTTTATATATATACAATATCAAATGTTCCTTTGTGAATTGAGAAAATTCTCGATCTCATCGAATTATCTGAAAATTACAATGACACAAAGCCAAAAAACTGGACTGCTTTTCTTGGCTCATGAAAAGTTGAAGTCATGGAGACACATGGTTTTAACAGTATAGCACAGATTAGTAACAGGGTCTGGTCTTAAAAGTAGATTTAAATAGGGGTCTTAACACTGACAGAAGACTAAACTAAACCCAAAATAGTATACAAAATCTACTTTTGTTAAGAGAAAATAATTTCATCTATTAGCAGCATATTCTGTTTTATAGAATTCAGTGAAATATGTTTATCTATTTAAAGTTTTCTATGCCATCTATGCTGAAAAAATGGACTTGAAAAGAAATTGCATTTGATATTGTAGTGATTACATATAAGAACAATTTGTAGGACTAAAGCACATCTTTGTGTCTCATCCTTTCACCTGTTTTAATTGAAAGTATTCTCTGTATGTGCGCCCTCTATTGCAGGATATGCAACAGAATGCTATTCAGTAAACAATTGCAAAAGAAAGGTGTGTAGTAGGTACAATAGACATCTCTGCAGAGATGAGAGAGGCAATGATTGGTTGTAATGACTCAAACAGCTGCATGATAAACAGTTATAATGGATACTAGCTGGCTGACTGGCAGAGACGAACTGGACTTGTTTGTTTTGGAGTGTGGAAAAACAAACTGACAGGGACACTTCACTTCTTCAGTGTTGCAAGCACACAGAGCTGTCACTCGCCTCTCATTTACACTTTAAAAGGATTGGCGTCTGGACGAAAGGCGTCTAATTTCACATGAGAATGTTCATTTGTCTTTTTAAGCGTATCTTAGGATGAGCACAAGAGGATTTATGACATCATGTCTTAACAAAACAGATTCACAAGACAGACCAGGACAATCCCATGGACACTTACTGTAACTGGGACAACTCTCACAGATTTGTTTTCTAGCATTATTCATAGATTTTTTTCATTATCTTTTTATATATACATGAAATAAATAACCTGTATTACATCAAAACCTAATTCATTTTCATCACCAATAACATCTGTTATGTAATTGAACTTTTTTTCAGTTTTTATTGTCGTCAATAGAGATTCGTCAAAAGAAAAAAATAGATCCTCAAGGATGATCCGCAGCAGTGCCCTCAGGACTAGAGGCCCAATCTTGTGAATGAGTCTTCAAACCCCATTGAGTCAGCGAGTTAATAAAAGGCTGTATTTGACAATGTGGTAGGAGTTTCCCATCGTGCTTTTCAACAGGTCTGGTTGGCATTATCTTGTAGCCTGAGGCTGTAAGAAGAACAACATACACACGACATAATTAAACGCCCCTAAATTAGATGTTTTCTGTTACTCTCAATATTATGGTAAATGGACTTGCACTTCTAGTCTGACCACTCAAAGTGCTTTTACACTAATTATCGACTTCACCCATTCACACAGACATTCATACATTAATGGTCTAATAGGCCTAATGTCATGTTTTCTAAAAAAGAAAAGGAAAGCTAAAAAAAACTTGGACTAAGGATGAAGTTGTTGTTAGCTTCAGGGCTAACTCCCTTCACTTTAATCTGTATGCAGCAGCCAAGACACGTCGACTTTGCTTGGGTCTTGAGGAGTTGTTGTATTCATTCACTGACAATATTCACATTCAACGTTACCACTAACTATCTTCGTCACACATGCTTGCTCTCACTGTTGCTGACTGTGAGTTTGCATGCGTGTGTGTATGTGAACATCGACACAGACAGAGAGAGAACAGTTTGGCTGCACCAGCAGAAATGACAGCAAATCATATCTCAGCATGGTTTTTTTTTTCTTTCTCTCTTCTCTTTCTCTCTTTTCGCTCACGTTTCGCACATATATATGAGCAATGGGGTTTGCCTCATCATAAACACATTTTAGTATAAACATCAAGTTCAAAAAATCATGTTTTTGACAATGTTTAAGCCCAGGGTCAATTTATGCCCAGCGGCCACCAGGCTTGTAGTCTACTGGGGGAAACCCTGAGATAAGTATACTATTGTGGTCATTGAGCATGCTATACTTAGAGTATCTAAATATATAATATGATGTACCTTTTATTTTCTGTATTCAAATTTATTTTGTTCAAGAATGCTACAAGACTGAATTTGTTAAAACATACCCAATATAACATAACATTTCAAGATAAGTCTAATCATTTCATATAATATTATTCTGCACTGTAGCATGGCATCATATAGCATTACCATCATATAGCATTACATAGAGTTACCTGATATAAAATATATAAAATAAATATATAAAATGAGATAACAGAGTTAGTTAGTTTAAACATTGTCACATCTGAAAAAGCAGGCCCTGAGCTACTATACTTTACAGTATAAGAGCACTCAAGAGAGACAAACACAAAGACTGTTGAGGCAGCAGAAACGGTGAGAAACGACCAAATGCATGCTCATTAACTGAGAAGAACTATCAAATGGGCCCACTCAGGTGAATCACACACCATTTGAGTCCATGAGGAAACTTCTCTCTGATATCAGTTCTATGAAAATGACCCCAGATACAAAAGTACTGATTACTTTCCCCCAGAAAGTCCATTTGTCTGGGAGATTGTTTTTATCTACGGTTTGATGGGGTCTGCCTCATCAGACTGGAAAGTGAGGATCAGAAATAGGCTCTCTGGTTTAACTTGTGCACAAACTGATGCTCATAAAAGCAAAGTTACGGCATTAAGAAGTTAAAGTAAATGAGTCTTTCTTGTTCTTGAACTTCTTACTTTTCTCCCAGTAATGACTGTGGTGCGGTAAGCCCTGTCAGGCCAGTTATACTAAACATTGGTGTAAATGCCTCCGAATAAGTCAGGCTCCAATGCACAAGGTTTATTTAATGGCTCTGCACATGATCTGAGGCTTGGGGCAACACAGCCTAGTCTGACCACGGCAGAGGGCGGTCGACAGGAACCACTCTTGTCCCAGTGGTGTTTTAGGATGCTCACAAAGCAGATACCTGTCTCCATATCGGCCACATAAACATATGCTGACATGTCGGCACACGCACAGTCTCCCCACAATATTACTGCTGGGTAAAGGCAATTATTACAAGTGGCAGTGTATAATAGGATATCTTGGCACCTGCCCTAATGGCTAGAGTGCAACTCTTGGTTAGCTAATGGAGATCCGAGAGGACAGAAGAGAAGTGCAGTCAATCCCAATGCATCTCAAAGCTCTTCCTGTTTGCCTTAACTGCTGTCGGCTCCCTTCTTACCAGGCAAGCTATCAAATGTAGTGGTGTGCCAGTGGAGCAGAAGATAAGGCTTGATCTATTTTTGAACTATTCATCCAAGCAATAGCTAAAGAGATAGGCATATAGGAGTGCACCACATATTAGAAACACTTTTCAATATAATGCAGTCCAATACCTGACATCTGTCTAACACTGTGTCGATAACCAATCACAACTGTAAGTTCCACTATGCTTTGAGTGTAATTACATCTCTCCAAAATGTTCAGCCTTCTTTACATCCAGCATTCATACCCTTCACCATCACAGGAAAAGCATAAATATGAAATGTGAACTTTAACGTCAATCTGAGTCTGAAAGATACCACTCTTCTACGCATCTGCACTAAAAAAGATGTACAGATAAAAAGAGAAAATGTAAAGCTGGGATCTCCTCCCACTCATGCATGGAGGCAAGTGGTGCATCTGGAAAGTGCAGGAACATGTTTGCCGGGCCTGAAAGGCTAATGCTATGCAGAAGTGCCTTATGCCTGCATTCTTATTATCACTGCTGTAGATGAGCTCCTTGCTCACCTGCCAGCAAAAGACACCAGCTGACATGAGTGAAAATCATGAAAAGTTTTCCTCTTTAGGGTTTAGCTTAGAGCAGCCCCATTGCAACGACAGTAACTTAGCGTTCCTCCCCAATTCTGCCCTCTTGTCCAAATATGGTCACTTCTGATTCCAAAATACCAAGATGATGGTCAAATGCCAAACTCCTTGACTTGACATCAAAACACTAGTCCAAAAACCAATGGGCCACGTCAGGGTGCCCAGGTCCATTATTTTTTACAGTCTATGGGGTTATGAATTCAGATATCTGTAGGTAATGGGACAAGCTAATCGTGATCATAAATCACGATGGTGACTAACTTCTGACTTTTACTGAAAAAACATATGATGTAGAGTATTTAATCATTGAACAGCAGCAACAATGTAGTACTAGAAGGAAAATTGCCTTTTATGTTAAACAGCTTGACCACATTGGGGCAATCAAAGCAAAGTAATTCTCTGGAGCTTAATCAAATCTCTTAGACCTTTCCAAATATAAAAAGTCTGCTGCCTCAATGTGGGCTACGTTATTTAGCTAATATATTCAAGTTCATTGCTCTGGTAAAGACTTGGTTGTAAAAGAGCTGGGCCTTTCGCCAACAGTAATGGTATTAGAACGTATACTCTACAAGGCATACTTCAAGTACACTTGGGGTTGTATGGGGTTTTTCACTTGCGTTAGTATCAATTTTCACACTTTGAAAGTGTCAACACAGTTGGCCTTAATGGACACACTTATAATTTCTTGTAGACCATGAGGTGATTTACTTTTGTTCACAGTCAAAGAGTTTCATAGGCATACAGCTGACAGGTGACATGGGCAGTCCTCTCTCTACTGTTCCAACTTTAAAAGACAGCTGCTGTTACGATGAAAATGTACTTGACAGGCTGACAAAAACATCCTGGCAAAACCACTATAAATTATGACATCTCTAACTATCTGTATTTATTACTGTGCAATTACAGTAGCGAGGAAAGGTAACAAATAGTATACCAGCTTGCTAATGGACGTTATAATGAGTCACATGTGACTTAGGGCTATGTGGAAGCTATTGCAGTAACAGCAACACTGGGAGAATGTGCAATGACACCCACCTGCCTGGAGGAATGTGCCTACCGCAGCACTAATGTGATTAACTGAGTAGTGTTGGTGCACAGCTATTCACACACATAAAGCCTTGCATACTGTACATTATATACAGACGTACACATGGCTCTCAGGCATTATTAGATTCATAAACCTTGGTCCCATCCGTCCCCTTCATTCCCTCTGCATCACTCCCATTGAAGCCAAACTATTACAGTTGTCAGGGGGTGGGGCATTCATCAGGGAATGAATAGAGACATAAAAGAGAGAGTGAAAGAAAGAGTATGGATAAGATGTATGTTCAGGTAAGAGAAAGTACAGTGAGAGAGAGGGAGGATAAGAAGAATGGGACATGGAGGGAGAAAGCAGAAACACATCGGCCACGATAAGTGGATGAATGAGAAAAGAGCCTGCTGAATGTTTAAACATTTACTTTTATTCGGACTTGTCTACATTCACTGCTGCTCCTCTCCCCCATAGACCAAAATGGCATCACCACATGGAAAATGTAGCGTTTTAAGTTTTCAGTGCATCTTCAAACAGATTATGAGAGCCTTATCATGTCACTGCCAAGTAGGCAAAGTCCTCACAAGCTTCCCATTGACAACTCTGTGAGTCTGTTTGTGTGTGCGTATTCATACAAGCAATTTGACAGCAGTACTGGAAATATTCTGAAAGGACTTACCTCCAAAGGGCTTCTGAGGGGAAATGTTGTCGGTTTCCAATTATTTTTTGTTCTTTATTCTTTTATATGCAAGTGGTAGCATTTAATAAGGCTCTCCTCTTTTTAAGTGAAGAAATTGCCTGGTATAATGAGTAAAAAATTCACCATGTCGTATAATTCATCAGAATTTCAGTGAACTCTTTCAAAGCAGAGAAAGAGATTTGGATGAAGTGAAAGGTGGCCCCCCCTAAAGCTGGTAGGTGACAGGTAATTTATTTTGCAGTCACATAAGGACTTACAGAGGTGACGTGTATTTCTCGAATGCCCCCTGTCCACCCACAAGTTCCCTCTCTTTGGAAGTTTGAGGTTTATTTCAGGCTGACTTTCAACAACAAAAACATATTAACAAATCACATCACATCAACAACCTGACACAGGTGTAGGCTGAAGCTCTTGCTTATAATGCCTATCCTTTTTAAGCAAATCATGTATGAAAATATGGAAATGTGTATAATATATATACAATATATACATACATACATACAGATATACACATACTGTACATACCTACACACTATTTTTTAAATAACTCTTACATAAGAGTAAGACTATTTGTAAATAACAATAAACACGTCTTACAAAAAGATTGTGTATGCAAGAGAATTGCACAATTACAATCAAAACAAACACAGCTTATCCTTTACTTTTTTTTCATTACTTCCTTTCTGCTCAACCATTTTCATATTGTTTCAGTATATTATTTTTAAACCGTTGTGAAAACTTACTCAGTGTTCTACTTTCTTTAAATCCGCAGTGCATAAATTTACTCCTTTAACTGACATACAATGATATTTTGCATTGGTCCTCACTAAACATTTAATAAACCTACAATTGTTTTCTTAAATCATGCTGGTATTCTTTTATTGTAAACAATTCTAGGATACTTTTAAGTAATCTGTGTTTTTTTGCTTTGTACATGATTTGTAATGTTTTTAGTTATTTCAGAATTTTTAGTTTATTTTAGAATCTTTAGATCAATAAAAAAAGGGTTTGTTGGTTCTCTGTAGGTGGTTTTCTTTACGTTTCATATGGCTCTCTTTTGAAGCATACATATTGAATTGGTATTTGTTTTGTATGTGTTTCCCCATACTTCCACACATTAGGTAATGTATGGAAGTACAAGGGAACAATACAGACTATATAACGACTTTACATTTAACAAATCTTTTACTTTAAATAGTATTGCAATTGACTTGGAAATCTTGTTTTTGATATAAGTTATATGGGGCTACCAATTTATTGTCTATTATCACTCTTGATAATGATGACCGACACCCTTTCTATTTCAACTTTGTTTATCATAAGTTTACTCAGTGAATTTGATAAACGATTACCAAATATAATACATTTTGTTTTACTTAAATTAAGCGTCGGTTTATTAGAATAAAACCAATTCATTTTCTATTGTATCCAAAAGTTGCCTCAGATTCTCACCAGAACAGAATATATTTGTATCATCAGCAAATAATATCCGTTTTAATACTTTGGAAACCTCACATATATCATTAATGTATAGGAGAAACAGTAATGGACCCATCACTGAGCCATGGGGCAACCAACATGTAACCTGCAACATATTGTTGTCTTTTCTCAAAATAGTTACTTAACCAAGAGTGAGATACCCCTCCAATACCATATCTTTTTCAAATATGTTTTATTGAGCACCAACTAAACAAAGTGTACACAATATAGAGACTCTTGAAAATATGAAACAGTGCGCCTGTGTATCTTTGAAATTTGTAAAATAATAGGCCATGGTCAACAGTATCAAATGCTTTTTTAAGATCCAAAAAAATACCCCCACTGTATAATCTTTATTTTCTATTGCACTCTATTCAACTCTATAACTGTGTGTGGTTGTCCTATTGGTTCTAAACCCATATTGCTGACAATTTAATACTTTGTGTTTTGTAACAAAGTCATTTAATCTTGTATAAAAAAATATTTTCAATATTTTGGAAACATGTGATAGCAAAGAAATGGGCCTATAATTTGAGAGTGCATGTCTATAACTTTAGCAATTTCCATTTTACTAGTAAATAGGCCTGTTTGAAGAGACACACTGCAAATATATACCAGTGGTTTCCCAATACACTCAATAATGTGTTTGACTAAAGACATATCCATGTCATTCCAGTCTGTTGACTTCTTACTTTTAAATGATTTACCTGTATCAATAATTTATTTTTCATCTGTTCCCCCTTATGAACATATATTGCTTATTTGCCTTACTTGATTTTCTTTCTTCATTACTTTTGCTACCAGTCTTTATAATTTCTTTAGTTGGGACCAACATTTACAAAAAAGTCATTAAATTAATTTGCGATCTGCTCCTTATCATTAATTGTTGCATTATTCTTTGTCAAAAAGTAGGTTGGGTAACCTGGCCCTCTGACCTAATTTCTAACTATTTCATTTAATATTTTCCATGTAATTTCTATATTGTTTCTGTTATTTTCCAATGATTTACTAAAATAATCTCTTTTGATGTTTCTCATAATGATGGTCAGTTTATGTTTGTTTAACTTATATGCTAGCTGTGCTTCTTTTGTTCTTTTCTTGCATGCTTTCTGTATGCCTTTTGTTAACCATGGTTTTTTAGCATATTTTTGTTTCACCAATTTCCTTATGAAAGGACATTTTTTGTCATGAAGAGTTGTTGTAATGTACAAAAATGTGTAATAGGCATCATCTACATCTTCAACATAAACCTAATTCCAGTGTTGTTTCATTAGGTCTTCTTTAAAAGCGTTGATTGCACATTGTGTTTTTATGTCTAATTAGTTTGTTAACTTGCATATTATTCCTTACGTCCTAAGAAGTCCACTTGATATTTTTCAATCAATGACATTGGTAAATATAGTGTCAATTAATGTAGCACTATGTGTTGTAATTCTACTTGGTCGTTTAATGGAGGGATGTAAACGTTAATGAATTCTGTTGTTGTAATGTGTTCATGTGGGTTCAGTAGATCTATGTTAAAGTCTCCACAAACAAAACACATTTTCCTACTGTTTATACTGTCATACAGCCCCACTAATGCCTTCTTGAATGTTTCAATACAAGAACCCAGAGTTCTATACACAAAGCTTATAATCATATTTCCATAATCCATCCATAACTTTGTCTATGACAAGTGACATACTGTATTACTCACAAGTCTGCTTTTTTATAATTTGTGTCAATGTACAGAGCAACTCCCCCTCCCTTTCTTTTATTTCTGCTCATAAAAAGCATCTCATATCCCTCTGTTTTAAACATCGGAGCCTGATCATCAATGAGCCAAGACTCAGAGATCGCTATTACTTTTAGTTTTTGTTCAATTTGATGTAAACACTCTTGGATCTTTGAGGAATTTGAATTTAGGCTTCTGCTGTTGAAATATATTATGGATATTGCTCCATCCATTTTTACCTTAACATTAAACTGTTCTTCAGTATAATAGTATATATAATTTTAGGTATACACAAGCTATATATGTATATTGCACAGGCACACCCAGGCAATGTATACACACAAATCAGCACACACAAAGATACTGTCAATTATCCTCCTCCATTGATTTAAAAGTAATTACATTTGCTACTAACTGCTTGCTGCCACCGCCACTGCTCTATAGCACTTCTGGCCACCTGCATAATGAATGAACATAGGACACTTTTTTAGGACCAGAAATAAAACCTGCTTGTTACGATGGCAGAAAATGCAGTTTCCATGTATGAACTGCTGTGCAGTGAACACTTAGTTTACCGGACTAGTGAGTGAAAAAGCCCTTCACTTATACATCAACGATTCAACCAAGCAGCCGTGTGTCATTGAAGAAAGGCTGGCTGACCACTACTGTCTAAAAATAAAGACTTTTTGTATTATTGAGAAGGGTAGGAGTACAACATCGAGGAGCGTCTTGGTAAAACTTCGAGCTGCAAGGGCGTACAGCAATAACTCCGTTGAACTTCTAAAGAATTGCAATGAACATGGTCTCCTATTTTTAGCACCTCTGTGATTATGATGTCTGACTTTGTGAATGCTGGCAGCCAGCACTTTGTCACTCGTTGTGTGTCGAGAAGTGCGATCTGTGTATTTGCTGTGGATTCGGCAGCAGTGCTGAAGCAGGCATTCTACACTACTTCCCTTCTATTTGTGTCACTCAATCATGGGAATCTATTAGAGCCGACACATTAAATACTTGCAACTGCACAGAATCTTAAACAACTTGATGTGTACAACTGACAGTGATGATGATTCTCACACAATCCGGCAGTTAACTTTTTTTTAGCCTTGCACCACCGCTCCACCCGACAACAAAAGAGGCTTGATTCCTACACCAGTAATAATTTACCATTTACAGGATTACAAGTCTCACTGCCTAATCAATCGGAAGGCTCTCAGAAATTGTGCATATGCTGCTGTGCATTGCCTAGTTCACTGCAAGGCATTACGCAACATGTTTACACAAGTCAGTGTAGTTCCTTGATTCTGACAAAACCTACAGCTCATCCAAAGCCGTCTTTTGTTAAGCTGTATGGAGTTCCACTCTCATTCAGTATTGCCAGCGCTGGCTTGCTCTATCAGATACAGTCAGTGAAGCTCACACACCCACAGAGAGTACAGTCGGCAAGGTACATACATTACTACATGACAGTGCACAACAGGAGTCTGGGGGAGATCAAAGCTGACATGACATCCAGTTGAGAAGTTGTTCTTGTACTAAGAGCGCCTTTTTTCTGCCTGAAATACTCCTCATCCAAGCATCCTCCTCAGGCATAAATGTGATGCAGGAATGACATTCATGAGGCAGATCAGAGAAGTGGTGAACCAAATTCATGTGCATGCAAAAGTATCCAGAAATAATATCATAGTGTGTTTATTATTATGACTGTCCATATTTAAATACAACTGCATTTTTGTATTTAATATAATTGAAATAATTATGGAAGGGTTTTACAAGTAGCCAATATCATACTGAAAAAGCCAATAGTCCAAAAGTCAGATTACCATATCCAATTAAGATAATCTTTCAGCCAAACTGCTTAAACACGCCCATTTTTCCCACTACTACTGCATGCATATTCCCATTTACTGTGAGATGATAAAAATACAATGTTTGAATACTGCACGTTATATTTTAGGAGTTAAATATGTGCTCAACGATTCATAATAGAGCGAGGGGGGGCTTTACCTTCTTCAGAGCTGACATCCTAGGTGGATCCTCCTCCTGCAAAAGCCCGTTCACATGCTGAGGTCCCAAGCCAAGTTTGGAGGGTGCGCAAATCCTAAGTCAGCCCAGTGCTGATGCTGAGCCATGGGGTCCCTGCTTAGTATTCTCATCTCGCCTCCACCTCGTCCTACGGATGGCTGGCGCACGCCCCGAGCCGCTGTTATTACATGATTCAAACACACGGGGAGCTCCAGTATGATGTACCGCACTCACCACACTTGATGAAAAGAAAGTTGGCAATGTAAACTGCCCTGAAAATAATGTCGGCTTGATCATTTGGGCTCGGAGACACGCATGCGAAAGCGACTTAAGATCATTTGGAAGTAGTAGGAATTACATTTGAATTCGTCTTACATTTAATATCACAGCAGCAATTTGTTTCACTTTAACTCCCTGTCTTTCTAGTCAAACACACAGTGGTTGAACATTTCCAAAGAATGACATGGTTTTACATATTAACTGAACAACACTGCTCCATAAGCCGATTAAAAGGATGGATTCTACTGATTAAAAAAATATATTGATATGTGATGTGCAAAGTGTATGTCTTTTCTGACAACGATGGTTACGTTAAATTGACGCTAGTTTCAATGTGAACTGGCGCCCCTGGACCAACTGAGCGTTTCCTCTGCAGTCCTACCAGTCTATGAGCTCCTGCCGGGAGGGAAGAGTGCAGCTAGAGGAGTCGTGTTATTATCGCACTTTGACAAGCGTAGCTTTTTAAAGTATGGCTTACTCTAGCCATTCATTCAGCTGCTTTAGCACGGCGCATTACACGGCTCGTTTTGAACCTCTGTTATGAAGCGAGCTCGTTTTAAAAGCGAGCAGACTGGGTAGCTAACTCAGCTAGCATATTAGCATTAGCCAGATGTGACTTTAAAGCTTCCGTCCTCTTCGCGTCCACTCAGATATATGACAATATGGCACATAGGAAAGAAGGTGAGCAGCACAAGTGTCCTCTACAGCATTATTAATCTCATGGGAAAACTCAAAGGTGTATAAGTGTATGTTATATGATTGTAACGTTCTGCAACTAGATCGTTACCGTAGCTAGCGGCCTAAGTCTCGCGTTAAGTGGAGGGACGTTGTAAACAAATACACGTGCTCCACTGTCAGATTATTACTACAGTCAGTTTTCACATATCGCTCCAATACCGATGTCCAATACAAAGTAATTGTAATGTGTCTACTCTTTCTCCATTTGTACAATAACACCACACCTCATTGTGTATTCGGGTATATATTTATCTTGTTTCTTACATTGTATTTTATGTTTTGACTATTGATATTGCTAATTATTGAAAGCCGCTACACTGTGTTCTATAAACAAAGACAATAAAGAAGTTCTAATTCTAAGATCCTGTAAAAACAGGGCTTCTGGGGATATCTCACAGCTTGTTGCCAAGTTTTTTTTTTGGTTCTTTGGTGTATTTAATAATTTAAACAATATTTATCAGATCAGTGATGCTTCTTTTATAACTTGGTGCCTTGGGAAGTATAGTATTACCATTATAATTGTCATTGTTATTATTAGTTGTATTTATATTATAGCAGTAGTGCTATGCAACATGCACATACCTCATCAAACAGCACCAATGTCGAGGTTGTTGGTCAAGCTGAGTTGTTCTTTGACTTCATCCTTTTTACTACATCAACAAAACATTTGTATGAGACATGCACCTTATTTGATAAGAATTAAACAGAAGATATTTGGCATGAGGTTTAAGATTACTTGGTTTAGATTATTGCTTACTCACATACAAATATGAAGTCAGGTACTTGGTACTTACAATGTATCAGACTAACAGGTTGTGGTAGCTCTAAGATTGTCCTTTTTCTTGTGTCACTTAGTATTTCAATCAAAAGTACTCCAGAGACTTTATCCTGCAGTTCCCAAACTGGAGAAAGAACCCAGCCCACCATGCATTGTAGACGCTCTCTCCAAAAAACCCTATGTGAAAAGAAAAGCCTCTCAACAGGACACTGTCATCGGTGAGTTCACATTCAGTTCACCAGTTTAACTTCACAAAAGCACTAAGTACAATTTATTGGGAGAAAAATATTTTCCTTTTTTAAAAAATATACACAATAACATACCATGCTGCTTTTACCATTGGAGTTTATTACTTTCCTTTATTTGCCATGTCTGTCTCAGGAGATGCAGAGATGACACAGAGTGCAGCCAATTCAGGCAGGCGGATGTATACTGTTCTACCTCCTCCTGCAGGCTACAAGACAGATCCAAAGGAATCCATCACACTACCCCAGTTAGAACACATAAATAGTGCAGAGGATCCAGCTGGTAAGGCAACAATAATCTTACATTTATGGACTTGTGCTATGCACCATAAAGCTAGGAGCGATTTACTGCATTAGGTTTCTCATGGTTGGCTCTCTTTTGTATTAAAGTCACTCTTGATTGTCTCTGACACTCTAGATAAGGGAAACAGACAGTGATTATCAATTGTGTTTCTGAACTAAGGAGAACTTGAATGCAACGCAGATGGTATTTGAGCCTGGGTGATTTTTACTTTGATCTTTTTGTTGTTTGTCAGAGTAAACTTACCCATGCTGCAGTTGATATGCACCATTTAGAGACTTTATTTTGGCTGAGCTCCATCAGCAGTTTCTCTTCTTCTGTAATAAGAGTCCTGGCTCATTACATGTGTCTCTGTACCTATCATCCTTAATGCAGACCTCCGTTTACCTGACAGGTTTCTGCTTTACCTCAATGAAAAAGAAGAGTTTTTGTGGCTGAGCACGGCTACGGCTAATGCTTATTTTCATCAATGATTAATCTGTCGATTATTTTCTCGATTAATCAATTAATTGTTTAAAAATGTTGATCTGTGTTTTTTCAAAGCCCAATGTGACATCCTCAAATGTCTTGTTTTTTCCATAACTCACAGGTATTCAGTTCATGGTCATAGAGGACTAAATAAACCAGACAATATTCACATTTGAGAAGATGGAATCAGAGAATTTGGAATTAAAAACAATACATAAATACTCAATTATGAATCGATTATCGATTCATTTAATAGTTGACAGCAATTGTAGCTGCTCTGTGGCTGAGACAGTGCAGCTTCTAAAGGTGCCCACTAGAATAAATGATGAGGTTAAGTTTCCCCTTTATTGGACTACCAATTTTTTGTGTTTATCGCAATCCGCTTGAAAGAATTCTCCGTCCCCCTTTGCCGAGCATCATATTGATGTGAGATGCTTTGGTTCACTTTTTATCTACTGCAAAAGGAAAGAATTGATAAAAAATCATCATGAATATTTCATACTTGTACATGCTCTGGGAAAGATGCAACTCAGTGCACTCCCATGACTGCAGCAAACAGTACAGTGCTGCGCAAATGGCCTATCACACAAGTAACAAAAGGACAGCAAGTTCAAGTTATTTCTTAGCTTTTGCTTCATTGATTCCCATATAGACAAGTCCTGTACGTGGTTTTTGTTTGTTGTCACTACAATCCATGATAGACTAAACTGAGCAGTGGCTCTGTCCTGAATTGCTTCTCAGTATTGGTCGCTGCATTATCCTTGTCTCAGCTGCAGTATGTTCTAGCTGCAAGCCAGTTCACTGCTCAGTAGTATGAATGGGTCACTAAGAATTTGATGGGAGCTGGTTTCTTTGACCTCTCAATGCCTCTTGAGTTGTTAAGCAGAGGGGAGTTGTTGCGAGGTGGAGAGAGAGTGCCATTTCTGTATGGGCCCACTGTTAAGCTGTAGTCATTGTTTGAATATTAAAGCCATGTAAACATGTTCTAGTAGGAATTCAAAATACAAGTATGAACCTGAAAATGACCATAATATCTCCTCTTTAAATTGTAGATTGAATTAATAAGACATAAAAATAGAGAGTTTTAATACTGATTTACCTGAAAATAAACCGAACACGACAGCAAAGGACACTTTTCAAACTGCAAACCAAAATAGAACTGACCTCAGGTTGTGTGTGTGTGTGTGTGCGTGCCTGCGTCAGATTGTACGTACTGTGGTGATTGTGTAGATCTTCTGTGCTGCAAGGTTGAAGATGTGTGTGATGTCTGGACAGACATGGATGAAAACTGCAACTCGTTGACTTGTTGGCGGAGGCATAAAACTGCTAACAGTTTTTTTTTTTTTTTTAACTCATCAAGACTTTCTGATCTTGTTGCCCACAGAGGGGAGCATCCATGATAGCAATGAAGAACTAGACGGAGATAAAGAGAAAGAAGAAATTATGAGAAAAAGGAGGAGAAAGAAAAGGAAACCAACCCTCCACCAAGATTCTGGTAAAGATGGAGCAGCTCCAACAAGTGAGGCCGCTACAGGTCACAGTCCGACACCTGTGGATGAGGGAGGAGAACACATTAGCAAGAATAAGAAGAGGAAGCTGAAGAAGAAACGGCACAAAGAGAAGCTGCTTTCCATGGGTCTGATGCCCCGGGCCGCTGCTCTGGAGTTCACATACCGAAAAGATGAGGAGCAGGAGGCAGAGGAAGAGGAGGAGGAGGAGGAGGAGGAGGAGAAGAATGAGAGAAGAGCTGTTGAGGTGTCAGACTTCCTAAGGACAACACTGGAACTCTATATGTCAGATTGTAAGTATTGAGCAGAGCACTGTTTTTTTTTTTTTTGGATCAGCTAATGTTCTTTGTGCCATTGCTAGATCTTGTGCTCATTTAATATTTGGAAAATGAACACCCTGCCAAGGAAAAAATAAATATATACTATATATATATATATAGTATATATTTATTATATATTTATATTAGATGCTCTGATGATGGCTTTCTGGGATGAAGTTTGCAAACACAATGAAATTCTGCCAAATCCTGAAAACAAGTTAATGAAGAATTCAATGCACTTCTGTCACAGCACATCTCTGCTTTTCTGAGACATGATGCAACAAAGCCAGCATGTACTAAACAGAACGGTTGTTTTTTTTAAATGTAGCAGCAATAATTTGATGAAAGTGTAATTAGCTTAAATTGCAGTGCCATTAGAATGAACTAGATGGAGAAACCTAAGACTGTGAGCTTGTTTTAGTTTCCAGATGTATCTATGTCTGAGTAGAGACTAGTAATCATTGAAAACAGCTCTGATTTATTAGCATTTCTTTTTAAAAATGAAACCAAGACAACCCACTATAATATATGTTACAATGCTTCAGATATTAAATAAAATAAATAACTCTTAATGTGGAGATTGTTTGCAGCAGACTGATGAAACAAAATCCAGAGATATATAAGAAATAGAAAATGATATGTTCATGCCTTTAATTAAAAGACCACCTTTCACTTCTTCCTTGCTCCCCCAGCCTCGACGCGCGTAGACAAGCTTTCCCTCCAGTCTGGGACAGTGGATGACCTTCTGAGCAGCATAGCTAGTGGAGGCAAGCCCACCTCTGTCCTGAAGCACCTCTACAGTCTCAAGGCCTTTGTTCAGCAGCAAGAGACAGACAAACTGAAAAAGGCCCTGGAGGAGATCAATAACTCTTCTGCTATGTCTGCAGGTCAGTGATGCATCGATCAGTCATAAAACATCTAATTTAAAGAGGGTTTAGTTATGGAAAATCATGACAGGTTACATCACATGAAAAAGATGGGATCTTTGTACTTAATGCTGCTCAACGCTCGTGTCATGCACTCATCCCAGTCCTTACTGGCCTCTTCTTGCTGGGATCCACTCCGGCACTTTATTGACCTGCCACTGCATGTTAATACATGCCTCTGTCTGTCTGGGCTTGCCTTCTACTCTACTCACCCTTACATTAATATGTATTGTTTGCCTTCGTATACCTGCCCTTACTTGCCTTCATCAGCCTTTACTTGAACGTACATGTCCTTAATTTGCAATACTAGGACAGGTCTTGTCCATATTACGCCTCACACACAGGCGACCTCCACTATGAGGTAACTAACATGTTTCAACTTGCTTATCTTACCTTAACTCTATCAACAGCCAAAACAACTCATGATTCTCCAGACACGTTTTCACCTGTGCATGTGTGTTTGTGCATTTGCTATCTGGCTGCATAATAGGATCAGCAGGGACTTTGTAGCGATCACATGCACAAGTGTGTATGTGTGGTAAAGAGAGGGAGAAGTAGAGTGAGAGAGAGAGCAGCCAGGAGATTCAGGCCACTTGCGTATCAGTGTTGCCTCTGCCTTTCCCCGTCTCCAAGACAACACCATGTACAAAACTGTTCGCTCTCTCTCTCACAAGCAGAGCCCACATTATAGTCTGTCTCAGTCGGCCTATCCACTCCATGCACCTGCTCCACAGCTGCCTGAAAGCTTTTATAACCCCACTCCTTACCTGCCTCATATTGTATAATCGTATGATCATCATGCTTTTATTCTCTGTTTTTAAATTCAACTCCACCAACAGATTGTATCAGAGCAGAGCTCCTTGGGAATGAATCTTTTTAGTTTGTAAAGATGTTCTGAACATTAAGGTCCCATATTGTAAAAAAGTAAGATTTCCATGTCTTTTTTTAATTGTAAAGCAGTTCAAGGTGTTCTATAAATACTGTGAAAGTATCAAAAAGCTCAATCCACAGAGAAAGAATTGCAAACAGCCTGTATTCAGAAACTGTGCCTTCAAACGAGCTGTCAGGACTTCCGTATGGTTGTGATATCACAACTCTAACATCGGAAGATTAATATAGGAAGAAAGTGCCGCTTACAGTCATTCCCCTGCTACAGTGACCACCAAATGCTCAGATGCCAAAGACCCAGAAATAGTAACTAATTGGACTAGGATGAGTAAAAATAATGTGTTTTTTGAACATTAAAGCATGTAAACATGTTCTAGTACAAACCTGAAATACAAGTATGACCCTGAAAGATTATCAAAATATGTCCCACTTAGGCTATGTTAGCATTTTAGGCAAAAACACATTCTTGTTGACTTCACATTTATGAATCGCTACCGTAAGAAAGATTTTAATAATTTCTTGTCGTTGATTAACATCCACCTTGTGAATGCAGCTTTCTGTATTTTAACAGACCCCTCATCCACAGTCACACAGGAGCAAATATGTGTACTTGTAGAGAGATGTGCCTTTAAAGTTCCAAATCTCCTCACTCTATCTGCCCTTGCAGTGGCAATGAGTTGACTGCTGGGGCAGGTTTAAAGTTGATTTCCTTTAAACATATTTTTCTGCACCCTGGAGTTCCTCTATGAATGATAATAGTAATAACTTCTTCAGAATAAATAAAATAAAGATTCCATCTTGGGTGGGAGCCAGAGTGTTAGGTTGACTGTGTACATGAGAGGTAGTAAGTACATTTGAAAATTGACTGGGGATTTTGATTTATTATGCAGAAAATACAACCGCAACTAAGTCTCTTTGGTGAAAACACTGACTGTTCCTCTGGCAGTGCATTGTCAGCTGTAACTGAAATGTACTCTTTTTCTCTTTGTGTTGTAGAGGAAACCACTGCAGTGGTTTCCCTGTTCCAGTACTGGATCACAGACATTCTTGCCATGCAAGGAGAGCAGAAGACAGGGCTTTCTACAACAAACCCATGAGAGATTGAGTCACGGTAACAGAGACTCACTTCAGAATGTTCTTGGAATTTTCTACTCATATACTGCTTTTCACAATGTTTGACTTCATGTGATTCTGCATAAGTTATTTTGTTATTATTAAATATTTGTCCATTTCATCTTTGCCTTTGTCTAATCCATTGTCATGCCTTGTACACTGCACAAGAATAATACAAAGCCAGTTAATCCTTCTGCCCACCATGAGTAAGCTTGAAGGTGTCATTATCGACCAAGCTGTTACTTATCTTAACTGATATTAACATAACATCCGTCCTCCTCTCTTCACCTTTCAATTGCCAGAATGGCAAATGTCAGCTCTGCTGGAGCTCCAGCATTTTCTGCAGATGTGATGACATTTAAACCCAGCCAGTTAACCTAATAGCTCCTGAAATATCTACAATACATTCCCCCAAATCAATTTCTGACCAGGTTGTTATTCCACATGCCTTTTCAAATTGGCTGTTTCACCTAACTGCACATGGTCTTCAGAGAGGCGATACTGATGATACATAGGAATCATTAATACCATTACTTGATCCCCACACACACTTGTTACCCTTATCTAACTATTATAGCAACACATTATGTTCTTGGGAAGCAGTACCACCTGGGGAGTCAGTAACTTAACCTTCCGCGTCAGCTCACCATACCTGTCTACAGCTCAGATAATCTAGTCTGATACATGTTTACATGACTCAATGCCAGGGGATAAGTTCAGGAAAAGGGCAGAGAATAATCCCGGCTTGACAGTGCCATTGTGATGACCTGAGTGAGAGTTGTCTGTACCAGCTCTAGAGGGAACAGTATAGAAGGAATGCACCAGTAGACACCAGCAGGTTATACTGAAACACACAGCTTTTAAGTGTGTATGTGTAGAATTGTACTGCTGAACAATTAGCATGAGGGCAGCCATCTGTGGCCTCTAGTCACGGTTGGATGCACCAGGTGCTGATGGAAGCTCAGGGGCTTGTTCTGCAGACATTAGCTAGAGGAATAAATAAGGGCAAAGAGCACATTGCCTGACATGCTTATATAACATTAATATAAAGGGGATCATTAGTGGCTTTTAATTGCACTTTTTTTAGATATGCAAGCTGTGAGGCTCTATGGATGTCAGTCTGCCTGTTGTTCGATCCTCCACTTTGGTCCAGACCGAAATATCTCAGTAACTGTTTGATAGGTTGCCATGGAATTTAATACAGATATTCACAGTGCCCAAAGCATGAATCGTAATGACTCTGGTGATCCCCTGACATTTCCTCTAGGACCACCAGTAGGCACATGTTTCCACATATCCAGTAAAATATATCAACTTAAGGATTGACACAGTCATGTCCCCTGCAGGATGAATAACTTTGGTTATCCCTCAAAGTGTCCATATTTTTTTATAAGACAAGGTATCAAATGATAATGTGAAGGATTACTCTTCGTGATGAAACTAACGAGAATGATCACCTGAATCTGCAGTTCTAACCTTTTTTCAAGGGAACCCAGGGTGATGCTAACTTCCGGGTGTGCCTACAAAAATGTCATTTCTTGCAGCATATCCATAGTAACTATTGGACCCATTTTTCCCAAGCCACGAATCTCCAGAACATTATCACACTAAAATGGCATTTTTCAGACAGATCAGGTGAAAAATAACTTTGTTTGAGACCTTTTTCTGTCTAAGCAACAAAGTCTCACAAGACCTGGTAACACAGTTAGGCTAACGTTAACTATCGTTTGTAAACACCTCAGAAAAAAAAGAGTTTTGTAATACAAAATGTGGCCGTTAGCTATGTTAATATCTAATATTTCTAAAAAGAAAATACAAATAAATTATGCACATATAACTTTTCATCCATCCACATTCACTAAACTTTCAGAGCCTGAAACGCGATGTAGAGAATCTTTGATTTGAAGTCACCAGTGCTTTTAGTTTTTTCTCCTATAGAACTTTAAATTCTAAACAGTTTCATTGTGTGTATAAAACCCAGAGAGCAGCATTAAATGGCAGAGTTCGAGAGTATTCATTGATGCATGAGCTGGGAGGCAGAATTTGGTCCTATTACCAGAGATGAGAAGAAGGTCATTGTTGGCTGCTCTCACTGGAGAGAATTCCTCTCATTCAGCGAGAGAGAAGTTATCAGCACAGCTACCTCATTATAAGACCTCACTCTGAGTCGAGTACCCCTAGGCCAGGAAAGATATTAAACCTTAAAGAAATTTGCTGACATGGTAAGAGAAGTCATTCTCAACATCAACAGAAAAGCATCCAAATCAACCCACTTGGCAGATTTAAATGGGTTCTAGTGACTCTGACTTCAAATGGTTTGGGCCTTCTGTATAAATCCATTAAAAGAACTGCTGAAGTCAGAAAGCAGTTACACTTGATGCTAATGTATCATACAATCTATAACTAAAAACACCTCATTCATCATGTTTCACTTTGTTTTGATGTCAAACGGCATCAAAATCATGCTATTATCCTGTCATTCTACACACACATTCACCATGAACATAGATGAATGCACTCTATTATGATTGGGTGGTAATCACATTATTAATAGAAATAATTTATATATATTCATCATAATGTGTAAAATATCTGCATGCAATTAAAATTAAACTGTTTGTTTTAATTACAGTTTACTTCAATGCTTGAAGGCATTAATTTCCCCAACAGAATTCTCTAGAACAATACAACCACTAAAAGTCGGTGTAATATTTAAGTATCCCCCAGCCCTACACCCCATTCAGCCTTCCTTCTGTTTAGACCGGCTTCTTTGTCTCTTTGTGCCAGCTCCTGTAATCCCCTTAGACACACCACCTGCAGACTGCCTCTTATGTAAAGACAGGAAGGAGACATTATAAGGGCTGAGCAGGCTGTGCAACATCAGATATCTGAGCGCAGGTTGAAGTGTTGTAGTGTCTAAGCGTACGCCCGGACAGTGGGTTTCCCGTCCTGGGAGTCCAGGAAGAGGAGCTTGAGAAAAGAAAGAGCCAAGTGTTATCTGGCCTTTAATTCCTTCCTGATTTAACAGGAGGAGAGCATCTGGTAACGTTCCAAAATGTTTTTCAGAGTCCCAAGGCTGACTCCGGGCTACATCAGGCTGCTGCAGGTGAGTGTGAGCAGTGTGGCAGGTTTTTATGAGATCAGTTGTTTCATTCGTAAAATAAAGTAACTCTGGTTTGGATCTTTCCACATTGTCACAGAAGTGAACAAGAGATTGAGTTAAGAAAATACTGTAACTGCCTGCAGAACATTTGATGAGCTCTTAGATGTACAGTGACATTAAATCTGCCTATTCTGCCGAACAGCAGGAACTTAAAAGTGCTGCATCACAGGACGTTGCTTGCCAGTGATCTTCGAAGCAGAAGTGTTCTGCATCAAACAATTTGTTTTGATTCAAAACCTTCAAAACAAAGAGGCAGAAAACCCCCTCAATGTCTTGGTTTGAAGTCTAGATTATACGGTGCTTGGCATGCCCTGTCTCTACTGGTGGTCCTCAAGGAGTAGAAGGAAGGGGGAAATGAAATAGCTTTGACAGTACTGAGAGCAGCCACTGATGTAAAAAAGTGTTTGCAAGGTTCTAGTTTTATGGGTACCTACAGATGTTTATAGACTTAGTCAGTGCATACCGCAAGTTGGTTTCACTAAGCCTTATGCAGACATTATGCAGCCATTTATTCAGTTGAGTGTCCCAACAGATTGTTGTGACAAGACGATGAACTAGAGTAATATTATATCATAAACATAACATCCATAAATATGAGGTTGTTCCAGGCTTCAGTTCCAGTATGCCTTCCATTTTAGCTCACAGAACACAAGCACCTTTTTCGGTGGTGTTTATCACCAACAATGGAGAAATCCAAGCCTGTGACAGTCCATTGCATTGTAAATTTAAATGGGAACCGGGTGAGTTAGCTACAGGAATGGCTTCTTAACTGTCTGTGACACAGTTCCATTTGAAACTATGAGGTTTATATTATTTGCTCCTCTATACCCTCTATAATTGTCAAGGGCCTACTGAGGAAATTGCCCATGTCGCCTTTGTTTTTCAAAAGAGACGAACTACAATTTGGTAAATTCGTTTTTAATCTCTGTGGGATTGCCGGGAGGATTCGATGAGGCAGGGGGTGAGGTGAACATATTGACACTCAGTCATTGGATGCAGACAAATGTTTTGGTGCTGAGGTGCTTGTTGTCCTCCTTGTTGTCCTCTTGTGTTGTATTGACCTAAAATAGAGCTGCATCCATGCATATACATCTTGTACTTACGCACACAATACAAAGGAAATCCAACATTCCTCTGTTCCCATTTCACCCTCCACTGTTCTCCCCTTTCAGACCCAGGCTTACCATAATATGTCTGTGACGCCTCCAGCTGAGAGGTCCATGCCCGGCATTGCTATGCTGCTGGGGGCCGTGGGGATCGGGATGTGTGGATACGGCTCCAGGCAGTTGGCCCTCTACCACCGGCCCTCTGCCCGTGTGCTGCAGTGGGTTGGCTCACACACCGATGCCAGCATGGTGGGCACAGCAGCCCATAGGACCCCCTTCTTGGATGTTAATCGCTTGGCCGGTGCCTGCCAGGAGATCCCACCTCCCTCCTTTGTGGGCCAGAAGGTTCCCGTAAAATAATAACCTTTTGATGCTAGGTTGAATATAGATCGGCCAACATCATGGTTGTGCTCCAGTAACTACACTTATGCATGAGTAAGATTGTAGCTATGCTGGCCCCCAGTGTGGCCCATGTGCTCTCTGATGATGTGCAAGTGTGGATATTTGACCTCAACCTGTATGTTCACAGGAAGTTGAATGTCTTTTAGTAATAATGAATTCTGAAAGTAGTGCAACACATGTAAAAATAGTTTCAACACTCTTGCATTGTATCAGTTACTCATTAATATTGAGAGTCTTTAATGCAATGAGAGGGCACGAAGCAATATAAATGATTCGATGAGTACATAATGATGATGAAACTTCTCAGATACTGCTGCTGAACGAGCTTGAAGGAGCTAAAATGTTTAATTAGGAAACATTGTGTGTCTTTGGGGCCTGGCATAAAAAGGGACTGACGCTTGGCAGTGCCCCTCTGTAGACAGATGGTTCTCTCTCTCTCTCTCTCTCTCTCTCTCTCTCTCTCTCTCTCTCTCTCTCTCTCTCTCTCTCTCTCTCTCTCTCTCTCTCTCTCTCTCTCTCTCTCTCTCTCTCTCTCTCTCTCTCTCTCTCTCTCTCTCTCTCTCTCTCTCTCTCTCTCTCTCTCTGTCTCTGTCTCTCTCTCTGCGCCCCACCCCCACCCCTCCCAATGCAGATAGCCATGTGTAAGAGCTTGAGCACCCCATCCCTGCCCATGACTTCAATTGATTTCCTCCTCCTCTTCCGAGGAGCGGGTGCTATCCATCAACAGGCCTTGGCGTTTCCTGGCATGGTTTGGCACCGGCTGTCAATCAAGACATAATGGAGGAAGACACAGGTTGGCATTGTGGCTGAATTAGTTATCGTGTTCAGAAAAGTTAAATTCTCCAAGGGTTTGGTCAGAGTGGTGAGAGAATAGCAGAGTGGCGGGGCACTTTTGTGTATTTAAATCGCTTCTTTTAATTACTAGAAAAAGGTTAAGCACATTTGATATCAAAACCTGAGTCGTGTAAACAAGACTTTCAGAAATGCACCTCAGTGGATTATGAATCCTAATTTACCTGCAATGTAAGGCGCGACTGTTGATTTCCTCTTAGATAAGCTTGTGTCCTCTGTGGGGATTAACCCAGGTGGAAAATCATTCCTGGCACACATACTGCTTCACCTAATCTGGTATTAGAAGCTAGGACCCATGAGAGGCAGATAGTCCTTGTGCATCCCAACTTTGTACCATTCCCCCTGCAGTGTCCACCATTCGTCCCACTGCCATACCATGGATTTATGCATTAGGGGATTGGTGTTTCCTTTTGTGTTTACACCAAAAATGTAGCAGTGAACAGGGACTTGATACTTGGCGAGACACTGAGTGTGGTTGAGAATGCGTGCTGTGCCTTATGGATAGCACAGAGGCATACTGTCTTTTATCTTTACCGGCTCTTATTTCGACTGAAATATTTGAAAAACCACTGAATGTAGAGTTATAGATGTGATGTACCAAGCCATAAAAGAGAGAGTTTTATTTCTCCACAAACAGAGAACAGGAGGATGAAAGCTCCTTTAGTATTTTGGAAAGTTGTGAAAAGAGAGGATGGTGAGAAAGTTGAGTGTTTCATCACTGAAAGGTCAGCCAGACGTTGTAATCCATTTTTTCATTGTTTAAGAGCCATCCTTGTCTGTCTGCCAAATTGGACAAGTGGCTAGTTGTGGCAGGTTTTAAAGTTTTAATGCCCTAAAGAGTGGCCCTACAGAATGCTAGCGCAGTAGGTCACCAACAAAATGGTCGTAATCCACTCAGCAGAGTGGGCTAATGGCTCCAACTGGCATCAGACACTGGAAAAAAACAATTGCTCACCTTGCTCTGGACAGCCATAAACAATGTCATAATGGGGTTGGGATCGTCTCAAAACAACAGGATACTCCTGTTTTAAAACCCAAGTCTGAAAGTATCTGTCACATTGGCGCAAACTGCATTTAGTCATTTTCAGACATTGCACTTCCGCGAGTGTGAAATCAATATGGGTGGGGGCTGAAGGTTGTGTTATGCACCTGGCTGCTTTTGATGGATTCTCTCTATACTGCAGTGGTGCACAGTGTGCACAGAGCACTGTAGAAACCTATTGATCTCAATCAGAGAGTGAAGGAGAGCTTGTCCTCTTACTGCAGCAAACTTCCTGTTTCACTCAGCATTATACAGTTTATGAGGGAGAACTGCCAAGACAGCCCTAACAAAAATGATTATCCGGAAACAAGTTCGCTGTTGGAGTAAAGTACAGGGAATGTTTAAAAGCACAGTATTCATCTGTTAACTTGTTGTGTGGGTGTCTGTCACACATCAGTGCTCATTCATTTCAATCTGTAATGGTCTACGAAAGCGACTTCAGCTGTGCCCATTAAAAGAGAGGTTTGTTCTGTTAGCAGTATAATTAATATTTGATGAAAAGATGTTGGAAGAGATTTATGAAATAAAAGCATTTGGCAAACATGCTGCTCTACTGTTGCACTTAGTCACACCTGTGTGTCAGATTGTTATTGTACAGTTTTGTGCGATGAAGTTGTGCTTTTTATACCAAAATAAATATGTTTTTAGCCAAAGTGAAAATCATGCTGTTTCGTGTACTCAAGCTTAAAGAGAAATTTAACACTGGACTCATTTAGTTGTGTAGATTATAAAATTAAGATACCCAAACTTCCCGTAGAGGTCACAGGTTTCACATGATGGTTCATCTTTGGTATTTGTGTGAACACTTAAACTTGGTATAATCACAATCCTAATGTTCTAACTGCTACTTACATAATCTAAAACTTTAGAATCACTGAAATAGAAGAAATGGATAATAACTTGGGTGGGGTTGAACATGATTGTTATCCACGTTCTCATCATAGACTGTTAAGTAGTTCAGCATCAGTATAATACGACTCATAATTATAAATGTTACTGCTCTTTTTATACAAACATGGGATACTCAGAATCTTTTAGTGTTTTAAAAGCTGATGTAAAAACCTTTTATTAAAAGAGATGGAGAAAAAGGTTGGGGTACTATTTGTACTGTATAATGAGTTATATCTAATTAAATCTCCAAGTCGGACGTAAAGGTCACATACTGTAAAAAGGGAGATTTTCATGGCTTGTTTGATTAAAAAAGGTTGAGGTGCTCTATAAATACTGTAAAAAGTATCAAAACGCTCAATACACAGAGAAATGCACACAGGCTCATATTCAGAAGCTGTGCCTTTAACACAAGGCAAGGCACATTTATTTGTATAGCGCATTTCATACAGAGGGCAACTCAATGTGCTTTACATGATCAAAAGGTGCAGCATAAGGCATCAGGACTTCTGTACATTTGTGATGTCAGAACTATACTTGGTAGAAAGTGCACCTACAGTGCCATTACAGTCATTTCCTGGCTGCACCAAGAGCAAGATGTGTTTTTTGAACATTAACGCATGCAAAAACCCAAAATACAAGTACGAACCTGAAAAGGAGCATTAAATGTCCCCTTTAAATCTGTAACGTAGCAGGGGCATAGCAGAACAGGACTACTACGGAAATCAATACTATTCACTTGTAGTGTTTAATCCTGTGTTATTCTTCGGGTTTATGCAAAACAAAGAATGCACTAGTAAAGAGTAACCAGACATGGCATTTATGATCATAAATATATTCTACTTTAGTTTAAAGCCCTCACAAAGCATGCATCTTAAAATCCACACAATCTATGTGAGGCAGAAACCAGACACTCAGTGGGGAAGTTTCAATAAATGATACCTAGTAAAAGCTGGTATATGAGAGTATATCCAATATAATTTTTCAGCCTGGAGCTGTCTGTACAGGTCAGTGGGTCATCATCAGCCTGTGAGTCATATTCCTTCATATTGATGGAAGGGAGGAAGGGCCACCACCACACATCCCAGAGGCAACAGGTTCTTCCTACCGCGGCCTAACAGCGCCCTCCAGTGGACACACCCAGCGCGCCATCGGTTATCTATGTCACTTTCTTTTTGTTTCGCTCTTTGGTTCGACATGCGGGTTTAAAATACGCTTTGTCTTCTTGTTCGGATGTTTCAAGCAACACCATGATGCTGGGACTAAACTGTATTTTGAGGAAATGCAGCTGCATGGGTCTGTCTGTCATTCCCTCTCCTCCGTGAGGACACACCAGGGAAGTGCGCTTGGCTGCGCGGCGCTGAAAGGAGCAAAAGCTTGGAGAAGAAGTGCTCACCAAACTCCGAACAAACGGGATTTGGGGAGTTATACATCTGCTTTCAAAGGTTTGTATACACTTTTTTATTGCTCTCCAAGTGAAAGGTGTCGCATTTAACGCAGTGGGGGGAGGAAGTTAAGTTACTTTGTAAACACGTTTTCGTGGATGCTCACTTCGTTCGGGTTTCTGTGTTAAAGCTTCGATATCGCGTTAAAGTCAATGGCGTCAGAACAACGTGATTTTAGTTGTTTTTCTAAACATATTTGTATTTTATCAACTTTATCTCTGTGTTTCGATGACGCGGAACGTGTTTGTTGTGGCGCATTTCTCATGTGCACTTTATACTCATTCTGATATATTTGAGCCTGACATACCGACAGATTTGTGACATGTTCCCTGTAATACCCTCCGCCAATCTATCATACACCTGAAGGGGATCAAGGTTGGTTCTGTTCAGAGCTGCACTCACTGAATTATTGTTCAGCTTCATAACAGTGCATGACTTCATCCATCATCTTTCTGTGTGTGTGTGTGTGTGTGTGTGTGTGTGTGTGTGTGTGTGTGTCACCTCCAGAGTGCCACTTTGGTCTGGACTGAGTGAGAGAGCAACAAGCACCTGCAGGGCCCCATCAGAAGCCCAAACCCCATTACTGCAGCATGGGTAACTTTTCCACCAAGGACAGCCATGGACCCACAGGTAGGTCATACACACACACACAAAAGCTCTGGTCAGATCTCTTCCCTCAAATCTCCCCTGGTCTATCTCTGCATGCTGAAATGGAATTCAAATGTTTGGCAGGACACACAAAGAGGCCTGGCAACGTAGGTGTGTTGGTTTTGAGATTTTTGATAATAAAGCCAGCACACCTCAAGGCTCTGATGCATGTAGTCAAAAGAGGATGGTACAGGCAAAAGAAGAGAAATACAGTATGGCAGTATGTATGAAAGAGGGGTTGATAAGGGGTAATCAGGAAATTAAAGGAAACAAAAGGAGAAGCAAGCGCAAAGGGTGTGCGTGCGCGTGTGCGTGTGTTGAGAGCAGCAGGAATCTTGGCAGCCCCCCTGTGTGTTGCACAGTGAGTGGTCATTCTCCTCGCGTCCCTATGTGATTCGTTCTAGCCCCGGCGGGCCAGCTGTGATGAATCGGCAGAATTCCCCGGCTCAGCACAAGGGCAGCGGATTAATCATAGGAAGCCTAATGCTATCTGACACACCCACACACACAGACCTCAATGGGAGCACACACACACACACACACACTCTCATTCAGTCAATCTGCCTCCTGTGTCAATGGTCGGACGAGCAAATTAGGGTGGAATGAAGAAATAAAAAGCAGGGGTGGCATGAGGACACTTTAGGAGAATCCTGTCATTCTTTCCCAATGATTTGGCCTTACAGCAGGTGGTGTGTAACTTTGGGAATGTTTGACTGTCTGCTGCTCTTACATCATTTAAGAAAAAAAACCATTCATTTTTCTAGCCGTGAGGCTTTTGTCCAAATAAGGAAAGGAAGGAAAGAAAAGAAGAAACGGTGCCCAGTGGTTCCCATAGCTTGTTAAGTTATTATTGGTGGCATGATGTTATGGGCTAGGAACACTGAGCCAAAAAGAAAATATCGCTTGTGTTGTTGCTGCTATTGTGTCAAGGTTGGAAATTTATTATGCGCCTGACTACCGCAAAGTGGCCCTTGTATGGGAAACATTTATCGTCTGTGTGTGTTTGTGTTCCTGAATTGGGAGGAATTGGAAGAGTGTTGCACAACATTTTGAATGAGCGGTCTAAGAGGAATGTCTGTATTAAGGCATTCATCTTCAGGGGCATGGCCTGGATGTTTGCTGGCCTGGGTCACCTCATTTAATTGTGTTTTCAGTGTCAACATGCCAGACTGGTGACCACTAAATTATTTATCCTTCATTCTGCCCCATGATTCAGTTGCTCAGTCAGTTCTTTCAATCTGCTTTTTTTCCTAGTCTCTCACAGTTATTCATAACTTTAAAAGGCCACTCAAAATCACTTTTAATTGTTAGTTGATTTTTAACCTTCACTGAGCAGAATGATGTACGTGTAGAGTTTGACACGAGAAGGCTGTTGTCGCATTCATCTGCTGAAGGGGGAAGGTTTCTCTGTGCTCATCTTAAGTCTAAGACGGTTACATTCACTGATTAGCCTAGAGCATGAGGGAAGTAACATTAAAATTAATTAAACCGGGGGAAATAATTAAGGAAAATATTTTTTTTCCTTTCCTATTAATTTGTGTATGAACAAATGAAAAAATTTTGAAGTAAAACACAAAATACAGGCTACACAAAGAACAGATAGCCTCCCTCTAAAAAGGAGAACTAAAACACAAGTTGACATCAGGGCAATGGCCACCTGGCAGAGGCAGTGGACGTCTCCAGCTCTTTTATACTCCAGACCCTGATTGGTGATTGATACCAGCTGCTTCCTGCCCCTCACTGCAGCTGTATAGCAGGAGAGGGCGGCACCTGGAGAGAGCAAAACACCACAGCATGTAACCATGAACATGATTTTGTGACATCAAAACTGGTTTGGAAGCCAATCATAGTCCAGTATATAACTTACACTTAAGCCGTTTCTCAATACCAATTACGCCAAGTTTGACTAGGGCAGGGGTAGGCAATTCTGGTCCTAGAGAGCCACTGTCCTGCATGTTTTAGGTTTCTCCCTACCCTAACACCTTAGTCTAACAATAATCAAACTGTGACAAGCATCAGCTGCTTGATAATGAGCAAATCATTAGAATCAGGTGTGTTAGAGCAGAGAGAAACCTAAAACATGCAGGACAATGGCTCTCCAGGACCAGAATTGCCTACCCCTGGACTAGGGAGTCCAGACTCCGGAGGACACAGTCCGGACGTTCTTTAATTGGAACAGCTGCAAACGTGATGACGTCACCATCTCAGCTAGTCTTGGTTGTCAGGGTTACCCCAGGACCTCACATCTCCGAAAATGTCCAAGCAAATTTTAAAATAGGCTCTATCTCGATACACTGACCACAGATTCAAAGTTTTAACAACTATGTTATTGCCTAAAAAAATCTTAAATCTGCTTTTCGGGACACAAATTATAACTGTGTCTTGTCTCCTGCGCCATCTTCGCTGATTTTAGGGTGAAATGCATTCTAGGATACCTGGCTGTTTGAAGTCCACACAAGTCATGTCTGATGCATCCTCAATAAAATGGGCGGAGCAAGTCACATTCATGCATTTGGACCGTATTTGGCGAGATGCAGACTATTGACTTGGAACAGTACTTGGGCTGCGACTGATGACGTTTCACAAGTCCGAGAGAACACAAGTACAGACAAGGAACGCATTTTGAGAAACGGCTTTAAAGCTATTCTTTGCTGATTTAAATCCAGCGGAAAACTTCAGAGTGTAGCAGCAGAGGCCCGCATTATCCAACGGATCTCGGCGGACCTCCGTTGCTCGAAACTGCGGATACTCAGTTCACAAAAATAGGCTTTACCATGCGTTATTTTGTAATCGAGAAATGAATTGACCCATATCCAGCCAGCTCGCATACATTTAGAATGGACATCAGTGAAGCATTAGAAATTGTGTCAACTTTTCAAATAAGAAATATTTGCATATTTATACATTCTAGATTTTTCAATGAGGGATATGTCTCAGGGGTTTAGATTTATTTGCTTTTCTATTCCATCCTAATTCAGCTTTTTCTTTCTCTAGGGGCCCATGTAGATAGTTTCCACACTCCCCCTGCTTCTCCACAGAGTGATGAGCCTGCTTCCATGCCCGGTGTGCCCCAACTCCTCAGCCCCATCTCACCTCAACCTTGCTTTGCAGCCCCAGTTTTGTCTCCACCACCGGTTCTCACATCCTGTGGGCAAAAAGCACAGTTCAACACCACCTCTACCACTTCGAGTCCCCCTCCTGGTTTGAGAACTCATCCACCAGTCGATAGCTCCACTGTTGGCCCTGGAGTTAGCCCAATGCACAACAAACCAGAAAGTATTTTTGTTAAAGAACAAGCTGTTTTGGGAAGGAATGGGGGTCCTCCTACCTCCACCCCTCGGCCTCTGGTCTCCCGAGCAAAGACTGTGGCCATCAGCCCTACAAAGAGCCCCTCGTCTCTGAGTAGTACCTCACCTGTGGTGAGCAGTTCTTCTGGGCTGAACTGGAGGGAAAGGGACAGTGGTCTGAGTCAGTCTTTACTGCCCACTCAAGAAGCTGGGGACAGCCAGGGTGAAGATCTGGAGAAGCTGCTGGAGCAATGTAGGACAACACTGGGTATCGCTGCCAGGCAGGATGGGGCCACAAACACAGCAGGTAAGATACAATACAATAAACTTAGACCGATGAATAATATTCAGCTATGCAGAATTGTTGTTTGAGCACTAAAAGCTTGCCATTTCATTGCACGCCTAACATTTCTCTGTTTTGAGAAGCACAAATCCATTTCCTTGGCATTTTTTGTATTTGATATGCATGTCATGTCTTCTAACATTTCTGTATCCTTCCCTCAGAGATACTGAAGCATCTATTGACAGAAGTGAAGAGTCTGAAGAGTACTTTACAGGTAAGATGCACTAGCTGTTTGTTTTTAAATATTCTGGACAGTTTCTACTTCTCTGATTTTTGGCCGTGTGGTCAGTGTGACACTAATGATTAGCATACCATACTATAATATACTATACTTATTTGCTAACCCCGTTCCCCTGAGCAGCTATTGTCAAATCTTAGCTTGTCACTTGTAAGGAAGCCTTGTATGCTTGTCCAGTTTTGGATGTCTCTACGTTGAAGTGGTGTCTGTGTAGCTGTATTAAGAGTGATACTTTATATATAAACAGTTTGGAATGTGGTGTCTTCTTTTCATCCCAAAGCCAAAAATACAAGAGTAAAAGTGTAACATTTGGATTGAGCAGTGGGAGGTTATATCTGCTCTAATTGTAGTTGCAAAGGTTAGCATGTTCGGCTAACTAGCTTACCGGGCCAACGACTATCATGTATTTATGTAGCCATAAAATTGCTCATTTAAGACCCCTTTTACAGGGTCCTCATTATAAAGCGAGTCAGCTGGAAACATTAAAGTTAGCCTGGGACAAACGCATAGCTAATGTTAGCTCAATTAGCTAGCTACAGATACTGTAGCGACAATTACTATTTCAGCGATCAAAATCAATTACCCAGGCTAGAAATGAGAATGCTGCTTTAGTCTGAAGCATGATTTTCAGAGTGGTAACTTGACAGATTTAGTAATGGTAACTAAAAGGACTGGGGCTTTGCCAACAGTCAATAAGGGACCACACTGACAGAGAAAATAACTTGAAAATGTGCCTTCTTCTATCTTAAGTCCTATTCTTCAAACAGGGAAAACAATGTTTTTGGCAACACACTTGAAAGAGTCGATAACAGTGGATAACTATAGCAATGTAAACAGGAAGTCATGCACTCCCATTACACGAGTCAGAGTAGTGCTTGTGACCTTTCATCCAGGAGATAACACCAAAACACACCCGTTCACCCTCTATCCCCCTCACTATCACAATAGACTTTGGACTGCAGCTTTGCTAATGGAGGTCTTCCTGTCCGCTGCCTTTCTTGAGAGGCCCAAAAGAGCAATACCGTTGAGATCATGTTCTGTCAAAGTTGTTTCTAGCTCATACTTATGGAGTTCATCAGGGATAGTTGCATATCATTTGGGCTCCTTTTTGAAAGGAGAACATACATGTGTAAAGTTGGTAGGACACCTGTTGCCTTCATTGTTACAGTTTTTTTTACCCAACTACTATTTTGGATGGACCCATTATTACAGTTGTTTCAAAACCTAAAGTTAAAGGTAAACCATGTACAATAAGAGTGTAAATTCTCCAAGCATTCTTTGGTCCTATTGCTCGGGCGTTCCATGCTCTTATGAGGATGGTGATATGCTGCGGTAATTTCCTGTCAGTCGTTCGTTCCAATTCCTGACCCTCCCTTATGAGGATTGTAGCTAGAGGCTCCCAGCTTCCTCTAGATCTGCCACAGATTACAACAGCTGGAATATGACCTGCAGTATGCCTCCCTCAAACCCCATCCATTATCTCCTCTTTTTCTTCCTGCTGCAACTCTCCTCACTTCTATTTGTTCACTTTGCCATGTATTAGTCTGAGAATAACTTAAATGATTATGTTTCAATCAAGTGCTAATGTGACACACTTGACCATCGTGTACTGTAATCGTGTTCTTCTTCACTTTTCCTTGGTGTCGACTCTTTCTCTACTTGATATTCAATCCCTGCTCCCTGCTGCTTGTCCTTCCTCTCTCCTCCACTTTCTCACGTCCCTGTAAGGGACCTGGAAATATAAGCTTCGCACAGGCCAGCTAAACCTCAGAGAGACTGTGGTATATCACTGAGAGGTAGCCATGCATTAGAAATCGTGGCAATCCAACACTGTGTTTACATGGGCTCTCGGTAGGGCAATATAAGCCTGCAAAGCTCAACTTTATGAACCTCCTCAGTCTGCTCTGCTGTCCTGGGAGCCTTTTTGTGGCGAGTCAGAGAAAGAGAGTGCAGTGCGGAGGAGGGGGTTCACATTTGACTGTTCAGGAGACAAAACTTGTTTTGTTTTGTGCTGTGTGGTGAGGTGGGGGCTGGAGCTCGCAGTGACTGACTGGCCATGTGTTTTTGTGTGTGTGCTCCACGTGAGACAGAAGACACACAAACTCGTACAGATGCATTGACCGTCTTGGCTGGTGTAATTGGTTTCCAGCTTTGTATGGAAGCCCCCCCCCCCCCCCCTTTCTCTTGCTTTTCCTCTCTGCTTTTTCTTTTTCCCTCTTTCTTTGTCCGTAAGAGAGCTGACCGCTCCTCCCTGAGCACAAAACTCAATAAGATTACTCTCAAAGTTTTACTGCAGTGCTCCTCCCCTCTATCTCATCCAGTGTTCTCACTAAACAAAAATGAAATGTATTACTCATAACTTGTCACTCTTTTTTAAGTAATTTAAGTAATATTATTACTTATTACTCCCTGCCAACAATAATTCATTAAAAATGTATATATGCGTCCTTTCCCCTTAAAATTAAGACTTCATGTGTGCCTCTGAATGTCAGGGTAGTCTCTCGTACAGCTAAGGCTTCAAACTAGCAGCCACTGGATCCATAAAAGTTACAGACCAGATTCAAATCACACTTGGCTCAAACTTAATTAATGTGAGAATGTGATTGGATTTGTTGGATCTTAAATCAGTAGGGGGTGACTGTAATATTATTACTGAAATTGTATTAGAAATTTCTTACACTGCCCAACAGAGGTCTCATCCCATCTTTTCTCTCTGATGCCCCCCCCCCCCCCTGCTTCCTCACTTTCTACTCTGCTCTTTCACTTCCATCCATCTTTTCATCTGACCCCTAGTTGCTTAAGCCTCTTTTCTTTAGTTCTGGCCTCCACCATTCCCCCCCCCCATGTATTTTAAGTAGCCATTATGCTTCCAGTCCCATTCTGTCAGCTAAGCCTCTCCTCTGTGCCTCTTCATCCCTGCGTTCCCAAATGCTCCTATCTTTCTCTCTGTTCGCACTCATAATGTATTTCTGATGTACTTTAGTTAAACTGAATTCTGAAAACACATGACTACCCAATGTGTAGCGAACTACAGTGGATATTATCTGACCTACCATATGCCTGTGCTTATACACACCACTGGTCTTCAATTGTTTTGCCAACAAAAATGAATGCACTCCATTCGTGTGTGTGTGTGTGTGTGTGTGTGTGTGTGTGTGTGTGTGTGTGTGTGTGTGTGTGTGTGTGTGTGTGTGTGTGTGTGTGTGTGTGTGTGTGTGTGTGTGTGTGTGTGTGTGTGTGTGTGTGTGTGTGTGTGTGTGTGTGTGTGTGTGTGTGTGTGTGTGTGTGTGTGTGTGTGTGTGTGTGTGTGTGTGTGTGTGTGTGTGTGTGTGTGTGTGTGTGTGTGTGTGTGTGTTCCCTCTCCTTGAGATTCGGTCGACCCCTGAGCCCTGCTTTGGAATCAGTTCCAGGTGAGTGCTGCTGGAGATTTCCAGGAATGATCTCCGGGTTACCTTTGGTCTCTTATCTCCTCGCTAGGCTGCTCCAGCAACCAAGACTCAGAAAAAAAGCCATGTATCTGCAGGCCCACAGAGGCCATTCACATGTAGAATAAAGATTTAGTGTGTTCGAATACATCCTGCATCGAGGGTGCTTGTGTGCATGCTCTGTGGAATTTGCTGCACCAAGTAAATGGCAGTGACTTGGGACCCTTTTCTTTGATGTCTTCGGACATTTAGATATTCAATTTGTAGGGGCTGCCACGCTATTTTCATGAGCCAGTTGGGGGGCATTTGCCCATTTGGTGGGTGAGTATGTCTGCCGTAGAGGGGAGGAATTGTCCCTTAATAGTTGTAACAGTATATTTAACCACTTTTTTGAATACACACCGCAGGCTGCAGAATGCTGGAGAGAGGAGCCATTACAGAGTTGGAATCTTTCCCCGAGTATGTATTAGAAAAGACTGGGTGTGGAGGTGAAGCAGGGACAGATGGTTGGAACACACACACACACGCACAATCTCCAAGCGAGCAGGACCCTTTCCAGGAAATGTTAGAAACTCAGATGTGCATCCAGAGTATAGACAAGTGTTTGTGTGTGTCTGTGCTGAATACCACATCTGGTCCTAGAGTGGGGCACTAGGTCAGCTCTTGAGGGAGTATGTATGTGTGTGTGTGTGTATGTGTGTGCGTGTGTGTCTTAAGACTGACAATCCACACCCTTATCTCAGCGGGAAACTCGAGAAGCACTCCTTCCTGTTTCCTTAAACAGACATGCTCTAGTTGGAGTGCCCACATCCAGATAACAAATGCTCCGGGAAGACAAGATCCTTCAAGTCCATGTGTTTTAGTACTTCTTCATATTTAACGTCTCCAAACACAGACCATTATCCTAATATTCATTCGACACATGTTGCCAGGGAGAGTGCACAATGCGGTTTGGTGGTGAGCTAGGGGAGCTATATGTGTGGGAGAGAAGTGTGTGTGTGTGTGTGTGTGTGTGTGTGTGTGTGTGTGTGTGTGTGTGTGTGTGTGTGTGTGTGTGTGTGTGTGTGTGTGTGTGTGTGTGTGTGTGTGTGTGTGTGTGTGTGTGTGTGTGTGTGTGTGTGTGTGTGTGTGTGTGTGTGTGTGTGTGTGTGTGTGTGTGTGTGTGTGTGTGTGTGTGTGTGTGTGTGTGTGTGTGTGTGTGTGTGCGTGTGCGTGCGTAATCAGGTCCAGCTGTGGTCTTGAGTCACTGGTCAGATGAGGGAGCGACTTGGCTCAGATATCTCCTCCTCCTCCGCATCTCTATTCATTCTTCATCTAATTACCAACTTTCCCATCCCCTCCCTCACATCTCTCTGGCTTACGTTGCTCCACAGCCTTAGCCGTATTATATCTGAGCATGATTTCAACCACTTTTATCGTCCTTCCTCTCTCTTTTTCCTTCTTTCTCATCCCCTCTATCCTGTTATGATGATGGTAGGTTGCTTAACATGTTTTAATGTCCTCCTGGTATCGTTTACAGGACCATCTGGCTTCATTGGTTCTGAGTGTGTCTTTTGATGTCTGGGGCAGTGTTTGTCTGAGGCAATAATACTCTTAAAAGAATGAAATCTGGAAACTTTCACTACACCACTCATCCTCAAAGATGTGAAACCAAGTCTGTATCAGAGTTAGGTTTTCACCTAACCATTCTGCTTATTGAAAAAACAGCCACAGTGTTGGTTCACAGTGCCGCCTTGGCCCAACCCCCGCAATGTTCTGAAATCATTTTTTCTTTCTGTGTCCAAACTTGCTAAGAGTCTTTTTTGTTTTAGAAAACTGCACATATTTCTTTATGTTTTTCAATGTCATGAGCAAAACTTTTTGGCTCACAATCCAGTTTAGGCCCCATTAGAGTTGATTTGCTTGCTGAGGCTTGCTGAGGCTTGCTGCTCACTTCAGTTCAACCTGTAGTCTCCTAATGAGGCTCCAAATGGATATTTGATTGTTCATCTGATGAAAGTCATTCTCTGCTCGGAGTTCAACTGTGTTTGTTTTTGACAATCCTTCCCGTTTGGATTTAAAAAATGCCAGTTTAATCCTTTGTATGCTTTGTAGAATAATACTTTCCTGTTTGTACTGTGATGAAAACACAAGCTGCGTGTTTTATTGATCTGCTCCCAGATGTCAATTTAAATAGGAAAAGATGTCTGACAGAGCATTTGTAATAGTGACTTTTTCTAGGATACTTTGAAATGAAAGACAAAACATTCAGAAAGACAAGGTTTCATAAGAGTTGATGTGTTAAGGCTAATTGCGTGCTTTCATCTACATTATCTTTTAAGAACCACAACTATCGGTCTTTAGTCATGTAAAGAAACAGTGATCAGTTGGAATAACAGTGTTCTTCATATAAACGGCCATATTGTTTCCCATCCAGATAGAGCGTGGGGAATGGCTGCAGTTTCAGGCTGACCTACAAGTGGCCGTGTCAGTGGCCGACCGCCTGAGAGCCGAGGCAGAAGAAGAGCTGACTGCGCTCCGAACCGCGCACAAGGATGTGGAGAGGGAGCTGGCTGCTTCCCAGCAGAGACAGAAGGAAGCTGATATGCAACTGGTCACCCTGAAAGGAGAGTTAAAGGAGAGCAGGCAGAGACTGGCTACTTTCACTCAGGCTTCATGTCAGGAACCAGAGAGGCCCAATGGAGAACCAACCAACAGCAGTGAAAGCAAAGAAGGGACCCAGAGGGGCAGGGAGAAGGGGGTGTACAGGTTGGGACGAGAAAGGATGGAGAGTAGGAGTCAGAATGAATTGACGAAGAATGTTGTCAGCGAGGAGGCCAGAACAGACTGTAAAGGTGTGACTAAGCGTTACCTTAGAAATGTGACCAATGGGGATAGGAGTGGAGAGGAGGTGCGATCCAGCGAGACACGAAGGACGATCACCACAGAGAGGTCAAGGTGAGAAACTGTTGAGAAAAGCAAATTGGATTTTGTGTCAGAAATTTCAAAACAAAATCAAATTGTTTTTTTCCTTTCACATTTCTGCTCTCTGACATAGCAGTCATAAATGGATAATCACCCCATTTGATCAGGCCTGTGATTGTGCTTTCTTTTAAAATTTGTTGCACTCAACACGCAGGCCTTCGTAGGGCCACCTGGGGGCATTTTCAACATCTTAAATCTTAATCTACAACTGGAGCTGCGTGGAACACCTGTCTTTATTAAATGCAAACAACACAACTAACTATGTATTGTAATGTTTCAGAAGCCTGTCCAGATTACCTGCTTCCTCAGACTCTGCAACCATGCAGAATGGAACTTCCCAGCCCAATACTGCCTTAACAGTTGGACCTACAAACAACGTAAGAGACTTTATATTGAGGAAGATCCTTATCAGAGTTCATTGTTGCTACACATACTTATTGTAATCCATGGTTTCTTGTTCATGCATTGATTTTGACTGAATTTGAATGATTTTTGTCCGTTTCAAAGAACTTGGGGGCACTAAGAGGCCGAAGAAGTCTGGATTGGCAAGACGGCAAGTCAAGTACTGACACAGGTGTGTGCGTGTATGTGTGTGTGTGTGTGTACAAAATGTTTGTTACAGTGTGTCACATGATGCTTATGTTCTTGCTATGTCTGTATTCTCACTTAACCAGTTTTATCCTAAAGCTTAAGCGTTTTTTTCTCTCTCTGTGGTCGTTTTGTGTCTATTTTCAGTGATTTTGCATCCCTTCTTGGTCGTTTTGCATCTCTACAGTACTTTTTTGTCTCTCTGTGGGCAGTTTGGGTCTTTTTGTGTTGTCATTTAGTATCTCTTTGTGATCGTTTTATGTTTTTTTTTCAGCAACATTTTGTCAGGGCCCCTGACTTTATGGGCCCCTGGGCCTGTGCCCGGTGGGCTCTTTCAGTAATCCATCCATGCTAACATTGCTCTGTGTTTATGGACATGTAGAAATGGGCAATTGTTTGCTAACTACTACAGTTGGCTTCTTTATATGGTGAATGTCAATGTTACAGCATGTTCTGCTGCCCCTTGATGTACAACAATTAATTTATGCTGCTTTAAACATGTAGAAGTTCATGTTAGCACGTTTAAGAATGGTGTAGCTAAACCTCTCTCCTTCCACTGCTGCTGAGAGTTTTTATGACAGCACGCCATGGGGGATTAAAACGTATTGCTTGTCTTGACAGGAAAATGTGAGGAGTCCCTAAACAAGTACAACTCTGCCCTCACCGAGCTGCCTTCCACTAAGTAAGTACAAATACACACACACACACACACACACACACACACACACACACACACACACACACACACACACACACACACACACACACACACACACACACAGTGACAAATCATTGTGTCCAAGGGACCAGCCCGATTGCTACATCCTGTGTGAATCTAATTAGTCCTTTTGACCCTGGTACATTTGTCTGGTGAACTCATAAAGCCCAGTAGTGGGGTCATAACACCTCTTTTTACTTGAATTAATGTGTTAATTAGGTTTTCCTTTCAATAACAAAGTCAGCTATGTGACAAAGATGTTTTATGTTGTCAGGTCCCAGGATGGTTTTAACCTGCTGCTGCGTCGCCATGGAGGCTCAAAAAGAAACTCGCTGCTCCGCTGGTGTCAGAGCCGAACACAAGGCTACAAGGTGATCCTGGGCAGAATTTAGTATGCATTGCATGTATTGCTTTCTTAAAGCTTCACTTGATATTCCATGTCAATTTACACTCGTCTTAAAAGGCTCAACCCCAAAGCATAATGTAATAGATGTGATAAAATAGTATTTTCCCCAATGAACAGCTATTATTGTATTGATGATAATATTTAAAAGCCATAGATTCAGTCCCATTGCCATGCTTTGAATGGGTCTGAAAATAATCAGAGACCTCTCTCATCCACCCAATGCACTTTTTGTCCCCCTTCCTTCGAGGAAAAAAGTTACGTGGTATTATTTATTATGCAATGGAGCAGAACGACTTGCTTCAACAGCTCACATCCTGAGGTAGTGAAAAAAAAAATCCTCCTCATTAGTACAGTTCATGAACTTAACTATATACCCTAGCCGGTCTCTTAATGCACCAGAAACTTTTTTGCTCAGTATTTTTTTTTATATTTGTGCTAATGTTTTATTTACCTCGCTGAAGTGTTTATGTGAATCTGTGTTGTGTTGTTTTTTGTCCACCCCGTGCACACACCAAGACAAACTCCAGTCAATAAATGGTAACACATTAGTACATTTTGAATTGATTTTGAGAACCACAGGAAAAGTTGCTGGCCTTTCCTTCTGACTTGGAAGAGGTGCCTCATTGCTTCTGATATTCCCAATAGAAAGTCAGAAAAATTCCCATATTTTTAAACTATTAACATTAAGAATGGCTCTGCTCTATTCAGGTGTCCCAGTAATCCACAACATTGTGTCCTGGACACTGTAACTGAAGCAGCTAAAGCAGTTCAGTCATAATTAATTGTATTATTCATACCTGTGCTTTTCCTGCTGTTACGTGACCAAAATTCTTCTGTGGAAAAAAAGCCTTCTTCAGATAGTTATTTACCAATGGAGTTTCAATTTGACTATTACAGGTTAACCCACTGGTTATTTGTGTTACCATAATCCGTCCCCTCTTTTGTCTCCCTGCAGAATATCGACATCACCAACTTCAGCAGCAGCTGGGCGGACGGGCTCGCCTTCTGTGCCGTCTACCACACCTACCTCCCCTCACACATATCATACACAGCTCTCACTCCAGAGAACAAGGTAGGAAATGTTCCTGTGTAATGGATGGGACCAAAGTGATTTATGGTGTTCTAACTTATCGATTCACTCTGTTCTTTGTAGAGGGAGAATCTCAGTCTGGCATTCAAAGCAGGAGAAACTGTTGGGATTGCACAAGCTCTGGTAAGCCGTGGTGTCTTAAAATATAATACAATTTATATTTACAGAAACAAACGGACCTAGGGCCAGAACCTGCCAAAGGGATCAATCTGGCCCACTAGATGACTTTGCAGAGTGTGAAATTTGCAGAGAAGTCATTAGTTCTAGGTTTTCAATATTCCAATTTATCCACTGTGGCCCCCATGCTCTAAGAGAAGAGAAGTAGGCCCTATGCTGGATACGCTATTATAGTTCCCACATGCTTACGTACAGGCTACACGCTACTACACTACACTACTGTTGTATAAAGATATCTAGACATCAGAATGTACTTGTACCCCTATATAATAAAAAAAGGAACACATTTAGAGATGTTGCTATTTATTGGTTATTATGCCGTTTTACTGGTCCAGCACACTTGATGAAATTGGGCTGTATGTGGCCCTTGAACTGATATTAGTTTGACACCGCTGCAGCAAAGCCTCATCTGACTTTTCTATGATGGATGCCGAGTTGATTTTGACCTTTTGAAGATATTTGATCTATTTGCTCCACAGACAGTAGAGGAGATGCTGAGAGCAGGAGGTCCTGACTGGCAAAGGGTTCTAAGCTATGTGGAGAGCATCTACCGTCACTTTGAGATGTGACAGACAATCCCAACATAGTGGATCCTTGAGGTCTCTTCAAAAGGAAACAATATGAGTTGTTTATAATGATGACTCCCTGAATACTATACTTTGCCTTTGTTGTGTGTCTGGGAACTAGAATTATTTCTGTTTGTAAGAAAAGACATTTAAAGCTACAATTTGTAACTATTTGACATCAAGATGCGTGATGAAGACTTAATGCCGAAACATAAAAATACTTATTTGCTGCTGTGGACTGAAGTCCCTTCTGCTTGGGTTTCTGTCATACGCTTCAGAAAGTGTCCTCTGACCAGGTAGAGATAATGGAAGTGGCGAGGTGCAAAGTAGTACGTTTTCATTGGTTTGTTGCCATTGTTGTGTGCATTCTTATGTCTTTCATATATCTGCTGACAGTATGTAGAATTCAGACACAGCTAACGCAGAAACTGAAGAGAAGGAGGGTAATGATTAATAAAGCATCTAACTTTTTAATACAGACTGCTACATATTGTAGCTTTCAAGATAAAGACTATGATCGACCACCATAGAAGCTAAGAGCACCTAGACTTTTTATAGCATCCTTATTAGAAAGATATTTGTACAGTATAGGTAGAGTTGCTGTAAATGTCTCCACACTGGTACTTCACTGGCCGAAAGTACTGTATCCCATCATTTCCTTCATCAAATCTGTAGGCAGTCCCTAAAGTGCATGATTTTTATCTGCCGATGTGTTCTGCCTTTTAACCTCTTCTGTGATTCTACTTTTTCCTAGACCTTTTGGCATTCTGTAAATATGCACTTTGTCCGCACCTTGTTGGTGTATGAATGTAATGGTGTACAGTACAGATGTTACACAACTGCTGGAGTCTTTCAAAGGGCTCGGTAGGCATTCAGTAGCAAGGCTGCAGACCAGTCCGAAATTGTGTCAAGTTCAAACATCAACAACAAGTGTGCCAGTGCTGTTTAGGGGCTCAGGGATGTGCATTACAGGAGTGATGTTGAGCAAAAGCAAATGCAAGCCTACACAGGCTTTTACATCCAGTTGCAAAATCATCTCACGTCACACCCTGCATCCTCACAAATGCACAAACTGAATAACTGGTTTTGTTTCGACAAGTTAAAAGCTGAGTTTGTTGCCAAAGTCATACGTGCCAAATATTGGAAAAATACTTGTTTGTGAAAATGGACCATTGTAAACCATGTTTACATGTAACTAATGGGGAAAAATTAATACCAAAGAAATAAAATGTTAATATGAAGGAAATCATTTTGTGTGTGTGTTGTGTAATTCATGACTTTGAAAGAAAACTGAGTACATTCAACACGAAAAGACTGAACACAGAGCATCCATTTATGGGCCTTTACCAAGTAAAGTATTATCTCTTTCAAGTTAGTCAAGGTTATTTGGGTAGGGAGAAGCTCAGCTTTAAAGTGGACGAGTTAGTCTTGACTTTACTACCTCCTGCTGGTATGGAAGAGTCAATACAGTCTTTCATTGTGTGTCATATTCCTTGGTGGACATTTTAATTACTGCTTAGAGGTTAAAACATGATCCCATAATGTCAGCTCATCTTCTCCCTGCTGCTATTTTTACTAAAAACGCTTTGCAAACCTCTATTTCTGTGTCACACTTGCATAACAGTGTGAAACAAACAATGATACAATGTATGACATTCTCTTTCATGGTAAGATTAAGACTGGGAATATGAGTGTAAGACAGTATTGTTATACTTGAGTATCAAGTACGGCCCTTAACATGAAATGCTGAAGGACGGTTGATTTGAATGTGCTACAAGTAAGAGCAATGCATGGCAGTCACACAGGAACTGTAATCCATACAGATCCTACTGTTCTGATTGATGAATACATATGGTGGACAGTTTTCCTCAAACAACTTACAGTATTACAATATATTGAATTGTAACCCCTGGATCATGGCATGTATGGTATTGAGAGATTCTTGCCAATGCACAGCCCAAACCAGTAGTAGTAGTAGCTGATATGGATACCCTTAAAGCAATTTCAGTCAAAAGCAACTGGACTTGGTTATTTGCCTGGTCAGATGCATACATGAACTGATGAAGCCTCTTGGATGAGAGGTGAAACGTCATCCTAGTCAAATAACCGCGTCCAGTTGCTTTTGACTGAAATTGCTTTGAGGATAATGATGACCTTGACAAATGAGTACATTCACAGACTGATATGGATGAACAAACTTTACTGTTTCTTGGTGACTGATCACCATTTTCCCCAAAGACAAAGCCTTAATAACACCCCACTGTTCAGTTATCACAGAGCAATTTAAATGTCAAATCTGTTTACCACATAGCTGAACCGTGATGATATTGTGAAATGGTTACACAATTCAGCTTATAGTTACAAAAAGCAGCCTGTTATTTTTAGATAATGACAAGAATTAAACTCAGTTCTGTGTTACATTACATGTAGGGTTGTGTCCCTTGTGACATTCAAGATGTATTTTCTTATCCATATGGATACAGTGACACCACAACGTCTCTCTGTGTTCTTTGGACAGGGCTTTGAGTTGTCAAACCCTGAATAGACAGATGAGATGCATCGCCCTGGGCAGAGGTGTGAAAAGAGTCCACTTCCTCCTTTGTGTGTGTATGCATGTGTATGTATCCTTGTGTGTGTGTGAGAGAGAGTGTGTATGAACATGTGAGTGCAGCCCCATGGGGCGTAGGTGGACAGATAGGAGGTGGGGTTTCATAACACGTAGGTCCAGGTCACTTCACAAAGCAGTCGCTGTCAAATTCGGTGTCTGAAGCAGACTTCGAACGTGTGGCGAAGCAGTAACCAGAAGCATGGATGGGATCTGGACTCTGGTTGTGTGTGCGGGAGTTGTGTGTTCTGCTGTGCCTGGATCGACTCAGGAATCATCCGGGTAAGAGACATGGTTCATTAATACAGTCACAGACCAATTATTATTTATTTTATATATAAATGTAGCCATATCTAAAGATCCAACATTCACAATTCCTCTTCTTTCTACTAGGGCATTGTATCTGATCTCAAGTCCAGAGGTGTTGCATGCTGGGACAATCACTCCACTGGCTGTCACCGTCCTCGCTGACTTCCGTGTCAGGGTGATGGCGGAGGTGGCACATGGCAATATCAAAGCTGCCCAAACAGAGGACTTTCAAGGAGGTGACGATGCAGTAACATAGAGGTTTAGAGTGGATTTACACAGTTACCTGACTTTTAAGAGGGCTAAAGTATCATTCTGTTTTAAAGGTTTGACCAGGGTCATCACACTCCCTCCTGTGAGTATGAATTCTCTTTATTTCTCAAAGATGAGTAAATAATACTTGGGAATGATTAAATAACCTGTTAAGCTTAATATTACATGTTTCTGAAAATGCCTATACAATCGCTCCAGATTCTTGGATCTATCGCCCATAATTCCCTCTTAAACTTAACGGTGAGAGGCTACAGAGAGGACACACTCATTTTCACCAACACCACAACCCTCAGCTTCAGCCTCAGGAATGTCTCCACCTTCATCCAAACTGACAAATCACACTACCAACCAGGTGACACCGTCAGAGCCAGAGTTTTGACTGTTCAGTTGGATAATCATCCATATAAAGGCAGAGTGGATATCTCTTTACGGGTAGGTCTCTGTCTTCTGTGTGAAAGAACAAAGCCAGAGGAGTTGAATGGATTGTTTTCCGGGTATTGTGTGGTGGTAGGAAGTTTGACTGATGTTCTTTTGTCACACGCAGAATCCCAGTGGGAACGTTGTCGACAGGTGGGAGTCCACAGGGAATCTGGGGATCGTGTTGCATGAATTCAGATTATCCCAGACGCCTCCTCATGGACAGTGGGCCATCACAGCCACAGTGAATGTAGGGTCAAAATGTAGAAATGTCTTTACCTTTGTGTAGCACGCTTTTTTTAAAGGCTGTTGTTTGAATTGAATAAGAGAAGCGTCTCCCCATTTCACCTACTATCCTTTTCCCTACAGGGCATGGCTGATGAGACAGCATTCATTGTGGAGCATCGTGGTAATGGATCTATCAATTTATTGCAATCATTTTTTTTACCCATGACATGATCTGTTGGTTGGCCAGTCCACCGCGTTGGTTAAGACTGAAAAACAACTAGGGATGGCTTGCCTCAACATTTTTGTACAGACATTCATGGTCCCCTGAGGAGGAATCCTATACACTTTGATGATCCCCTGCCTTTTCTATAAGGTCACCATGTGATTGTATTGTATTGTAGGTTTTTACTGAACTATCTCAACAATTACTGGAAAGATTTCCCTTACATTTTGTACAGATATTCAAGGTCTTTAGATAGATAGATAGAGCTTTTTCTCTAGCTCCACCATCAGTTCAAAATGCTTAATTGTCCAATACAGGCAAGCTGTTAGGAATTATGGACAGGGGGACAACATTTTTGGGCCCCCTCGTCTATACCCACTCCAGCATCAGCACCATCATCATCCATCCACCCTTACCTCTAACATCTCAAAAAAGCTTTTAGGCATTAGCCTTGTAGTGACATTATTCAGAAGTATTCAAATACACCATTTTGAAAAATGGCAGTGACACTTTTTCCCTTGCTAAAATTTAGCCTAACTTTACAAGATTAGCCCCATCCAGACAAGATAGCATGACATGGTTGACCATCTTCACAATAACTGCGTAGTGCAAATGTTACCATGCTAACATGCTAAACTTAAACATCCTCTAAACATCAGTATATTAGCACTGTCATTGTGAGTATGTTAGCATTTAGCCCAAAGCACTGCTGTTCCTAAGTTGCCTACAGCGGGAGCGTGCGTACCTATGTTCCCCAGGTCCTATGTTCCCTGCTTTGTATGTAACCGGGCAACATCTGACCTTTTTTTTTAAAAACTTAGGGCCCTATGTTCCCCGGTCTGGTATTCTCTCCACAATCAGTGCAGAATTCTCCGGAAGTTAGGCTTATGTAGACCCAAACGCTACCCTCTAACCTTGACCTTAACCGTAACCCTTAACCCTAACAAAATTCTAAATTCAGGCATAGGCAGAGGCATAGGCGGAGGGATAGGCTTATGCGACCGGGGAACATAGGACATGGACAAGGAAACTTAATGGCTACACATTTCATCCCCATTATTTTGCTGACAGCTGCTGCAGAGCATCCTCCCTTTGAAGTACTGCTCAATACACCTCAAGAGCTCCTTGTTGGATATGACATCTCAGGATCAGTGAGAGCACTGTGAGTTCAATTAGCTCATGAAAATCAACATTGTCAGATTTAAACATATATGTACATATGTTAAGCAAGTAGCCTTTACTTTGCCCCCTCCCCTCTAGTTACCCCAGTGGACAACCTGTACAAGGAACACTATCTGTTTCAGTTACTCCGGCATCTGTTATGCACAATGCGGCCTCTCCATTCATGCAAACACAAACTAAAGAGGTGAAGTTTTATTGTCCCTAGCTCATTTATAAAATAATTTATACAAGGATACTCTTGTAGCTAGCATTTACAGTTAACATTTGACTGTTGGTTTTCAGATCTATGGGTCAGCACAGTTTTTCTTCAGTAAAACTCTGCTTCAAGGAATCAGCAGCCGTGCACACGTTGCTGCTTGTGTTACTGACGACTCCACAGGTGAGATATATTGTGAGACAACGTTGATTAAAGCATCTCAGGTGCAACTTTAAACCACACTGTTGCATCATCTATTGTCAGGATTTAAAGTGAACAAAACAGTTGAAGTCAACTTCATGATGAACCAGTTCCAGCTTACGTTCCATGATTTTCCACCTACACTCAAGCCATCTTTAAACTTCTACACAAGAGTGAGTGAGTTATTATTCTGTTCATTCGCCATCTAATTTAAACTGTGATTTCTGTGAGCTGACTACATTCTGTGCTTCTACTCCACAGCTAAGGATCTCTAGATATGACAGAAAGCCACTCAGCTCACAAGATCTGACGCACTCTGCTGTGATTGAAGTCACTCAGAGAACAACCACGATGACAACTGAGCCTACAACTCTATTTGCTGTGCCTGAGGACGGGAATGTCCACATAGACTTTAAATTACAGGATCAAGTAGGGATGCTTTTTATCCGGGTGAGTATTTTGATTTACAGAACCTGGAATGCTTGTCCTCAGGGAGAAGCAGTGTGTGACAGTTTCGTTATGTAAGACGAGTAGTTTCAGTACAGAAGGATTACACATTTTAGAAACTGACCCCAGGACCTGTGAATTTAAGTAGAGTGCACGTAAACATCTTAAGATTCTAAAAACAGATTTACTTTCTTAATTTCTGAGAGGAAAAAAAGCAGCCCAAATGATTATTTTTGTCCATATTTTCTATATATTGTGTTTATATCCAGGCAAGATTCCAATCCAGTGAGGAGACTCTGACCGTCTACAACAACCACTCCTCTCCTAGTGCCTCATATATTCAGATCAACCCAGTGAACATCTTAACTGCACAGGTAGCAGTGCAATAAAAATAAAAAAGGAATAATACAGCAAAACATGCGTAATTAATGTTCATAACTATGTAACAAATTCACATAACATGTTTCACTTTCAGACTGGATTGCCTTTTGTGCTAGATGTGAGGAGCACATTTCAACTAACTACGCTTCACTTTGTGGTATGTTTGGTCAAATAATGCATCCAATTAATCTGCAAATAACATAACCTTGCACTTGTTTTCTGAAATAATGACATTGTGAAAGTCTACATCAGGACCCTAACAGAAAGAGCTCTGTAAAACTCAATTTCTTCCATTTTCCAGGAAAGTTCTCCTTCTTTTTCCCCAAGAAAAACATCTGTTTCTCCATCTTATATTGTATCTGTACCTCCGACCTTCATTCTTGATGTATTAAAACATTATTGCACTCCTTCCATTTGATGCCAGTTTTTAGTTATTGCTGAGATACAGGTGGCTTCTCAATGCTACTTCCTCTCCAAGACACAATATCCTACATTCTTTAGTGGTCACATAACCTAAAAAGTCTCTTGAGGTTAAACATGTATTCTCCCAATATAGTATGTTAATATTTTCACCTAACCAGAAGATGTTGGAATGATTAGCATTTATGTGCGTAGTGTATGGTTGGGAACCCGTGGTACGTTTTCGGTGTATCACTGTCTCTGTCTGCAATAACAAAAAGTTCTAAAAAATAGATCCAAACCTCTAAATTACAATATAGTTATTTATTTGTAACATTTTGTAACGTTGTTAAAATATTTTACACACCAAACAAAATAAAAACGCTGCCTTCAAATACTGCAGAGAGCATTGTCTCTGGCTTCAATCAATTTCCTGGAATTTGCAAATGTGTGTTTTGAATTTGTCTTTTTATTTGCTCCATCGATAAATCAGTTTCCCATGTTCAGAGATGATGTTCTCTTTAACTATCATTATGTTAAAAAATGCTACACAGAATCCAAATGTAGAGATCATTATAGGAACTTATGGACCTCCCTGTCCATACTACATCAAAGAGAGGTTTGTGGTTGACTGCAAAGAGCAATTACGTCTTTTTTATTGTTTTACCTACAGGTGAGCTCTAGAGGTCAAGTGGTAGACGCGGGGACATGGACTTCCTCCCCCTTTTCTCTGACCCCAACAGTGTCCTGGTCTCCCAAGGCCCGTGTCACCTTTTATTGCATCCTCTCTGATGGAGAGGTCACCAGTGACACATTGCACGTAACCATCGACCAACAAAACTATGTACTTTCCTTTTTTCTAGTCTTCTATCGTAATATTCTTATAGGTGCATGATTCTCCCAGACATGCCTGTGATTGTTTGTGTGTTTGCCTTCCTCAGGTTTCTCTAAGCTGGAGCAGTGACAAAGCCCAGCCGGGTGAGCAGGTAGCGCTCACTGTGACCACTCTTGATCGAAGATCCCAGGTAGGAATTGTGGTCATGGGGGCTCATGATGACGCTCTGCAGGCTGACCCAGACTCAAAAGTGCAGAAGGTATGACGACCTGTTTTATTGGCCAAAGCCTAGGAGAGACATACATTTATTTCTTAAGAGAAAAATGAGACAGCAAAATATCATCTCTGAAACCTAAACTTCTGTGAACCTCCTTCAGAAAGTCACTTGTTTAGATACTGTTGGACTTGCTTTATTCATCCTTTGTCCGTTTCCCAGTTTAATAACAAAGCACCAGTCTTCTCAGTCTCCTTAATCTCTTACCTCCTGGATATACTTTTCCCAGTAAGATACTCTATGATCATTGAGTGTTTAATCACTAAACCGGTAATTCTGGATGTAACCCATCTGTCTGCTTTGTTAGGACATGACTCTGCTGTTTCAAAGAGCTGGTAACTCTAGTGTTCTGGGTCCATGACTTGAGGGTTGTTGATAGAAGCAAGATGGAGGGAACAAAGCTTCACCACAGTGGGCTGTTAAGATTAAGTTTTCTCTTCTCAAAAGCACTGGCACTGAGTATTGTGTCTGGTAGAAGAGACCATTTTAAAAAGCGAGATCTCCTCGGGCATCTACAGAGTTGAGACTGTTCTACACCTTACATCACCTGCCGAGACCTGACTTATATTTCATCGGCTGTTACACTAAAGATGATTTGATAGTGGACCTCACAGTACAGGCCTTCGTGCTAGATTATATCCAAAAAACTGTTTATGACGTATATCGTATTTTTTGTGCAGGAATATGATATTAGGATGTTGACCAATGCCAGACTCTATAAGAAAACGCAGCCTGATGGACCTGAAAATGGTATGATAATAAATGACACCCTGAATCAATGTGATTCTTTTTAATATAAGTACGGTACTGATATCTTCTGTTCCGTGTTTTTTAGAAGGAGATGCCCTAATGGTAGAGAAGTACTGGAGCTATTGGATGGATGCAGCTGAATCCTTACTGTGGTTTGACACTAGTATTAGGTGAGTAATAAAAGGTACATATGCAGGCCATTCAAATGAGTGACCAGTGTTGTCAAATATAAAAACACAGGTCCGTGCATACCCATATTTCATACATACATACTCTGTCGTTTCTGTCAGTGATCAAACATGGACAAGTGAGAAAATAACAGTGCCAGATGGTTTTACCTCTTTGAGGGCTGTTGCTTTAGTGATGTCAGACAACCTGGGTTTGGGCTTCACTCCTGTGCCACAAAAGGTAACTAAATACTCTATTTCTCAAATCTGGGGGTTGCATTTCCCACATATCTTGTTATTTCCTCTTGCAAAAGGGATGTTGTGTATCTTTGTCTGTATTGAAAAGGAAACATGGGAAGTGATATTTTTACATTTGATTTTCAGTCCTTCCCCTTGGTGTCACACTGCTCTAAAGCTTAAAGTCTGTTTGCCCACTTCCTACTGTATACTTATATACTGTCTTGTATACAAAAAAACAAACAAACAACTTTACGGCATAAAGAATTGCTGTTGCCTAACTTTTAATATCCAGTGCTAACAATGTTAGCCAACTTTTCTTCTGAATTGATTTATGTTCTCTCATTCAGTTGACTGTGTCCAAAGATTTTTCCTTGTCTCTGGATGTTCCATCATACCTCATCAGAGGGGAGGAGATTGTGCTGGAGGTGAACATCATCAACCATTTAGAGCATGACATAGAGGTATGACGGACTACAGTTGGGGGATATTCTGGTTAAAATAGGACTGGAAAATCACCTGACCATTACTTTTCTCTTTAGATACAATTTCAACAAACTCCCTAACTGATGATTTCTGAGAAACTTCCAATAATCTGTCAAAGAAAATGTTACTGTATGGTACTTTGTTCCCATATGTTTCCCTCCACAGGTCATACTGCTGCTAGCACTGACTGATGCCTTTGAGTTTGTTTTGGCAAACAAAGGCGATGTCTCTGCAGTAAATGCCCAACAGTTCACCATAGGGAGTCACGTATCTGCTTCAGCGCTGTTCCCTATAAAGCCGGTGGCTCTGGGTGAGATGGAAATATCTGTGCACGCCGTATCTGCAGATGCTTCAGAGAGCCTTGTTAGGAGAGTGTTTGTAAAGGTGCGGTATGATGGAAAAATTGGATAATATTCATATGCATGTGATGTCCCAGTTAAAAAAAAAGGATTCTTAACAATGCAATATGCTGCATGGCATATGATTAAACCTTTTGACAACAATCAATTACTTCCATGTTCCCGAAGCTTGAGGGAGTTGAACAGTCCTACTCAAAGATTCTGTTCCTGGAGATGGCACCGGAGAAACACAACATTTCCAGATCCGTCTCCTTCTCTTTTCCACCAGATGTGGTACCGGACAGCCAGAGGGCCCATGTGGCATTGGTTGGTACGTCTACGATTTGTCCTCCCTGTTGTGCCATTGGCAGTTCCATCTGAGTGCTCTTCCTGTTTATTTTTTTGGTCAATTAGCAATGTGTCATATGTGCCCACATTTTCCTTTGTGTTTAGATGATGAGCTTGGGTATGTGTCCTGAAAACATTTAGGTACTGAACGTTAAAAAATGGGAAAGATGGACATCAAACAGGAATGTTTATGGAGGGCAGATTCTGAACATCTGTCAGGCTGTTTGGCTCGGCTCCATTCAGGTCGAGGGATGTTGGGAATTTGTCATGGTAGAAAGGCAAGCCTCAGTATTCTCCTCAGTTGGAGACAAATGTTGGGTGTCTGCACTGAGATAGCGAGCAAACATCAAGCAAATGTGCAGACTAGAAAATCTTAGAAATTTAACAGCAATATTGACCATTTTTAAGCAATTCGCAAGAAAATCCTTGGTGATTTAAGTAATGTTATACTAAAGGTTTTGCTTTTATGTTTATTTTTACAAAGAATACTCACATGCTATTTGAGCAGAGTAAAACAATTAACAATTCTGTGGGTTTGTTTATACATTTATTGATGAAAAGCTACCTTACTCTAATGAGTCATTTAGCTCCGTATTACTTGAAATACCTGCTCCTTAATAATAATCAAAAAGCATCCCAATAGTCACATTTCATGTGTTCAAAGCAATATTTGGAACTTGCATTTGCACATTGTCCAATACCATGTCCACGTCGAGATCAAGACACTGAGACCTGAAAAAATCCCTATACTGTCCCATAATGCAATGCACCAAAGCTATAGAGGAGTTGATGTTCTCTAAAATGATATTGAGGGGAAAAAAGAAAAGAAAAATGATTAAACATATAAGATATATTCATTCTATTCGTGGAAATGTTCTGCAACTGTTAAACCCCTCCCCCTTCCCTCCTGTATTGCTTTACACAGGTGATATCTTGTCCATCAGCAACTTGGATTCGCTGGTTCAGATGCCTATTGGTTGTGGGGAGCAGAACATGGTCCACTTTGCTCCCAGTATTTATGTTCTCCAGTACCTGGACAAGTCAGTCCAGGACAATAGTGAGATCAGGAGCAGAGCTCTTGGCTACATGATGGAAGGTAAACAGCCTTAAAATGTTAGTACAATATCAGTCTGGGCATTTTATTACAATATTTGTTTTTTTATTATATTTTAAGTGCACATTTTATTACATTTTAGATCAGGTCAAGTGCAAATTGTTTTACATTTTCAGAATAGATTTTACATATTGGGTGCTACAAACCTTCGAATTAATCACTGACTTACAGTAAATGTACTGTAAACAATATAATCTATGGGTCAAGTAATTTCATGTGCTACTTACAGAAGATGTAACAGGGCTTCTTCAGAGTAATGCTTCATTGGATTTAGTTGTAAACCTGTTCTATTTTCTGCTGTAAGGATATCAGAGACAACTGTCCTACATACGAGATGATGGTTCATTCAGTGCTTTCGGAGTCAGCGACCCCTCTGGTAGCACATGGTGGGTTACAAATGCTAATACATTTGTTGCAGGCAAAACATCAATAGAATACATTATGTCACTCAATCATCACAGGTAGAAAAGGCTTTAATTTCCCATCCTCTAATGCATTTTCTCCTTTCTGTGGTCCCAGGTTGACAGCCTTCGTGCTGAGGTGCTTCCTCCAGGCTCAGCCCTACATGCAGGTAGACCAGAGTCTCCTGAACAGGGCCGTGACTTGGCTCTTGAAACACCAGGGGCCCCAGGGAGAGTTCAGTGAGGTTGGCAGGTTGATTCACACAGAAATGCAGGGAGGGCTGGATGGTCCAGTGGCACTCACTGCCTATGTTCTGATGCCCCTGTTAGAAGACGGGAGCTCAGCGGTGAGTTAGGGGATTATCTGTGAGTTTCTGTAGAGGAAGTTACGATATTACATTTAAGTGCTGTATAAAAGTATATGAGGAAAATAAGTCAGTTGACAGTAATGATCTTTTGTTTGGTTCCTCTGTGTGAAGGGTATGCACACAGGGAATGTGTCCCTGGCTCAGAGGTACCTGGAGAGCAAAGTGTCCAGTGGAGTGGTCAGTAACTACAGCCTGTGTCTGGCAGCTTATGCTTTAGCTCTGGCTAATAGTCCTGTGGCTGGGACTGTCCTGGATGAGCTCAGCAGGAGAGCTGACTACAGAGGTAATTTAGTGCAGTTTATTTTATGTTCAAGAATGTGCAAAGGTCACAAATCTACATGCATTACATCCTATGAAGCTGCCACTCGATGGGCATATCCTGGCCAAGTTTTGTTCCATTTTGACCAGATGATTGATTGATCAGATGTTGGACTAAGAAAACTATTTTGGAGAAACAAATATTTGATTACTTTTTAAACACGTCTTAATATAAACTAACCATAATTGTGGTTGTCTGACTCTAAACGGTGACGGTACCATCATGTCAAACTTCAACTGAAAATTTGAAATATACAGTTGCTCATCTTGATAGTGATGGGCCCATTCATTGAAGCCAAAAAACAAACATACAAGTGGCTCCTATGTTTCTGTGTAATTGACTGCTTTGTGCCACCATCTGGTCAAGTGTTACAACTTTTTAATTTATATGCTGGGTAAAATTTTCACAATATTTGACTCTTGTGGGTCTTAGAGTTCCTAGGATCTAGATTCTCATCTCATCTCATCTTCAACCGCTTATCCGGGGTCGGGTCCCGGGGGCAGCAGCTTTAGCGGGGGACCCTAAACTTCCCTTTCCCGGGCCACATTAACCAGCTCTAACTGGGGGATCCCGAGGCGTTCCCAGGCCAGTGTGGAGATATAATCTCTCCACCTGGTCCTGGGTCTTCCCCGAGGCCTCCTCCTAGCTGGACGTGCCGGGAACACCTCCCTAGGGAGGCGCCCAGGGGTCATCCTTACTAGATGCCCGAACCACCTCAACTGGCTCCTTTCAACGCAAAGGAGCAGCGGCTCTACTCCGAGTTCCTCACGGATGCCTGAACGTCTCCCCCTCTCTCTAAGGGAGACTCCAGCCCCCCTCCTGAGGAAACCCATTTTGGCCGCCTCTACCCGCGACCTCGTTCTTTCGGTCATGACCCAGCTTTCATGAACATAGGTGAGGGTAAGAACGAAGATTGACCGGTAGATCGAGAGCTTTGCCTTCCGGCTCAGCTCTCTTTTCACAACGGTGCGGTAGCGCGACTGCAACACCGCCCCCGCTGCTCCGATTCTCCGACCTAACTCACGCTCCATTGTCCACTCACTCGTGAACATGATCCCGAGGTACTTGAACTCCTTCACTTGGGGTAAGGACTCATTCAGGATCTAGATTGTTCTACAGTAATGAAAGAAACAGCAGGAACAAAAACAATGTTTCAGCAAAACATCTATGTAGGGTTTTTTATATTGTTCAGCACGGTATATTGAACTCTATATGTTGTCATTTTCTTCAAAAGATGGAGTCATGATGTGGACATCCTCAGCTGGCCTGGATACACACGACGGGCAGCCGTGCTCAGTGCAGATTGAGATGGCCTCTTACGTGCTGCTGGCTCTTTTTAGGCGTGGCAGCTTGGTGGAGGGCATTGGTCTCATGAAATGGTTAAGCAAGCAGAAGAACCATCTAGGAGGATACGGGACGACACAGGTGACAACTGAGAGTTTATAGCATCTTCATGTGTAAGGTGTTAAAATTTTGCATCATCATCATCTGACACTTAATTGTTGAATTAAACCTGCCATACTATGGTTAAGTATACCTTGCTGTGGAATATGGACTCATGGAATGGAGACTGATTGGTTAGTTTAGGCTTTGAGGTGTAAAACTTTTGTTTGTCAGATTTTTTGTCACATTCCAGTGTCTCTGGACAGAACGTACTTAAAGAAAAGAATGTTGATTCATAATAACATTAGAAAATGTCAATTTCATAATTATTTTGATGCAAACTGATAAAATATTCATATTCATAATTGATTGGGAGGAAAAACATGTATCACAGTAATAGCCCATAAGTCTGCACTAAATGATATATTAGGCAATATAATCCAGATGCAGATATTTGGACCTGTTACTGTTTTCCCTTCTCAGAACACCGTAGTTGCCCTCCAGGCTCTGGCTTGTTACGCTGCCTTCAGTGGTGCCAACACCATCGACCTCAGAGTCAACATATCTGCTCCAGCTTCTTCATTTGTGTCACTATTTCACATCAACTCCACCAACTATCTGACGTATCAGAGCCAAGAGGTAATAGACCTGGGTGGAAGCCCATTCTGTTGCATGCTTGATATACTGGATTTTTTATATTATGCTGTATTTACTGAATCCAAATCTATACTATCCTCACTCTGGACTTTACTTTATTTCTTAGATTAATGCTGACAAAGATATAAATCTAAATATATACATGGAGGGAAGAGGATTTGCAATATTTCAGGTACAGTGTTACAACAATGTTACTGGATTTCTTTCTTTGTGCATCAATTCCATTACATTTATTAACTATAAACTATAGACTTGAGGACAGTTTTCAGGTGTGATATGAATTGTACTAACCCTATCCATGTTTAAGGAAAAGGCAACACCACAAGTCCAAACAACACCCCACTATGCAACAACATAAAAAATGGTTTGACAACTGGAGCATGACGGGAATAAATTGAACGCAGCAGCTGCGCATGATAGCGTCACCCAGCACAATATACTGCATTGTAAATGCTAAATCAAAACAGGGAAATGCAAATGTAGCATGATAATGGACTCCCAGCAATTAACATCTGGAACACATACTGTAGCTTGAAGTCCTGTCTGCATTTAGTCCCTCCAGATAATATCACTCAGAGAAGGACTGTTCACTACAGTATGTTCAATAGTATAGCCCATTGTCTTCTTTTTTCTTTGCTTTAAACCTTCTGTGACTCAATACAATACAATACAAGTCAACAAATACAGGCACCCAATCTTTATTTCATTTTTGCTTTATGGAATGAAGATGTTTCTATAACAGATACTGTTTTTGTGACACTGAGGCATTTGAATTTAATCATCTATATTACAGTCTCATATAATCTCTTGCTGTGCTATCAGACAATACAGTAAATCTAAGCTCTTCACCACTGAATCTAAGTTTTTACTCCATGAATCCATCCAGATGAATATCTTTTACAACCTGGAGAGCAAAGTATTTTCACAGAGCCTCAAGCACGCCAAAGAGAAGGATGCTTTCACATTAGGCGTGGATGTTACTGAGGGAAAAGACCACAATCACATGCTGTTATCTATATGCACAAGGTTAGTACTATATGCCTGTATTTCTGACACGATCCATGTTTGCAAGTAATGTAGTCATTCATGTCAAATATCGTGCAGAACAAGGGACTTAAATTATATACATTTTGCTTTTGTCCTCTCTAGATTAAAGGAGGATCAGGTGATATCTCAGACCGGCATGGTTATATTGGATGTGGGCATGCTCAGTGGTTTCAGTCTCTCTCCTGCAGCTGCTGCTCCAACTGATCTTATCAGAAAGGTGGAGATACTTCCAGAGAAAGTCAGCTTCTACCTAGATTCAGTAAGTGTTTCATCATGTCATCATTTCATGGTCAGCCATGAAAAGTTAAGTTGGGATAAGTTGTAGTTTTATTTTGTTGAACCAGAACTAGAACAATGTTACTGGGTGGAGCCTAAGAACAAGGGCTGAAGAACTGTTTGACCAGCCCAAATTATTCAAATAAAAATTATCTCAAATGTTCTTTCCCAACATAATGGTTTAAATTATGTCTCAAAGCCCTCACTACCCTGCCAAGATGAGGCTTCTAGTGGCGGGTTACTACATGTTTTTATTTAACTTAAAATGTATCTATTTATTATATTTATTATCGCATGAAAGCAGTTTAAGTTGAATAAAAAAGTACCAGAATTAATCGTCAAAACCCATTATGTTTAATTTGTGTATCATATTCAAATGCAAATGACCTCCTCAGGTCATTAAAACCCCACACTTCCAGAAAATAACACTGAAAAAAATAACCTTTCTACAGTGCTGTAAAGGTCTGCAAAGAACCATTTTTTTGTTAAGTACAATTTATGGTGTAATAAATAAGAAAAATAATATGAGGACCAATACCCTTGTTCCTACTATAAGCTTCTCAAATTAAAAGAAAACAAATCTCTATGTCAGAGAGCTGTATATTTTCACCACATGTGAAAGAATATGATAAATACTTTAAATATTATATTGTGTTTTACCACAACATCATTTACTTTTCTGCTCCCATTTGCAGCTTAACAAGTCAGAGGTTTGCATCAGACTTCCAGTCATCAGAAATTACAAAGTGGCCCACGTACAGGATGCTGTGTTGGAGGTTTACGACTACTATGAGCGCAGTGAGTACCCTTTCACTTAATCAAAGTCTACTCTGTCTAGTGTTGGACTGACAAAAGTCAAGACCACCAAACATACTGGCTAGTATGATGGTGTCATGTACTGATTATCATACGATTATTTTCCCCTTCTCACAGTGAGAAAAGCATCACAAGCCTACAACTCAAAAGCGCTGCACAACATGAGCTCCTCGTTCTTCTGTGGTGAAAACTATAATCTCTGTAGGCCAGGAATCACCATCACAGTGCCCTCCGCACTCTTATCTCACTCAATAAGCAGCACCACCTACAGCTTAACCTGCCTATTTTTTGGAGTTGTTTCTTTATTCTAGTCTATTCAGATTAAATTGGAGCTTAAATGCAATTAGACACAATTGACGTGATTTTGGCATGTTTACGCAATATTACGCACCAGATGCAATGTGAATGTGTCAGAGTTATTTTACGACAAGTGATTGTAATATTTAGAGGCCTGTTTGCTCCGTGCACATACTGTTTATGATGTGTTTTGTTCTGTATTATTCTTGGACAGAATGTGAATGAGTTTCTTTAGAAACTAGAAAACAAGTAAAATTATTTCTCTACTTAGGTGAAAAAAACCTTTCATTCACCACATGATTCCATGTGTTGACGGGAATGTCATTTTTAATAAATAACTCATGTACAATTGTCAGCAGAACAAATGAAACAGATTTATCAGTATCACATGTGTTCTGTTGTTGCCATCTTGGCTGGAAATGCGGGCAAAGTTGCCTGAAGACATATAAAGATAAAATAAGATGTATTCTAAAGCCCTGCTGTACTTCCTAGGGATGAATATGTTGCATATGGTGTAAAGGTGGCACCAACTGCCCTTTAAGATAATTTGGAATGAGATAGTGTCTGCCTTAGCCCTCTGCCACGTCACAAAACTCCGAAGGAATGCAGGCTGACCTGCAGAGGAAACACACACATGTAAGTTATCACCAGAGAGTGATGAGGTTTGACTTAGCTGAAACATGAATGCTATTTCTAAGATTATAACCTTCTGTGTTCAATCCATGGCATATTTGATTTAGTCCAATATAAATAGTTTACACCATGTCCACATGAACATGATCAATAATGATTTTTCTTTTGAGGTGACAACAATATTGAAGTTTAGTCTCCTTCAGTGATTTCTTCTGTAGCGGAACCTGGCCTTTGACCTCTTTCTTGTATGCCTTTTTTTTCCTTTAATACATGCTGTGTTGGTGTTTTGTATTTGTGTAAGATGTTTTACAAGGCTCATTGTGCCAAGCAATTCCCCTCAAGGTTTAATAAAGATGTTTGTTCATAAGCAAAGGCAGACATGGAATGATGTTGAAAATATGAGTTGTTCCGAGTTAAACCCTTAACTTTTGGCCTCGATTGAATATAATAAATGGGTACAACTTGTAAGAAGATCTCCCAAATGCTTCCCTTGTGTTATTCCCTATTTAAAAATGAAGTGAATGCAGTAATTGACCACAGTACTGTGACATAACAAAACAGAATAACAGCAAGAAGAATCTCCACCTTTAGTAGATACAGTGATATAACAATATGTTTGGATACCCCAAATCTGGCTTGTTTTTATTCTCCCTGCCAGACTCTCTATTTTGCTGTTATAAGACATTACCTTATATAAGCATTTTGCTATAACTGTTACAACAAACCAGGAGCCCACAGGAGTGAAGCTAATTCAGAAAAAGGAAAAATTAATACACACATTCAATAATGTTATCAAGACTACATGCCAGCAGTTACTCCAAAGCAGAAATAATGCAATTCCATGCTGTTTTCATAGAAATGTACACTGTTTTAATAACAGACTGTTGCAGTATCAGAATTACTAACACTAGATGGCAGTCTTGCTATCATAAAAGCATCAGTTTCAAAGCTTTGGTGAGATCTCAAGCTCTTATAAACTGATTCTATCACAGGAAATACTTTTGACCAGCGCGCTTTACATGTCTGTAATTGAATGATACCTTTATTGACACACATAAAGAAAGTTTTGTTAAAGAAAAAAAACAAATATATATATATAAATATATATATAATGATGGCTTTATGTTGAATTAGGATATTAGCCTAAATTGGTGTATACCAATAGGCTAATAGGATCCTAATTCAACATAAAGAGATCATTTTATTTTTATTCAATTATTCTAATTTCGATTTCTGTCTTTCATACCGACAAATAGCGCTGTATCATGCACTGATATTTACTCATGCTGGCACAATGTGGTGATAACTATATGCATTTTACAATTGTTTTTAAAAGAGCCCCTAAAATGTAGTTGATATCTCCATTTGGTTTTAGAGAGTGGGGGCAAAAGGTGCCCCAAAATATTTTTAAATTTCCTACACCGGATTACTCCACACACATGAAGGTCATGACAAATGACCCTTACTAACCAAGGTCTTGTTGTGGATCAGGCTACAAAAACAGACATCCATCAGGGGCATACACTGGTCATGATGTCATGCATTTACTATGTTAACTGCCTAAAGTAGTGGCCGACAGAGAGCTTAGTGAAAGTACTGAGCGTTGAAGATGCGTTGAAGGAAGCCTTTCTTAACACAAAGGTGTATGGAGGAGACAAAAAAGATTTATGTCTTTACAGAGTATCTATCTTTCATCACTTTGTCATCTGGTTGTGAAGAGGAACAAGAGATTAAAAACAACAAAATGTAACTTCTCCCAAGGTGATGCTTTTAGGAACCACTTTTCTATTTCTGAAGATGCTTCTGGGGCTTGGGGGTTGGATCATATCATGCCCAGAATGAGTCTGAGGTCTCAACTCATGTATCAGATCCCCTGAGTCTGATGACATTTATTAATATTCACACACGTAAATGTGGTTGTGAGCAGACTAATGTTGGAAACACACCTGTCACAGATGAGACACAGATGGGGGTAAACAACATCGGGAAGATTATTATTTATGAGCTGAACATGTTATGTTTTTGTTAGACTCATTGTGATAGAAGGAAGGGTGAGCGGGAGTGTTTTGTCCAAATAAGCAATTCACACTGACAGCAGGTGTTGCAGATGAATCTTTAAACGGGGATGTGCTACATAACAGAGAAATCTCTCTCCTGTTAAAAAAAAGTATTATCAAACACACATATAATAAGAAGAAGGCAGATGACAGCGCTGCATATATTTAAAGGTCTAAGATGTAAAAAAGAAAATGTAAAAAATAGAGAAATGCATGCAGCCAAAGAGCCAACACGACTTCCATACAGTTGTGACATCACAGCTGTACTATAAATAGAAAGTGCTGCTACAGTTATTGCCTGGCTGCAATGATGGTGCAAAGACCTGGAAATGCTGACCAATCAGTGCAGATAAGTGTAGTACACTTGTATTATTTCTACTTAGCAAGGACATAATGATGAAGTGCTTAATAAAGTCTCATTAGTTTACATTTTAACTGCAGTTATTCAGTGTAAGATAAAGGTGGTTAGAAAGTGCTCCTAGTGAGTTTGATGCTTTATTTTAGTACATTTATTGCATTCATTCCCAAAAACAGTGATACTGAATTGCTCCCTGTGGCCCTGCTCCAGATGACATCAATAGGAAAGAACAACCATCACAACAAACCACCACATCATATGCAACCCAATGGTGTTGTGACAGAAATCAGGGGGGGCTGCAGCAAAAAACAAAGACGTATCAAAGGGAAATCTCCCAGCTCCCTGGAGATGCTACCTAAATGGCTGCGATTGGGAAGGAGGATGATGCATTTGTTTGGCAAGGCACGCTCCATTCACCGGGAAGAGTCATGGAAAATCCCTTTGAGCTTCCATCCCACCCAGAGTGAGTGTGTATATTTACACAACCCCCAGGCGACCCCTGCACAGGCCGGCCCAGACAGACGAATCCATCCCAGACAGACGGAGGTGACTCCAGAGGAACAAAGCAGCACTGAAGGTCCACTCTGTCATCCTGCTAGACCGAAGCCATCCCTGATCCTATCCTTATGGTTTGATCCTCCCAGGTAGGGATGATACCAAACTTGAGGAGTCTGATTCATTCTTCGTCACCACAAAAGATATTGTTTTGGTTACGAGTGTCTGTGTCTGCACCGGTAGATGTCTGCCTTTGTGAGTCACTTACGTACTGTTATTAGCAGGAGTTTCTACAAGCCCAATGAGATATAACACCACACAAACAAGATCCAGAACTATACCCTACGTATCGTGGTCCTGCATGTATATCTCCTAAAACTTGCACATTTTAGTAACAGATCTGTTTATAAAAACAGAAATATAAATACAAATTTTCTCCAGCGTCGGACCATTGGTTGCACTGTCACATTGAAACTTCAATATCTCAACAACTGTTGGACTGATTGCCATGAAATTTGGTCCAACTATTCCTCCTTCCTCACACATTCCACAGCTACTTCCATAGCCTTCCTTGTATGTTTCCTCACGTGTGAGTGAATGACCTCAACTCCTTTCCAGCCCCATTGATGTTCAGTAAAACCGAATGAAACTGTTTTCATTGTGATGAAAAGGCATCACTGGTAAAGGCTTTGACTCTACCAGCTCTTGGAGTGTGATTGATTGATTCTGTCTGGCTCAAGAGGTTTTCTTGACTCACCACCTCTGTGCTTCATTTATCCTCACACTTGGCATCATTCGGTGAATCAGTCAGGCTCTGGAGTTCTGTTACATTTGTGTGTGTGTGTGTGTGTGTGTGTGTGTGTGTGTGTGTGTGTGTGTGTGTGTGTGTGTGTGTGTGTGTGTGTGTGTGTGTGTGTGTGTGTGTGTGTGTGTGTGTGTGTGTGTGTGTGTGTGTGTGTGTGTGTGTGTGCTAAAAAATAGAGTGAGAGAATGAATGATTCACACCAGAAGACAGACTAAACTAAACTGGTCTTGCACACACACGAAGGGAGCAAACCCTGTCTCCAAATGCCGCTATGACTTCTTTCACTTACGTGCTGTCCTAATTTTCCACTCATTTTTCACCAGGGTCAGTTTTGCTACCCCAGATTCAGCTGTCACACATTTCCTCAACCTCCCCGGCCAATTTCAGTAATCAGAAACAGCTGGAAATAGGTTTACACCACTGCTCCTGTATGTGCATGTGTTTGTGAGGATATTGTGAGGATATAAGGCAGAGAGTTGGACAGACAAAAGAGAAGAAGATTGTTTATGTGTGTGGAAGGCAGAGGGGGTATATGAAAGCAGCACATGTGTGTTTGCGCAGACACATCTGACAGACATGGGATTATTATGTGTGTAAACCACAGACAGAGAAGGAGTTCCTGCAGTCTGATTAGAACCCAAACACTATCCTAAGCGTCTGGATCAACTGCTTTGATTACTCCACATGGAGGAAACACACGGGACGTGCAGTTAAACACATGTGACGTGAGGGTTCATGCAGTAGCAGGGATACGCAGAATTGATGAATGGAGGGGAGCTGAGAAAATAAACGCTCCCGCTCTGTTATTCCACTGACGTATGGCCTGATGATAATGAACACTTAAATGGTGGACCTGAACGCTGCTGGAAATACTTGAGTCACAGTTGAGATGGAGTGTATTTAATAAGTTATGAGCTTTTGAGTCTCGTCGTCTGGCAGCAGTTCATCAGTTACGTTTTATTACATGATGCAATCCTATAGTGATAAATCTCTGATTTGACGTATAAGTAATATTGTGTTAGGAATTAGAAAGTGTAACTGTAATAAATTTTCACTTGATTCAAATTATCCCCCAGATATTTATAGTGTACTCTTTACTGTTGATATACAGGAAATCAGTTTGCTTTACCATTTATACTAACATTCTAACTTCTGGGTTAAAGAAACTCTGACAATTAAAACTTAAATAAAGAGATCGGAATGTCTGTTGGCTTTACACCACCTATGCTTGGTCTATGATCAAAACGCTGCGTTCCTTCATTGCGGCACTGTTGTGAATTCTCGGTGTGAAAAAAGTTACAGACCGACAAGGTGAAAAAAAGTGTTTACACCTCTGCAGATTCTATGTGCGAGAAATGGTAAAATGAAACATGAGAGGCATGAAATGATTGAAGGGACAAAGTTCTGATAATGTCTTTTAAATAGGTCTATTTGAAAATAAACCATCCTTTTGCAGACTACACTGGCAAATCCATAGGAGTTTCATAATGTGACAGTACACTTACTACTGTGCAATAGTCTCTTTCTCTCTCTCTGCAGCTCCACAGTTCTGTCTGGTCCCATCTGTCCTGTGATTTCAGCAGAGCTGATCTTGTTGTCTAAATATTTCCTGTCACAGTTTAAGGAGTTTTGCAGGAGGCCAGATGGTATTAAACTCGGAGGCATAATATTTCCATTTTGCTTCGGGGCTGCGAACCACTTTAGGCCCACTACAAAATACTGAGTGACAGTTATAGAGAAGCACCCTGGGTAGAACTAGGCAAGGCCATCAAAGCTAACTCTTCCAGGTGAAAAACGTTGCCACTCCATTGCCATTAATGAGCGTGGATGTATTTGTATGTGTATTTATTAAGTGTACACTTGGCGGTGGCATTCAGACACATGATATTTTGTCAGCAGGTCATAAATCCAGAGAAGAAAAGCATGTATCCTTGAAAAGTCCCCTTTACCAATGTTTCTTCAGAAACATTTGTATCAGATTGCTTAAAATGAATTCAACATACAATCTCTTCAAGATTATTCATGTTGTTCATATTCACAGGCAAGTGGCCATCAAGCAGCAACAGGAAGGAAAGAGCACATTTCTATAAAACAATTATGTGATAGCCTCTGGCATTGTGAACGAGAGTGTTCATCCAGTTGTCTCTTTACAACTTCAATGGAGCTTGTAATGATTTCCATTTCCATAATCCTTCTTCTCATCTCTGCCTTTCTGTCCCATTAACATTTATTTATTGGCAGTAATATCACTTGATCTGCTGAAGATTCAAAGACTAATCTTGGGTGCCAAATGTCGTATCATTATGCCCTATAGCTATTGTGAGGATAATGTGTTCCCCATATTTCTTCTGCTAAAGCGATGTGAGACATTGTTTGGGAAATTTGAAGGATAAATACTGCAGGCTACAGTGCTGTTTTCTTTGGCAGTGATTGCGTGTCGTGTACAGCCCAAGATGTGAAAATGCAAACATACACCCTAACAGTCATAAAGCAAATGCCCAAAATTCTGAGTCAATAATTATTTTCAAGGTGTGCTGCTGGCTTTGCGATTTATTTCTTTACTTTAGCTTCACACAGCATCTGTAAGTACATGTACTGTTTAAATGAGTGAACACGCACCCCGCCCTTGTGGAAGCTGCTGACACATGAAACACCTCAGGGAAACATACCCAATCTGCTCCTGATTTTTACACTTCACTGCAACCCCCCCGCCCATCAATCCGGTGGTGTTTGGAGACGAGATGAGCTCTTGCTGCGGCAGATAGACAGAACAGGAATGGACGACATATGTGACTTGCTGGAGGGAAACCAAGCAGGGGCTAATCCGCCAAAACAAGACATACTGCTGCACTACACACCTCTGTTCAGTCTGAGACACAAAGTGACATGTGCTATGTGACATTTGTTCATTCCATAAACGGACTTCTGCACATTGTTGACATAAAAATAAGTACAGATGGCCTGCTGCTATTGTCTTTGACAGTCAGTTTGCCAGTTTTAATTAAACATTAACTTTCCTACATTTTATGTAATTTACACTTTTTGAGCATCTTGAATGTAGACTGTAAGGTTTTACATTTTGTATGTGTATTTTCTTACCCTACCATTCATGTCTTCAGCTTCAGCTTCATCAGCTTCATCTTTAACCGCTTATCCGGGGTCGGGTCGCGAGGGCAGCAGCTTTAGCAGGGGACCCCAAACTTCCCTTTCCCGGGCCACATTAACCAGCTCTAACTGGGGGATCCCGAGGTGTTCCCAGGCCAGTATGGAGATATAATCTCTCCACCTAGTCCTGGGTCTTCCCCGAGGTCTCTTCCAGGCTCGACGTGCCTGGAACACCTCCCTAGGGAGGCTCCCAGGTTGCATCCTTACTAGATGCCCGAACTGTCTCAACTGGCTCCTTTCAACGCAAAGGAGCAGCGTCTCTACTCCGAGTTCCTCACGGATGGATGAACTTCTCACCCTATCTCTAAGGGAGACTCCAGCCCCCCTCCTGAGAAAACCCATTTCAGCCGCTTGTACCCGCGACCTCTTTCTTTCGGTCATGACCCATTCATTCATTCAGTCTGTGCAATTCAAAAATTGATTTAGTAAGCTCTTGAAACTTGCTTGTTGTGTGATCCACTGCTGTGAAGTCTGAAAGAGCCGGGCTTGCTGTTCCTCCTGCTTGTAGTCTTTATGTTAAGATAAGCTGCATGCCCCATATTAAACACAGAGTGATATTGACAACCACAAGCTTGGCAATAAAACAAATAAGTATCATCTTTTTTTGTCTTGATTTTTCAATTATTTGAGGAGCTTTGTCTTCCGTGCCCACCTTCAGGAGATAAAAGCAACAAAATAGGGGATTCGGAAGGCTTATTAATCATGCAGACATCTTAGCCCCATCATTTTCATGGTGAATACATGCAGAATGTTATCCAGTTCCATGCTGTGCTCAGACTCTCAGGGGCTTTTGTGTTGACAGGGAGACCCGGCACTTAAATTAAGACCATCTATCTTTCTGTTCCCAGGTTTACAATAGAACTGTAACCTTTCTGTGCCCTCATCACCCAGATCTGAAGTGACCTGTCTGCTGAAGTCTTCACTTCCACAGTTAGCCATGTTATTCTTGTTCCCTATTGACTCTGATCTGCTCATACTGTACCAGACACTGTCAAGCCGCTGTAGTGTCTGCTGCTGTTGAATTATTGTTCTTACTCTGTGGAATTTTACTTTTCAAGCTGCTCTCTTCAGACATCTGAGTCCCACATGAGACCAGTCAGTCATATGTTGCTATGGACGGTCTGCGGCACTGGCTTTGTGTAACTATGTACCTGGAAACATGTCCAGTCCAGCACACCCATTTGATTCACTGCACACTGTATATAAATACACACACACGAGAACACATTGAAAGGATATTTCACTTGGAATAAGTGAGATGGAAATCATTACAGTCCAGTGTCTGGGCACAAGGTATCCTTGACAGTGTTCTTGTATTGTGGCAAATTACGATAAGTGACGATTTGTTATGTGATTCATTATATATACTTGGTTGTCAATGTGGATCATTTGACCAAGAAAAAGTAAAAGTAGCTTGTATTGTGTTTATGATGTCATTTCTGTCTTTGCAGTATCAAAATTGAAAAAAATAAGGATGACTAAAGATACATACATTTAAATTTTAAAAGAATATTTTTTTGGAGTTCCTCATTAAGACTGGAAATGGAGAAATAGATAACCTAGATCCGATTCTAAATCCACCTACAGCACCTCTAAACCTCACTAATAACTATGATATATTACAGGGGTGTTATTGGGACTGGGAAGAACAGGAAAACCTATTACCACTTATTACTGGGATTCATGGATTATCATTATAAGATGGTTACCCCTGTTTCTAGCCTGTAGTCACATTTAGATGTGTTACGTAAGTGGAGCCAAATCAAACGAAACTAGCTAAATCTGTTTTGTCAATGTCAGATATTCTTGACATCTCCAACTTGGAATTACAATTAGCAGGCTGATATAGCATGAAAGTATTATACTGTGTGTGCCGTGCTGAAACTCTTAGGAATCCCAGGAAGTTACTTGTGGCAGCCAATATAGTGTTGCAGGAATGAGTCCTAAAACCCAGAAAAAAATATGGACTGGTGTTAACACAGGCTTAAGACATGTTCAGGTCTTGTTCTAGGATATAAACTATATCAGTAAATACCCCACCATGTTGAAGCTTTAACATGTCTTAAAAAAGGTGAAAATGTCATCACACCAAACAGGCATAATCTTTTTACCTCTTGCAATTGCATTCATTTGTGAAGATTTTCTTACTAAACAATACATGAAACTACCATAAACTGTTTCCTAGTCCCATTGGCTTTTTGTCGTGGGAACCATGGAGATGCTAACTTCACTATTGTGTGGCACAAAACCCCAACAGAACAACAGAATGTCTATTTTACACTAATGTTTTTATGCAGATTATGCAAAAGAGATGCATGGTATTCAGAAAGTTTTAGAGGTGCTAGTACTAGCTTAATTTTTACTAGCTTCAGGACACAAGATTGATATTGATCTGTTCATCTTACTCTCGGTAGGAAAGCAAATGAGCATATATCCTGTAAATCATCTTAAAGCTGTCCTATCCCATCAATCCTTGTTAATGGATTCCTTTACAAATGTACTTCACCTCAGATTTTTCAAGTGAAATGTCAGTGAAGTGTTACAGGAAAATAATACGCCTGCTGAGCTAACATCACCAGATATTTAAAAAAAAAAAAAAAAAGCCTTTCCTTTTCTTTTTGTGTTGTATCGTTGTAAGGACTGTCCTCCTTGTATCCTGTAAACTATGTACCATACATAAGGCAAAAACATCTACTGGATGGAGACAAATGGAGTTGAGGCACTCTGAACCCCCTAAAATCCTGAGGCAGGGAACAAGGGTTGAAACGAAATAGCTCTGACCTAAATAGATTTTACAGCCGCTCCTTCCGCGCTGGGGGAGCCAGCATATGCAGAAAACATCAAGCAGAGGTGAGCAGCAGCAGACATTATCTTCCTCTTTGCAGGGATAGACATGAAATATATAGTGGAGTTAAGCTCAATGCCATGCACATTGTAGCAAACGGGTAGGAGCTGTGAGATCCAGGGATGCCAAGTCTTACATAACTCTGCCCAGCTAGGGTGTATTTCAGCCTGCCCAAACATAAAGCCCCCTCCTCTCTTCATCCAGGTAACCTCTGCAGTTTCTTAGAGAGACATACATTACTGATGCAGTGACAGAAAGCTAGAAGGAAAGAATGGAAAAAAGGAAGGTGCAGTTTAGGATGTATGGTAGAGAAACGTGAGGCTAGAGAAGATAGTGAAGATTGATTTCACCTCAGAGTTTATGCTGTCTAGACTTCCTCTGATGTATGATGGAGCCCCGAGACCACCAAACCTCGGGGGTGGGGTGTGTGTGTGTGGGGGGGGCATTCATCTGTATCAGAAACCGCCATCTCCCTGTCTCCGGCCTCTTTCCAGGAGACGCTGCGGAGCCTCCATGGTGAACTGCAGAAGCTGTAGAGATTAGGTCATGGAAAAGCGGGGCCCCAAAGCTCGTAATTGCTTAATTGGATAGCCTCACTCCCTCAACTATTTCTCTAGTCTATCTTTCCCTTCTATCTAACTGCACATATTGATGAGAACATAAACCAGAAAGCTCTGTCTGAGAGGTGTGTATACGTACGAGTGCCTGCACGTGCATACTAGTGAGTAAACTATAGCCTGTCTGTGATTTGTGGTTTCTGATTCTGAGCCATTTTTTCCACTTCAAACCACAAAGTTCGTGTCGGTGTGCTGGTCATGGAGGATAGAGCTAGGAGGGGGGGTGGATGTAGGGATGTCTTTCGTGTGTGTGTGTGTGTGTGTGTGTGTGTGTGGGGGGGGGGGGTGATTTGTATCTTGTCTCTGGTGAGTCTGACTGTTATTATTTTACTCCGCCTACTGTCGAGCAGTAAAAGTAAAGTATGGGTTTCAATGAGCAAATAGCAAAGAGACTGATAAGAACCTTTTCACTTCAGTTTGTCCTCACAAGCTGAGATTGTATCAGTGATAGGGGCAATACATTCTTTAAATGTCCACTTGTTGACAGTCAAATGATTGTTCTCCACTACTCTTTGACATAATTGTTTGTCATCTATGCCCAAAAAAGCATTAAAACATGGACCATATTACTTTTAAACATCCTGTATTGGCTTTTACAAATCCACAGAGAGACGCTTGGCCCAATATGAGCCCACTATATACTTTGCACTACAGAACCTGGGTTATTCACAGCTCTCAGGGGCCACACTTTTGCTGCATTTACAGTAATCTCAACATCAGTGCTTGCTTTTCTGGGGGAACACCCAAGTGAGTGTCATTCCTGGCCAAGTCGTTATACCACTTCAGCGCTGAAGTGAAAGTCAGTAGACCCCGAGGCCCCAGAGGGCCGAAGTGAGGGCCACCCTAATACCGCAGAACAGTAAAGAACCAGAACAGAACTTAGAAATATTCAAGTCCTATGAGATCTCATGCTATACAATGACTTGTTCTCAAGGAGTAAGGCTTGCCAAGAGGAATGGTTTTGAGATCAGCCTTCCCTTCTGTCTCAGTGCTTAAAGGATGATGGATTTCTTTGTATATACAGAGAGTAGTGCAGTGCAAACATAAGTAGGGTTTTCACTTCTGATATAGTTCTCATTGATTTCTATAGATGCTGTTGTGACTGTTCTGACTAATTTAATCCCATGAGACTATCGCAAGTCCTTGGCTGTCCAATAACATAGCAACACACTCATCCATTCAGCTCGGGTTCTGAGCTGTTGAACAGATGCACACCGAGTCAAAGGATTTCCTCTTGTCCTAAATTTCTGCCATCCCTGTCAGTGCACAGAAGAGTTATGACACACGCCCCTGATGATGTCATTACTGTGTCAAGACAATGCAACAGATTGAACTACCTGCTGCAGACAAAGAGCAGGCATTTCCAGAGCACGTATGACTTAATTTCATAGGAAAATATTTGGATTCTCCTTCACTGTGGTCTTGACTTGACTACAGCTTAAACAATTATTCTTACCTCAATGTTTTTGTTGAGATTAGTACGTGTTTAAACATATTTCACCACACGTACATGCAAATTAACTTTATAACTGCCAGATGAACCCTGATGGGCTCGATGAAGTCAAACCATAAAATCATAATCACTCTCAACAACACGGTGACAATAAGGCTTTGGATTTCAAATAGGTAATGACACATTTAATGTTATCATGCTGAAGATTGTAAAACTGAGAACTTTGTTTCCACAGAGAAGCCAAGACAACATTATTCTTGGTATGCAAGTGTCGCAGTGCATTTCCAACATTTCCAGGGTGAAATGATGTGGTCATTTTCACTGCAGACAAATTAATATCTCTTCTGGGAAGCAAGGTGACGAAGCTATCAGCATCTACCATGTGTGTGTGGAATAAAATCATCACATGAAATCATCGACAAAATAAACAGCATGAAGAATGTCAGTTTAAATCTAACAGAAAAAGTGAGTTGCTTCATTTCCAGAGTGGTGTTCAGGCTTTTCTAAGCATTGTGGGCTATCTAATAGAGGCCAGACTAAACAGAAACAGCACAGTAACTTTAGACACAAAATGGGTGCTTGAACCTGTGTTAGTTTGTGAGATACAAACAGCTCAAGTGTCCTCGTAAAATCACGTTGGTGGTGGGCGGACAGATAGATGGAGGAAATTTTACACTGAAACGATAGATCATGCTACATAGTTTCACTTTTTACCACCATTATAATGACATTTTACATATTGGTTTCACTTTGTTTTGAAAAATAGAATGGATTTAACAATGGAAAGTTTAATCATCTTAACATTTGCTTTCGTTCTCAATCAACACATAACCTTTAAAACCTGTCTGACTGCTCATGTTTGTCGCCCTAATGGACTCACGCGTACAGCTCTGCAGATGGAGTTTGTCATGACATTATAGATATTCAAATTTTCATTTTCTGACTGAGCACAATTCATTCATCTTCTAAATATTTGATTAATTTGATCCTTTAAGGCCTAGCATTTGCTCCTTGTACAGCAGGTCCACTATGAACACAGCAGTTAGGTTTCACTTCACTGCTGGTGTAGCTTTGCCACTTTAGAAGACTGTCACCTGTGTCAGTGATGGTTGTTTATTCCTGACAGTCCCTATTTTTTAATGATAGATTCACTCTTAAACAACATTTCTTCACTGGATTCACTTAATTTTGCACATATTTCAGATAATAACTAGTGTTGATAGTAAATATGGAGAAGTTTCTTCTTTCCTAGAAAAAGTTATAGGGGTACATTGATTATTTCTGACTGTATTTTCTGCTATTTTCAGTCTGCTGAAAAATGTACCCCCTATGTAAAATGCAAAGATGATGTCCTACCATCAAGTATTATATTAATTCCTATTTCAGATCATAAGTAGTAACGCTAAATATTATTTCTCTACAAACGATTTAAGACTGTATTTTTTTGCTATTTTCATCTGCTACGAAATGTACCCCCTCTCTATAATGCACAGATGATGTCCTGCCATCACCCCTAGTACAGCTGGTATAGGGCAATGTTATGATCAACAGATTCTTCTCCACAACAGGAAATATCATATTTTATTAAATGACAGCAGTTATAAAACAACATAAAATGTTGCATGTGCATGTCAGCAAAGGACAGCAGTATTTTAATGCATTTTCCAGACTTGTTGTGCAATTTCCAAACCTCAAGCTCTGGAAACTTTCCATTTATTTTCCATATGTCACTTTCCAGACCAGAATTCTAAGAATTCAGTGTGTAGTTTTACCATCTTCCCAATATACTTATTTACCATTTGAGGTAGCTTGCACTATAAATAAAAAATAAGTAAATGTGTCTTTATGGATGGACACCCCTTCAAGTAGTTCCCAGGGCTATGATAGAAGACTGTTACTGGCTTTAATTGGCTGTGAGAAATAGTTGCTGCTTGTCCAAGGGTGGTTTAATGATCCATAATGTGATAATGAGATTAACAGCATGTCATTTTCTTATTTACTGTTTCTTGCAAAAAGCAGCAGGAAAGTAAAGTCATGACATCAGTTTAACTCAACAGTCTACCCCATTAACAATCTGACACAACCCATATACAGAATGACCTCATACTTAATTTAACACATGGTGACCAAACCTAAATAGAAGCCACTGATAGCAAAAGTGTAGACGATAAAATTGCCTAAAGGATGTTTTTGAAGGCAAAGTGATGAATTAACTCAACTGAATGAAGTCATGTCACCATTTCTTTCTTTATATACATGTTGAAAGCAGATAATCTTGGGAATTAGAGCCTTTGGACGTTGGACAGCGCATGGAATTCTGTCTTTTTAAGTACCCACTGGGCTTCATGATTAGTTTCCATGCCTTTCATGCAAATTCAGCTCCCAGGCTTTATTTTCCACTCATTAAAACAGGCCCTCAAACTCTGGTTCAGCATGAGAAATCTCTCTGGTCATCACATTTCTCCACTAAAACAATACAACAGTGTGTCAACTCAGCACTTCCTGTTCTTCCCACGTTTGTTGTGGCTGTATGCCTGGGTCTCCGGCTGGGCCATATTATTGACTGTTGGAGAGAAGGTCCGGATGTGTGCGTGCTACAGGTGGTGATTCGTGCACAAACACACACACGTTCACTCAAATGTACATTACATCACTATAGTCTGGGAGGTTGAGTTACCTGGTGTTGCTCTCATCAAGGTTTCTTCTCTAATCATCTTAAACTTGCTGCTTGACACTCTGAATGTAGTGGGGGTGTGAGACGAATGTGTAGAGACACCAGTGATTGCATGTGTAGAAATAATCACCTTCCTGAAGGAAATGGGTCTGAGAATTACTTAAGGCATGACCTCATATAGCTGTGGCCATTCAATGTGTAAGTGCTTCATTGGAATAACGCTGAGTCTGCCATTATAAGATTATAAATTACTTATGTAAGGATTTGTACCGTAAAGCAAACTTCAGACTAATAAAAATGTCCCAGGCTGGCACATGGTGACTGACCCACAGACTCTTTACCCTATGCCCCACTTCTCACAGGTGAATGAAAAGATAAACAAACTACCATTGTATGATCTTGATATGGTTCACAAAATTCCTCAATGAATCCTGGACCCATGATATACTGGATCAGTGACAAGTGTAACATCATGTCTGCAGGCAGCACAGGGGAAACAGCACATCAGAGCCCTGCCAACAGCTTCAGTCCTCTGCCGGACATAGTGCTGCTGTGCAGGTCACTTGTGTTTTGGCAGCGTTGGAGCCCAGTCACTGCAGTAAAGACCAGTAAGACCCACTGAAGGCTGTGCAGTGCAACAAAACATAGGCAAAGCATGGTTTGGCACACTGTTGCATGAATTGGGGAAAAGGCAGGCTGCTTAGTTACACAATGTTTACAATTAGTGAGCTCTAACTAACTTACAACCTTTGACTGCAACAAGTGAGAAGTTTCTGAGGCGATGATGCTTGATTTGTCAGCTTCCAGTGCTCCGTGAAACAGCCAGACATGCGTGGCATCATGTTCACAACTAGGTCACACTTGCAGACAGTTATCATTACCAAAATGTGAAGCTTGGTGTGCGTTGCTTAGTTTTATGATTAGTGAAATAGCCCATCAAAGGTTACTGTCAAGTCTATATGTGATCAGTATAGGAGTGGCAAAGATTCAAAATAATTATACATTTCAGAGGGAATGGGTTGAAAAAAATGGTATGTAACATATAATCATTAACATCACAAGCAGGAACCATAATTAAACTTTTTGTTGTGTGGAAAAAAAATGTTCTTTTTCTGAATAAAGCTAAAGTATGATATTGACGACATACATTATGCACACTGATTTTATTTTAGAGGAATGTGGAAAAATCCCACGTAACCATGATCCTATGGCTGCAAGAGGCCACTAGTCCATTACTAAGCAGAGCAATTAGGACAAATACTTTCATCATATCTTGACTAGACCTACAACTCTGTTGTAAATCACTAGATTTGAAGATCTGTTGTAGGTTTACCAGTAATTGGTAAACTAAGGACTTATTGTTTTTACACATCTGTTTTTGATTCAGCAACAAAAGCACAATGTGTAGATAGTGAGCCAGAGATGTTTTGACGGATGAAGAAATAACAGACTTTAAACATAGGCTATCTGACTTATATAATCTATAGGCATTATTTGGGTATAGGGTTTCCCAAAACATGAATCCACCATCTTGTAATTCCTTGTTCATCTATGAATTTCCAGCTATCTTTTTTTTTTTTTTTTTTTTTTTGTAACTCTCAGAACCCGGAACTGTTGTGTTTTGTCTTCAACAAAACCATGTCTGAAGTCAGAGTAATTTGTTGCAGTCAGAAAAGCAATCAGCATTATTGTGTCAGAATGTGTTTTTGCCATACTTTCAGCTGTCGATGATTACTTGTAAGCTGTGACCAGAGGCTGTCTGCAGTCTGCCTGCCTCCATGCAGAGACTCTAGCTTCTGAGCCTTTTATTCTCTCTTTAGGCAGGATGTCAATAAACTCACTGAAGCTTTTGGTCAAGCCAGACAGAGGAACTGCTCAAAGGCATTTTATGGAGGATCTCGTAAGTTCAGCACACAGATGTTGAGTATATTCTGAATTTGGAGGGAGAGTAGGAGTCGTAGATCTGCAAAACTATGTATGTTACATTTTGGGTCAATGCAGTAGTTTAAGTGCTGTTTCTAAATATAATACATGCATTCAAAACCTCTGCAGACTATATAGTATTTCAAGAAAACAGGTGAAGTTATTAACAACAAATATAGGCTCTTTTCGGTCATTTATATGGTCTAAGGAGCCACAATCTGTAGAGTAAACCGAGCCAAAGATTCTCAAGCTGCATCTGACTGCGTCCCATATGTTGGGTTACACTAATACCAAGAAGCAGGAGTGAATAATGCACTACTTAACGGGCCTTTTATTTGTTATTCTTTGCTTCTTAAACCTTTAAAGGGGTCATGGGTCAAAGTGACTGCCTGGGGGGAGATGTAGTTGATTAAGTATGCAACATGGTGGCAGTATCAGCTGAGTGCAGAGAGACGGAGAGACATCGCAGACTCCTCAGGGGACAGGGAGAGAACCGGGGTCTGGTAACAGGATCCAAAGTGGTGAGGGGTGATGTCATGAGGAAAGACAGGCGGTTGGCTTGGCAAACCAGTGTGTAGATGGATATATGGAGCGACAAAGCTGCAGACAGATCATACATGTAACGCCAACTTTGAAAACATCTGACCATCTTTAACTGAGAGTCAGTTGTAACTTTCATGTTACCTGGTTGATGTGATTTATCCATACCTGCTGGATAAAATCTGTTACCAAGCAAAGACATACAAAAAGGAGTCGTACTGCCAGATTTAGCACCAATTGATATATTATTTCATAGACATTCTCTTGCTTTATCAGACCTAAGTTAGTGGGCGTTATAGAGGAATAGCAAACTTATTACTTATTTCAGACAAAGAAGGCACTATCATTTCAGGGAATTTTATTTTGCATTTTTAAGCGTGCAAGCTTCTCTCCCATACATGGTTTGCCCTTGACAATCTCTCACTCCTCTTGCACTTGGAAACGCTCTCTCTTCTGGTTTTCAACATACTTTCTGAACAATCTTGCCACAGCTTAAGTCTGCTGTTTTCAATACGATCACAATAAGTGTAGACATCTGTTATGTCAGCACAGGTGTGAAATTTGGATCAGGAGTACGCATGGTAGGCCTTCAGTGAGGGTGGAGTGGGGGTCGAGTATTTAGCCAGCAGGTGTCACTGTCCATCTGCAGTGCTGAGGGCTGTCCTCAGATAGCATCAAAGCTCCTGATAACATATCAAGTCTGAAAATATGTGAAGCATTTCATCCTTTCAACTCAAAGGTATCTCACTTTTTTCAGACTCCTCCGAGTGAGAACTGCCCCGGGGCTCCCCATAGGATGTTTGTGATGCTTTGGACATGTGGGTACAGAGGCAGGCATTCTGTCCTGCCTTTTGGGGGGGTTGCACACTACAAGACATTTCACCAGGAGGGATCCTCTGGTTTCGCCCTGCCTGGTCTCCAAATTATGTTTTGTCACAAAAACACACGAGAAGTGAAACGGGACATGACGTTTTACCATGCGTGAAACAGGATTTCTGGATGTCTGCCAGAAACAAGCACTCCAAGTTGTTGGCAGCTGTTTGCAGTGATTAAACAAAAAAAGAAAAAGGTAACTTAACATCTAGACCGCTTTTTTCAGCTAAATAACAACATATACAGGAGTGTTGTTAATCGGTGCAGGTCCAAATCTTGACAATTAGGTGCAAAGTATTTGAAATCTTTACTATATTGTGTTCTAAAAATATATAGCATCCCCTATTGGCAAGGATTGAAACAATACAGTGTGTAAATAGTTGAATATTTTACCATAATGGGATATTTAAACATTTTAAATTGTAGTGCAGCACTAAGGGTACGTCCACACGATCGAATAAGACCTTTTTTTTTCTCTGTCGTTCTTAAAAGGTTTTCTGTCCACACAGCCTCGGCTCAAAAAATATCAGCGTCCACACGAAACCAGTAGACCAACTAATGATGCTTTAGTACATATGCGAGGCCTGGATGTGGTGCTGGAACTGCCACAGAAATATAGCAACAATGGAGAAGAACAGACGGGGAGATGCTGTGTATATTACAAACATCGGTGAGCAACTTTTTCGCCAAATCTGGCAACTTCCCAAATCCTCATCCATCCTATAGAGAAATCTAGCGACTGTTTCTGGTGTTATTAAAGACTTTTGTGGTGTTTTAGAGAATCTGATGCATGAATCACTCTGCAATTACTGTCCTCAACGAGCAGCGGGTGCTGCTGTGAGCCCCTTCCCCGTCCCAAAGCACTCACGGGCGCTGTCCCACAAGATTTAACAACTTTTTGGACCTTCTTAGCAACTTTATTTATAAAAAGCGACTAGTGACCAATTTAGCGACTTATTCAGACCATCATGGAAAAGGGAGAAATATATGGTCGGCCTTCTTCATTCCCATGCATGTCGCTCAGAGTACAGTTTAGTATACAGTCTATTGGTCCGCTCTTTCCACGCAACAGCACTGTTGCCGGGGGGTTAAGGCCGGAGTTGGGGCGATGACGGCATTGTTTAACAAAGGATGCGGTTTTGCCGTCCAGACGACAACATCATGGGGGGCGTTTTTGAAATCCTCCCACTCTTGGACCCGGTTTCAATAGGTACAGTTTTCAGGCTCCATTAACGCCGGCTTTGTGTGGGTGGTTGGCCAAAACGATACTAAAGTTGCGTGGTTACAGGAAAACGCGTCTCCATGTGGATGGGCCCTAAGTCGCTTGAGTGCCCCCCCCCCCCCCCCCCCCATTATCATGGGGGCACCCCCTGGTCCGCTGAGGACTTACAGTCCTGTGTATATGCGGCGACTGCTCTGTCCACTGAGCCACCAGGAGCCCCGAATGCCCCTTCAAGGGGGATAATTAACTATCAGTCATCTCTGTGGAAAGAATTCTAAATCATTTGGAATGTGATGCCATGGAGCAGAATGACACCAAAGGAGACCTCCTCTGAAAAGCAGATGCACATAAATCTAACTAACCATGTCTCTGGAGATGAAAGTGACTCATACTGAGCAACAACACGTTGGTCTTGTCCCCCTCTACTCACATGGTTGATAATGTTTTCCAATCACGCAAGAACAAGTTGTGTTCCTTCTCAAGCTGACACAAGTTATGACTTACTGTACTAGAATAATTCAGAGGAAGCATACAGATGGACATAACTGGGAGCGGCCATTTTAAATTCTTAAAGTCTTTACACATTTATTCCTGTGAATACATGAGAGTTCCTGGAAGTACTCGGTTGTAAACTCTTCAGCAGTAACCGATTCCATCTTCCCAACATTTTTGAGGCAGTTATGTCATTTGGTTCCATTTTAATTTAACTTGACTGCATTTTATTACACACATTAAAATTAAGTGCATTTAGGGCACCTATACCAACTGCTGTGTTGCACCAACAGCTTTAAATCTCCCTCGTAAAAATTGCAATGAAATGCAACTAAATTCTTCTCAGGTGACACATGTGACTGCCACATTTGACATAGCAATGAGTTTAAGTGTTAATTTCATTACAGTAGATGTTAAATATTTCAGTGTAGTATGATTATATAATGCAACATCAAGAGAGTGAAAAACAGTAGACCTTTATGCTTATGCTCTTCTTCCACTTTTGACCCTGTCTCCTATCTGGCTAAAGGATGGTTATCATAAAGATATATCAGTAAAACACCAGGGGAGGCCTTTTAATAGCTAACTGCTGACACAAAGTTCACTCACGGATTCTTTATGCATTATGATACCATTAGATCCTAAATGATGATTGCGGGTTAATTCGGAAAGACTGTTGTTCTGGAGCGGACTTGCTTCCAGATGTGATCACCTGGCATTTGGATGAATCATTTTCACCAGTATTTGACCCCCCCGGCAGTGAGTATTTTGGTCTATGTTTATATGAGATAAAGTTCCAGTCTCACAGTCTTTTTGATCTCATTTAGCTACCATACAGTCATTCATTGTTTTCTATTACAGCATCTTAAATCTCTTCCGGGATAATTAGCCTTTTATCATTTGTTCTCTGTGATTCAGGGGCCTTTTATCAGCCGTTTTCCTAATCCTCTTGTCTTGTGTCTCAGGGAGTTGTAGGGCACTGCTCTGTGTGTGTTGCGTAAAAAACGGGTGGACAGATGAATGTGTCTCTCTCATCTTCATCCTTACAGGCCCTAAGCCACAGGCCACATGAAGCTCTGTAGTCTCTGAAACACATCTGGTGCATCTGGATGCTGCGGGATACACAAACACACATACATACATACACCAACAGTGCTTCATGCCCACGCTTACAGATGCTTGTGCACACAGACAACCACAGGCATGCCTTTCCTTATTTACTGCATGTGTCCTTCCATAACTGTGTATGATTCTTGTTAATATTTCTGAGGATGTTGCAGTAAAATGCCCTCAATTTGTGGGGCACTTTGTCACCTCTCTGTCCTTAAAAAGGAAGATCTTTTCCTGGAATCCCATGTACTTATTTTTAATTTATATACAAACTAAAACATATAGAGGACTCTTTAAATCTGCCTAATGAGAGTTGAATCCTTGAGTCCAGATTCCAAACATACCTACAAGCTCACTTTGACTAAAGCATTGGGTAAAAACCCCAAATAGCCCCCAAGATAAGTTTGAAGAGCTCTAATGACTCTTAATTGACCAGCTCTTTGAGTATGGCCTGCCATGTCATCAAGTTGCAAGACAGCATGCCTGAACATGTATGGAAACTGGGGAGTTATTTAATGATTGAACACAATGGTCAATTCATGGGATTGAGCCATGCTTCCATTATAGTGTAAATCTGTTTCACTGCTCTTGGGTTGTAAACAAGAGGATCCTGGTCGAATTAATTCCTGCTATTTGATTTTGTGACTTTCTCCAGAGGTCTCCCCGAAGAGAAAAGATACATTTTTTGTCTTTTTTCCTCCAAGAAATATCAGCAAAAATGTATATAAAAGAGAGTGACCAATGTCATCTGTCTACCATTTCACATGGCAGTGTGCCACTATTTAGTAATGTGAAACAATTATATAGCCACATTACCCTCTAAGTGTTGACTTATGATACCAGCAACCAAAGACCCGTGCTACAGTATTCTGTTAAACGCCCATTATTTACCAAACTCTGTAATAATAGCAAAAGGGAAACCCCACCCCCTCTATTCCTTATGTACTGGCTTCTATATAGGGGACATGAATCCCTACAAAAAACCAAACCTAAAGAGATCTGTGGCCATCCAGCTCTCAGTTGTGGCACTGAAAGGGGTTTTAGTGGATCGCTCATCAACAGAGTGAAGACAAACCCTGAAATTTGCACCATGTTTGCCTTTCTGTTTCTGTCTGCCTAGCAATTTTGTTAACCGTTGCAGATGCTCGAGGGCGACGGACCAGATTCTGTGTGGCCTGCAGGCACTTGAATGTAAAGTAAAATTCTTAACGTTTTGTTAATTTATTGAATGGAAAGAAGTTGTTCCTTTGGACTGGTCTTGGATCCGTCTTTGTATGTTCATTCACCAGGACTGCGGTTTGGATCGATGGCATGTAAACTGATCCTGGGTATCTAAGAAAGACAACTTCACACTGGAGTCAGGGGATTTGAGCCATACATGAGGTTTGGCTTGTCGTAAGAGATTTTCCCTCTCCTCTGGACACTGCCAGTCCAGCTGCTTCTTTGCCTGCCTCATATAGGCAGCACCTACCCACATAAAAGCCTAGCTCATTTTCAGTGAATCGTGCAATCCCTGGAGTTTACCAGTCACAATCAAATGTTTTATTTGGGGTCATTTTATAATGCCAAGGCAAACCTCAAGGACTAATTTTAGCAACTATATTTAAAGATAAATAGGTGTTTAATAGAACAATAGCTGCTTATGCACTTATTTCAGTTTTGTGATAATTCATTTTCACATAATTACACGCAATGTGATTCAAGCTCTACAGTCAGGATTAACTTTTTAAATGTGTGGATCAAAAACTTTTTTGTTTAAATGAACGTAGCCTTAAAGTTGGTAATGACAAAGATAACGTCACTCGTTGTGACAAATCCACAGAGAATCTCCACCCAGTTCTGTAGTTCAACTCTACTGCACTCTCAAAAACAGACAGAGGCCGAGACATACTCTTTGACCCCATGGGAGCTATGGAGAATGACAAGTAACTGGAGCTGCAATGTTGGAGGGTTACAGCAGACAGTGCTCGAAATAGTTCTGCTACGGTGCTCTTTGGGTTTGCTCAGCTTTTGTGTACAGTCAAAATTGGTGTTGGCCGATATACTCTATACATCTTAAAATTTTTGTGTAAAATATATTTCGACCCAAGGCCAACTTCAGACGCCTCAGTCAGACAAATAAATCATCCTCACGTTCTAGGGTCGTGCGCCAGCTATTGAGCCTTTTGGCTAGTACAGACCAAATTGTATGTGTTGAACCCCAGTGATATAACACGATATGAATCTGCGACTCACACTCTATTTTAGCCTCCTTGCCAAGCACAAAACAGCAGACACAATAGCAACTAGCTGGTGAACTGATAAATAGCTAAACATTCCAGTTGGTCAGAGAAAAACAGAGTTAAAAGGAGAGTGTATATTGGTTTAGGATTAGCCAGAGAGGTGGCCAGAAACACACTCCAAATGAATACTAAGCTTGTTCTGTGTCTTCTTTGTGTGTACATAAGCAATAGCTTGCTAATACGTTGGCCAAACAAGCCTAACGTTATAATATAAGTTTGTGAGACAGGGTGCATGGGAACACGGACATGATGCACTCTTTTGTGTCAACATATTTCCTTTGATGTCAGGAAGCTTAACACTGCTAATGATCACTCTTATACACAATCTACCAACACCATTAGCTCTTCAAGTGGGGCTAATCAAGCAACAATCATCCAAAGTGCTCCTCTTGTTCACTCAATCATTCAGGGGAGAGGATGTAAATATTTAAGAGTCAGAGGAGCTTTCTATTTCCATGGCTTTTTAAAATGATGAGACATTTTGTTACTGTATAAACAATGGAGCTAATATAGTGATTGTAGGGGTGGATAACCACAGATGTTACAGTGACTGCTGTGTAGATTGTTCTCACATTTCTGGCAAGTGTTTCCATAAATATTTTTGCACACCAAAGAGAGGATTTATAACTTGCTATAGAAAATAAGCTATGTTGTGGTGGTGGTTCTTTGCTTCAATAGTAGGGGCATGTGCGTCCAAAGTCTTGCGCTATTCAATTACAATTAGTGTTTCACAATGGCGAGATATATAGCTGTCTCTACTTCTATCAGCCCTTTAAAAAAGAAAGTCTATTTTTATTGCTCATATTGTTGTGGTTAAAATGGATACTATCTCACAGTGAACTCGTGAGAACTTTTTCTTACTAGCAGCGGAGGACAGTGGCATGTAACATTGTTGATTGCAAATAAATAACAATAAAAGATGGTTTTCTATAGGGACAAACAAATTTGACTGCCCACTCTTAAGAACAATAAACAGTATTTATTGTAATTGGTCCCATCTGGACACAGTAGGATGAGGGTTGCTGTGGGAATAACACGAGCGGATTAAGAGCAATTACTCAGCAGATGATACAACTGTCATGCTGTAATCCTAGATATTGTTAAATTTGATTTCAAACCTCTGCAGCTGAAATGCACCAAATATTTGGAACTGGTGTAGTCAAACCTGTCACTCAAAACCCCAGTGATCACAGTGGAGTATAAAGTAGCTCTCCATCTTTCGTCCATTGAAATGTAGCAACATGCACATGGAATTAAAGAGATCTTGAAAGCTGACTAAAGAAATAATTTCATGAGCATTTGTGTGCCATTACATCCTTAAAATGTTTTGAGTTTGATTTTGAATCCAACCTTAGTAAGCCACTTGTGCATCTAATTTCCTTTTAAACAATAGTCAAAAGAGAATAAATTGATTCCCTCCTTACGTCCCAGTCACACTGCAGAACTCCCAATGGCCATTTTGCAGATGTGGAGCGATTGAAAAGCGTTTATTGTGTGACCAGGCCCTTTGGGTTGCATTGAAAAGAGTCCCTCAATGAGAGTCTTTGTAGGAAGATACAGTAATTGTCAGATCAAATAACTCTTCTGCTATTTCACCCCTAACTTACCTTCAGAAATTCTCAACTGTTGACAGCAGAGCAAGAGTTAGTGCTCTGCTGAAGGAACAAGCTGAGAACCGGAGGGAAAATCTGTTTTGAGGTTGTTGGAATAACAGCTAACATAAGGGATTTTTCAGGACACATGACATTTAAAAAAAAAAAAAGAATCCAGCACAGTGGCAGGACTTGGTTTAATACAGAGTCAAAACACTTCATTCCCCTCTGTAGATTGTTTTACCAGTTAACGTGCACAACATAATCTCTTCCTATATTTGGCTTGTCAAGTACATACAGTAGGCTAGAACATTAAGAAACCATAAGAAACATTAAGAAATATATTACTCATTACTACAGTTTGTATAATGAGTAATATATTCTTTGCATTGCATTAAACATTCTGAGCCAAATTAATTGTAGCAGAAAAGAAAAATATTACTGTGAACATTGCTTGGCAACCAGAAGCTACCATATTTGTCATTTTATCATTAAGTTTGTGTATAAAGTCTTCTAAATTCTTAGAAATTACTAGTTAGTGTCAGACAAAATCAAGTTGCATTATCAAAACGTATAAAATATCTTAGCTAGTAACAACTAAATTAATTCTTATGAAAATAATCAACCATAGGACATGACTGTAACATCACAAGCTGTAGCGTAACTTTCAAAAATCGCAATTTTAGCGGGCAAAAGTATAAAGTAAATGGCTAATAATTTTAAATGTAGGTATTAATCTGTTTTATAAGTGGATACTAAGAAAATGTGTTAATCAGGGTTATTATTCATGCAGTTTAGAATGAGTTCCTATAATGTTAACCTAGCTTACATTATTTAGTCATTTAACTGACATAACATTTTGTAAATTTGAAGTATTTTTGGAAATGTATGAGTTAAGAAACTCCCCAGTGTAATTAATAGGCAGCCTTTTAATCAAAAGTCAGGTCATACATGTTGACCATACATAGCATCACTTGCCTTGGATTAAAACATGGTCATATTAGCAAGCTAATGTTAGCTTTGTCAGTCAATTCAGTTCGATTGGAAGCAACTGGGTGTAAATATTTTTGTAACTTATAATGCAAGAGTAGTAGTTTCTGTGCTGAAACCACTGTAAACACATTGTAACAAAAAGGCTTAGTTCGAACTTATTAAAAGCTAGTGCAAGTAACATAGCAGCGTAACTATGTTCCCCGGGTCCTATGTTCCCCTGGTCCTATGTTCCCCGCTTTGTTCCGGGGATCTTTTTTTGGGGAAAAAGGGATGACCCTCAGTAACACTAGCATGAGAGTGGATGTAGCCACAACTCAGGAGGATATGGAAAAGCTAAGCGCAGAGAAAGCTGCAGAAGAGAGGAATGATTAAAAGAAAATGCATGACAGGCAACAGGATGGGACTGTTGCTCACTCGGGATAGAATAATATGGACACTATATCTTTTTGTCATTCTAGAGCTGGGCAGCAGCACTGATTACAGCCTGCTGTTGAAATATGTTATGTCAAAGGACACAAGAAAAATAGTATGATGAAGATAATGTATTCTGTGGGTAACGAGGGCCGGACTAGATAAGCTGTTGCTTTCGGTCATGTGAATTGTAAACCAAGATAATGTATGCTGATGATTTATCTAACTGGCATGCCCAAAATAAGCAAATAAATAAAACACCATATCCCACCATCTTTTCAGGCTTTAGCCTATGTCGTGTTTTTACTAGAAAAAGATGGGTGGCTAAGATAGATAATAGCTAATGGAAGCAGACCCAGGAGGAAAAAAAAGTAAGCACATTTTCTCAACTTATATTACTCACTTTAAATGCTGTTAGTACCACATTCCCCACAGGAACAATTTACACAGCAAGCAGTTGCCACATCATGGGAAAGAAAATGTCAGCAGGAGCAGCATCTCCGAAAAACATGCCAGACCTCTAACCCATCGTTGTATTTCTATCAGTGCTTCTGTAATTGCATGTTGGCATATAACATAATACCTCTGTCAGCAAAGGTTGAATGGGATAACGTGAGAATGTAAGAAGGAAAACATGGTTCCACTTCTCTCATTGGTGGGCTCTGAGATTTCCCCATCCATCACTCTTTAATCTGTTTTGATCAGGACTGTTCTCATCCAGAAGAACCGGATGGAGGAAATGTCAACGGTGAACATTTAGTCGTATGACTTGCTAAAACACCTGAATCTTGTTTTTTCAGCTGCTGGTTTGTCCTCACATGCTTGCTGTTTGGTTGCTTTTTGATGTGATCCATGTCTGTTTGCATGTTTGTCAGTGAGACACAGAGCAAAAAGGGGCATCCTGCATTGATGCACAGCATGTTTATTATTAATCAATCACTTGCAGGTTTCACAGCACCGGACCCAAATTTGAAATTACAAGTTTTTCCACATTACACTTCTGCCAGTGTGTCTGACCTCACTGTGTGAGCCCATCCTCAGTTATAAAGTCAAAGCAGGTTAATGTTGATCGTGGGGGAGGAAACAAACCCTGAAATACCTCAATGTTTTGCTCCAGCTAGATGAAATTGTGACTGTCATTTGTCATTACACAAAGACTGAAAGTCACAAATCCCTTGACCTGACCTAATTGCACCAATGAAATATGTTTATAACACTTGTAGACACAAGTAAAAGTGAAATGTGTTCATATTTTTTACAACACCATTGATCTTTAATTTAATAACTGGCAATACATATTTATAACTGTACATGTGTATAATCATTTCCATATATCTACATTACCAATGCTACAATAATTGATATTGCATGTCTCCCTTCCTCTATTTGCTACAGCTGTAAGGATGTAGCGTATGGTGTATTTTTAACCGTCCAGATGTGACTGTTTAAAGACCATCTGGACTAAAGTCCACATCAGCTTGTCCATTCAGTAAATACCGTTCAGGAAGGGCAGGTACACAGCCGCTCACATTATTCTGCCCATTGTCATGCTGATATAATACCCATGGAGGTCCATGAAACACGGGAACACATGCAGAACCATCCATTCAACACGCCATGAAGCATTTAATTTAATTATTGGTCTTTTGAAATATGAGGTCAACTAGCCAACCTGAACAAAGCACAGGGGCATTTAGCATGTTCATCATTTGGAGCTTTGCACTAGATGTGCTTTGATTTGAAGCCATTTGATAATCTCTGGATTTGTCTGTGAATACACAAGAACCAGAACGGTACTCAGCTGTGACGATCTGTTGCTGGTGACATAGAGGACAAGATCACTCAGGAGGCTTTCACATCAGGGACCCAGATCCAGTTTGTTTGATTAGTGTGAATATCCTTCTACTTCACAGAATATTCATAATTAATATTCTCCCAGTGAATATTAATGATGTGTCTGGCTGTAAACTTGGACCTCAAAGAGACTTTGTAAGTATTTTAATTCTGTCTTGGTAGAGTTCATATCTAGATAGTTTGGAGTATGATCTGGCTTTTCTTCAAACCAATCACAGCTTAAGTCTTACAAAATAGTTTGTGGAGGGTCTTTCGTCCGGTCATGTGCCGGCCCTGTACATTCGGTAAGCCAAACTAATATTTGGATAACCTTACTCTCCACATGCAAATCCTGCAATAATGAATTAATCATTCTTTAGTATGACCACACCGATGTAATTGGCCCTGTGTCATCAGTGGTTTTTGTCAAGATCCTTTCAAATACCAAAGCTGTGTAACCAAGAAAAGCTAATGATGCATTATTCTCCATTCTCCAAATGTACAGAATACAAGTATAAAGACACTGTTAAAGAACATAAAATGGGTTTATAAACAAATACTCTCATATCTATTTGTATGCATTCTATACCATTTTTATGGGCATTACATGCTATTTGTATGAAAGTATTGTAATTTACTATGGTTATTAATTAAAAAAAAAATATATATAGAAAGATATATTCCAAAGAATTACAAGTGGTTGACAGTTAAGTGGAGACTTAATGAGTAGCACTTTCAGAAAATGAAACCTATGGTTATCAACACTAGAGCTCTCACAACCACCCTGAGTTATGATCTATTTTGATATTGTCTTTATACAGTTGTGGTTGTGTGATATCACAATGGTGGAAAAACTACTCTGTCAAACTACCTCCTATTATATTTTTAAAGTTGAGATTCAGCTGTATTCCGTGAAAAGCTTGTGGGCGATTAATCAATCCATAAGCCTGTGAAAGTTCTCATTCGTCCAGGTCATCATTCAATCAATCCATAACAATGTCGGAGAAAAACAAAAGTCAAGCCATCAATCTTCATGGCAGAGCAGCCACACTGACTGCACAAGAGAGATTTATGGAATAATTAATGCTTGGGCAATTTCAACAAATTGAAATGCACAAAGTGTGCTGCTGAGCTCTTAGGGCTGGATTAATATGCTTTATTTTTACTATAATGAACTACCACCAACAATGAGTTGATGGGACAAAATGTTAGTATAGTTTAATCCTCTGTGCCCTAGATTCAATTGTTGTCCAGAAATTATTAAAACATAGTATAGATTATTTTGATTCAATCTCACACACTCCATCCAGCAGTTACTACTACTGTAGATACTGTATTCAACCTGTTCAGCAGCTTGGTCAGTGTCGTCAAAAGTTATGCCACAAACTTTCTCAATTTATCGTTGTTTTGTTGCCTAAACCTAACTGTACCCTGCATGTTGAAAAGTGACGCCAAAGGGGTACCCAGAGTGTTAGAAAGTGACGCCAAGGGGTCCTGATCAAGCGGCCAAATGAGTTAGAAGTGAGAATTTGTTGTAATATTCACTTGAGCACCAAATGTGTATTAATCTTCAGCAGAAAATAGTCCCCAACAAATGTGTCATTTTGCTAAAGAATATAATGCCAAGGTGTTTTAGTAAATTATTTGTTAATATTTTTATTGTTTTGAAAATTAAACCATATATTTGTGGCCCGTTTTTTCAAAGCTTTTTTTCTTCGGGGCCACAGACAGATGGAGTTGTCAGAAGGTACTGAGAGATGAACAACTGCATTGTTGTTTTTGTTTTTTTTATCAGCTTTATCCATTGAAGAATAACAGCTTACTGTATATCCATTAAGTGTAACTATGCTTATTTACCACTTTAAAAGTTCAAATCAATTCTCCATGAAAGCCAGAAACAAAATATCAGTGCAAGAAAAAGTCTGTATTTGTGCTCAATTCTGTCACTCAATATGTGATGTCTATTCAATGAGAAATTATCTTGGCTGTGCTCTAAAGAAGAACAAATATTATCTTGTACAGAGATCAGTGTGGACCGGAGAGGACAAATAGTACCAAACGTACTGCTGAAAAATTTAGCCAGATATTTGAAGCTGTTTTTCTTAATGCTGTTGCATAACAAATTGAGTTACTCAAGACCAGACTGGGAAGAAGTTTTTCATGAGGTTATAGTGGCATCTTAAGTTATTTATGATGGTTTATGTTGGACAAATGTTATGCGAGAGTCGTTTGGATAGTAATGAACCTGTCATAGAATTTATTTCATAAATTTTAATTCCTCAGAAAGAATGTGTGCCCTCACGGCTATTTAAAATAAGACTTCTCACCTCAGATGAGTCTGGGGGATAGATCGCAAGAAGTGGCCAAACTCCAAGATTGGTAGTTACCACCTTCTCCTAGACGAAGCAAACGGTTAACCTCTTTAACAGATGCTATCATACTTTGTCTGCCTGTCTCAACACATCTCTGAAGAATTTTCCACTCAACAGCTTCTACATAATCTAGTAAAGGGACCAAACCATGATCTGTCTGCTTCTATCCATTGCTGTTACGCCATTTCCAGGATCCTCTTCGGAGCAATAAATTGGAGTTAAGAAGTAGGTGGCCTTGTTGAAAAAGTATTGTCATTGTCTAGTAATGCCTGCTGTTATTCAATGGTTTAAGTGAAGTACCACTGACATATGAAAACTGCAAACTCTATTACTAAACTATTATTTTGTGTCTTTAAAACGTCCATGACTTTAATTGAATGCTTTCTTACCTAGAGATTGATGAGAAGATATTGAGTGTGGTATCAATCCTCTCATCTGACTCATCAGCATTCATTGAATGGAAATGCTTTATTTTGAATGTTGTCCTCAGTTGTTCCTAATATTTTTTGTCCTAGCATAATTGTTTTAAAGCTCACACCCACCACTTAAAGTTTAAAATGGGAAAACATAAGGAAAATAAAGTGTAATCAAACATGTACAAATGTGTGGTCCATGTTGAGAGCTTTGTACACTGTAATCAGCAAACATCATAGTAATCATTTTTCAGGTTGACTCCCATCTCGTTTACTCAGGCGTCTCAACTGCAGAGGCAGCCTTTGTTGTGGGGGCTCCTCATCCCCATGCCGACAAGCTGTTAAACTTACAAGATGATTGACAGTCAGCAATCAGGGAAAGCCGGGGGGCCCGTTTTTGTATAACTATTGCCAAAAATAAATGCGTCAAGCGCAGCTGAAGGAAAAACATCGGAAAGTTTTGCAGAGCGCTAACCGCACGATAGGCATCTGAACATTAAAAGCAAAGAAACCAATAATTACATTTAGGCTTTAATTTGAAGTTCTGTTTAGTTTCACAGGCATCAACTGAGTGCACCTGCCAGAGAGCAGACATGTTCCGCTCAAACATGACTTCACTCCACATATTCCTATCTGCAGCTTTCTCCAGTTAACTGCTTGCTCAACGCAAAATGTCAAATCTTGAGCCCTGTGACATTTTTTTCTTCTTCATATTTTTAACCTTATTCCTTTTAGAAGACATTGTTAAATACTCATCATGCATGGTATAGACATCCAATGAAGTGAGCAATAAAACCGGAAGCAGTCACATTCCTTTATCTTGGGCTTGACCGTACATGACCTGTGCGTGGCATCTGTGCCAGGACTCTCAGAGGTTGTGAAAAAGTAACACATGCCAGCATCGTGATGGAGGGAATCCCTTCTCTGGAAACACCTTTCCTGCACTTCTCTAGTTCTCTTGTACAGTATGGATGTGCTCCTTTTTATTTCCTGTAGGGGCTGTAGATGAACACAGCTTCTTCTGGAGGAGCGAGTTTGAACTTGAAAGAAAATAACTAGACGGCATTCATACTGGCTGCAGCTGTGGAGAGCAGATATGGAAATGATTCCACTCTTCCTTTTCGGTGTGTTTTTACAGGTATATTTACAAGTGTAGCATGTCAGCGTTATTGCCGAAAATACCTCTGCGGGTTTTAATTACAGATTTCCTCTATATGGTAGCTGTTACAGTTTGTCATGACAAGCTCTTGCTGCAGATGAAGACCCTTTTCATGTAATCTGATGACTTTAAAGGAACTGAGTCGTTAAATAATCTGTTAGATGTTTTTTAACCCATGAAGTCACATGTTGTCATCCTGTTGAAGTTAAAACACTGATGATTAGAATCTTTTAAATTGGACACTTTACGGCCCTTGGTTGTTGTGTGCTAGTTCATTTGTGGTCATTTTCATTTTATTTGTTTGTACAAATTTGTAACAAAAAGTCCAATTAACAAGACTAAGAGTCAACAGCCGCACTAGCAGCTTTGTTACATTCTAGGTCATCCCTATGTTCCCCGGGTCCTATGTACCCTGGTCGCATAGGCCTATGGCTTTGCTGAATTAGTTCAGCATTTTGTAAGGGTCAGGGTTACGGTCATCGTTATGATCAGGGTTAGGGGACAGTGTTAGGGTCTACACAGGCCTATTTGCAGTGGAATTCGGCACTGATGGTGGAAAAAATAACAGACCTGGGAACATAGGACCCTTTCTGTGAAAAGCAGGTCACATACAAAGCGGGGAACATAGGACCCCGGGAACATAGGTGCGCTCCCTTGTAGGGCATAGTGAACCAACTGCTAACAGCAGCATGGCATCTCACAACACCCATGCTAACATGCAGAATTTTAGCAGGTATTTTTACTGTAGCTTGTTGAGCATGCTAACATTTGCTAATTTGAACGAAACAAAAAGTAGCTTACAACTGTGGCTGATGGGAATTTTACAAATAATGTTGTGGAAATTTTGTCCCACTGTTGGTGTGATATAGATGGTCCTCACAAAAAACCTCACAAAGGGGACATGGATTTCGTCGCAATCCATTCAGGTTGTTGTAAGGAGCCCCCTGACAGTTTCAACCCTGGAGAAAGGCAGCTTCTCCTGACAACAATGACATGTCCTAATAATATTATAGGAACAGCTCCAAAAGATTTATTGTTACATTGTATTGTGCAACTCAAACTTAACGCAACGGTCCGATCAAATGTGTGTTGCCTTTATTTGAATTTTTTTTTTAAAAACACGTGTGTAAAGATGTGTTTGGTGATGATTTATTTCAAATAAAAAGTGAGTCTGAATTTCATAAATTCTGAAAATACTTCAAGCTGTCTTCGGTATGAAATAAATAATAATAATAATCTTCCATCCCTGCAGAATGTCGGCTTACAAAATACAGACCCACTGGGCAGAAGATACCAGGCCTCAGTGGTAATGAGCAACAGCCCCAAAACTCTCTCCTCACCACTGGTTGTGTTATTTATGCCTGAAGGTATGAACGATGTAACTTCGTACCATCTGAATCATCAGGAGCATGTTCTACAAATAGAAGAAGTTCTGTCAAGCATTACCTGTTCAAACTGTGAATAAGGATGAACAGGAAAGCTGAGACAGTGCTGCTTTATTTCCCACCATCCCCCCACTACTCCCTGTTCACAGCTTCAATAAGACACATGGCTACAAATAATTGTGTTGGACAGCCAAATAAGAGAGAAAAATACAAGAACATCTGCAACTCTTAACGGTCCACATGAAAATCTGTTAAATACATAAACATCTTTTATTCGTTCTTGCAACCAACGACTCCTCACATCTTTGAACCATGGAGAATTTAGAGACAGAGTTGTTGACAAATGTTTTTCGAATTTGAAAGCACCAACTTTTTAGTCTTTTACATGGAAGAAAGATGCAAAGATTTTCTCTCGTTTAAGAATGAAGAAGGCTGGCTGCGTCCTCCATTCAGTAGAAGCCTGGCCACAATGAGACAAGTCAGAAGGGAGTGTTCTTGCCCACAGCCTCTTCAGCATCTGCAGAGCTGAAGAGGTCAAGTGATCTTAGCCCGGATGAAAATGTGTGAAAACAGTCAAGGGAGTTTGGTGTGCTCTGTTCTGGTCAGGATCGGGTTTGACTGTTGGCTGGATGGTGTTGAGGTGCACAGGGTGTTTTGATAGGAGGTAAATGACATGATGCCCAAAGCCAACAGCGGATTATATATCTCAAACATCTGTAGAAACTCTTAAAGAGACTCATGCACCGTGCATTTTGGAAGTCCCAAGAGTCCCCCAAGCACTGAAGCCAAACTAAGCCATCTAGTTGTGTTGTGCTCCCCACACTGTCAGGATTATGTCCAATATGATTGCATCAACATGCATTCTGAGGAATATGACTGCTGAGGATTACTTAAAAAGTGACGATATATAAATACAACACAGGCATTTCAATTGGTTCTACAGCTACATCCTGTGATAAAAACAGAAATTACTCGACCAAAGGTCTATATCTGTGTGGGGGAGAGTTTTAACTGTAAATCACAGAATATTTTCCTCAACACCCTGTCAAAAGGCAACATGCGGCCATTAGCTGGTATTAAGTTTATGCTCCCGTGCTGGCGAAAATAACTGGAAAAAACTGGAAATGCCAAACCAAAAAACAGGCGCTGCGAGCACGAAATGAAACTAAAAGTTCAGACATGTGATGTGCTCTGGAGGCTGAAAACGTGCTGAACTTTAATGGATGTCTGATGCATATCCGTGATGTCAATTAGAGCCAGAGATGTTGCTTTAAAGGTTATCTTTATCATTCTTGTATTAATTACACAGCTCTCATTTGGTTTCAACATGGTCCCAATCAAAACTAAGAATGAAATAAGAAATTGCAAGACGTTTTCTTGGTGACCAATTAGTTGTCTGTAAAGGTGAATGATGTTGTAAATTCTGCATTCCTCCTTCCTACATCTGTAAACACAAGCTATTCATCATTTAAAAAATGTATAACTGGCTCCAAACCTGATTAATGCACAAGAAGATCTATGAGTAGGACCAAAACTTGTGTCCTCAAATGAGGCTTCAGGCCAGCAAGGCATTGACATTTATTTGCTTTTAAGCTGGGCTGCTTTCACAATATCCTCTGAAAGAATTACCTGGGAAGATCATTAAATAGTCTTGTTTACGTTGGAAGACTCAGAGGAACTCTTTCCTACCATTCTGGCAGAAGACATAAACAGGGACTACCATAGCAGCAAATCCTTTGAATAATATTATCATACTTCATCCAATTTGTTTACAGTGGCATCAGGGTTGAAATTAAGAGATGGTCAATAAATTTTGGGGGAATATAAACAAGAGAAAGCGCCAGAGGCTGTAATTGCGCAGGAAATTTTCTGTTGTTATTACCAGTGAGTTACAGACTAGTGGCAGAACTGTGACGACAGCATGGATATAATTCAGTTTCAGTCATTACTGGTTTTGTGCAATGGTTTAAGAACAAAGCAGGCTTAAAACGCCATGAATTTGTAATCTTTTGCTTTTATTAGTGTCTATAAAATCCGCAAACCGAAAATGGATCAGGCTGTACAATTGTGATAGCATCTGGAATTCTTTGTGGCGCCTAAACATCTCCATCTTTCTCCCTAGCCATTTTTGCCTCCGGTCGGTGGAATTTTCTGCTGATTGTGTGCATTCGCCCACCGACTCTGATTAGGCTCCAGCTTAATTTCAGATCCAGTTGAGGTGTTTCCAGTGTTTGTTCGAGGCCTCAAACAAATCTCCTGGAAATACAAGCTTTCCCATAAACCGCAGGACCAAAAAAAAAACGGGAGGAAAATGTTTCTGCACATGGCTGGCTTGAGGTGGAGAATGGTTTAGAGGGTAATATATATACTGTTTAGGTGGCACTGCCAGAAACCACTGTACAACAAAAATGTATATTATGTAAAAGGCTACTGAGCGCCTGTCCTTGTACACGTATTTCTGTGGTTGATGTAATGGGTCTGTGATATAACAGTAAAACAGCCACACCACTCAAAATGTGACGGAAGCTTTCCTTAAAAAATGAAGTGTGTTCTTGTTACAGGTAGGATTTCTAATAAACTGTGGTTTTCTTTAACAAATGGAGGACTTTTTCATGGTAGAATATTACCATTTATTATCATAATTAAATAAGCCGATTTAAATTTAAAAAAAAAAAAGGTCTTAGCTTAGTCACTTTGTCATCTCGCAGGTCTCTGCTGATCGTGGTGGTGCCTGCTGCCGTGGTCCTGCATGACGCTTCCTGCTACTTCTATAACTATTAGTCATTTATACTGTCACTAGTCTCATAAATTAGAAAATTTGTAGCCATAAAAACACCATCAGTGGTATGTCTAGCTGTATCGTAGCCGCTATTGCCACTACTCATCATTGATCATGTTTGTCATAGTTATTATCATTTTCATATTCTATCACCTTAGATGTGCTTGTTCCTTCTATTCTGCTGTATTAACTGCCATATTCACATTACTCTAGATATTATTATAGTTACTGTTACTCTTTGGTTGCTTGCATCTCTGGAAGTGTCTCTCTGTCTTTTATCTGTCTTTGTCTTTATAGCTTTCTCTCTCCTTTTCTTCCTCCCCAACCGATCAAGACAGATGGCCATCCTCCACAGAGCTGGGTCTGTCCGTCGTTCCTGTCTGTTATAGGAAAGGTTTTCGTTGCCACCGTACTCTACGGGGGAATTGTTGGGTCTGTGTAAATCATAAATAAGTCATAGAGTTCGGTCTATACCTACTCTGTAAAGTGTCCTGAGATAATTTTTGTTATGATTTGGCACTATAAATAAAATTGAATTGAATTGATGTTCATGTAAATGCACAAATTGCTCTATTATAAAAAACCTGCCCCTAGTGGCCCCTGGGTGAACTGCAATTTTTGGAACTTCCTTATTGGATCATTCAGGAAGTCTCTGTAGTTGGGGCTTGGAATGAACAAGCAGAGAATTTGAACATGGAGCAGATTGAGGAGGACTTTGTAGTGATTAAGATTCATATTCAGACAGGTGAGTACAAGAAACTTGCTTGGATTTTTGCTTTTAATGTGTGATTGTGGCTTAGGTAGTTCTATGTTGTCTGCCTCAGTGATGTTTTATTCGGCTGTTGATTCTATACGAAGTGTTAGGTTATTTCATTTGTGTTTTTCTCCCTCACTGTGCCAGCATATTGTCAATGCATATTTAGGTTTAATAAGACCCACCCGCCCCCTAAAACTGAATTTTGTCTGACATCCATTATGATTTAATGTAAAAAGTGCTAACAGGGTGCAACAGAAACATCCAAGTGTCCTAATTTCCCCTACGCAGCCTTCAAATCAATCCAATGTTACGCTCGAGCGCTGGGAAAGATTCACGTTGAACAAAAACATTTTCCATGTGATCCAGTCTAATAAATCTTAACTGAGTATGTAATCTTCATGGCAACAACATCCCAGCATAATAAGGCATTTCACTTTGCCTATTGTCATCATGATTATTTATTTGGTGGGTGGAGCGTAATGATACGGCCGGATGCAGGACAGAGTAAGAACTCAGGGATACTGGTCCATGTGTCTGCTGCCAGTTCAGAGAGATCACACAGTCTGGCCACATTCAGTGTGTTTGTGTATGTGATGATACACACTTGATATGCTGGTATATCTTTTGGAATAATAATAAGACATATTTCTGATTCTGCTTATTTAGAAAAATGCAAAGATGGGAGTAGTGGTGATGTTTTACCGTCTTGTACTTTAATCTCCACTCAGCTGGCGTCACACATTCAACCACATCTAACCCGCAGACCCTTTTTTCTGTTGTTGCACTGTTTGCTAGAACCGTTGAATGATGAACAGCTCTGGTCAGAGTGGTGGTTAGGAGACGGGCACAATGTCTAGAAGAAGGAAATACTACAGATTTGACTACTCATACTACAGACACTGATTGCCAGTTTAGTAGAGCTTTCAGATAATGACCCTTGTGAAAATAAAGTCACAGACAGGTATTTGATATGAAACACATTAACCAGGAAAAACGAGGAGCCTTGTAGATGCGTCTCTTTTACTTCTGTTGGACTGCATCATGTTGAGTGGTGAGTTGTTATTCTGGTCCAGGCACAACATTAACTGTATGATACCAAAGCAATGGTTTCTTATAAACAAGGGAATCGTCAAATAGAGAAAATAATTTCCAGGCACTATGATTACTTATCTGGCATTCCTCCACCCCACTTCTAGTATTCTTCCATCCCCTTTAAAGGACAAAGAAGTCATTCAGTTTCCATTCCCACACATTAAACATCTTTGTAGTGAAAGAGCAGATCAATCTTATCAAGTACCTGCACAGACCCTCTCCAAAAATCTGCAGTTCATTTGCAGCTAATTTTGTTGCTGTGATGATTTGTTCCTTACGTGTATTTTGTTTCCGCTCTGTTTATCATCCGCTTTATTCATCATACATGACTTCATTACTGGCAAAGGACAACCAGAGCCAGGCAACAAATAAACTTTGATTTTAGCCTACACCCTTTAAATAGAATCTGTGTAGAGTGTTACACAGAATGTAATCAAATATATACAATGTTGTACATTTACTTTTCTAAAGTTTTTTTTAAAGGTAGTGATTGTCCAAAGGGGTTTAGTGGTTAGCTAAGTTTATCTAAGAATTTCATGGGCAGTGCACATATATCAGGAACATGAAAGATTTGTTTGTGTCTATGTTTTTGCTTACAACAACAGGCCAGGCAAGGAAATAGAAAACTGCTGTACAGGAAGGACAACATATTATTAAATCTACCACACTGTGTGGTATGTTGAAGTCCCACAGATATCCCCCAGTCAGTTTTCTCCTAAATAACAAAATCCAATCCTCTGGTGTGAGTGAAAAACATAAAAAGCCCAAACATTGCATAGTTCAACTCAGAAAGGCAGGTGAATGCCAAAAACCCTGGGGTTTTTATTGTTGAAGTACTCATATAGTTACGAAACCATTCACAGAATTACGAACCTGACAACAGTGCAGTCGGTTTGTTAATGTTCCTGTTACCCCTCCACTGTTTTAGCCATAGCCTGACAGCAAAATGCTACCAACAACAACAACTCTCACACAGTCAATGCCTAAGTAATGATATATACCCCTCCTGGCCACACCCTAATTGGACTAAACCACATCATGGGGATCAGGTAAACCAAAGAGGAAAATTTCTACTAAAACCCGATCCGAACAGGAGCATAGCAAACATTTGAATGACAACCATATTTCAAGGTAAGCTACTGCCATATTAATACACTATTCCCCCGTAAGATGAAATTTATGCTGCGCCCACTCTTAACTAGCCAACCATGTCTGGTCACACAGAAAGAGGAAGAGACTACTGGGTCCGACCCTTCCTCTCCATCGTAATCTCACTAGTCTCACTGTTAAGATAAAGCCTGCCATTGGTCGCCTATTTCAGCCGGCATTCTGCTCCCCTTCAGCTATCTCTGCTATCTATTTTGCAAGGGCACTGCTGCTGCTTCCTGGGCTTAGTGCCGCTGCACAAGACGGTTGTGATTGGTTTAAAGAAATATAAACAAACCAGAATGTTTTTTCCCCTATAGGCCTACCAGAAAGTTCACTCATGCAGACATTCCTCCGGTGCTGTAGAGATAGGTCTGCCAATGCGACACTACTTCCGCCCAGATTCAATTACCACAAATAGTAAACAAAAAGGCAAAATCCCCAAGGTTAAAATACACTTCACAGACAAGTACACAAACCTGATTAATGGAAAACGTCCCGTCATTTCATGTCTTATTGATTAAATTCTTTAATTAAGGTGAAAAGGTATAGAGGAAACCTTTTCATACCACAACAACAGAACAAGTAATTTGCCAGTGACTACTTGACTACTAAGGCAACAAAACTACTTGGTTATGGTAAGAAAAAGACAATGGATTGGCTTTAAATATGTCACAGACGTAACTATGTCACAGACGTAACTATGTCATAGACCAACGTCCGTAACAAAGATAATTCCCTTTTTACAAGTCGCCATTAACTTATGGTTTCACACAGGACATAAAAAGCAGTCGCCAGGTGAAAGTTCAGCGTTTAATCCATCCACCACCCACTTCTTCCTCCCTACGCAGACTCTAGGGCTCTTGTACCACGTCAACTTGCTTCCTCCTTTTCTGCCACGATAATTATTAAAGCCACTAGAGGTCACCGCCTAACAATTCATGTAAATATTGGGCGTATATATAGCTGCTTTCACAATTGTCCAATACTGCCATTTTTTTTTGGTGAGGACCAAAACAACAAAAGCTCATGCCATTAGAATACTTTGAAAGATTAAAATTGTATATACAGTGGGTTTATGTATTTTGCTCCATAACTGATTAATGACTTTCCTTAATGCAATCCTTTAATCTATAGTTTAGTGGCACTAGAATGTTCTTAAACTGGTTATAGATGGAGAGCTTTTTCATAATAATCATAAGACCATTGTGCAGCGGAAATTACGTCCTGTTTATTAGTATTTGTGTTAAGAAAAACCTTCATTATACTGTATATCTTGATGTCAGTTTGGCGAAACCTGTGATGCTGTTTTTTGTTGAGGCTGTCAGTTCACGGCTGTAGGCATATGTTTTTATGAAATGTTTTCCTTTTTGCAGTGTTTTTATGCCACAACAACTCAGGCATCTAGCCTCTTTACGGCTAAGCTGCCTTATGTTTCTATGAAACTCAGTAACTTAAAATGGTACAGTAACTTTCAGGCCTTTATTAAAGTTCACACTTCACAGGTCAGTTTTGAAAAATGTTGTACTACAACGGGTAACAATGGTTGAATCAACACAGTCTGACAGTCTCAAACACAGGTCGCTTTTGCAGGATTACTGTATTAGAACTTTTTTGTTTTGCTTTTTGCCCAGCATGTGTTTATTAAGCAGTAAGAAGAACCAGTGATCACCCCTCTTCTATAAAATAAACAACGATATGCTTCATTATTCAATTCACTTCACTATGGGTTAGCTCTGCGGCTTCAGTAAATTTGGGGAGGGCAAGCATCCTGCACCCGGGTGACGTGACCACCCTGCCGGACAGATTAGCGAACTTGTAGCCAGTGCTCCTGGAAGCAATTCAGACTGTCAGCTGTGGCCGGGGCATCTTTCTGCTAATGCTGGAGGATTATAAGTGACTTATAGACAAACAGATGAAAGAAAAAGAAATCACCACTGCCTCTGCAGCTCCATAATTCATCTGTAATTGTTACAGATGCGATGACTTTTGCTAATCGCTACAGCTGTTAACAAGGTGTATATGGTTTCTGCAGGATGATGTCATTGTTGACATGAAGCTCATATGCCTGCTGCTGAGGAGATATGGTTTTAGTATTGAGAATGGTTGCTAATTTAAACAGGTCTGAAAAGGGAATGAAGTGAGTACAAGACTATTAGCTGCAAACTTTCAAAGATTTATTTTAATATGTTTTTGTTTTATTAGAATATACTGGAAAGGAAAAATAAGATTAAGACAAATGGGATGATAAAAGTGTGGTGACGGTCGCCAGCTTCATACACAATATTACACGTGCCATTCCACCAGGACGCCTCATTGTGGTAACGTTTAAAAGAAACAGTTTAATCTTCACTTAATATAGCAAGATTAAATGCAGTAGCCGCATTAGTCTCTGTCTCTCCAGCTCACAGGCTTCCTCCTCTCAACTCACAAGCACATGTGTTGTGAATTAGCCTGCTGGCAACAGCCGTAATATGGAGTCTTCCTCCGATGGACGTGGTCCAGGCAGACTTTTACTCATCCCCTGCTGACAGATCTTAGTGGAAAGTCTGTGTCAAGTTATGCTGTAAAAACACTCAAAGTCCAAAATTGACCAGAGGTGATCAGAAAGGGAAGCAGGTCAGTAGCAATGATACCACGCCGACATCAGGACATGATTATTAACACTGTTGTACGTCAGTGCTTGAGGGGAAGAGCGCTCTCTGAATCAACTCTTTATGGGATACAAAAATATTTCACTTTACAGACTGCCTCATCTGACACAATCTAATCTATATCTGATGTCCATTTAACTAACCTGTTGTTGGTTATCAACACTGGTGACAGCTGTTTTATTTCCTTGTTAGTTTTATTGTAACTTTTGCCTGATCTGTATGTCAAAGCACCTCATTAACAAGAGCTCCTTGTAGCATGTTTTTCCAATTATTTCAATAATCTGCTTGCCACCGAGGTGCGTTATGGGGTGTCTTTGAAAATTCGGTGACAGCTTTATGACCGTGTTGTGAGATGCACAAATGAGTAGGTGAGTGATGACGTATGTTCAAGCACACTTGGACCCATGGTTGTTTAAAGGCTCATTGCAGCCTCCACAAGATTATACCCCCTCCTGACACCTGCTGATCCAGTGTTTTTAGAATGCAGCTTGCCAGAATGTTACTGTGTAACAGGTGAGTACTGCCAAGTCAAATCTGTAAGACATTTATACGTTATACATTCATTAATCCCTATTAGTTTATTTCCCCTTATTTGCAACTGCCTTCATGGTCCAAGAACTTTTGACTTTGACTTTTGAACCGTAAGTCTCAGAAACAAAATTCTTCAAAAGTTTTCTTCCTGGAATCTGTGGGTCCAGACAAATCTATCCATATCAGCCACTCCCAGTTGCATCTAAATAAATTTTCCACTTATATCTATCTATTTTAAGCAATTCTCACACACAGTTGTAAATAACATCTCAGGACCAAGCAGGAAGAAATAACATTTTATTCAGATTTTTGATGTTCCATAAAGTTTGTAACACAATTTGGTTGACGTGTAGACAAATCTGGTGCCATCTGACTAATTGGTGGCGCTGTAGCCTTATCATTTAACTATAAAGGACGGAATCAGTCTGTGAATGTATGCATGACTGTCGTTCATCGGATTGACACCGCAAGCAATTGGCCCACTCCAAATGGGCTTGCATTCTGAACAGTCACACACTCACTAAAGCTATCAGCCCATTCTGAATGGGCCCTGCACTAGTTTTATCCAATTTGAATGAAGCAGTGTGAGGTATCACATCATGGGTAGTTTTAAAAAAATAAAATAGGAGAGCCATAATCTAAATATGTTCACAATGATATACGTCATGACTGTGATTTACAAAAAGAAAAAGAAAGAAACCACCTCTCTGGCTTGTGACTGGAAGCTTGTTGCATCCTCATTAGCACTGTTTTGGTGCCATGGAGCAAGGCCCTAAACCCCCCACTGCTTTCCTGCTCAATACTGCTACAGTCTGAGCTGTTGACCACCTCATGCTTCAAGGCAGGGGTGCCCAGTCCTGCTCCTGGAGAGCTACTGCCCTGCATGCTTTAGGTTTCTCCCTGCTCCAACACACCTGACTCTAATGATTATCAAACCTGTGACAAGCTTCAGCTGCTTGATAACGGGCACATCATTAGACTCAGGTGTGTTAGAGCAGAGAGAAACCTAAAACATGGAGGGCAGTAGCTCTCCAGGAGCAGGACTGAACAGCCCTGCTTCAAGGCATAAAAGTGGGAGTTAGGCTGAAAAATAACTTCCTCTCTGTGAAACAAAACTCAATTGATGAAGGAAAAAGTTAAGTTAATGCAACCTGCATCCCTTTCTTTCTCTAACTGTCTTATTATCATCACATTTATGTGTGTACATTGGACAAAAGCTTTTCAGTTTGTCCCAGTAAAGAGAGAATCAAACATTACATGAAAATGCACCTCAAACAGGTCAAATGACACACAAGGTACATTGAACAGTATGCACAATCTTGCACGAATGTGAACTCTAGTTTGTGAGCATCCCAGAAGTCTCCTTCGCTGCTTCCCTTCATGGCTGCAACACTCAAATATCCATCCTGGCAATCACTGAGAGCAGTATGGTAATTTCATTTCTGAATCTTATGGCAAACCGCAATGCACAAACTATCTGTGCTTGTCTTCATTTCTCCCGTTACACGATGGTAGCTTGATGTCTACATGAACATGTGGCAACACTTAGAGATCTTTTTCCACTGGTGCGAGAATCTGTCATGCTTTTTTTTTCTTTCCACTTCATGAGGTTCAAGGCCTCAGGGTTTACCAAACATTATGGAAATGTAAACCTATGTATTCTGAATATGAGTTGTTTACAAAGACACTGTGATTGCAGCATGGCTTAAGAGACAAGTAGACCACAGGGTCCCAGCAGGATCCCCTTAAATATGTGTGATGGATTAAGATATTATTTATAAATATCTTAATGAGCATTTGTGTTGTTTAATGGGTATTTATCTTCTTGATACTGTAGAGAGTATTCAATGGGCCATTAGTACTGTCATCATGCTATTTCCTTCACCTATTATTTTGCACATCAGGACACCAAGAAATGCACTGTGGTTACATTTGTTAAGTCAGTTTGTAATCAGATAAACCCATGGTTTGGCACTATAAAGAATGCAGCCAGTACTGTTGCTGTTGTTATCTGATGTTTAAATATTGTCCCTTTTTATTTTTTGTAAAGAAAAAAAAGGATGGATAGAAAAGTAATAAATGCTCAAGGTGTGGTTCTAGAAAGAGAACATTATAGACGTTGTTTGAGTTTCAGGGGATTTATGGAAATCATCTATTGAATGCTACATTATTATGTTTTACATACAGTAGCTTTAAAGGAATACATTACTTAAGATACTGACAAGCATGTGCATAATGATTTACTGCTCCAGCTATGAATGTGTGCGGAAGGCATCTAAGCTGTGGACAGTATGAGTCACAAAGCCCAGATGGCCCTCAGATCCTGCCTCCACAGGTAGTGGGGCCCAGTGGTGGCAGAACTGGCTGTCTGGGAGAGCGGCACCATGGAAAGTGTGGTTTTGTGGTTCATTTGAAAGGACAACAGGGCAAGGCCAACAAAGGCACCTTTAGTTTTACTGCAGCTTTGGTTACAGAACCCTTAGCAGAAGTCTGAGCATCTTTATCCTGGAAACCCCTCAGACTTTTGGATGGTTTCTTTGTTAACACACTGCAGGCTGATATATGTTATCCAGTTCTTGATTAATGAATTTTATCATTATTTTGTGTTCAAATAATCAGTCAACCCATGTATTTATGTCATGTTATGGTATATAGTAGCACAATACAGCAATTCATTACCCACAGTAACGTCAGCTACCAAAAACATTGGAAAGAATTGCCAAGCTATAGAATAACAAGTTGAATCTACAGTAATTTATGCACTTTACGATTTAAATTAAGTTGCTGTTTCAAGCACTGTGGTGTTCCCATTTTAATACATAAAGGAAAACGTTTATAGGAAGTGAAAGCAGCCATTGTTGCCATCATAAAGTTAACACCAGACAACACAGAAATGAGCTCTCTTTTTTATGAAACAATTTCCACCTATAAAATCAAGTTCCAGGAAACAAAAGCATTGTTTGGCGTCAATGAATCAGAGGAATATGAGACTTTACAAGGCAGTGTAGCCTCTTATGGAAAGCTGACCAAAGTGGAGTAAATGTTAATGCACAATGATGACTAATGAGATGTATTCATTTTAACATCCATGTGTTATAGTATTTTGTTGATGAAGTTAGTTGATGAAAATAAATAGTCATAAAGTCATATTCCCATGAGTTCGTAAAGCCTGATATTAGGTCTCTGTAGAAAGCTGTCCCCTTCACTAATTGAAATGATCCTTTAGCAGTAAGACCAATTATGGCAGCTCTCATAAATCATCTACTTCTTGTAACTACTGCATTTATTTTGTTTTTCATTTTAAATATCAAGTTTAGAAACCATATCCTGTTCATTTTTCCTAGAGCTCTATAGGGTTGTAGACTATTCTCTGTATTTCCACACGGTTGTCAGGCTGCTACTCCTAGTTCACTGTTGCACATTAAAAGGAGTAATTGGATCATTATTAGTGCTTGCGCTCCATTTAATATTAATTACAACTAAAAACACTGTCAGTGGACCCTGAGCTGTACTGGAACCTGCAGTGCCTCCATTATGTTTATACAATTAATGTGCAAAAACACATTGAAAAAAATACATGAATGAATTATTAACTTTCTCAATAAGCCTATAGCAACTTTATAGGTATATTTGTGCATTTTTTTAGATTGTGGCTATGCTAGCAGTATGGCTTTAAGGATAGCAATGCCACTTGGTGCACCACTTGGGTCATAACTGAAATATCTCGATTTGGTGGATTGCTCTGAAATTTGGCACAAAAATTCATGACGCCCTGAAGAAGAATATTAGTCTGCCTCTTCCTCTGTCTTTTCCTCAAGTGATTTCACTTATTTTTATTAAATATGTTCACATCTACTTGATTGATCGGCATATCTTGTAGAAATGTATGGTTCCCAGATGATGTATCCTTTAGTGATTGTCTGACTTATCCTCTAATGCCACCATGAGGTTGACTTGTAGTTTAGGCTTAAATGTCGCAACTTTGTTGATGTTTGCCTCGTCTGTACTTAGTGCTAATTATCACAAGTGATCACAATAATCAAAAGTGGACAGCTCTAGTACAGGTGTAAATGCTGCCAAGAAGCATTGAGGATGCATTGAGATCCGATCACTCAGACCAGATTCGGAGGGGGTGTGTCAAACATCTAGGGTGATTCGATTTGCTTCGAACATGCCAAGGAATAGACCGTCTGTATTATGTTGAATTCTTCTCCTTTTAATTTCCAGCAGACTTGGCAGGCGAAGTGCAATGTACGTTTATTTGCAGATCGAGCGGGGAAGTGAGATCCAATCACAAGAAGTCACGCATGTGGAGATGCATTCTAATGCCAGGTGTGAAAGGATGTATTTAGACCTGTTCACTTGTGATCAGGTAACCCAAGGAACATGTTAATGCTAGGTCTGAACAGGGCCATACAAAGCTGCTAACATGGTTGTAGATTCCTAGTTTAATCAGAATTTAAAGTCAGTCTCTCAGAATCAAACTATCTCTTCTAAAAAGACATTAAACCAAATTTTTTTAGAGGAGACATCCTGGTGGCCTTGCAGTTTGTGACCAGCTGAGGACATCTCCTTCTATGTTTTTATCCAAAACTCACAAAAGTAGAAATGTATTGCGGAAGTCCCAACACTGAACTCAGGGCAGCAATAAAATCAATTTTGGCCTGTTGTCAGAAGTAAGTCCTGGAAAATGTAGGGAACAAAGCGTTTAATATACTGTAGAAGTAGAGCAAACTGATGCACTGAACAGATCAAAGTTAACAATTGCAGTCTGAGGGTGTATTTCCCATTATCATCTTTTTTCCATTGAGTGTGCAACAAAACATTTAGCGCCGGTTATAACACACTAGATGCTAAGATATCCTTCAAAGACCAGGCTGTGTGAAATCAAGACTAGACATTCCTTAAACCACCACTTAGGGCAAGGACGCTGGTCGTGTTTGTCTCTGACTTGAGCACAAATTCAACCACTCTGTGCTATTTTCAGAATAACAAGCTCCCCTCTAATGCAAAATTAAAGAGCAAGTGAGGAAGTGCCATTTACACAGACTAATGAGCAGCATTCCACGACGCTGTACTGTAGATGACTGAAAGCCAGCAGACTGCTCACCGCACTCTGAATGTACACATGATGTCATGTACGGATGAATACATTAATGAGCCTCTGGTGCCTCAACACTGCTCCTGTAGCCTCTGAGCAGATGAAACCTTTGGTCACTTAGACCATTCAAGCATGTAAACCACAATTACAACACGCAGTAATCTCCCTTAATAGTGATAACAGGATGAGGGATTAGATTTTACTGCCTGTGACATTTTGGCCATGTACAATTCTGAGGATATGTCCGACGCCAGTGCTTATGGCAAAGAGAGGCCAAGTCCTTATCCGTGTCACAGAATGCAAATGCAATGAGGTGCTGACATTTCTGTGAAACCTCTAATTTCATGGTTGTCATGATGATCACTTTAACAGAGAGATCATATCTCAAATGATCAAGTTAGTCTGTTGAGTGTCATTCAAGTTTCCTATTATTACAGTATCTCAGATTTTCAAGACTTTTTTGAAATGTTTTACAAGTTCATAGACATGTGTTAGTACGGCGGCAGTAGCTCAGTCCATAGATGACTCGGCTGGGAACCGGAGGATCGCCAGTTCTAATCACTGTGTGGACCATGTATAGAGTGTGGACTGGTGGCTGGAGAGGTGCCAGTTCATCTCCTGGGCACTGCCGAGGTGATGTTGAGCAAGGCACCAAAGGCACTGCTTGGGGCGCCGATCCATTAGCAGCCCCCTCTCCATTAATTGCATGTATATAGGTCCTGTTTGTGCATGTGTGTGTATTTCAGGTGTGTGTGTGTAACATGTATAATGGCAGAGTGAAAAAATTGAATTTCCCCTTGCAGGATTAATAAAGTAATTCTTCTTATTCTTCTAGTAATGATGACCAGACAACATGTAACAAGTTGAGAAAGTCAAAAGGTCAAAGACAAATTAGGCTCAGACCACCAACACAGAAAATGGTGTTCTTTGTTCAGTTGAGTAACCTTTGTGGCCACCGTAACCATTAAACCCTGAATGTGAGCTCCAACTGCCCTGTGGCTCACATGCAGTGCTGAGTGGCACTTTTGTGGTTGTGGTTAATGGGCAGACGGTGCTGAGCGTAAAAAAAAGAAAAGAGAATCGGTCATGCCTCTAATTCTCTGTGTCGCTGAGCCAAAACACCAGGGATTCCTCTGTTCTGGTTGCAGTGGCTCTCATTGTTAACTGTAATGGCCCACAATTGCATGCATGACAGGTTTTCCAAAAATGCTCAAAATACTCAGGGTTACCCAGGGTAAGATTTTCTTCATTCTTGGCAATCTAGCATGAATTTCAATACATATACTAGTATATAGTGTCCCCATGTACATATGATTTAGATAAGATCATTTATTTAGCTATTCTGCAAACACATACACAAGTCTTTCTTCTTCTTTTGCATTTCTAACAGATTTACTGCTCTTGACATGTTTGCTGCATCCTGTGAGCGATATGTGCTATTTGGAAAATATGTGCTATTATTAAATACACTTACTACCAGAAACAGGCTTTAAGGTCATATAGCTGTCGCTAAATAAAACAACTTTAAAACTGCAAATATTGTTTGTTTTGGCCACTTGGAGATAGTAAAAACAAATTATGAACATTCCATTGACATATCATCACCTCAACATTAATATTCATTTTGGGGTCATTAAAAAAAAAATGTCAGCTCTATTTTGGTCTCCACCAATCCTGAGGATACTGAAAACCACATTCATGAGAGCCATGAAAGTTACCCAAAACAGTAAAGCTGTGGGCCACAAACCACTTGAATGCCACTTAAATCATTTTAGGTCATTTTACTCAGTTAGGAATCTTCCTTAGCAAAAAAAAAAAAAAAAAAAAAAAAGACTTTTCAACTGCAGCCCAGGACCTTCGTTTACACGCGAACAGAACTTTGCCCCTGAATACGATTCTTTCTGAAAACTCCGGCCAGAGTGGAGCCAAGTTGCTATAGCTGTGGTATGTAGCATACAAGCTAGCTAACTAGTTAGTTAAAGGCTCTACTTGGGAGAGGAAGGGTCATCTAACATGGTCAACTAATAATATTCTACTTTTTCTAATAACTTTAACACTAGTTCTAGTGCTGACTAGCAAGGGTAGAAAAGAATATTTGACTTGTTGACCGATCGTGCACATCCATAATCTTGTCTGAAGGAGGTCCTTGCTTACTCTTTATCTCCTTAAAGCACAAGTGTACTGCAGAGATGGCCAACCCTGAATTTAGCATTGCCCTGGTTCCCTTGACAAAAAGCCAGTGTGAATTTTCCATTGGATTTGCATTACTGCAGAAAATACACTCTGACGGACAAAAGTTTTTTAAAACATGTAAAAACTTCAAAATTCATATGGGGTATTTAGTGACATATTTTATGTCATTGACAAAACATTATCTTTCAAGCCTGTGTTAACCACAGATCTTATTTAATGCATCTAAGCAAAAACCCTTTCAGAATAGGCTACCAATGAACTTCAAGATGAGGGAGCAAAACGCAAAAAGGCTAACTAATTTCCGGGTTTTAGGACTCATTCCTGCAGCACTCTGTAGGAGTACTACATTTTCTCAGAGACCAACCTCAATCCCCTGTCTGCGTCATCCCTCAAAAAGAGGTTTAAAGTAATTAGGAAAAAACTCTGGTTGTCTCTCGTTTCTGTGCCATTTATGGTATTGGCTTGGAAGAATGTGATCTTTCACCCCCTGTTCAATATTACTTCAGCTAATCTGGGGAGGAGAATAGCAAGAGCATTATGGTTGGAAACAAAAAAATATATTATCCTGATTCCTGGAAATGATTGTGGGAGTGTGGGTATTGTACCCCTGTAGTTTATGGTGTAATGCTGGGGTGAGCTTTTTAATTTTCCATCAAAGAAAAACCCCAAATGTCCAGGGCCATTGCATGAAACAGGAATTGGTTTGCATGTAATTACCCACAGGAAAGTTAACAGTCTCTCTTCTTTTACATCGTTGTGATGTTCCTAGACATTTGAGTACAGAACTAATCATATACTGTTCAAGTCAAACAGGATATGGAAACACTTACCAAAATAATTTATGACAGCACAGAAGCTACACAAGACTGCACAAATGTACCTTATTCTGAAAGTATACATGACCATTTATGCAGCAAATGGTCCTGTTTCCTTTGACACAAGTGTCTCCAGCAGAAATCATGTAATTCAAATTTAACTTCAATTTGCCGAAAACACAACTAAACCAAGCTCTAGAAAAAAGCCCTCAGCTTTTTGTTTGATAGAGAAAGACACCAAAAGAGCAGAATGAACTAGGCCATACGGTTCATTTGGTACCATGCTTTACCGACAAACGAACCCAAAGTGATACAAAGCACTCCAGTCCTGTTTGACATCATGATGTAAGATCAGTGCCAAATACACATTCACCCTTCTGCTATTTCTGGTTTCCCCAAAAAGAGAAGTTTTACTGGAATGATTGTGGAAAATGACACAAGAGGAACGTCTTAACCATTTCCAATGATTCATGATTTTTTTTCTGGAGCTTGATGTGATGGATTGTAATTACAAAGCGTCCATAAAAGGCCAGTTAGGAGATGTTTTAAGAGGGTGGAAAAAGGGGACGTTATAAAACGTGAGACATACAAATACACTGCGGGTCCCAACTTTGTGTTAAAATCCAATAAAAGCTCACAGCCTAGGGTAGTTTCAAACGCTTATCAAGATCCAGTCCTATGCAGCATTTTGATATTAATGTTATTAAATTCAGGCTGATACGCAAGATGCAAAAGCATCATATCAACTGACAGTCTGGCCTTTTTTCTCCTCTACCTAAATAAAGAGTATAAAGAAATAACTCCCTGCTCCCAAACGCTGGAAGTTAAACTTTCATAGCAGATGGAAAATGTGAGTGGATGAAGAGCAAACAGTGGAAAAATTTCCGGCTATGGTATGAACATTTCTAATTGAAGCAGACAGTGCCGGCTGCACAGACAAGGATCCTATTTTCTGTACACACTTCACAGGAGGCATGGTAGACTTTCAGGCCTTGAATAAATAAATCAATAACAACCTTAAGGTGAAAAACTTCAGCAGAGCGCCAAAGCAGACATCCCCAGCCACCTCGTTTAACAGAAAGCAGACATTACATTTGACATGAAATCCTATTAAATAAAGACCAAAAAGCCTGCTAGGTTTGTTATTTGGCTAAGTGACAAACAAAATGGATTGTGGGCAGCGAGAGGACATAAGATGACCCTTGTTGTGTCTTTTCGCAAGTCTTCCCTTCCATTACAAATGAGCCAGGTTTGTTTTTCCATGCTTGGGCTTTCCTCACTTTCAGGTCAACTGTTTTTCTATCATAATTCTTTCCATCATTAACTGAGTGTTGTCTGTACCGCCTTGAAAAAAGTGTTCCAGTGTTGTGAACAGTAGAGCAGATGGACCCAAACACAGGAGACTGCAGGCAACATCAACTTGAAGAAATGTCTTTTTATATTCATTTTTTTTCCAGGACAAATCCAACCAAAGATCCAATAGAGACTTAAACTGAAAAACATTTTTGCTAATAAATCACTTTATATTTTGCTGCCACAAGGACTTAAGAAACAGCATTATTTAATTTCCACTGGAAAGGATAGTCCAAGTCCAGTGCGAAAAGGGATAATAAAGGAAGCACCTTTCCTTATTGCTGAGACAATTGGACCAAAATACTTAAATACTTCACTCAGTTAGGAAACTTCCTAAGCAAAAAAGGTCCATTCAACTGCAGCCCAGGACTTAAACACAAACTACTCTGATGAGGTGATGATGTGCAGGAGGAGAGAAGGGCGGGGAGGCTCAGGTGAAGAGAATGAGGTGATTAGGCAGGCAGACAGGGAGCTGATTGGCTGGAAAAACTCTGGGAGCAGGACTAACAAGGCTGATTCAGAGCAGGTGTGTAGATGGCAGCCCAGGAACACAGGAGGAAAAACACAGCAAACAAAAAAACTCATTCCAGTCCAAACTTCTTAGGGCGACTGGGACTAGGACATCCAGTTCAGATGAATGTGATAACTATATGTGCTGCTATATTTTCATCATAAAAAAAAGCTTAAGCATGTATTGGATTAACACTAATAAATAATTTGCCATTTTCAATCTGCTAGTGAAAATAATTACCAGCCGAACAGTAATGCTGCTGGTGTGTGTGTGTGTGTGTGTGTGTGTGTGTGTGTGTGTGTGTGTGTGTGTGTGTGTGTGTGTGTGTGTGTGTGTGTGTGTGTGTGTGTGTGTGTGTGTGTGTGTGTGTGTGTGTGTGTGTGTGTGTGTGTGTGTGTGTGTGTGTGTGTGTGTGTGTGTGTGTGTGTGTGTGTGTGTGTGTGTGTGTGTGAGTGAGTGAGTGAGAGAGAGAGAGTGAGTGACCAGGGTAAAATGTGGTCCTGGAGACACCTTTACTGTAGTGGGAACTACCACAGAGGCAGTTTTGAGTACTTTGCCAGATGTTTATATTTCATGAAACAAACGGAAGTAAGGGGGTAAAAGAAGGGAAATGACCACACGAAACCATTTCAAATTTCTCCATCCATCCATCCATCCATCTTCAACCACTTGTCCCTAACGGGGTTGCGGGGGGCTGGAGCCGATCCCAGCTGACATTGGGTGCAAGGCGGGGTACACCCTGGGTAGGATGCCAGTCTACAGCAGGGCACACAGAGACCAACAGAGACAGACAACCATTCACACTAACACTCACATTTAGAGTCATCAATTAACACGTGCATGTCTTTGGACTGTGGGAGGAACCCGGAGAGAACCCACGCAGACACGGGGAGAACATGCAAACTCCACACAAAAGGGCCCCAGTTGGGATTCGAACCAGGAACGCTCTTGCTGTGAGGCGACAGTGCTAACCACCATAACACCTTGCCGCCCTCAAATTTCTTTCATTTCAAATTTCTGCCAGATAAAATTGATATCAGTGCACATCAGCTACATTTCTGAGACTATATTCGAGAGGATGTGAAAAGATTTCATAATTAATCAAGCAGTAACTCTGACAGATCATGGCACTTCTTTGGTACTTCTCAAATCCGATGGCTTGTTTTTTTCTCTCCTTTTTAAAATGGTTTTATGGGAGATGAAGTGCAACAAGACCCTCATCTGCATTTTTATGTAGGCCTATAGGTTCTACTATGCGCAAATTTAACATATTAACACTGACCCAAAAAGGGATCAATTACCTACCCAACAATTTTGGTTTGATATAGACTATCAGAGTTTTGTCAGTATGTTTAGTCTAGAAATTAAACTTAACTTAACTTAAAAATAGTTAAAAGTTGTGGTAAAGCCAAGCTGGGTTTTTTCCTTTTAATTCTATTGCTCTGTATAGACTGTTGGGTACAAGCTGAGGCTTTACTCATTCTCTCCCAGTCGCTTGGAGGCAGCACTATTCCTCTAACAAGCCATGTCAGACTGGCCGTCATCATAAAACTGGCCTCAGTGGCCCAAACAAAGTGGCTCCTAGCCAGAGGATCTCACGCTCTGGTGGAAGTTCGCCTGCTGACTCACTGCAGAGGGATACTCAGCGAACTCTCAGCCTTGACTCACAGACATTCCAACCAAGTGGTCTCTCTACGTCCATGTAAGCATCCAAAGAAAGCAGCTGCACAAATGAATAATAAGCTACTCTTTGGTTAAGGATGTCTGGATGGCGTAGTGCATCCAAGGACCCGGCATTGGGGCATATCCAACTTACAACACACGATACATAAATGCTTTCACTCCTACAAGATCAGAGTGACTCATATTCAATGGACGTATTGTTCTTTTGCTGTTTGAAATCAATCTGTGCTACTTAAATCATTTTCAAAGAGAGAATTGCCCATAATGTGCTGTCAAATTACTGCTGTATAACTGCCATAAATCTTGGCATTACAATAACATCCAAACATTTGGTATCAATTACCCCTCTATCAAAGATTAATATTAGCCTCCATGTCATTATCTCAATATATTTGTTACACTGTGAGGAATGATTTTACAAACTTCAGAAGTAGGTTTGTGTTGATGCAGGGGGTGCCTTCTTTGTCTCTGCATTTTTTTAAACAAGACCCTTATTTATGAAAAGTTCATGGCTGTTCCACTAAAATAGAGGGGGCATTGGGAGGATGCCACGATCTTCTAGGAATCACTTTTAGCCAACGAATTACAGTTATGAAATGTCTTCAAGCCCAGTATATCACATCATACACCATTACATCCTTGTTGAAAATAGACTTAAGGCAGATGCTGCTTATGGTCTACTACAGTAAGACTGTCATCATTCAAACAAGAGGCCCAAAAATCCTCTTTCAAACAGAGAAAATGTATCAGCTCGGCAGTTTTGAAGGCAGACAATCATTCTCTCCGTTTTAAGAGGGTATGATGTCTTTCTAGGAAGATGGAGAAAGTGCTATGGGAAAGCAGGAACATTTTCATAACTTTTAAATCTGTAGACAGGAAGATGAAATCTGCTTGTCCTGAAGCTGGGTCTATGTGCAGGTGCTCTTGTAAAATAATACAGGAGGCAGTTTACCTTAGAGGAATCCTTAGGATTAGTCTGGAACTAGATGTGAATCACGACTTCCCACGTCAGTCTGGGAGAAAAGTGATTATCATCTAACTGTACAGAGACCTAAGGGAGAGAGGGGGGAAGTGTACACTTCCATTGCACTCTTTGTGATCTAATGCAAGCTGTTGTACACGGTAACCCCTCGTAGGGGGGAGGAAACTAACAAAACCAAAGACATCTGCTGAAACCTGGCTGGACCTTCAGTCACATCGTTGAAATACTACAGCAAGCAATGGGTAATGGAGAACACATGGGCAGCGGTGTTTTCATACATAGGTTATGATAGTGGTTCCAGTAAATGATGAATAGGAGTGAGGATGACATGACATGTATTTAGCACTGTGCTGCCTGTGTATGATGTGACCAGTATCAGGGCTCCAGCTGATGGCTCAATCTTGAATATTCTGTCACCAAAAGATTTTTATTAAATCCAAGTCTCCTCAATTAAAGAGAAATTCGTAACACACACCTTGTTCAGTGTCATCTTTACACTGGCAGCATCAGAAGGCAATCACTAAGTCTGTACCTAAAAAATCTATAATGGAAGGTAGTTAGGACTATAATGTTGTAGTCATAGATGTATAAAAGAAATGGACTTAGCTATCATGACGTCACCCATTGGTTCATGGAATATTGTTTAGGAGCCTCAAGTTTGGCATTTTGGCTGTCGCCATCTGTTTTTTTTTGCAACAAGAGACAACCGCAAGTTACCATATTTGGAAGAAAGGGTGGAACTGACCACTGGCTAATGTCGTTTCAGTGTTAGTTTTTCTTTGCACTAAGTTAAATACTTAAGAGGGAAATTTGAGTAGATAGGTAACATTTGGTAGCTTTGTTAGCAAGGTGCAACTGAACGTTGAACAAGCCATTTTAGGTGACCAAGATGCTGCAAGTGACTTTAATGAAGTGAAAACACACCCAAAAACAAATTAACGGCTATTTTAATGCTACCTAACCTACACATTGCTAAAGCAGACCATGCTTTATTGTCTATTTTACTATAAATGGGACCATAATTTCCTAAATGAACATCATGATGTAGTGAAGAAGACTTCAAACTAGCAATTAAGACCATAAACCCAGAAAATGTTTGCTGTACATCAAGTAGGAAGTCATTTTCTCATTGACTTCTTTCTGCAACTAGTGGAGTCGCCCATGATAGCCATGAGAAAGGATGCAGGTTTGAGGCACTTTGTCATTAGCTTCCCTTTTAGCTATTCAGCTACGTCCATTTCTTTTATAGGCTACAGTATATGATTGTAGTACATGACATCTATAAAACCTAGGATATAGTTTACAGGAATAGAGAATAGAGAAAGAAAGCAAAAAAGCATGTCAATTGTCCTTAAAAGTAATATGTTGAAAAAAACATAATTTTGACTTACAGTAAGACTAGTAAATAAAACTGGATTTGACAGCAATATCAAGGCTTTAAAGTTTCCTTAATGTTTTTTTCAATTCTTTGTCTTCTTTGGCTCATGAGGACAACACAGCAGAAAGTGGTAGCTGCAGATTGTATCATACTGCGTAAGTAGCCGCTACACAGGCCTACAAAACCACAAAATAAACTGTGGAGGAAGAAATTAAACAGTCCCGTCCAAGCTACCTAACCACGGAGTGCAACCTCTTGCTGTTACATGGACATGAAGACATCTCACAAATAATTAGTGGTCCCGTTTTTTTCACTATGTTTAGATTTTTACACAGGTCATAGTAGAGGGAAAAACAATAAAGATTGTAAGGACACATGATATGCTGTAGGCTCATAGTCACACTTTAAACTACAAAGTCACCGGGACAGGTTAAATCAGCCAGGATCAGTTTCAGTGGGCAAGTTCTGTAACAAACCTCTCAGATGGAAAACAGCCCAGAGGGAAGTGTTAAACCCGTAAGCCAAACAAAGAAAATGGGAGGTTTGCAGACAAGAAAATCACCTCTACTGTTGGGAGTCTCTGGTGTCTCCTGCCTGAAACCTAATTCTGCCTGAGCGGAGTTTGGCTCTTTATGAAGTATGAAGACAAAGAAAAAAATCTATAGCCTAGAGGCATGCATTAGATAAGCTCCATGAACCCAAACAAACCCCCATCCACAGTACAGTTTGGCCCAAAGCTCAAGTCATGACAGATATAAAAAGTGAAAATAGATTAATTTTGACTGAAAAATGGGAGAGCATGAGGGATTTAGAGATGGAAGGTTATCATCTTACCTTTCACTCTGTGCCAGTGAGTGAAGATCTGCTGGGGAGACCGAAGATTTTTCAATTTAAATAAGATTATGCGTCGAGTGATAGCTGGATGAAGGTCTATTTAGTCAAGGCCTTTATACCATATCAAGGCCACCTACACACTAGGAATGTGGAATTGTCCTGCTAAATAAAAAGCCAGATGATTTAACATTGTGGCGCTGCAGCGATGGATTGTTTAGGGTGCAGACATACAGATATTATAGTTTAAAACAAATGTTTCATATCAGAGAATATACACATGATTTTTTTAGAGAGTAAAACTGTCTTTCTTTATAGTCAATAAATCTTGTGAAAAAACAACAACAACACAGTAATTTCCAAATTATCTATACTGTGGCCCAAGCCCATTCAGTCCTACGGAAGATGTGATCTTTAAAAATGTATTGCAAATATTTGGGTAGCTGCAGGCCCCCAAGTCGCCAAGTGCAACAGTATGCAACTGTGTTTGGGTTTTTTAATAATTTAATAATTTCTGGACAACAATGGAGGCATGGTCATGTCTTCTGTAGATGGTAACCCTGGATTTGCGAATAACACCTTTAATAACCATAACCCTTAGATTTCAATACCTATCCTCAGCAATCTAACACACACACAAAACACAATTTGAGGTTAATGCTTAGTTAATGCCTAATCTTAACCATCTCGTGAGACTTTCGCAAATGCAACCTTCCAGACACGACCTGGAGACATAGGGATGAGCTATATTATGCTTTGGCTACACAGACAAAGGTCTTAGTTTGTTCATTGGATATCACCATATTTACCCTTTAAGTACAGTAAGGCTGGGTCAGAGTCCATTGGAAAAGTATCAACTACCATTTCCTTTCATCTGTCATCGGGTAAACAAGTTCAAGCAGAAAATATAAACTGAAAGCACATCAGTACTAATGATGTTCTACTCTGGAAGAGACTCCAAGTCATTCGTTTTACAGTGCGAGTGGTGCCATTTGAATACATTTGAGGGCAAAACCAGAACCACCAAACCACCGAAACAGCCTTTTAATCACCAGTCAGCTGACATCTAGGGCTGAAAATTACAAACTTCATCAGACATTAAAACGTTCCACTCATGATTCATCCTAAAAGCATTGTGAGATCACACAATGGTCTGACTATTTTATTCAGCAGCAGTGCAAAATGTTTAAACAGAAAATTTGATGAACTCTGGAAAAATGGTCAAACTGCCAGTGAAAATGACACAGGGCTCTCAGCCTTAATCAGTTTAAACTAGTGATTGAGTTTCCGATAGATTACTAGGCGGCACTTTTCCCAGAATCATGCAAAAATGTCAGCATGTGATTTTAAAAAATAGAGCACCATGCTTTGTGAGAAAAAGTGAAGAGAAACATCAGGCTTTATTCACATAAGTCGTAAAAAACAAAATGTTTGTCAGTTTTACTACATGCAGCGGCATATTTATCACACTGATCTGATTCCTCTTCACTTTGTGGATTCCATAACTGCAAAATCCTAATAGATTTATGTTTTTGCATGTGGTATGTACATCTCCAGATCTGGAATGTCTTTCCGAACAGGAAAAGAAGAAAAGGCTTTTGTTGTTCAAATGAAGATCTATTGGACCATTAAAAAATAGTAATTCATTTTATTTAAAAAGAACCTGGCCCTAATTGCAGTAGTTAGACTAAATTGCAGGGATATTATGCTGTGTTCTGGTATTGCTCTTCACCTCTTATTAAAACAAGAGAAGCAAGGAACATCATGAATCAAGCTTGTTTTGACTGGGGCCAAACTCAACAATATCAGATGAACTGTTGAATAACTGACTGATTGAACGTTTGCTCATCCCTTCCCGAAAAAGCGACTGTCCTATCATAGCTATGCAACAGTCTGTCAGTCTTTTAACTTCTGTCACTTTTGATTTTTTCACTTATTGACACATGCATGGAGCTCTAGTAAGGGTGATGCTCAGCACTTAGAGTGTTTGGAGGGTTGTGTTATTTCTAACCATTTCCAAAACTAGAAATACAAGCGGAAAAGTGTAAGAAATGTAATAAACAGTGTGAATATCTTCTCTAACGTAAACTGCAATTGATGTCCAGCTAACTAGTTAAAGTAGTAACCAAGCATTACTTCCAAGGCCAAAGAGCATATCATAAATTAACTACATTCGTTCATGGAGCTGCAGATTACGTTTATAAAAAAAAAAAGCTACCAGTGTAGTCTAATGTTCTAATCATTAACAGAAATACCAGAGATTGTGTTTCATTTGGTAGACATATCAGTTAGTCCTTACTCTAAAAGACTTTTCTCAAGACAGTGTTTTCAATCAATTTCTGGTGTTAATGTTAGCTTAATTTATTAGCTAGCTGCAGTGGATGGAATCTGTCAGCACCAGCTAGCTAGCTAGAGATGAGCTAGGGTCAACTTTCAAAAATGACTCCAAACTTCAAGTGGCAGATGTGCTACAGTTATCATTGTAAACTTCATGTGCTGTATTAGATTGGAAAGTTTGACAGCCATAGCAACAGTTGGCATATTCTCATTAACATTTTCATAGGATATTGTACGAAAAGTTCTGTACAAAAATTAGTATGAAATCTTAAGTAACGACGTAAATAGGCGGAGAGACGGCGACAGACTGCAAGTTGACCACAACAGTATTTGGTGTCGGTTAGATTTAGGCACCAAAAACTACCATTATGTGACGAGTTATCAAAACAGCTTGGTGAGGATTAGAAAAAAGATTGTGGTTTGGCTTAGTACTGTACATCCGGGACATTAACGACAACATGAAAGGAACCCCGCTCACCTAGGTGAAAGTCCTGTGTTTTGAGACCCATCCACCACCCTAACCTGTGTCCTGAAGCAGGGAAACACCATCTTATACCAAGTCCCTTGTCTCAGTTACAAAAACATGGAATACACGTGTAATAAATATGTGGAGAGGCATTGCTTTCTGTTATGTATGTACGAAAAGTGCATGCAACATTTATAAAAGGTGCAGGGCTTAGCGAAAGGTCAATTGCACAAAAGTATATTTTACACTCTATATGTGTATGTTGTTTCCTTTTGTGAAAGACATTTAAGTGAGTATACTGTTTGTGTTTTTTTCTTTGCAGAATACAAAGCATCTTTGTTTTCAATTAAATTTAATGTGCTGAAACACGATCTATTAAATCCAAACCAGGACCAACTGCTGCTATTACACATTATTTGGTGAGGACATGCTTCTTTTGGGAACAGAGGGGGTGGAAAGGGGAAGACCACAACTCCTCCAGTTGTCGTCCGGTTCCTCTGTAACAGCACAGCAGTGAACAGCAGACAGTGATTGTCTGTGAAATCCATCACTGATAGGAACAGGATTATAAAACCTCCACTATCATCCACTTGGAATGTCCCTCCCACACGGATGAAGACCATCAGGCCTCATAGCACCTCCATCATGTTGGCCCCCCTCCTTCATTTAAAGTCTGAGGAAGAAATGACTCATGTCACCCTGCGGGGAAGTTTAAAAGAGGTAACGTACAAGACAGATAAAGTTTTGTGTTATGATTCAAGGTGTTTTATTTACAATAATGACACACATATAAACTTTGATTATATTTCTATTATTATAATACTAAAATACTCAGTAATACCCAAAAATACCCAAATCATGGTCTCGACTTTAAAGGCTGTGATGGAAAAAGCCATTTCAACGCACCAAGTCATGATGTATCATATGTTTTGTAACCTTAAATTAACATGTTCCACCGAGACGTTCGACAATGACTTCAGTGTGAAGCTAAAAAAATGCCTCCAAATGACCAACGAGGGACACATGAAACAACCGTAGCGCCCAACGTTTTATTTTGCTGGCTGTTCACTACTTGTTAACTGCAGCAGTATAGGTGGAATCAGGCCTGTTTTCTCAGTCTTGTAGAAACAACATGAAGCATTACCAGCTAGAATAAAAACAAACCAGTTCTCCAATATTTCATGGTTTACAAAACTCCCTTTACTAAAATAGTTTGAATAAGTGACAATTCAATTTGACTCAGTTTCTCTTTAATAAAGTCTATGGACTAATTTCTGACACAAACTAAACAGAAACACCCAGAAAAAAACAATCTTCCATTGAATTTTGCGCAACTCGTAGCTTGGTCTAAGGGATGACAATGTTGCATGGTAAAGTGGTCTATTGAACACTTAGATCCAAAGTCAGATTACCATTAAATTATGTATGAGTAACTCATGGTCCCCAGAAGATATTCTAACAGTGGTGATTGCTCTAAGACTGCAAGGGAAGCTCAGCTGCTGTGTGTACTGTATTTCATTGACTAAATATGCGCTAGAAAGCCTGCATCTTTTGTTCAGAATCAGCTACTTATCACAGGTAACCAGCGCAACTTCCTTCTCATTCATCCACACAGCGCTGCAGAGCTTTACACAATCAGGCGCTCAGCTTCTACTGACTTCAGTGGGGTAGCAGGTCATTGGATAAATGCTGGGCTTTGTCTCGCCCATATGGGACAGTGGGCTGGCCCAGGCGCTCTGCTTCTGCATGATGATTGGATGAGCTGTCTGAGGCGGAATCCTTTTTTTGATTGACACCTAAATGAGCAAATCGGCGATCTTGAAGAATAAACTTCCACCGGAGCATTTTCCAAGTTTTTTATTCCGTTGTTTTGTACTGATCCGGAGACTTTACCGATCCCCAGCCACTTTGTCTTTGTTAAAAACGACTAGTGTTGTGTTTGGCGACTCTGTTCCGTCACTCACAGGCAGTCACACTTCACAGTAGCCTGGCGCAGCAGCTACAGCTGGCCATTGAGAGGACACTGGTCATGTCCCTTGAAAAGACACCTAGTAGGTACGACAAGGTCTCAGATCATTTTCTTGAAAAGGAACAAAGGGAAGAATTTACATATAAATAAGCAAACACATTTATGATCTAGGCCGGAAAAATGAGCTTCCCCTCCTTGAAAGACCAGCAGCCGCCACTGCTTTCTAATGATGAGACTCCCCTAATTCTTCTAGCACCACTACCTGGTTTCCCCTCAACTGATTTTGCTTATGACAAGACTTAATGGCCTGAAATTTACTGCAGGTTTTGCAGTTCTCCCAAAGGAGAAATCCTTGTTTTGGCGACCTCCTGACCTTTCCTGTAGAACCCACCATCCATCCATTTTATGGCACTTATCTGAGGGCTAGGCCACGTAGGCAGGAGGCTAAGTTTGGTAACCCTTACATCCTTCTTCCTGGCCACATCCTACTCCCCCTCCCGGGTTTCCCAAAGCGTTTTCCAGGCCACTCATAGGGGATTGACTCCTGGGTGTTTAATAACACCATGGACTTTGTTCTGTTAGTTTACAGCAAAACTCTAAGGTCAACTAGTAAAAGTTTTGTTTTGTTAAGTTTTGTTATGGACACTTAACAATCATGGACAGTTAACAATCTGTCCAATGCTGTATACTACTTACTATATAATACATAATATATAATACTTACTATATTGACATGTGCAATACATCATACGTCAGTGATGAAAACCTTATTGTAACCTTACCCCTCGTGCATCACAAGGGACATTTTTGAATTTAACATTCTTGATCATTTTCAATACAGATGGCATAGTACAGTTTGGCAAGGGTGTGAGTTTTCTTTCAAGGTTTGGACGTCCAACCTCAACTTCTATAATAATTTTATAATAACTGTGTAGGCAAAATACAGAAACCCAGACCCTTAAGAATAAAATGTCCGTATATGAATTCTATCATATCAAGCCTTAGACCTAAAGCCATAGCTTCAAAATGTGGGCCTTTTCCATTTTCCACCAGAGCGAGCCATTTTATCATGTTTAATACACGTCATTTTCCTGGTTTCCACTAGGGGCAATGCTGTTGTATTATGGAGAACTGCAATGTTTGATCCCCTAACATTTACTTTACAGAATATAGCCATTTTTTTGACACAGACCTTTTTGTCCTCCAAGGAAATGTTCCGACCAGCTAAAGTGGCCACAACAAAAGGGAGATGCAGCATATAAGGTCTAAAAAAAAGACTAGTAAAACAAATTCAACCAAATTAGCCAACTGAAATAGGGTTTACTGAAATAATGTAGATATCCGTAAAGTCAGTAGTATCATACGTGCATGAGGGGAAGATGTGGGTGTGTGTTTTGAAAAGGTGCATAAAAGCAAAGCAAAGAACTGAATCATGATTTCAACTAAAACAGAAGAGGAGCAAAGGTTGCAGCAGAGTGCAGAGTCAGCTAGAGAGAAAAGACAGAGACGGATTTAAATAACCTTGGAATACCCTTAGGTGTTCCCAGTTGTTCTGACGGCCACCTGCAGAGAGAGCACAGACAGGTGAATCAAACAGCAAACTCAGGGGTCATCACAGGACATCACAGTAGCCTTTTTAAAGGGATGCATAAGGGTTAAACAAAATAGGAGTTGGAAAGTTCATTCTTGATCCTGAAAAATAGTGTTTTTTATGGGTAAAGGACTACATTTCAAGCAAAGTATATTCAGCTGTTTTCAAAATCAAATTCACAAATGTATCCTATTCTCAATCTATGAGGTACAAACCAAAATGTCAACAACCCAACCCAAATCATTACCAAATATCATAATCATAACAGAAAAGTCACTTTTGATTATGTCACAGAGAATAGTGCTGAAAGTTGTTGCTGGGTCATGATACAAAATGTGTTGTGCTTCCCATCCATTATTGGATCAGTCAGAGAGTTCATGACAGTAAACAGACAGTTAAGTAAGTATTTGCGGTCATATTGAAACGCGGGAATCCTGCAGTAATTGAATGGGGTTTCTGTAATAACTCTAAATACTGCCTGATGTTGAACATTCAGTTTTCTTCATTTCAAGCAGCTTTAATTATCTTTAAATCTTAAACACATTTTAATCTAGGTGGGTATTGTGTTCAGATGAACGGTGTTTGGTCTGTCTCATGGGCAGAAGTCCCGCAGAACGGAACATTAGAGATGTGGCAAAATTGCCATGACACTGATCTGGATTAAAATAGATAAAACGTCTCTTTATGATATTTATATCCATTTTCCTATAAGCAAAAAAAAAAAAAAAAGAAAAAAAAAGGAAAACATAACCAGGGCTTTCTCTCATTTCTTTTTTTGGTATTTCCCACAGCAAGACCTTAATTTCCCTGACATTCACAGACACCTCTGGGAGCTGAGTCACAGACTCTGCCTCCGTTGGGGGTTCACAGGTCATCATGACGGCTGCTCTGCCAGCTGCTACGTCCTGAAGGGGAAACTGGAGAGAATGTTCTCAAAGTTACTTTGCGAGGACTCAACAGTGACACAGCATGACGTTGACCCCAGTAAGCGTTTTTCCTCGCTGCCCTCAGGGGAACTTCAGCACTGAATGTCCAGGCCCACACAATCCGACCCTGACACTGTCACTCACAGAGACATCTGAATTAACTTAGAGTGTAATGTCTGGTTACAATGTTCAACGCTATTCTGATATTTGTGCCTATTATTTTAGAGTCTCCCGTGGGTCAGCTTTCTTTTATTGATAATATTCCATGGCAGATTTTGATCAGTGGTTTTAAACCTCAGGGATGGAAACTCCCATGTGATCCCAAGATAAAGCTGACAGGTCACCATGATGCTTAATGGGATAAAGGAAAAATCTGGTACAGAAAGTGGTTTATTTTTTCTAACTTTTCTCCATTTTTTTGTTGTTTTTTCTTGTTGTAAAAAAGTGGATACTTTAAACCCCTCAGGCCCCTCAAATTCTTTACAATATGAGTGAGTGAAAGATATCACAGTGACTATTGAATACCTCTTACAATCCCATAAAAATCCCTTTAAACGAATAATTCCCAGTTTGGAGAAAATCGATTATTTTCACAGGGGACACAACTAGCCTGCTCTGTCCAAAGATTAAAGTGTATAAAAATAGACACTTTTTTTAAAAAGAGAGAGACTGCCATGTTAAAATGGCTCACCACAGTGATGAAAAGACTCCAGAAAGTCATTGCTTTAGGTCAGGAAATAGTTTTTGCACTTAGATCGTTGTATGGATTAAACAAATGAAATGTGTGTTGATTAGAGAGCTTAGAGGCCCGGTCACAACAGGATTTGAAACGAGTGAATCCTCTGATCATTTAAGTGAAATTAAATTTTTTGCACAGTTCACAGACACTCTTTTGTCCTGTGAGCATGTATCTGTTGCTATATTTACATTCATGTGTACCAATTTCTCACGAGAGATGTGGAATGCCTACCAACAGATATCTGTTTATCATTTAATGTCTTGTTTATAAGAGCATCCTGTCTAAGTCTTGCGGCTGTATCCTGTCCCAAAAACGTACTCTATCCTCCAAGGCAAACTGTTGATTTCATCTCATCTTGTTTTACAGTTAGCATTTAGTGTGAGGCAAACTTCAGAAACAAAATCTATCATCAGCAGTCCTTTCATGAAACTAGTCTTTCAGTCTGTATTTACAGATGATTGTAACTGAATTAATACAAGATGACAAAGATGACATCTGCCTTCGATGTTTGGTACATTTCATTCTTGACTCATGCTAGATCACTCGGGCAAGCAGCTGTGTTTGGGATGTCCGATATTTTTAGTGAGAAATGTTAAGTAGAGGCATTATGAGCTACCACAAGACCTCGATTTCAGCATCATTTGGGTTGTAATACCGTAATACCTCACTGGGCAGAAAGCCTCGGTCAAATAAGTGAGCTCTAACAGACGCAGATGGACCATGTCAAAAGTTGGTAAGACTTATTCCAATAAAATATTTCACAGCTGCCTGGGAGCATTTAAATGGGACAGCAGCATAAAAAGGACAGAACAAACATGTAAACGGCTTGGGTGAATTGAGGATATAAAAGGATGCCGAATTTCAGTTTACAATGTGCCTGCCTACAACATTCAACCACTATCTCATGTTCACAAAGATCCCCTGGATGAGTTTCACCTCATTAGCCTTCCAGTCACAACAACAAGACATCTGAGACCACCCTCATCTTTCAATAAATAAGCCATCAAAGCTCACTCTCTGAAAAGATCAGACATTTCATAAACATCAGTGCAACCTCTTTTGGGATAGGCAGAGGAATCAAAAGACTAACTGGCCTTCAACCAGTGATCTCAACAGCTGTGCTCTCCATGAGCCGCTTCCTGCAACAGAGGGCAGAGCTCTGAACAGGGTGGAGCATTTTCAGACTCTCCTGTCTTGCAAAATAGATGACACAAGGGAACTTAAAGTTTTTGATGCTATTTATGGTCTGCAGTTTTTCAGCAATATTTATTTAATACATTTACATTCAGTAATTATCTCTCTTTATAGTATTTTGTTATTGTTAGTGGCGGAGTCCACCATTCCCGCAGTGTTTTCTCTTTTATCTCTTGGATTTCAGTCTCATTGTTTACTCTTCACTTTCCCACAGCCATATCAGAGCTGTATTAAGTTACTACTATTGCAAACACAACAGTTCCTGCTGCACATTTAATGCAAAACACGAGGGAAACGGGGAAAGACGAGGTGGCTTTTATTGTCAAGCAGCCACAACAAACACAATTCATGTGTCCCGGAGGTTATCCCTAACTGGGATAGTATTTAAAAAGTGTGTACAAAACCCAAGCCAATTTTTTCACTAGCAGATCATTTTTAAGCTTTGCAGTAACACCGCAAGAAGGAGCAGCTACAATGAATTGTTAGATGAAGCCTTGCAGGCTTTTCAGCAAAGTAACCTTACATTACCCTGCTGTTGCCTGGAAAACTACTTGTGCCATGTGCAGCATCAAATCTGGTAGCGTTTGGATGGTTTTTTTTTGTTTTGACATTTATATTTAAATGTGTTTGTTTGGCTGCGCTCTAAAGAAATACTGCAGTTGCTCTTCTGATATATTTCTGATAAAGTAGCTGCTCAATGAGTGTTTCTATTGGTGTTAAACTTCACATGCTCTTATCAGGCTAAAGGCTAAAAACACATCACAAGCATTATATAACCAGGCTGATTAATTATTGTCTTCTTATTCTGATCTGAGAGTTTTCTTTTGAAAGTTACGTTTCTCTTATTAGTGATTTAACTCATATGATGCTAATAGGCAGCAGTAACAAGGAGCATTGGAAGAGATCACGTGTGATATTTATCCAAGAAACACATGCATAGTTCCTTGTTTTGTTGCCCATATTGAGGAAATTTTGGTGACAGGTAACGTGTCAAACGAGGACACATTTCTTTAAGCGTAATAATTCAAAAATCAAAGCTCAGTTTTTACAAGGTAAGCTGTAGAACCGCTGGCTCTCCTCCCATATTCAAAAGGGGAGTGCTGCTCCGCTGTTGCTTTTGGCATCTTAGTCAGTGGAAACCTACTGTCTGAATGCTCACTGACTATTTGCCCTCTGAGGAGTCAGCCCCCCTTTAAGTTCAAGTTCAAAAGGACTACTGCATTCCTTCCGCAGGTTTGGGTTGGCGAGAATCAAAGCCACTCCGTTCTAATGGGTGGCTGCTGCAGGCGAAGCAAGTCGTAATCATATACACTTGTGTCTGGTTCTCTTTGTGCAACGGGTTCCTTTCTAAACCACAGAACCAAGCTGAGATTAGACACAGAACGATATGATAGTACTGTTTACAGGGATGTCAAAACTCTCTGTTCTGGTTTCATTGAGTTTTTGATGGGATTCCACAAAAGAATCCACACTGTACTAATAAAGGATGGAGCTGAGGCAGGTCAAGTGAAGCCTACAGTCTCTGCTAGCTACCTGTCACTCAATATGTCTTGCCGTAATTATGCACAATTTTAAGCCCTTAATATAGTTTAAAAGGGTTAGTATTATAGAAATTCATCCACAATACAGTTGTCATGGATGTTTATTTTTTATTTTTTCTACCGTAAAGTTTGCCATTTTACCACGGCAGTCTACAGGGGTTGACAAAGCCCCCACCACAGCGACTTCCTGGTTGATCCAATACAGAAGTGCCAAAAACTGCAGTCCTCTGAGTGGCCACTAGGAGTAGTTTGCACAATAGAGCAGTTACTCATGGCCCCCCATGTTAAACAGGCCGTTTTCACAGCGTAATTGAACCTATTTAAGGCCTGGTACAAAAAAATCTCCATGACAACGCTGAGGGGGGCGATTTCAAAGTCTGGCAAGATGGCGGCTCCCAGAGGCAAGTACGATTGGATCAAGTTGAGAGAATAGGCCTTGACGGAGAGGCTACGTCCATTCTTTATACAGTCTGGGGTTGATTTGCTTTTGGAGCCATTCGAGGAACTGCAGTTTTTTTTTTAGCTTTGACTTCATTTTTCCATTTTTGCGCCCCAGACCGGAGGTTGCTGCTTGGTTATGTTATATGTATGATGGAGCCATTGCTTCAGCCAGGCGAAGCTCATGTGAGATTCCATCTTGCTGACAGATCCTTGAGCAAAATTGTGGGTTCCTTAAAACTAAGTGTTCCACATTTTGGGGAAATATGCCTTGTTTTCTTGCCAAAAGTTAGATGAGAAGATTGATACCACTCACTTGTCTGTACGCTAAATATGACTGGAAACGGGAAACAGCTAGCTTAGCTCTGTCCAAATAAAAATCAGCCAGTACCGTTAAAGCAAAAACCAAAATATACATTTTTACAATTTGGTTTTTGTACAGATTAAACAAACATGATATAATGTGTCAAGTAGTTAGCTTTAGAGCTGTCCAGTGTCCACACTGTTAATGATGCATGGTTTGATGTTGGCACATCGGAGCAATGTATATTTATATTTGCCTTCGTTTGCCAGGAGGTCATTAAATGTGTTCTCTATATCTATGTAGGGTCTGCATTGAAATGATTAATGTACTGCACAGCAGCAAGAGCAGAGCTATAACATGTTTGAATGAAAATAGGAGAAAGTTTCCAAATGTGTCCGTGTTCCACGGCATTTGATCTCCATCATTTAGCTGTCATCCCACCAATTCTCATGCTAGTGCTTTCATAGCGGTCTTAAAAGTCCAAATAAAATTCTACTTTTCAATCACTTATGATTACTTTTCAATACTAACTCATCTCATCTGCCATGCAAGAATTCAGTGTATTTTAGGCTGCTCGATTTATCTTGTGAAATGAATCGTAAATTGTTTAACAAAAGATAAAAGAAAATGTCTCGCAGTGTTCTTCTTTTACTCAGTTACGCAGCTTTACTGTAAATCACAAACCTATAAATTGCAGGGGTGAGTTTTGGTTTCTTTGAGCCTCACGCTGTGGTTTTGACTTTCCAAAAGTTTGAGAATGGCTGACCTTCTATAGGCCTGCATCAAAGTTTTATGCAAAACATTAACAACATTAACAAACAATAACGTCACATCATCCTATCCCAAATGGACAACATGGTAAAAGTTCCCAGATTTGACTTTCTAAGGGCCTCAGCATTCAGTTATAAGAGTGTGTGTGCACATTCACACTCATTGCCTGTATCGGATTAAGGAGTATCAAAGTGTTTAAAGCTGCACTTATTAATGTTATATGAATACATCAAATGACTGTGTGATGTGAAAGCTCATGGCCCAGACACCAAAAAAACATCAGAGTGATTTCTCGTACCAACGGGCTCCGCCACTCATTCAACATGCTGGCTCGACATTGGCGGCTGACTGTTGGCCCGGTGTGTCAGGGCCTTAAAAGTGATCAACCCTCAGATATATATCATCCAAGTCACTTACCTAAACTCTGAAAAACATTTTAGAATCTTTTAGCTTGTTGTTTTGGTTTTAAGGCTTACAACTATACTAACTTCATTTGGTCTCATTCCTTATCAGCGTTGTTTCCAGACAGAAGACCAGTCATCTGAGTGCACGCTACCTGCCTAGGACCAATCAGCAGATAGACACAGGCAAGCTGGAGGAAAAAGTGGAGAATTTAGCAGCTAAAAAGAACAATATTTTCCTCAGGAGTTCATGGAGACCAAAACAGAGCTAAAAGCAGTGTTTATATTATTTATATAAACCTGGAATTTCCTCAAGTAAATGTGAATGTCGCCCTGTGTCAGTCCCAGCCTGGTCAGATGTGTACATGAACTGATGAAGCCTCTTGGATGAGAGGTGAAACGTCTTCCTAGACAAACAACCAGTCCAGTTGTTTTTGACTGAAATTGCTTTGAGGATAACGATGACCTGGACGAATGAGAACATTCACAGGCCTGTGTCTGCTTGTTGTGTAAAAACGGTTGGCCAGTGATTCTCAAATTGGGCTCTGTGGCACTCCGCCAGGGATGTGTGAAAAGGTTTCAGATTATGTCACCAATTATACCTGGCTCCATGTTCAGATTCCCGCAGACTTCTTGTGCTCAGTGATTAAAATTTTTGTTTTGTTTTTTTGGTTTCATGTTTGCTACGGATTAAAGAGGCTGTGAGTTAGGTACCTAAATTTATATTGATGATTTGGCAGTTTATTATTAAGAGGATTGTATTTTCTAATTTTCTTTTTGCTGTGTTTTGCTCCCTTCCTGTGTCCCTGTGCTGCCTTTCCCTCCTTTACCCATCTACACACCTGCTCTGAATCAGCCTTGTTAGTTCTTCCTTGCTCCCAGAGGTTTTCCAGCCAATCAGCTCTCTGCCTGTTTTCCTGCCTGACCCCCTCATTCCCCTCACCTGAACTTCTCCTTCCATATTTGTAGTTTTAAAAGATTTTTTTTTATAAACCTATAAACCCTTAGACTCTGAAAATGTTGTTATTTTACGTAACTAAAACCCCAGTATATTATCTATCTTGTAAGGGCCAAAAAATCAATACATACAGGTTTAAGCCTTCTATTGGGAATTAAATGCTACATAAGGACACCAACAGTCAGACCCACTGGTGTGAGAGAGACACTTTGTCTGCTGTTTGCCAGCGGACAACCGGAGATAAAACGGGTTAGTTAAAATCTGTAACAACCGCAAACTCTTCCCAGCCCACTTGAAACTCTTACCACAAAGTGAACACAGATGCACGCTGGATTGTCAACAAACTCAAAGAAATCAGCAGACGGATACCAGACAGGGTTATGTGAGGATGATATCAGGCATAAATTAAGACAGTTTTTTTTAACATGAACTTAGAGGGAAGCCCGATTTGATTGGTTGTGGTGAAATAAAGGGGACTTGAAGGCTACAGCGCCATCTCAGACAGTGCTACAGAATGACGTTAAAACCAAATTCAGAGCCTGATAAATAATACAGTATGAAGAGCGTATCACGCATAACAGGTGTCAACATATTTCAACAAGGCCAGCATGTCTGAGAGAGGTTAGCTATGAGGTAAGCATTGGTTTTATAGAAAGACCACATCACGAAGTGTGCACTGAGACCATAGCTTTGAGATTTTGTTATGTCCTCCCATACAAATTAAAAGGTAGACTGTTCTCTACCTTTATCTCCTGCAAGCTCTTTTCTGTATGTGAAATGTTTTAGCAGACTCGCCTCCCTTTCCTTTACGACTAACATGTACCAGCTGTTCAGACACTCATACTGTACCTCACTCTCTCATGAAATTCAAACTTCTATAAAATCTATTTGAGGTGCTTCAAAAAGAGTAACAATTTCAAAGTTTCCATAGAGGATTCCTCCCATGGCTTGTTGTGTGGGTGATCTCGACCTCGATACCCCACCTCCCTCATCCTTATCGCTGGCATTTGTGCAAAACTCCTCCTCAGACATGCTTTCCCTTCATCACAATAAACAGAAATGGTGTGAGTTATTCCTTACCTCATACAGCTCTTATTTCACCATTTGATATGCTTAATAGGTGGAAAAATATGAGTTTTTCCAGCTGATATCTGCCCATTCTCATTTGCTATGCTTCCTCGTGGAAGTCTTTGTGTAATCATTTCAACCTGATAGGAAAAAAGCCAACCGAGTGCCTTTAAAAGATTATGAAGCAGTTCACATGTTGGAAATGTTTGTTTTCACTCTCCTTTTTTTTGTTATCCTGACATGAACTGACATTCTGGATGGCGCAAAATATCTTTGGCTGTACAAATAAATAAAGGTTCAAACTTCAAAGCATGTTTTTTTAGGCCTAACGTTGGGAAGAAACAGTTCTGTCACACAAGATCAAATAAACTATTGTTTAGTATAAAAAGGAAGATAGTTGCATGTGGCGTGTCAGGTAATGTGCAGATGTTCTGAGGAATGAAATAATCAACAGCAAGAGACAAAAATGACTGGGAAGTTGAAACAAACGCTACATTTTCAGTAGTTTTATTGAAAAATGCCTCTTCTGTTCCAGAAATAAATAAGAAAATAAGGGTGTGTGGAATTCACAAAATGTGCAGTTAAAACATGAGAAAAGCAATTCTATGTCCATAGTCTTGCAACCAAATGCAAACTGCATAGCTAGAAAACAACTACATCCTGACTTAGAAATCCTCAGTAAATATACAACACAAACATGCAATTCCACCTTTGGTAACAAAACAAAATAAAAATAAAAAAGTCAGATTATCATTTGGTTGAAAGGCCTAGCAAAACATCACAATCAAAAAATCTTTTGGGATCAAATAAATTGTCGTTGGAGAATCTGAAACAGCTTTACATACTGAAGTTTGACAAAAACAACATGGAGAGTCTGAAAGTGTTCAAAAACATACATACTGTACTTGCTTCGACATACTTTCTGCTGGTTTTCACATGATTAGTGCATTACACATTGGAGTCCAATAAACACTTGCAGTTATATTACAAGCAGACACATAACGGGGACACTTAGCAAGCACACAGGTTTGTAATGAACGTAGGTTTCTATTCATCTTGCTAAACTTTCTCATGTCAAAAAAATATATATGTTCAATATAACCAGGGGTTTCAAACCCATATAGGTACTAGTTTTTGTTTGTAAAAATCCCACATACATGATCATGGAAGTTATTTCAATATTAAACTTTCTGAGAACTCTTTTTGCAGCTATGATGCTAGTGTTTCTGTATTGTCCTGTGGTAGTGATCTCTTTCCTCGTTGGTTTCGCGAGTAACCGGGTGATTGTATTGCCTCAAACTCTCCAGCTGGCTCCACAGGTAAAGACTGTACCTCAGGTTCAGGCTGGTAGTTGTTGGCTAGAAAAATATTTGGGACGGCCAATCAAAAAAAAGAACTCCTTCTACAACTTTTCACATGCACAATTTAAATTATATTGCACGTGTCAGACTATTGTTTTCTAAAGTACCATAAAAGCAAAATAAAATAAAAACATTCCAAAGGCTGTGATGACATTTACAATAAAATCCATCAAGTTTTTGGATAATAAGACGTAGTAAAATATCCAGCTTATACTACAAAGAACACATGGAAATGGCAGGAGAAGAACATTTTGCACTGATTTGGCTGATGTACACAAGGAGCATGATGATTCAAAGTACAAATGGAACATGCTTCAGTCTGGACCAGAGCTGTCTAAGTCACTTACAGTAAGGCGTAAACAGAGGTTATGTTGGTAGTAAGTAAGCAGAGGGTTATGAGGCACAAGCTCAATACAGATGTTAACTTGATTTTTAGTAAACATGTCCTGATTCATACAATCATTTACAAGGCACAGAAATTAGTTTTATTTACACATATCACCTCTACATTAACATTGCTTTCAGTTATGAAATCCTCTTTGTTAGTAGTTGTTTTGGGTGGTATTTGTGCATGCTCCTTCCTTCGTAGAAATGTCTGTTTTTTTCCCCCAGCGGTTTATGGTTCAAGATGCAAACAGGCCAGCAGGTTGCCATCACTGTAGCTTGTAGCTGTGAGGTGATGTTAGTGCCAGTCCGCTCCGTTCTGGTTTTTTGGCTTTGTAATGTTTGTGTTTAGTGTTCAAGAATTATGTCCATGGTGATTATCCTTACATGCCCCATAGCAAATGGGCAAACATCTCAGAAACAGGACTTCAAAGTGTAAGCGGCACAGGTGACTTAGAATGTTTACTATGCCAAACCTGCAAATAGGTCAAAGAGGGTGTGAGTTTTTTCTGTGGAACAAAGTTATAAGCATCTTATTTGATTTTATGTAAGTCATCATACCCTAGGAGCTAGAATGCTTAACATGCCAGTTTTAAAATCGTACATCAAATGTATGGAGGTATTGGGATATAGTATGGGCTCCTTACTGACCATTCGCTAAACCCCTCCCCCAAACAGATTGCCTAATCCCAGTGTAGCAATAGCAACTAATCATGGCAGGCCTGTCGAGCTTGGGACCTGTCCACATTTAATCTATTTCTAAACCAAAAATTTTGCTTTAATGTAAGATGCAAATGTTAGTATGCTTAGCCAACTACGGCAGCTAGCTAACCAGTTTAGAAGCTCTGTATTACAGGGTTCTCATTTTCAACTGACTCATGAAGCTATTAGCTTATTGGCTATTTAGATAAAATCTGCTTGTAACAGTTGTCATCACCGTCAGAAAAATGAATCGTCTCAGGCTGAAAATGAGAAGCTTTCCTTTGTCTACTTCTGTCTGAAATCAAACACCTATTTTTAAAAAAAATGTAAGTTATCAATTCAAACGCCTTTATTTTCCATGCGAGAATGACGCAGCAACTGTAACTGAGGCAGGGCTCTGCAAACGGTCAGGTAAACTGCTTATTGAAATAAGTTTCAACAGCTTTCTGTAACCAATACTCTGGAATACTTACATTCATATCTCCATACATTATCATAGAAAAAAGTAGTGCACTGAGTTGCAAATGTAATTAGTCTGCATACACTTAGTCTTTTATATTATGTAGTACCATGCAGAACCTATACAGCATGAATTGTACCTGTGTATCCTTGTCCATGTCCATTGTAAGGAATGCCAACACACTGAGAGGAATCGCAGTATCCAGGGGGTCCTGGTGGTCCCCTCACCCCTGAAGTACCCTGGCGACCTGGAGGGCCACGAGGCCCAGCGGAGCCAGAAGTACCTGGGGGTCCCGTTCTTGACTCTCCTGGTGGCCCTGCAGAGAGGAGACAGAAGGTGAGTGAGGCCCATCTGAAAAGGCTCCGGAGCTCAGCACAAAAACCCACATCACCCGTAAATCTTCAGTGGAAATGGTAAAGGAAACGCAGAACTGCAGCACTGTAATTTGAATTTTTCAATGGCTCAATTAAAAAGCTTGACCACGAAAGAAAAAAGTTTGGGGCTGTGTGGAGTTACCCCCCGCCCCGGCCCCGTCTGTCTAGACTGTAAAAACTCTGCATGGAATTTTCCCCCTCTCTTTTTCTCTTCCTTAAGTGAGCCCATGTGTTCACAATGAAGCTACCAAAGAAAATTCATTCAACAACAATCAGATTCTCCCACGTGCATGTATGTACATTAAACACACACACACACACACACACACACACACACACACACAGACACACACACACACACACACACACACACACACACACACAAAAGGGTGTTCACATATCAGTGTATGGTGTCGTTAGGTCGACATTAATAGAAGTTTGCTTTTGTTTAGCAATATCTTCATGAGGGAAAGGAAATCACCTTAAGTGGTGAGGTTTTTAGAGAAAACATATTTGATATGCAACTGAAAGATGGGTGTGTCCTTTTTAAAATTAGCCTTTTTTAACAATTGTTTATGAAACAGCATTATTTCCTTGACTGACGACTGACTGAAGCTTGTCTAAAGTCCAGACACAGAAATTCTCTCTTTAATGATGAACATAAATACCTTCCATTTACTTTAGAATATTTCAAATGTGCACAGGGTTTGGAGAAGCTTAGGATATTCAGGACACAAATCCTTAAGAAAGGAAAGATATATACTGTAGATAAATTTTGGTATTCTGGTTGGAATGTGTCATTTTAATTGGACTAACGGGAGAAGTGTGTTCCACCAGAAGGTGAAAAGCTGTCACTGCAACTGTATTTTAGTGTTAAGATAACGTTGTAAGAGAGTAGTGGGAGACCGGCAGACTGTCTTTTGACCAGTGTTCAGAAAACGGGATCGATTGTGGTGCCCTGCCTCATTGTGATGGGAGAGTGAACAAGTATGGATATTTCAATCAAGAAATTCAGAACCATTTGCGTTACCTTGGGGACCATTTGCACCTCTTTGTCCTCTGATACCAGTTCCTGGAGATCCTCTCTCTCCCTTCTCTCCTGGCAAACCTACATGAACACAGAAAACAGAAAAAAATCACCTTTACGCCAATGAAGCATATTTTCCGAAAAATAACAAATACTTGGAAATGAGTACAAATCTAAATGACATGTATGAAACACAAGTTTCAGGATCAAATAATATTTTGCAATGCTCACTCGAATCATGTGATTCCACTAATCATAACATTAATATAGCAGCAAACAGATATGTTCTATGTAAAGATAATGTGGAGTCCTGATGAGCACAGAAGACAGCACGCCCCGGAGAGTGTGACTGTGTATAACTAATGCTCTGTTAGAACTGTATTTGTTAGCACTGTTAGCAATCACCTTATTTTCCAACCTCTCCCTCCCTTCGCTGATCACTCTGGTCTGTATAAGCATAGACTTCCAAAGAAGCCGAGCTCGGATGGTGTGGAATGCAGACGCTCAGCAATTCTAGCGGAAGCACCACTGTCATTGTTACGGCTCAGCCACCTCCATGTTTTCTTGTTACATCAGAGAAAACATGGCCCAGAGTCTGAATGGATATCAAACTCTGCTGAGCGCAGTGGGGAATCACCTTTGAATTAATTAATTGCTCACCATTTGCTATTATTTCCCTGCCTGCTGCTATCTAAAAACTACCAAACCTTCAGAAAAAACAAAGCGATAAAGTACCTCTTTCCCCTTGATTTCCAGGTAAACCTGGGTTTCCAGGGAAACCAGTTCGACCACTTTGTCCAGGCTCTCCGCGAGATCCCTGGTTGCCAGGAGGGCCGGGAGGACCGACTGGTCCTGGAGTGTTGCTACGATGCCCAGAAGGAATCTGGTTGAGCATCATGTCAATTCTGCTCATCTGACCTGCATGAGAAGAACAAAATGTTGTATTTGACTTCTGCTTTAACAACTTTAAAATCCCCTTAAGATGAAGAAAAGTTTTGCTCACTGTTCACAAGCTGCTCACAAACTTGTCTGGCAATAGAACGCATCATGTGCTGGGACGCAAAGTCTCCCTAGAACACAAAGACATTTTTATGAAGAGATGGCATTGCTTCTCTCATTGGTGATGTATGATAACTGGTATATGGTTATTTCATAAAACATAATACACACCCTCTCTCCTTTCTCTCCTTTAAGGCCAACAGATCCCTGTTAACGAGAAGGACAGTTTTAAAACAAGCAACAACCCTTTTCTTGACCTCTCCTAAACATTATCATGCATACATTATTTCTGTCTTGTTATTGAGTACATACTGGGTTTCCTGTGTCTCCTGGTTTGCCTGGTTTTCCAGTAATTCCTGGTACACCTGGATTTCCAGGGCTTCCCTGAAAAGAGAAGAAAAAACACAGAAAGAGTTGTTTATTTTAAATTACTGCACTGTAAACATAATTGCAACGTTTAACCCCTGCTCCCTGTTAACGGTTGTATAACAAGCTATAAGTTGAGATCCATTCTTTGACATCTGCAGTGGGGGGGGGGGGGGGGGCATGTGGCACAAGCTGCCAAGAACACTCAGTAGATGGAAACACGCACATGCCCAACAGTCAGCCGGGCACACACACATACATATGCACACCAGCCACCAGCCACTGCTAGTGGGGAGCAATCAGGATGGTAAAGTGCGTGTGAATTCTGTACTGGCATGTTGCCTATTGGCATGATGGCTGTATTAAGTAGAGTCAGACCTCCCCAAACCACAGATGAAGAAAATGAGATGCATGCACCATCCTAACAGTAACAATGGAGGAACCTACAGACTACAGTCTCCTTTTTTTATGTGCTGTTCCAGCAGAGTGCAACTGTGGAGCCAGAGGAGTAATTGTTGCAGATATACCAGGAAATAAAACACGCTCCAGGGAATATTTATTTGGCTCTTTTCTGCACAACACAAAAACATAGAGACAAACAAACACACACACACACACACACACTCACCATGGGCCCTGATGGGCCTCTGGGTCCAGATGGTCCCTCCTTTCCTGGTGGCCCCTATGTAGAAACAACATATAATCACACATGGGTTACAACACACTGGGGACCCTATTCATGCAATACATCAGTGTCATGACTTTATACTGGTTTCAACCTTCAGTCTGTCTTTTTAAATCATATTTATTATTACTTAGTGGCTCAATTATTCTGACTGACGCAAGTGAGAACATGCAGCGAGACTGCAAAAATGACACGCCAGTATTTCTGTATACGCTGAGCTAAGTAGGTGATCACATGCAAAACATGTGCTTAACTAAGTGTTGGATCCATGCGTATGCTTTGAACACAGTGTGTACACTAAACAGGTCAGGAGGTAGATCTTACCCGCGCTCCGCTTGGTCCAACGGGGCCCAGAGGACCACGTTGCCCGGAAGGACCCTGGGAAAAAAAAGCAGACACACTTAATCAAATGCTAATGATCAGGAAAAACGCATTTATACAGCTCCCTGATGCCTCTGTTGAATTTACAGGATGGATTTACAAAAAAAAATGTTTCTATAGCCAAAGACAATATATCACCATGTTACTAAAAAACTGGAACAATAACCCTCTTGTCTGTTAACACAGGATGTCTACTAGAAATGTGAATAGTCAGTGCTGTTATAATAAGTTTTAATGTGTAAAGACAATGCTGCCAATAAGCTCTGAAGATGATCAAATAAGACTTTCTCCCATGTCTGAATTTGCTTATTCAGGCCAGAATAACCAGTGATGATGTCGTCTCCCGTTCAATGGTGGGAGTTGGTTGAATGACCTCAGCTGGAAGAATGAACGCTTGCTCGGCCAAGAAATGGCTATGAAAGGCCATCCCACTCAAAAATGCCCTTCCACCAAAAAAAAAATTCCCATGTAATGTCAAATTAGCTTAAATTGAAATCTGCTTCTGACTTGATAAAGCAGCGAGATATCAATAACCTCAAATAACTTTGAACGCTGAATGTTATGGATTGGTTATGGATTGGTCGACTGTAAGATGCTATAAGGTCTTTACCAAGTCACGATGGTCTTCAATTACAAGGCTGGGGAATAACATGTTCCATTCCCCATTTCCCCTTTGGTAACATGAGTCTGCGCTCCATAATTTAACTGCATCACTGGCCTTCTACTGTTTGTCAATCAACAGGCTGAGTAGGTCTCCCTGAGGATGGCATGGTAAACCTCCCACTCTTCAGTGTGGTTTCAATCTCAGCATGTGGACCAGATCCAGGCTTCAGTAGCAACGTTGCTCTCTATGGATACTCTCCCATTTCCTGTTCATAAACCACACAATGAGAGGGGGCGTAGTACTTACTTGCAGGCCAGGCAAGCCCGGATCTCCAGAATCTCCCTTTGGTCCCGGGCGACCCTGAAAGGTGGAGGAGGAAGAAAAGAAAGGTTTGATTTTGGTCTGTGATTGTGATTGACTAAATGTTTTGACAAGAACATCTGCAGGTAAGGAATTAAAGTAGCAGTCTAGCTGGACAGAAGTAGAGGGGAGTGTAATGTGATTTTAACAGTTGTAAATCCCACTCACTGGTGGATCGAAGACACATAAACTTCACTTTTATATCAGCATGAGCACCAATCATTAGTGATTTTCTCTGTCATACACATTAAACTCAATCACTCTTTTTTTCCCTAGGTGGACTTTTGTAGTGTAACTTACAGGTTCTCCGGGTAGAGATAGTCCATTAGGGCCCTGTGGACCCGGTGGTCCCATTGCACCTGGGAGTCCTAACTCACCGCGTGGACCCATTGGACCCTACAGCATTGCCCAGAGAAAAAGTAAAGATGTATCATAGCCACACTTACATAGGGCAGCACCAATCAGACTTTTTATTGTACAAATATAGAAAATAAACACCAACACTGACAATGGGCATTTAAGGTATTTGACATGGCCCCCCTTTAAATTCCTAATAATAGATAACTGAATTCAGATGTGTGCAACTTGCTTTGTCTGATGGTGCAAGCCAATGTAGGGCTGCAGCAGAGCAGTAAATAGGTTGTGAAATACGTACAATGGCAGTGAGAAGCATCTGATTTTAGCATTATCTATAATGTCAGCAAGCTTCATTGGATATACACTGGTTCAATTTATTAACTTACAGTAAAAGGAGTTACAAATTCAAAGCCTGTATAAAATTATAATCTATCGTGTGCTCAAAGTGGTGTAAGGCATCACTCACAGGGTTACCGGTTTGCCCTCTATCTCCTCGTGGTCCCTTAGATCCTGGACTGCCCTGAAAAAGCAAGAAGCCACAAACCCACGGTGAGTGTAACAACAGGAAAATAATTCAAAATCTCCAAAAACCCAAGCCCTACCATAATCCTCACAGGGGCTAAGTAAGGTTACCAAGCACATATATTCCAGGCGTCTCATCCAAGACTTTTTTTTACTGTTGTTTTTCCAACAGGAATTTATCTTTTGACACTTCTTCCTGAGTCCACATTTCATTGCATGCCACTGGCCTCATCCTCATCTGCTCTTTCCAAAGAAAAAACAAATACCACTCCTGATGCGAAGGACATCCGCAGTCTACTCAAACTGTATAGCAGGAAAATGTCAAATAGCTCATTATAGCAGTGCACAGTCATTATAATACAAGCAGAGAATCGTATGGCTTTATCATCACCATCATCATCATCATCATCATCATCATCATCACATCAAAGCAGACAGAGGCAGAAAAGTGAAAATAGAGAACAGAAGACAAGAGTTTCTTCTCATTTCTCTAGTTTGTGCCTCCTTGTCTCCTCTCTCCTCTCTCCTCTCTCCTCCTGTCTGTGACCCCAAAATCAATCTCTGTTTGCCATCTTGAAGGATGTCTCAATTCCTAAAATGAATCTTGAGGAGAGAGGAGGCTTGCCAGAGGTGCTATTATTAAAGATGCACAAGTTGCTTTATAATGAGTACTCAGAAGAAATGGTTTTGCTAAATGCCTGTTGCCTCCACTCCTCTCTCCATCTCTTCCTTGCCTCCTCAGCTCGCATCTCTTGGGGGAGGGACTAAGATGCAAAGAAATGAGGCGGGGAAAGGAATCGAGGATGTGCAAACTGAGAAATGAGAAGAGATGATCGTGTGAGTATCTTTACCGAAGGTCCAGGAGGCCCCTGAGGGCCAATGCTGTCCTGTGTGCATGTGCAAGAGTGGGGAAGGGACGGACACTTGGCCTCATCTCTCTGTAAAGGGAGACAGAAGATGAAGAAATCACAAAAAAGACATAATTGCACACATCCACCTCATTAAAATATCCCTACAGTCCATTTCACACCCACTCACAGATAATTGAAACCATGTCTTGGCAATAAGAATACAAGGGGCAAAGGCAGTGAGGGGCTTTAAGACCAGATTCTCACTGACAGCTGCAAACTGAGTCCTTGTCATAATGGGTTATATAACACTGCAATCATTGATCTGATGTATTACAGTAATATCTGATGCAAATTATAGATGAATGACTCATAATTGGATTAATGTGCACGCATCCGGTATTTACCACACTGATTCAAAAATAAATGTGATTTATCATCCATGCTCTTTGAGCACTTTTTCCATCTAATTGGGAGATCATACTGGCAACAGTGCGATTAGCACAATTACACAGGACACAGGGTTCTATTCAGTTCAGCTGAAGCACTCTCTTTTTAAACGGTAATCCAGTTATAAGCCTTGCATTTAGCCTGAGTACATACCAGAATACACAACCCTCTCAGAAGGTATGCATGCATACAGTATATACAGTAAATACAATGGTTCTTCTACTACTGATTCTGAGAACCAACAAAGTATCTGATTCTAGGTCTTTTTAGCCACAAACACAATTAGTCCTACATGAACATCAAAACATGTAAAAGAAATCTAGCAAAATATTCCTCTAGCTACAAATTGCCTTTTGAATGATTCTTAAATGACACTTGTTCTTACTGTGGCGGGCAGGTCGCAGCATCTGTCTCGGCTGATCCAACTCAAGCTGCAGATAATATCGAACATCTGGAGCTGGAACTAAACAACAGAAGAGGGAAAACATTGAGTGGTGTTAAAAATGGCTCCCATTCTTGATGAAAATGCATACTGTTGAAAACAATGAAACTCTCAGAGAAATAGATAGATGCAGGCTTTCATCCTTCCAGCTGTCACTGGGAGTAGTTAAAACTTAATTGTGGATCTACGCGGGAGGATTTGGATATTAATTCTTTGGAAAGTCGTAAGATGCTCTTCCAAACGTACTTTTCCAAACATTTTTCACAAGTTTCTTTTTTCGCTTACTGTCGCAGACTGCCTCTTTCCGCCTCCAGACTTGACCAACTTGCCAAGCACTTCATAGCCGTCCAGTGTGATGTTGTTGGCCTCCTTGATGGGCTTCTCTGCCACCTCCTGGCAGTCCAAGTTGAGCTTCACTTTCTCTGGAGAGATGCTGATGTGGAGCTGCAGGAGGGAGAGGATGGAGAGAGGGCACAATTAACAAAACATTCTTGTCTTCTCAATACTTCCCAGTTGCCAGTTTTGTTGCAACACAATTACTTGGCAAAGATTACTAAGAACACTGGAGCATTTGAAAGGCAGAGTTTGGCATTAATTTCTATTTGGAAAGGGCATGATTGCTATTTTCAAAGAGAAGGGAAATTATTTCAGAAAGTGCAACGGTAAGGCCAGGAACAACTTAACTGATCCTTTTAAACCATGTTGTCTGAAGCTTATAAAGATGCTGGTAATATATTCTACATAACTGGTAGATTGAGCGAATTGTTTAGTCTGAATTGTTTAGTCTTTGCAGAGCCATGCTGATTATAGATTTGGATATTGCCCCAGAGTGGTTACTGATTTGGCATAGGACTGCTACTTGATGCCTCCACAGATGAATGGACCATTAAAAAAGTAATGAACAACAATTGGCTTTTCTATGCAGCTTTAAAGCTGTAGTTAGTGATTGTATAACAACACAGAATGAAAGAGTGCCAAATTTTGGAAGTTTCCTGTCCAGAGAACCCTGCTCCACATCTTGAAGCAATATCACTTGTGGTGTGCCATCAAACGTCCTACACTTTCCATACTTTCCCCTCACTGTTGCAAATTTTCCCCTACTCAACAGTGAGACAAGCTTTCTTTATGTCAGGAAAAGCAAGCTACCATTTCTTTCTACAAAACCATACCAACCACAGACTAGGCCATAGCTCTTGGCAACCAATCACAACATTACAGATGACTTCCTTGGCAACAGAACAAACTATCTGGTGGACCACAAAGGGAGAGGGGTGTCGTTTATCCCGGGGTCCTGGCATGGACATATTATACCATGATGCTACTGAGGGCTTACCAAAACAGCTCTGGATGATATACTGGGATTGCAAATAACGAGCATGTCTATTACCTCACTGACCAATAAGTAAACACAATCAAAACACTGTAGTTATTGGAAAATAAGGCCTCAGAAAAACTAGCTTTCTAGTAACCACTGTTCTCTCAGCTGATGGCATTTGCTGCTAAGTGATCTGGTCCCACTGCAGTGAAGTGTTGACAGATGAACAATTTTCTTTCATCAATTGTTAACACAGAAGGTTTCACTGTGCTTTGCTGTGTCGACACTCAGTCAGAGTCCATATGTTAAGGTTTCAGGCTGACACTGTCCACGCTCCAATACACTTGACATATTTCCATGATTAACTTCAAATTAGATTTTATTATTCTTGGCTCTGTCCTGACTGTCCCTTCGTTTTCATAATCCTGAACCTTGATTTCATGCATGCACTAATAATAAGGTTTGAGTCTTCTTTATAAAAATGTATCCAAGATTAGGTCAGCTTTCATTGAGAGTAAAGGGAAATACATAATCAGTATCAATCTCTATTAGGTCTGTCTTTCAATGCAAACAGTGCTGTGACTGATCACGAAATCCCCACTTGGGCTGCTCATTTCCATTGTGTCATTGTAGAGCTAAAGCTCCCAAGTCTGATCTGACACCTGCAAACAGACAAGGCACTGAAGAATTCTTTAATAAAATAAGTTAATAAATTTACAATTTCCTGTATTTCTAGAGTGGCTTTAGGAATCAGGAAGTCTACTTTTCCGGCTAACAGAAAGAAATCGTCACAAATGAAGAGGAAAATTAGAGCAGTCAATGGACTATTTGGCAAAACTTCCCTCTCATACACTTTATGCATATATTGGCACAACCTCCCCAACAAAGTCCCTGAAAGGAAAGTTTTATAGACTGAGATTAAGACTTCTTAAAACCACAATAAGGTTGCTTTATTCTTTAACATGGAGCAAAACTACAGTGACTACACGCAATGTACACGCTGAAACTTCTACCTATGTAACTGAAGACATGACTAGTCACTGTGGCTTATGGAAAATGTCATCTTCACTTCAGTTAACAGCAAAGCTCCCTCAACGGACTCCCACCCTTCGAGTGTGGGAGGGGATTCCCCAGTGGGCCAGTGAGTGGCAAGCATCTGTTATAGTCATCTCTGAGAGCTTTCCCACATGTTCTATTAGCGGTAGACCACGACCTCTCTAGCCTGGGTTACTCTTTATTAACTAGCCTGAGGAAAAAGCCAAATCTGCAAGCACTCTCTGAACAAGCACAGTGGCATGAAAGTACATAAGTTCATCTGACGCTTTTCAAAGACAGAAACTGCTTTAAAAAAAATACAATGAATGAAATGAACTGCTAGCAAGCATCGCACAAATTTAGAATTTAGGGTTTTGTCAAAATTCAGTCAAAATCACCAACAGGAAAAGCCATGATTGAAGGATGTGCTGCTAGTACTATAAGAAGATGTACAATTGCGTAAAATGTCACCGGTTCCAGCTTCTCAAATGGGAATATTTTCCTGTTTCTTATATGATAATGTACCAAAAAACATCTTTGCACTGCATTTGAAGATGTCATCATAGACTTTTGGACTTTGGGAACATGGGCATTTCTTTTTTGCCATTTGCTCACATTTTATAGACTAAAGAATTGATCAATTAATGGAGGAAATAATATACAAAAATCAATAATGAAAATAATTATAAAGCTAAGTTAGTTAAGTTAAAGCTCTACTTTGTTACCTACCTACGTACCTAAAACTTAAAGGTCAAAATGCACCTTTAATAGATTTGTTTTGGTTTATCTCCACACAAGGACAATTAACCCAACTGCCATTTGTGACAACCCTTTGTCATTGGTCACTCTGGTTTCAGCAGAGACACTATCACTCTGTAATAGCCACGGACAAAGTGATGAGTAACCACTGACAACATGTAAACACACACTACCCCAGCTGTCGGCAGTAGCACTTACTCAGCAGACCAGTAAATAAGTAGCTAGGTAGACCGCTGCTGACTCGCCAGCTCATGGAACAACAACTACTGCACCACAAACTAGCCACCCAGTGTACATTCAGACTACAGTCTCCACCAAGGCCACAGACTGAAAGAACACACACACACACACACACACTCACACACACACACACACACACACACACACACACACACACACACACACACACACACACACACACACACACACACACACACACACACACACACACACACACACACACACACACACACACACACACACACACACACACACACACACACACACACACACACACACACACACACACACACACACACAAATCAGGCTGCTGTCCAACTAGACCAGCAGTGAGGTCATTTTATCTACCTCCTGACCCAACATTTACCAAGGTCCTGTTCATTCATGGAGTTACCCTACAATTAGTTGTGTGGATGCTAAATGGTTAAACTGAAGTACCATTTACTGTACGCTCTGATCTGTGGGCCAATGTATCGCTCTCATCAGTTCCTCAGTTCAAAAAATGTACTTTGTAATATCAGGAAGTGGGCGAACTTTGATGTTGGATAAGACCCTGGTACATTGAAAAGGGTCATTCAACTCGGAATTAGTGGGTGGTGGGGGGGAGGGAGGGACCTGTGTGTGCTTAATGTGGTCCACCCTGTCCTTGGGAACAAAGTCAAATGTATGTGCGTGACTTTCAGTACATTGAAACCAGTCGTTATTCCTCCACCAATGAATCTAGCATCTTAAGTCATTCAAGGTTGGTAAGAAAATATGCTGTCCTTTTTGTCTAAGCTCTACACTCTACTGTGGTGGAGCATAACAGAGGATGTTTTATATTTGTTGCTGGTTTGAGTTGTGTTTAAAGGCATCGACGCCTCTTTTTACCTCTTGCTGTGGCCGCAAGAGACTGCATACAAATGGTGTTTATCACAGTTGTAAGCTTGGCATGTGGGCCTAATGTAGTGGTTAAACCACTGAAAAGAAACAGAGTTTGCAAAACAATAACACCCTTGTGGGTGATTATTTCAAGTTAGATGAGAGTTTTGACAGATTGTTTAAAGAGTAGTTGATGTTAATGTATCTAATATGCACTCCCATAAGGGAGTTCTATCTTAATTCCTTCCATAAATGAAAGGGCCGCACACTGATATCATGGATTGGATTCAGAGACAAGATAATGGTTCATTGGGACAGTTGGAAACATCTGGATTCAAACTTCAAATCTATTGCTTACAATGCGTGCTATTATTGCTTCAGTGCCAAGTGTCCTTTAGCCACGTCTACCGCCTTATACCCTCCGTCATTAGAGCTTCTGCAAAAATTTAAAGGGGCACTCCACCAATTTTACTGATGAAGTTTGGTGTACTCGTCATGGAGAGTAATATAAAAACACAGTTTTTGTGGCTCTGGAGAAGCTTTGTCAAGTCTAAGAACATAACCCTGAGGATGTAATCAGGGTTATCAGACTGGGCTTAAGACTTTCAATTTATGGAACAGAAAGCTTGTATTACACAAGACGCGAGGGACTAAAGGTCAGGAAAGGTCTCGGCCTCAGTTACATCCATTTTGGAAGTTTCTGTATACTAAATCTTTGGAGAAAGTCTTTAAATAAATACCACGAGGTCTGCATATTTAGTGAAACATGAAGACTTTAGGATCTATTCTTGAAATGCCATATGGTATTTTAGAACCCAACTCCATCTGAACCCAAATTAAAATAGTTTCAGTCTCCTGACAGGTGCTACAGTTGGGAGCAGACTGGTTTGAAATTCACTTAACAACTACCAGGATAGTCTCCAGTCATCATGTGGTCCGACATCAATGGTTAACTGTAACTGTTTGCACATTATTCTGGGTCACTGAGGTATCAGAATGTCCCAACCTCTCTTTAAATTTATGTATAGGCTCCAACACCATTCATCATATTAACTGCCCATGGTCTTAAAAAAAACAAAGCTTAATGCCATATCATAAAAAAGGCCCAAAGACCATTTTGATAGCAGAACAACACTCTGAGATGGACAGCGGGGAAGTTTTGACAGGAAAAACGATACCGCTACATAGCATTGGTCGTTTGTCAGATCTTCACATTAAAAGGTCATTCATCCAACTTGAAGCATTAAAGTCACACTGAGACATATAAAAGTATTCAAAACCAATATATGTGAAAGGAAGTGAAAAGAATGAAAACAATATTCTGTATGTAAAAGGATCTGAAAAGGTGATCACAAAAGCGCCTCAGTCTGTCGTTTTAAAGCCAGACTTTAACAATATCACTATGTGGTGAGCACAGTACTTCCTCCCTTTAAGAATCATTCATTGTGTTTACCTTGTGGAAGCTCCCATGGAAAACCCGCTTCACTTGCTCCTCATTAAACGTGGCTTTCTGGATCTCTCCTCGGGTGTCCTTGTTGTAGAACGTGATTGTTTTGCTGGAAGCTGGAAAAAAGAGCCTTTGATGAATCCCTGACAGTTTGTTACGATACAGTGGCACGCAAAGCACAGACAGGACTATAAAGAACACATGGTTGTAGAGAGGAGAGAGGGATAAAGAGAAGGCTAGGAGGGATTAGGTCCACACTCATAATTATTTGCATGCATTTTATCATGTGTGCAAGCATACATTTCTAAAAGATACATATTTAGAAATGAAGGCTTTTCTATTAAAGAATAAACAAATCAAGCCAAAATCAGAATATAATTTAGAGCTGCGGTCATATTTAATATAATATGATTACACTGCCTTATTTTACCTATTAACTTGATTAAAATTAATTAGCTTTTGCTGTCTGTAAATTAGGTAAGAGAGAAAAAGAAAGCAGCTTAAGTTGTTAATAAAGAGTATACAGCTGTGTCTATGTTGGGTCAGGTACAGCAGATTCCCCATCCAGCTGAGGGCCACAACAGGATGGGAGGCTTACGGTTGACGGTGAGTCCGACCTCTGGGTTGTTGTTTTTGTCTGCAATCTGCCAGATATCAAAAGGTTCGGAGCCTGTGTCGGGCAGCAGGCGGAAGAGCAGGACAATGGTGTATGCTGGGGGAAGACCCTCTGGATGGACCTCCCTGTGAAAAAAACATAACTTGTGATGAATCATGATTCAGAGCTGTGCCCTCATCATATTACTGTAGCAGTCAGAATATCACGTTAGAAATGAATACCAAGATCACTGCTAAAGTGATACCGCATCCAGTCTGTCACATCGGCTGCAGAACCTGTAAAGGATTGCCAGTTTCCCCCCTGGCCTTGCAGAAATTGCTCACATATTGAAAGTATTTTCTGTCCCCTCTACTTTGCTGCAGTTCGAAGTGTTTCCATTTGTGTGCATTATGGAAATGGCTGTGTCCATGCACACAAAGTAAGCATCATTATAAACATATTAACAAAGTATGGTGAAAAGGTTCGGATACTCCCACAGTTCAGCAAATTGCATAACACCACTTAAACGAGGCCCAATAAAGGGACAAAGCTCTTGACCCAGGGGTGAAGTGGTTGCTCCCAGTATGACATCGGTGGGAGGAGGAACTTTTTAATTATACAACCCAATTTTGTTGTCCTGCTAGCACCTAATATTCCATAAGCTGCAACAATTAGACCTGTAGGCTCATTGCCTAAGGGCACTGGGGAAACCCCTATGACTACAGAGGCATCATTATGAATAATGACCATGGGCTGGGCAGGATTATAGTGCACAGGAGATAAGGCCAATAGGCTGGGAATATGCACATAGTGAGACTGACACCCTTTGCTTGATACACACGAATATTGTTTAGTCTTAGCTCTTACTTGGTGGGCTGGTTTAGGAAGGAATCCTTGTGCAGCCTGTAGGCGATGTAGCTGTTAAAGGAGCCCGTCTCCATGGACACACCGTTCATTCCAGCAAATGTCCGGTCTGTGATGTTGAAAGCCTCCAGCATCCTGAAGCCTGAATGGGGTAAAAAAAAGAAAAGACAGGAGACATGTTGAAAGCATGGAAATAGAAATAGTGATATCTTTTTATAGTGTAGTATAATAGCAAATGCCAACAAACTCTGGAGGGATTAGTTAATATGTGAGGTGTATGGTGATAATGTATGCTTACCAGGTGTTGTGAACCCATTGATGTAGATCAGAGGGCAAGCTGAAACGGGACGAAAAGTTATAAAGGGTTGAAAAAACAGATTAAGGCTTTAAGAAAGTGATTCATGTCTGTTTGTACATTTCCTGGCAGCAGATCAGCTGAAATGTGTGGCAATGAGTGAGCTTCTTGTTACCTCTGCAGGTGCACTATTCAACCACAATAGAAGTTACAAAAACAAAGTAAAAAAAGAATGTTTTCCTTTTGTGCAGAAATATCAAACTATAATAATGTTTTGTGATATAATAACTTCTGCCTTACTGGAAGTGGCTGTTTCACAGATGAAGGTGATCAGGTTGTCCTGGATCTTGTCAAAAGCGTCATAGTCGTCCACCACAAACACGTGTCTCTCACTGGGCTTGCTGCCTATAAGTCTCAACTCTGTCATGTCTACATCGGCCACTCCAACCACAAACACACTGTAGCCTGTGGGGGGAAACAAACATGAAGACCATTGTTGAACTTCCAGTAACAACAGGCGGTTTTATCTCTGCAGGGATTATAATAAGAGTTTAATAAGTCAGCCATAAAGCTGTGGTTCTGATAAAGGATCTCTGTTCTGATCGCAGTTTGGGAGCAAAAAGGAATATGGATGAGTATGGACAGTACATACAATGGGGATCAATGACTGACACTTCCACACATACCAGCGTGTTGCAGTTTTTCTGCACTCTTCTTGACGTCATCCTGGGAGCGTCCATCTGTCACCACCACCAGCACCTTAGGAACGTTTCTCCTCATGCCACTGTCTGAAGTGAACACCTTCTCATACACATGCTTCAGAGAAACACCTTGATGAAGGAGGACGAGAAGGGCAGAAGACAGAGAATGTGAAATCTGAAGAATCAGTCTTCTTTAGAAGTATTTGTTCACTAAGATGCCACTCAGTGGTGTACCCGTCTTGGTGTTGCCTCCTCTGTAGTGCACTTTCTGCAAAGCTGATATTACTATGCCCTTGTCATGGTAGGTGTTCAGCTTGAACTCAGTCTTGGCGTCATCACTGTACTGCACAAATGAAACCTGTTCAACGAGAACAAAAGTGTTAGGAGAGTGACAATGATTGATAATAAAAAACATTGCATGTGGTCAAATTTATTTATTTTTCTATACAGAGAAATAAACATTAAAGACAGCACCAAGGTCTATGCTGACCTGCATGCCACGAGGGCTGATGACATCAAAGGCTCCAGTCATGCTTTTGACAAACTTGATAACCTTATGGAAGCTATCATCTCCAATACTCCAGGATCCATCAATGAGGAAGACCAGGTCTGCTTTGGCACCTTTGCACACTGTGGCGCAGGTACAATGATGTTAATATAAAGCATAAACTCAACTTAACCATAACAATTAATATTTCAGCACAAAGCTCTCCTCACCATCTAGAGCAGGAGGGACTGTTGCTGGAGCAGGGGGGGTGGGGGGCTGGGTTGGCACCTCTGTTGGTTTGACCACTGCAAGAAAAAAACACAAGCACATAATTTAAAGTGACATACTACACTGTGGCTAGTGAGGGCATATTACGGTAGTATCACGCAAAATAAATAGGAGGTTCCAGTAGTTTTTACCTATGGGCTCAAGACTGTGAGAGACCTGTTCTCTCAGACATTAGCATTAAACTAGCATTGAGGATGTTATCTTACATGTCCTCTCCTTTACTTTGACTCCAGGCCCCTCCAGGTTAGGTGTTTGGACGAACACTGTGGCGTCATAGAGAGAGTCAGGGGTCAAGCCATCAAAGCAGTGGCTGCTCTCTGAGCCTCTGACAGTGATCTCCTGAGCTCCACTCTTAGAGGCTAGAGGAGAGGAAAGAAAAAAAGAAAAATCCAGATTAGGTAGATTCAGGTTGCTGAAATGTAACATATTTAAAGTCCACATCAACAAGGCCTTCTTTAGTGCGTAACTGAGTAAAGCACTTACGATCAATAGGATTGACTTTGAGTCTGTAGGAGGTGGCTGCTCTGTGAGGAGTCCATCGGATGCAGAAGGTCTCATAGGCAACATTGTAGGTGGTCAGGTCTGTCACATTCAGGTACACTAGAAGAAAGCATTATTCTTAGTACACAGTCTTTTAGAATAACACCTTTTGTCAGTTAGCGTGGGACCACACAAATCTGCTGAACTCATGTTTTATTTGCTCTGGGAGAAACACCTGGACCCCTCCCATTCAGACAGATTTCTAGCCGACTTGGCCCTGTGCAGACCAATCACAGCTGTTTAACTCATGTGGGACAGGTTTAAGAAAATTACTAAGAGAGGCACTGACTGGCATTCTCTGTCAAGCGCAACTTGCCAGGCTCACAAAACTCAGGTCAAACAATCAAACTAGGCAGTGCTGACCAAATAAGAATCAAGATTCCTTTTACTGTATGGCTTATTTCTCACCTTAAATGTTTCAGCTGTAATGTAATATGAGAATGGTTGTGACCTGACTGCCAACTTTTTTCCTGTTTCAAAACTAACCAAGTACCAACGCATGTGATGCCAGGCTAACTGTCTGTCAAAACTGAAATCATCTATTTACATTTGTGCAGATAAACCTGTCAACTTGTAAATATTAGCAACATCAGCTTACATGTGGTGCCTTGTCCAATGAGAGGCTCACTGAGGCCTGAGTCGTACTGTGCCAGCACCTTCACGTCATAGGTGGTTCCAGGTTTCAGATTATGCAGTTGGTGGGAGGTCACGTCTCCAGCAAACACCTCCAAGGACTCATCAGAGCCTGAAAGAAGAGAGTAATACAAACACTTTTTTTTAAAAAAGGAAGCCCCTCTGGTTTTATAAATGTTACTTGACAACTATTAAAACATGTATTTCTCTCACTAATTACTGAAGTTTTATCCCCATAACAACATGTCCATACCTTCAGGCTGGTAGATGAGCTTGTATCCATTTACCCTGGAGGGGGCTGGGTCCCAGGACACCCTGAAGCGGGTGTACCACTCATCAGAAACACGGAGGTTCCTGGGACCAAGCATACCCACTGTGGGAAACAAGATGGGACAGCACAGTCAACACAGGCTTCCTTTCATTGCAATGGGATGGAATTCAAGTGTTGTCAGCAGGATAATAACTGTAAAATAGATGATTGCTCATTATGGCTTTTGAATTATGGGTGAAATATATCCATGTGTGATCAATGGAAAGATAAATTCAACCACATCAGAGAAATTACAAAAAAAAAAAGTCTGCTTCATGGAAAGGAGTGGTATTATGATATGTTATAGGGCTTCTTTTGTTTGAAAGGCAAAATTAGGCAAGATACTAGCCAGCACTAGAGGCATGCAATCTCCCTCACTGGAGCACAGCCAGTTCATAATTATCTGGCAGAGGATCTTCGTGCATTTGGGCTTAAAGAAAAGTCAAGAATTTCACATACTGCGCTTTTTAAAATTTTTTTTTACAGTGGTTCAGGATCCCAATCAATGAACCAGTCTATTCAGATGTTCTGCTGTGGATTCTTCACTCTGGTGTGTGCAGCGCTGCATGATACCCTTAATATGTGTCTGTCAATGTGCTCGGTTTCATGTCCTTGAATGAACTCACCATCAGTTGAAACACACAGATTGCACTGATTAAATAGTTCATACCTGTGCGCCCATCTCCTTCCAGCTGTCCTCCTGCTCCATCAGCATAGATGGCAGTCACTTTGATATTATAAGGAGTGTCTGGATCCAGGTTCTGCAGGACCACATTGTTTCTGTTTCCTGGTACTACAGTCTATAGGACATAAGGCATATCATTTAACATAAAGAAAATAATTAATAAAATAACAAATCAAGAGCATATTAGGGATACATTTTGTATTAATATCTCAAATCGATGAGAGATGGTTTATCACTTAGGACATTGGGCAAAAACTGGATAATTGCCACTCTGGAGGGATACTTTATTAAACCATAAGCAACAGTTTGTATTATGTAGAATTATAAACATGCTTACAAATTCCTCAATGGGGTCTCCTGTTGTCGGGGCATAGGTGATGCGGTATTGTGTGACAGGACCTTCGGCATGTTCCCAGCTCACAGAGAGAGTACTGGTGGTGGGGTCATATACACGCATGTTCCTTGGACCACTGCGGGGCACTGAGTGAGTAAACATGCCAATAAAAAATATTGTTCCAAACATCTCTATATCTCTGAGGTGTCATCTTTGGGTGAACTAAAACCATGAGTCTAATTGTCGATCACTGAAATATCTGTACTAGATCTGCCCTTGCATGATACATGGGGTCCTCAAATTGTTTATTTCATACTCAAGGATGGTAACCTTTAAACACACTGGCCCGGGTTCTTACTTGTCTTTCCGGCATCACTGATGGCGGGTCCTTCGCCGTCGCTATACAGGGCAACCACTCCAACATTGTAGTCAGTGTCTGGGAGCAGCTGCTGCAGCAGGGCCGTGGTTGTGGTTCCTGGTACCACAATCTGCATAGAGACACAGAACATGTCAGGAACAGACACTTTTGAGGTTTCAGTGCAGCATGTATAGACTTAGTAAGTCCTTAACCAATCAGTAAAATCAGACAAACAAATACTTTTCCCCCTTTCTTCTGACAGCTGCTTGTGTTGTACATTCCCGCTAACATCTCCCTGTCAGCACTAAGTGAAAGGAAGAGCCAAATAATGCTTTGATGTTTGACAGCCAGCGCCGCTGTTTAACCCAGTACGTCAGTGACAACAGCTGATTACATAGGGGCTCCATCTTACTCTCTCTCTCTCTGTCTGTAGGTCAGTTAGTTGGACAGAGTAAGGTCAGCGCCTCAAGGGCTGGTGATAATTTCTGTGAGTGGGGAATGGGGGAGGAATAAACATTTGTGCTTACAATGGAAAGGGAGAAAGTGTGTGGTGAAGGGGGTTGCGTGAGAGAGAAAACACCATGTGAATGTTTGACCAACAAATGGGTTTGGTGAATCTACTTACTATTGTTTTTTGTGGTACATTTGATACAATGAAATAATAATGCCCTGTTGTCTACAGATAGCTCCCACCTGTCACTGTCAACAATTTACTGATGCTTGAGACTATCAGCTGGTGTTAAATATGATGGCTGCAGCTGAAAAAGGCTGCATAACCGCACATCATTGGCTCTTGCCATGGAAAAGGCCTGATCCTGCCATAAATGTGAACCTCTATCAATAAAGTTGAATATGCCCCATTCTTCAAAGACCATGTTATAAGAGATCCATTGAAAAAAAAAAAAACTTTTCAATGGTACAATGTTTCTGGCAGCTGTCAAAATGACACTTAAAAAGTTACTTTTGGATTCTTTCAGCAAACCAGAAATCCTGAAGATGTGGGCACACTGGTGCCAGATGCCACATATCGTGTCAAGAACGGGACTTGCATTTTAATGAACGCAGTCTTGGTTCAAATCTTTAGTGGTGCGTAAAAGAGAAGAATTCAGCTGGAAGTAACTACACATGCATGCAAACACACTCACATAAACCGTTTGGTGAACAGACTAATGGATGAGGCTTCATTCTTGATCGCATATGGTAAACTGTAAATGCTGGTCAAATATTTTTAATTGGGTGTTGCTTGGGCAACATGTGCTCACACATCAACCAGGGTGTGCTCTAATTCTCCTCTTTCAAAATAAACCCTCAGTGTTTGTGTGTGTATAATGAATGATTCAAGGCCATTAGCAAAAAATGATGGGCTGTGATCAGACGGTAAAAGAGTAGTTGTACTTATGGGTGCCGTTGTGAACCTATGTAAATATTCTTTCTTTTTACGCACATGTTATCCGACACTTCTTCCCACACAGTGGATGGAAACTCACCGACTCAGAGGGCGCGGCGCCAGTCAGAGGAGCATAGACCACCCGGTACTGCTGGACAGGACCTGTGGCAGCCTCCCAGCGGACATTCAGAGTGTTGGTAGTGGGGTTGAAAACCTGGATGTTCCTGACGGGGCTACGCTCCACTGTCGAGCCAGGAATGGAGGTTGGTAAGACGTTGGTTGAAGGTTAGAGGTAGAGACAGATATATGTAAGTGAAGGGTTAGGGTGAGGATCAAGGTAAGGTAAAGCCAAAACAGCAGACAAAGCGGAAAGAAAATTCATGAGAGGAAGGTTAGACAAAGGAAAGAGTGATGGCAGTGAGGTTACAGGCCAGCAACTCAAGTTGTTTGTAAAGATTGGGAAGATAGATTGAGAGAGGGGATGAGATCAGGCAGAGGAGACAAAAACATAAATCGTTTAGGTCAGGTACTCATAAGTGGGAATGGACAGAGGTCAGAAAATTAGATGCTAGAACCACCAATTACACAAGAACACCCATTATATTACTAAACAAACAGTATGATCCTGTTTGTTCCTGTTTGACTTTACATAGTTTCATGGGAGTTATTTCAGACATTTTTTAAGTACACCTTTGTGAATCTGCTAACTATTGGTGTTGTTATTCCAACGTGGTCCCATTTAACACAACATGGTCTAGACTAGTTTTGTGGACAGCCAGACAGGTCCAATGACTACATGAGAACATTTCAATGAAATGGGAACAATACTGGCCAGTAACCAACAGAGGCAAGTTTAAGACATTATTTAACTATACTGCTATCAACAGGACGCTTCCTGTCAGTGCCCTGAAGGTTGATGAAAAGGGTATACAAGGCGCATGTGCAGCCCCGTGTGAAGCTGGCCTTCCAGCCAAAGCAGATGTTTAGAGGCTTTGTGCCGCTCCTCATTATAACCCCATAAATGCAGGGGGAAAAAACACAGTGGGTAAAACACAGTGAGTGTGCTTCCGTACTTTAAAGTTACACAAACCAAAGCCTGTTTGCCTAGAAAGCTGCTTTGAATTCTAAAGCACAATTAACAGACCTTGCAAAGTTAGAAAAGTGAGGAGCAGGTTCTTGTTAGATGAAAAGGGGAGGGGGAAAAATGAGGCACTGAAGTTTGAATGGAGTTGACAATATATACACAGAGGCAACAAAGTTACAAGATTAGTGGTTTTGCTTAGAAGCAGTTTGATCGGATATACTGTACATACTGTAAGAGTTTGGTTAACATGTCTTGGGGAAAAAAAGCCACAGAACATGAAGGACCATTGCTAAAGAAGGGAAAACGGGGGTAACAGTAGCAGGCATGGAGCATGACCTTAGCCAAGTAAGTTGAGAGCCATAAAACATATAATGCTCTCCATTCACTTCTAACCAGCCCCCCCCCCCCCTCTATTTTTTTTCCCAAAGGAGAGCCAATTACTCAATATAACCCCTCCCCCATTCCCCAGCCCCACCATTATCCTAACCACTGCCCTTCATTCCAACCTATAAATGGACAATATTACGGTAAAGGGAGAGGATACACCATTATAAGGCTGCCAACCCTGAGGAATTCCTTCCTACGCAATCACCCCGCAAAATGCTGACTCAGCCTCAGCAGAGATTGGTGGTTTGAAATTGTGGAAGAAACTCCAAAAATCTGTGTTCTTCAGTGAGGTTCAAACAAAGCTGCGTATGCTTCATGCTGTTATTTTATGTTGCGTCTTAAGTTATAATTTAAATATAAAGTGTGAACTTAGTGCATTACTTCACCTCTCTTTTGGTGAATTAATTGGTTTGGCTTGGCATACAGTTTGTGGAACGGTTTGGATGATATAAAAAATGGTATAAAGATCTGCCTTATTGCAGGTTCCTGATACACAGCAACAGCAAGCCAGCAACTAAGGCCAGTAAGTTCATTCTGGACGGACATGAATAGATTCCTGAAATCTCACTGCTGTCATGCAGTATGTCATTCTCATTGGTCCTCTTCCCAAACCACTACTGCTCCGACATGAATCATCATTGTAATCTGTGATCTAAACCAATGATGGTATGCATGCAGTGCTTACAGGTTTTGCCATTCTCAGACATGCGTTGTCCTTCTCCAGCGGAGTAGACTGGAACCACAGTTACAGTGTAGACAGTATCAGACTGCAGATTCTTCAGCACAGTGTTGTAGGTGCTGCCTGATACCTGGACCTGAAAGAAGTATAATAAGACATACATCAGGTTGTGCTGTGGCCACTACAGGTATAGCCTAATTGTGGTAATAAAGTGAAGCACATTTCACTCAACATGGTCTGATGATCTAGAACTCTTTTCCAGCTTACCATCTCCTCCTCTCCTCCAGCTGCAGGGACATAGAAGATCCTATACTGACGCACGTTGCCCTCAGCAGCCTCCCACAGGACATTCAGAGAGCTGGTAGTGGGGTCAGTGACCCGCAGGTTCCTAACACCACCCAAAGGCTCTGGGGTAAGATAAAAGTGTGATACAGTTGAACTGTCATACCCAAACAATGTCTGTAAGCGCTAATGCTCTGAGAGAATTTCCACAAGTGCACTTCTGCAACAGTACACATTTATCATGACGTGTCACTGTTATCACTTGTCATTTGGGAGCCCTTAAAGAAGAGATCAACTCACTGGTCTTTCCAGGGCCATTCAGCTCCATGCTGACTCCTCTGGCATAGACCGCCACCACAGTGATGGAGTATTCAGTGTCAGGGGTCAACTTGGGAAGCAGGACAGTATTTTTCTTCCCTCCAACCTGGGTCTAGTTGGGGAATATAATGTTTGTTTATTTTTGAATACTCTTATGACTCACTGATGCTGTCAACATTTCAGAGGAGGTATGTTTTGAGTGTGTTTGAAAATGATTAATACACAGTACATTGGCCAAGGTAAATCCATATGCTGATGGCTGAAACTGTTAGATGTCATGTTAACAGTCATGACTGATGATGAATTTATACATAACTTCTGGCTATGTGCTTAAATGTGGATTTGTGTGTGATATTTTATGTGCCTGCACTTTTACATCCACTCTGCGGCTTTGTCTCTCAACCAACTGGCTGAATATTTAATCAGGAAAGAAACAGAAAACAAAATAAAGAAAGTTTTATAATTTGGCACGGCAGTAGTTTTCTTGTACACCAGTGCAAACTGTGTGTCAGACGTTTGCGAAAACAGACTTGCCGTCCCAGACGAAACAATGCAAAACTCCTTGAGTTAGTGATACTTGTTGAAATCCTGACAGTGAACCAAGATGATTTGGCTGATGCTATCTTCTCTGTTTCCAGTTTTCCATCAACCTTTCAGTGTGATATCACCCAGGCAATCAGTGTTACAAGATTTCATCAAGTACTAAAGAGGAAAACATTCCACCTTGTGTTAAAAAGGAAACTTATGGTCAACCAATAATCTACGTAACACCAGCTGAGTCCAAGCTGAATTTTGCACAAAACTTTTGACAGGGTAAATTATATGGAAAGAAAATTAGCTTAAACCTTTAGCTGCCCTCTTCAGTGTGACAAATTTTGGATGCCATGGGAACCTTATATTATATCATATTATATTATATTATAATGGGTGAAAGAACAGTGAACCAAAAGCCAGATTTGTGAGTGCAGCAACTGTGCAGCATTTAAATCACAATCTTCTCTATAATATATGACACCCGTGGCACAGTACTCTATTATTACACAAACTATACCTATAACACACACTGTCCTGACAGGGCAAAAGTATTTGGTTTCCACATGTGTACACACACCCAAACACCCAAACACACCCACACACACACACACACACACACACACACACACACACACACACACACACACACACACACACACACACACACACACACACACACACACACACACACACACACACACACACACACACACACACACACACACACACACACACACACACACACACACACACACACACACACACACACACACACACACACACACACACAAACAAACGTAACAGCCTGGAAAAGGGAGATATTAATGACACACACATACACAGACATACCCGAAAAACTTGCAGATGTCCAAATAGCACACCGCCTGTGAACCCTCAAAGTTTAATCTCTATAGTATCTTTTCACTGTCTCCCAATAGAGCTGTTAAATTATCAGCCCTCAAAATGTGTCATGTTAACATTAGAGTTAACATAAGCAGCTTGTCACAACCCATAAATGCCAAGTAGTGAGGGTGAAACATTTTATACCAAAGTTGTTTGGAACATCTATCATTGATGCAGTTTATCAGTGTGCCTATCCATCTGCAGTCTTGTGTATGGACGTGTGCATAAGCACCATTCAGCATGCTTGCTTTTAAGTCTTGCTTGTGCAAGCAATGAGAAATGTCTGACAGCAAATTGAAAGCAAATATTCAATTGTCATCCAAAAAGACTTTTACACATACAATAAGGCAGCCAAATAATGCACAACCAATGGGAGACAGTCTATGGTCTCAGGAAATATCGAGGAAAAACTAAAAAGGGTTTTGTCTATATTAATGCTGCCATACCCAAACAACCGATTAAGAGATTTGGCTTAGGATAAACTAAAATAAAGCAATACCAGTGGCAGAGTTTAAGCTGTGCACATATATTTCTTTGAGGCAAATAAGCTCTGGAGGAAGAAACAAATCCAGTTATTGAGTTAAAGCTCACAGAGCCATGAACGGCAGTCTGCCTGGCTAAGTAGTGCAAGACTGAAGTCTAGTGAAGAAGGCAAGAAGAAGATTAAGGACTAAGTAGATAATATTTTAATGCCTAGTACTCCTGCTACTGCTGTATTTCCTTTTAGATTATTCAGTTTAAATTATAACTTGTGTTTCGTCTTTGCCATTAAAATACCAGAGCATCTCTCCCTTTGAGAATTGCTTATTTTACTAAACCTTCATTCTGCTCTTTGGGGTTTAGGGATCCCTTGCACGATGCAAATGAATACTATATGTCTTATGTTTAATTTTACTGCACATTGTGTATTGTTTGTATGGTGTGTTGTTTTGTCGTGCAACTTACAGTCTGGCTCCGGCCTCCAGCTGTTGGAACATAAGTGATCCTGTAGTTCTGGACGCGGCCTGGAGCTGGATTCCACCTGGCGTTCAGAGTGGTGGTGGTTTCATTGAACACAACCAAGTTGGTGGGAGGTCCATTAGGTACTGGAAAACGCATGCACATACACATATCACAATTATAACAAGGTCAACATGTGTATCCATTATATGTAGTAAAAGCACTTTTTCCATGGATCTCCTTTTAAGAATCTTTTAAAGACACAGTCCTTGATACTTTGGCCAGCTCGTGTCAAAATGTCTACTCCGTCTTGAAATGTACATTTGTCATCAAATATCAGCTAATTTACTTCTAGATGATTCTCTTTCGTTACTTTATGGCAAAACTAAGCAGCTTTACCACTCATTTGTATCAAGGATTGCAGCTTTAAAGAAGAAAAGATAATCCTCTTCCAGGATTCTGTCTTTTCTGAAGCAGGGATGGATTCTGGTGAACAGCAATGGCTTGATGGAGAGATGATAATGGATTGAAGGATAAATGCATGGATGGTTGGATGGATAGATGGATGGATGGATAGATGATGGACAATGAAATGGGATTCAAAAACAAGGATTCAAATCCTTGTTCTGCAGTGCATGCATAGTTGAAATCTATCTTCAGCCATTTCATTTGTCATTTAACTGAGTAAGAACAGATTTAAGAACAGCCATGAGATGGACAATGGAACAAACACAGACAAGGACAGACAAACATAATAAAATCGGCTGTGTCAGGTGCATCACAGCACCACTGGAGCGGTGGATGGGTTAAGGGCTTTGCTGGATGATGTAATGATGATTGTTCATTGAACAAAAGTGCTGATGACTGGTTGAAATAATAAAACATGCTTTCATCACTTGAAAGAAAAGGCATCCTCTTGCTTTACCACAAATATACTTACGTCTGTTACCATCAGGTTTGGACCCTATAGGCACTAGAGGCAGAAATAAAAAGGTATAATGGGCATACCCTTTTGCTCAACATTTCACTCAGCATATAGGACTAGCCTTAAATCTGAGATCCAACAGAGATTCTGTCAAGCAATTTAAGAAAACAGCATTAACTAAAGTGATTGTCATCATCAGCTGCTGGGGTGTGTGTCTTACATGTCCTCTCAGTGCCCAGCAGATCCTCGCTCTCTGATTCATCTGGATAGATTGCGGTGACAGACACATCATAGGGTGAATCTGGCTCCAAGTTCTCCAGAAGGTGGGTTGTCTCATCATTGTTCAGAATGGCCTGATGAGAAAAACACGATCACAGCGGGAATTTTAGCCAACACAAACCAAAGACAAGCAACATCGGATCCATATTAAAGTGATTGTAATTGGTTTGGTCCAAAGAGTCTGTTTTTTAGATGTTCCGCCTGCCTCCACGGGAGGTCCTTTTTTAAAGCATTGCCAAAGCACTTTCTGTAGGATTCATCAAGAAATACCTGCATGAATTATCAGAAATGCTAACATCCTGGACAGCTGGCTCTTACATATTGGAAGTTAGAATCTCCCTTCTTGGTCCAGCCAATGCGGTATAGAGCCACGTCAGGAGCTCCGTGCTCCCAGTGGGCTCTGAAGCTGGTCTGGGTAACTTCAGAAAATCGCAGGTTCTTTGGGGCAGGAACCACATCTACAGAATAGATGGAGAGAAGTTATGTGTCATCTCACTCTTTGTAAGAAGGAGGCAAACGGGGACAGTGCCATCATCCACAATGTCATAATAATTCATTTTTACCAGTGATTCCCTCTCCCAACATCGTCTGACCAGGTCCTTCATCATAGATCGGAGTAACAGCCAGGGCATACTCAGTCTGTGAGATCAGGTTGTCTAATTGTCTTGTGGTCACACTTCCTCCCACTTCCAGCTGAAGAACAATCAAAACATTCTTGTTAAATATTATCAAATAAAATGAATAATGCATAATGATGTCTGAAAGTACAAAGAGTTTAAGATGTTTTTCTCTTCAGTCACATTTTGCCAAGGCTTGCAACACTTGAATTCCGTTCACAGCACGAGTTTCCAAGAAAACTGGCGACAGCAGGAATGCACTTCTAATAAGACCCGTAGGAAATTTGACCAGAGTGCTTGTTTCCAGAGGAAAATGGAAATAAACAAAACACACAACAAACAAGCAACAAAAAAAAAAAAAAGAGCAGCAAAAAAAACAACAACACCTGGAACATTTATAGGAAACACCACACTGGTTTTACTGCTCTTGATGCTATTATGTTTTAGTAGCTGAATTTCAAGAAAATAAACTTAAGGGGTTCATTGTGAACCCCTGTTAGGTTAAACAATTTAAATCAAGTTATAAGTCTAAACAAACAACGTATTTGTCTCTTGGGACCATTAAACCATGTAAAAGGCTTCACCTGGAGGGCTGTGTTGCGATAGGCAGACTCATTTTTTTGGTTCCATCACATAATATATTAGGTGAAACACAACATTCTGCTACTTTCTGGGCAGTAAGCTCTTCCTCCCCACGCTGTGCATTTTTGCATCCTCCGTCTTTGACTCACTTTCACATGTGTGTTTCCATCACAGGAACTTTGAGGATTACCTCCACCTGATTTATGGCTAAGGATGTCGCAAAACACAGACCACAGAGCTTGCTGCTCTAGCCCAGAAAGGGAAAATGCGACCAAAGTAGCTGTCCAATCCATCCTTTAATCTCCGCCAAAACCATATTCTGATAGTTTTAATCTTTTCATTGGACTCCAAAATGTTCCCCTAATGTCCATCCAACAAGCTGCAGTCTCCATTATGTGGTCTCAGTCAATATATAAAGGATCGTTGAAAATTATCGATATAAATTCGTCACCATCAAACCTAATGGCTCAGACAGACAACAGGCATGATAAAGTAGTATCAGAATAAAGGAGTATCAGAATAATACAATTTAAGCTGCTTATATGTTGTTTACATGTATTAAAATAAATGTAACTAAACGTGTATACAAGAAAACAGGATTGGAACAAAACTCACTTCTTTGGCCTCCCCTTCCTCAGGCTTGTAGGTGATAAGGTATTTACGAACAAGACCAGGAGCAGCATCCCAAATAAGTCTCATAGTGCTGTGGGTGATGTCACGAACCGTCAGTTTGCCCGCAGGTGGTAGGGGCACTGAACAAGGGGCAGAAAGTAAGTGTTAATTTCATAATTATAGTTAAAGGGAATGTTTGAGTATTTTGAAGTGGGGTTGAATGAGGTAAATATCCATAATCAGTGTATTACCTTCAGTAGATGACATAGATAACTACCTCATACAACCCCCCTTCAAAATACCTGAACCATCCCTTTTAACAATCATGAATTCAGTGGTGAGTCCACAGTGGCCTCCACAGGCTTTCTGTCAGGCATTACCAATAAACACACATCAGTCATATCAGCTTCATGCAATACTGTATGTGCTATATTCATGATCAACCCATGATACAGTGACAACATACAAGTGACTCCCTGCTTGGTCAGTGGTTCACTAGCTGACTCTCCATGCAGGGCGAAGAGGGAGAGTGAGTAGGCCGTGTTGGGGAGTAACTTCACCAGCTGGACATCAGTTGTATCCCCTCCCACTCTGATCTGCAACAGAACCAGACCAAACCAACATCATGAGGTCAGAGGGGAAGTGGATGACAAGGATTTCTCATATAAGAACAGTGGGAGAAATATGCTGGTTGTGGCACCGATTCCGGTTTTGGCCCGCTGGGTGACACCTCATGAACAAATGATGATGTTCCCTTGGCAGAGAGCTCATGGTTCACCCACCCTTTTGTGACTAACAATGTTTCTCTGTACTTTCCCATTTTGCCTTGTCTGTTGAATGGTGAGGTAAACAGTGGCGGCTTTGTAAAATGTTATTTCACTGTGCGACATCCGTATTTTTGTCAAGAATTGCTGACAATAAGTTGAAGTGTTTGGTCACTTCTAGTGTTTAGCAATGCGTTTGTGTGTTTTTGGTGCATATGAACTCATTCAAGACTTTGTCCACCCATAAAGACGTGTTTCCTTAATGTATCATATCAACATCTGATTGGCTGTATGCCCTTTTGTTCAATCATGTTGTGTTCGCAGTGTTCCAATGATGTCTCTTACCTCCTGCTCGAGGGTGGGCTGAGTGGCATTAATGGCACTGTAGAGCAGCATGTAGCCAGTAGCACCCATTGCCTCCTCCCATCTTACTCGCATGGTGGTGGTTTGCTCATCATAAATATCCATCCTCCTAACGGCACTAAGGGGCACTAGATCACCAGGAAATGATGTTGAAAGGAAAAATGATTGGCACATTGAAACAGAGATTATAACAATTGGCTGTGTATATATATATATATATATATATATATATATATGTATATGACTATATATTAACATAGACAAAACCTAAGTAAGTGGAAATATCCAATTTAGCAGATATAGAGCTATGCTCATGAGGACACATAGACAGACCTTTTTGTATGCTATTCACACTGCACAAACTCAACAATTAGCGCTGTTTTATACATGCTTTTATAGATACTGTGTAACGCCATTAAATTTCTGCCACCCTAGAGAGCACCAGTAAAACTGACATCTTAAAAGAAACAAAGAAACAAGTCAAAACTGCGCTTGAACCCCAATGTAATCGTGTGAATTGCCTTTGAATTTGCATCTAATTAAGATTTACTATTGCTTTCTTTAGTAGCCACATATGGTTTTATAAACATGACCGAGAGTTTATATTTCCTTTGAATATTTATTAATGGGGACCACGTAGGAATCACAGTCACTGAGTGCATACAATTTGTGTTATGCAACTGGACCAGAAATTCAATGATGGAAGCTGACTCTACAAACAATGATCAAAGACCAATCATTTTTGTAGTTTAGCTTACTTTTTACCATGTATGGGCTGTTATAAGTGGATATTTTTAAATCCAATTATACAGGTCTAGATGTAAGCCAAAAAGGAGAAGACATACGTGTGGTCTCAATTCCTTTGAGAGGCTCACTGCTCTCCTCTCCCTCCACTGAGTAGACGTTGACCAGGTACTCTGTCAGAGGGTTGAGACTCTGGAGAACCACCGTGGTCTCAGTGCCATCCACAAACACCTGATAAAGAAAGGACAGTAAGAACATAATAGCTAAAGGGGTAATCTGTAGGAGCTTTCATTCGATGAAGTTTGAGTGTTATTTTGGACCCTTACTTTCTGAATATATTTTGCAATGTCATATAAAACAATGGTAAGAGGTAAAAAAAATCTGTTTTTACTGGATTGACTAAAAACTAGAAATCCATCTGACAAATTTTCAATGGACTAAAATTCCGCATGTGCTTCAATCCCAGATCCATAAACAACAATAAAACCTCATCCACTATGTTCACTATTACACAAAACAATGGGAGCTAAACAAAAAATAAACATCTCCTACATGTAATTGGATTCAGACACTACAAATGCACATTACATGGAACCAAGAGCATGCTGGCCAATGGGGCTATCATTCATGAAGTCATTATTTGCTTTCTAATCCTCTAAACTGAGAGCTGTGTGTTTTTGTTTTCTTGCCCTGTGTCAGATCATAATGTAATGAGACACCCAAGCAGTGAGAAGCCAACACAAACAGGAGGCTGGAAATAGAAGTTTGAGTGGAGTTTCCCATTAGTCTCAGAATCAGTGGGTCAGGACACATTACAGCCAACATCCCCTCAACACTCACACTGGCAGATGGGCTACACTAACTATGTTTTGTGTGACTGAAATAGTTAAAGTAGAGATTAATTGTTATTAATTAATTAATTATTCTGTATGTAGCAGGTTAGCATACCTGTTGTGGACGTCCAGACACAGTCATGTACTCCACACGGTACTTCTCCACGGGGCCATCAGGGCCGGTCCAAGTGGCTCGGAAGGAGTTGTGAGTCACCTCTGATGTCACCAGGTCAGTAGGAGCATCGGGCGCCCCTCCTATTCAGATGTAAGCATGAAAAAGATAGAAACTGCAATACGGGTCATCACCAGGAAGATTATACATTGTCATGCAAAAGCATGATTGATTACTTTTCTTTCCAACATCTGTGCCTTTTATATACTTAACATTCCTGAGCATGTTTTTTAATATATTTATAAAGTTATACATCTAGGATCTGGAAATAAACTAGATGTGGCAACAGATAAAAACACGCCTATTTAGTAACAAGTCCTAACAGAACCTTGTCCACGCCACGGTACTACTATTCAGACTATAAAGCCACATGCTCTCCAAGGAGTTCCCCGTATCCAATAGCAGCCCTTTTTATTTGATTAAGGAGCAGACACTTTCTTATTCAGGGAGGCAGAAAGCATATTATATAACATAGCAGATCTGCAATGATCTATAATAATATATCTGCAATCATTTCCAATAGCTTGGCTGGTTCTTGGCTTCTAGTGTTACTTTCCATGGTGGGCTAGACATGTACGTAACTGTCTGTGGGTCTGGGATGTTAACATTATATTTACACTACTTATCTAATGTCTGGAAATGGTGCAGTTGGCTTAGGCTATATGTGGTTATTATTTTTAAGTAGAAGGCTTCTGTCTTTGCAATTTGCTGTGCTGTTCCTCAGTGATTCCATTACTTTGATCAGTCAGCTGTCTGCATACATTGACGTAAACTCATACATACCTGGACCCTTGACACTGTTACAGAGGTTATCAGTAAGGTTGTCAACGATGTCCAGCAAGAAAGAGAAGTCAGCCACATTGTACATGTGAATGCTATCCGGATCAGTGGCAATGGACCTCAACTCATTCTCATCAGCATTCTTCACACCTAAAGAGCAATTAGGAAGAAAGTATTTAGCACTCTGATACTATGAAAATTTAATGCAAACAGAGCTGATTTTCACTTACCGATGGCATAGAGCTCAATGCCCTGATCGCGCAAATTCTGAGAGTTGCCGATGACATCATCCTGGGATTTGCCATCAGTGATCAAGACGCCAATCTTTCTAGCGTTGGGTCGCATCCCGACATTCTCTTTGAAGTTGTTCTGGAGGAGGTAGTTCAGAGCCAGACCTGCAATGTAGACATCAGTGATCATTTTTCCTCCTGATAGTGACACAATATAACATTTATTACTGTGCTTATAGAAAAAGAAGTGGCACCACTCCCACTTTAAAGAAATAGATTATAGTACCAGTCAGGGTGTTTCCTCCTTTGTAGGGCAGGTTAGCCACAGCTTCCAGGAGAGACTCCCGGCTTCGATGAGCATCCAAGTGCCATTCAGTCTTTGGGTCTCCACTATACTGAGCAAGACCTGAAGACATCATACCAATACCAATGTAAGAGATCTCTTCTAGCTTTATTAGTAACCAGTTGACTGTAACTGTGCTTATTCTGGGTAGACCCACCAATTTGGACCCTTTCAGGACCAATGTCAAAGACTCCCACCATACGGGCTATGAATGCACGGATGGTCTTGAAGTTGAGACGTCCAATACTCCAGGAACCATCCACCAGCAGCACAATGTCAGCTTGTGCAGTGGTCTTACACATCACCTCTGAGAGGGCGAAATTTCAGTGTTTTAATTGAAAGTTTTAAATGAGATAAACAAAAGAGAAATCCATGCTCATGTACACATTGTGATGTGTGTGTGGTGAGTTGTAATGAAAGAGGTACTCAAAGAGATGTGAGAGGTAAAGGAAAGAGGGAGTTCTATGACATTTTCTATGATTTCCATTTCATCCAAACATTCTCCAAGGTGCCAGACAAACAACACATACACAAGCAAGTAGTTAAACATTCCATCTTTTCCACAGTTTTTTTTTTTTTTTTTATCAGAACACTTTTATTTTCCAGGTGTTGTAATTATTATCTTCTTGTCTTGTCATGTTGAGGCAGTATTTCTCTCGTTTGTTCTTTTTGGATCCATGAATTAGTCCCAGGGGCAAATCAGGAGAGTACACCCTTAATGGCCTGTAACATATCAAAGGCCTCCATTGGAGTGATTACTGTGCCCTCCAGAGCAGCAAGGAAATATTCAGATCCTGTTTTCCAAACACCTGTGTGATGACAAGAAAGGCATCCGATCCCCGTACCTAAAAGAGGGCTGCAGATGTGCATTGGAGATAGGCAGATGTTGCACTAAGTGCCACTGTCTGCAACTGAAAACAGGTTACATGTTTGATTTACAGATTGGTTTGCTTGCACAGAAGCACGCCCGCTAGAGATTTATCATCAAAATAATAAATAGATTATATATAATAGCTCATATTTCTGATTATGTGTTGGCAAGGGAAAAAAATGTAAAGGTACATTGCAATAATAATTTATGTTCTACTGTTAGTTGATAGTTCTTGGTAAATTAGGACAAGAAATGTGTTTTGCTACACCCACGACTTTCTTTGCCCTCAAGCTCCAGAGGCTTGTTGAGAACTGGCCTGTAGTCAATAGATGGTACAGCAGAGAGTGGAGTTCTCTCACCTCTTCTAATTTATCTTCTGGTGCTGTCACTGAATCTGCCTCTGTCTCCTCATTAGGAACGGACTTGCCGCTGAGTGGTCAAGCTGACCTTTCCAGTTCCTTCCAGCAAACACAACATTTTCCCTCTTCTCACACTTACTGCCTGCTGCTCTCTGGCTCATGAGGCAGTAAAAACATTTTATAACTGCAAACAGATTATATGCGTATGGCTCGAATCTACACTGGCTTGTACTTGGACTGGAAATAAAAAGCGGAAGCCCAAAGTGTCACAATGAAGTAAGCAGGAAAAGGGCAGACACATGGAATATCCATTACATTTGTTATTTCATGAAACAATTAGCTTTGAGGTAAGGCATTAAGGGAAACTCTTCAGCTTTTATAGGGCATGCGTTTACATTGAATTTTCCTAAGCAAAAATATATTATGTGATAGAGCCTCCAATGTTTGACTGTTGCTGCCCAGAGACATAACATACTGGAGACGCTGTCTGACAGGTGGTGACACGCACAGTAACAGAATGACTAAAACCATTTTAGTTGTTAATGTTCTATTTAGTTTAGCATAAAACATGCTATCGCTGTAATTCCTTTGATGATATAGCACATTGGATTGTATAATAAGATATTAGATAACTTTACCTGATGGTTCATAAGGAGGAAGCTCAGGTGCATCAGAGAGTGTGGTTTTCTCCTCTCCAGCCAATGGCATACTCTCTCCTCCATCAAACATGCCAAACACACTCACACTATATTTGGTACCAGCTCTGTAGAACAAAAAATAATTTTTTTTTTTATATGATACACTAGAGAATATTGTTCAAATTCGTATGATAATGAGATATAAAAAGAGAAATCAGCCAAACCTCAGCTCCTCTAGCACCACTGTGTTGTCATAGGGACCAACTAGAAGTTGTCCCAGGTCAATGTCTTCACCTACAGGGTGGAAAGTGACTTTGTAGCCCTTAACATCACCAGGAGCATGGTCCCAGGTTACACGGAAACTGGTCTTGGCAGGCTCTGAAGTCTGGAGGTTTCTAGGACCTTTGTAAGGTGACACTAAGTAGAGAAGAGAAATGCGTAGATTGACTTTATGACACATAATGATGCTAAAGAACAAATAAGTACTAAAATATTGATTGAGTCATTTAGTATGAGAAGGTTATGATGATCAAATAATATAATCAATAATCAAACTGTTCCTATATTTGGCGACGGAAAGAGCAACATTTGTGGTTTAGTGATAACCAACTTACGTGTTGTTCCTTCTCCTTGCCTTGCTTTGCCTTCTCCAGAACGGTAGACAGGCAGAACAGTGATGTCGTAGGTGGTGAGGGAGGTAAGGCGTCTCAGCACAGTAGAGGTGTTGCCACCGGGGACCTTGGCTGCTAGCTGGCGCCCTCCTGATTTGGGTTTGTAGGTAACGCGGTAATTGAGTACATTTCCAGGTGCTGGTTGCCATGTCACCTTCATGCTCTTCTCAGTCTCGTCAGAAACAACAATCGTTCTGCCAGCGGCCGAGACTGTAAGGACGGAAAAAAAGCAACAATCGTCAAAAGAGAAGAAATGATGAATGGATGGTCTGAGGGAAAATGTAGACTTTGGGACTTGTTCAGGTGGGAATCTGTGCTAAATGTGTGCTTAACCACGTATTTTTCCAGTATACCTTTGGAAATACAAGCAGCATGGCTTTCCTGCTGGTAAGTAAACTAAACAGTAACACGCTTGGCTACCTCACAGTCTTTCATCTGGATATCTGCTCAGTTTCCACATGCGTGTGGACACAAACCTACCCAAGTATTTCTGATTTTTAAAGGTATACATTAAACAGGCCCAAATTTACATGATTGATCATGTTTAGTTGGCGGGTTGGGGAGCCAGCCTTAGATGTCTTGTGAATTTAAGCAAAGCCATAGTTCTCATTTTTCCATTGTGCTCCACTGAGTGTTTCTTATTTTGAGAGCAGGAAGGGCAAGCGTGAATTGTCAGAGACTTCGAAATGAGTTGAGGAAAATATTCAGAATGCTCTACTTCAGAGGGAGGACTTTTATTAACGGAAAAAAGTGGCGCATCCAAGTTTGCAGTGTGTGGCTCAATCCAAAGAAACCTGTGATTTGCGTAGAGCATGAGAAACGAGAGCAACAGATAGAGGGTGCAAAGTGTAGGAAGGAATGAGTAACGTGAACATTTTAGTTTACAAACTGCCTCATGGTTGTGTTCAGTGTGTATTCCACATTCTCGCTTGCCAGAATCAATAAACTGTAATGATGGTTGGAAATTGTTTTTTTTCTTGAGAACATTCCATTTCATTAACTGGTAGACAAATTCCCTCCGCTGGTGCGATTTTCCGCTCAATGTGCTTTTCTCATCCAAGCATCTAGTCTAACAAGTGAGAGGCCACTGTCTATCTGTCCTGCATCTCCCATGAAAACTGGGTGCAGGTGTGCTGGACATTACATCACCTCTGTCCATACAGTACATATAACACACACGGACACGGTCTTAAAGACAGGCACGCGAAGGCTCAGGTGAGTTCCCATAGCTATGCATAATCTCTTAGTTCAACACACTGTATCACTGACATATCTCTATATTTATATAACAACTATATACTTAAACCAAAACTCTATTTGGTTCATTTATTTTAAATCTGAATCACTGCTCCATATTTCTCAGTAATGATCTCCTAAATTATATCTATAACTTAAAGGCATACAAAACATTAAGGCTTAAGATGGGTTTATGACAAGAATGTCTAGACCCGCCTGCTTGGCTTTTTACACATGAAAAAAAAGTGCAACTGTCCCTTTGCGGTCATACAGCTTTTATGGCTTTTATGGTTATATGGCCGTAGAGTTAAATCACGCTTACCTAAGCTTCAAACTTTCTAGGTAGCCCCAAGACGAGACATTCAGAAACTCAGAAGAGGAAAATAAGAAAGGAGGAAAGCATTGGAAAAATACAAAGAAAAAGAAGGAAACAAACAGGGAGCAGATGTAGAAAATGAAAAGGGGAGAGAGGGGAAGGACAAGGGAATAAGTGTACGGGGGAAGAGTTAAAGCAGGTCAAGTAACTTACCATCCGTGGTTTCCTCTCCAACCAATGGCTGACCCTCTCCGCGGCCATAGCCAGCAAACACAGAGACTTGATAACGTGTCTCTGGAGTGAGACCCTCCAGGATTGTGGCTGTGGTGTCTCCCGGTATCGTCTTTTCCCCGGCTTCTTCAGTGAACAGAGACTTCCAAGTGATTCGGTACTGACGAACGTTACCAGGGGCCGCGGCCCAAGACACTGCAAAACTGGTGTCAGTGACATCTTTGGTCACCAAGTCTCTAGGTGAACCAAGCTCTGTGGAGAAATGAACAGGAACATTATTAGAAACTGTGTGTAATGGATATGGAAACGGAAAATAAGTAGCACTACAGCTTTACTTTTTGTTTCTCTAAAGAATTTCCTCAGGTTTTTCTTTGTTTTGAGTTGCTCGGATGCAATATAATTGAATTAAGATGGTAGTGTTAAGCGCTAGGGTAAGAAGAAATGCTTTATTTATGGCTTTGTCCAGGTGGTGTTTAGTTTTTACTAATATTATAATATATAAATAATAATATATATGGAGGTTTAAGGAAGTGAGCGAGACACAAAATGGACAAAACTATGAACTCCAGCGATAAAGCATCACTTATCTGCCTCTGCTTAAACCCCTCAGGATCTGTTTGAACAACCTGATTTTCTCCCTTCATAATCTGAGACTGCTGAAAAAATTTCTGCAAAACTAATCATAAATCACATATCCTCAGCGTCTCTCCCGCCTGCACTTTAATTTTCCATCGAAATGGGAGGAAACCTGATCCACAAGTGTGTTTGCTAGAATTGCAGATGTTGCGCTCTCCCTTTCTCCTCTTTACTCACTTCTCCTGGGAGACAATCATGAAAGGAGAAAGGCATAGAAAACGGTGGAGGAAATTTTGCGGTGGTGTTTTGTGACAGGCAGCCAGCACATGCTTAGCTGAGAGGGATACTCATGTTGAGATGGACTCAACACTCAGGTCTGGCTGCCATTTAGAGGAGCTGCATCTACCGCAGGAGGATACGCTGCCACCTATAGCCTCCCACACAACCTCCGGGATCCTGATCCTGAATCAAGCCCCGAGCCCTTATATTCCAGCACCTAATGACAATATAATCACAGACAGAGCATTGCAGCTGGGTGGTCTCTCTGAAACCTCATTCTTCCAACCTCACCAAGGAGGTTTAACGAAAAAGCCAAATGCAAAGAATGAAAGGCATCACTAATCTACCGCGAGGGCAATGCATTATAATTTAGAAATGTTAAGTGACAGCACATCAGAAAAGGCAGCCACAATGTCTGTCACCCTATGAGCCCTTCTCACTATCCATCAATTACAGATGTATTGGAAACTGATCTGAACAGAAATAACAGCAGCAGCCCTGCCTGCCAAACAAACTGATCTGCACCTTAAGAGTGGAGGCCAGATATTAAGAATAATGGCCACAGCCACAGACTAATGAAGATTTAGTTCCATATTTTAGAGAGCCAATTATAAATATCCAGATCATTCCACCAAAAGGGTTATCTTTGCCAAAAGCAACGGATGAACGTGACCGACTTTTCCGGCTGTGTGTGTGTAAACCAAGGGCAAAAGGATCACAAGATAATGACTTCTGCAGACGGTCGCTCACTTTTCATCAGTACTTGCAGACAAGCTAAAGAGAAGGGGCCACTCCTGGAAGCAAAGCCCATATACATGAAACACATGGTCCACAGACCTAGCAAAAGCTAAGCTTTGACGTGCTCAGTCTTAATATTCACTGTAAACACCTCCAAAATCACTGCAGGGAATACATCATTCCTTCAACGTGCCATCTCAGTGCTGGCAACCCATATCAAACTTCCCTTACTTTATTTCTCTTGGTTCACTAAGACACATCTGAGCCACAAAGATGAAGCCTTCAGTGTCTACATGCCAAGGCTGCCTGTTTCAGGCCTACTAAAGTACCTCAAAGGACCTTTAGAGTGGTGGAGAGAAACATTCTGGCGGTATCACTGAAAGACCATGGCACTACCTAAAAGTTCCCAAAATGCATTAGTTTAAGAGAGAATAATTAATAATAATACATTTAAATAAATTAATAATAAAATAATGATTTCAAATATATAATTTCACCTGCTGTTGTGCTGCTCTCCAACTTATAGATAGTAAAAAATAATCCTCACACGCACATGTGAAAAAATGTGCTGTCACGCAGTTAACTATTTGAAATTTCAGTACAATGGCTGCTTCAGGGCTGAAAATATGATATGGGCTGAGCTTTTCATCTGCTCTGAACCATTCTGCTTCACACTGAAGAACACTTTTTTATATCCATCCTCTCTGCCTCTGCCTGTATATTGCCCCACCCTGGTGGAAGAACAGACAGATCACCTTGTGACCAGGCATACAGCTCATACAGCTTTCAAAGGTCCTCTTGTAACATCTTCCACATGTTGGATAAAACTCCCACTCCTTAAGTAAATATTTTTGCCATGTTTGTGTTTAATATCAACATTGGATAGGTTCGTCTAAGCATTTGCTATGACACCTTCACTGTCCTCCTGAGTCAATTGAGGATTTTATAATTCTTTCCTGCTCAAAGCTTCTGTATTGGCTACCATCCCACATGTTAGCCACAAGGGATGACTTTATGCAAGCCACTCTCTTCCAGTTCTCGCCTACAGGGACTTCACAGAGAGGGTCACTCAATGTGAGTGGCACTCAAAACAATGAGATCACTGTTGAGGCCTCCTGTCCTGGCGTCATGACAGCTTAATAGAGCTGGCTAAATAAAGTGCTTTGTCATGGAGCGTTTTTCCTGTGGGGGTGTGTGGTTGATGACAGCACAGATTTCAAAATGTGGAAACCAACTCTATGATCAAAACCAAGCCCTTTGGTCAATGTAGGAACAGAGGCATTATTTCAGTTGCCAGTTCATGTTTGCACCCAGTATGAGCCAAAGTCCTCTTACTCAATCTAGTGCACAGGTTAGGGCTGGGTGAAAATTCAATATGAAAATGCATCGTCTAAATTGACGATAAAATGTCAACCCAAACTTTTCAGAAAATTTTGTTTTGGGCGATGGAAAATGTGTTTTTACTCTTCTCCTCGCTGACTTCAGAGAGAGTTTTATAAACAGATGGTTCATCCAATCACCTGCATTACATTACATTTCATTTAGCTGACACCTTTGTCCAAAGCAACTTCCAATTGACAACTTTCAAGTGTAGGTAAGCACCTGCCCTTTCCCAATTAATATCCAATGAGGCCTTTTGGATGGTTCTGTGTATCAAACCATCTGATGAGTCAGGTTATTCCTATGATGGGACACTAAAACAACCTCTCTTGCCACTGAAATCAAAAGAAGACCTGCCCCCTGCATATAAACATCTACAGACACAGGAAAAAGATGCTCAAACACAGATTTGTGTCATTGCCTTAAGTTAAAGTGTGATGATCATTGTCAGATGTACTGAACTTGAGATGGCCAGCAATCACTAACTCTACATTAAAAATGATGGAATATCTGACATTAATTATCAAATATTCACCATATGTCTTATAAAAAACTGTAAAACCTAAAATTCTGTCTCAGACAGGCCAAAATGTAAAGGTATTACCCGACAGGCACATAGCTGATAATGTCTGTTCCAAGTCATTTCATAAGTTCTTTAGGTTTTACAAGCATCCCCCACCCATTTCCACCTCACTGCCTTCACAGACGGCAAAGCCGCCCTAACCTACAGTTTATGCCAAAAGAATTATATCAAGTGCCACATTCCTTTTTTTTTCTTCCTCTAACCACTGCCCATATACTCAACCAACCTTGCAAAGTAAAAGCTCAACTTCCTTAATTCTAATGTGACAAATGATGTGTGAAATACCATATGGGACTTCCTGGGCTTGGAGTGAAACAACTGACCTAATTTCAGTGGTTTTTACATCACGCAGGATCTCATAAAGTTAATAAAATATAAACAATAATAAAATATAACAAATTTGCATGCCTAAATCTCCTTGCATCTTGAACAAAGCTGAACATAATTATTCATTTGTCCACTCAGCATTACCTAGTTGCTGAGCCCATAGCCACACACCAAATGTTTCAAATTAGACATTAACAGTGTGAAATTTCCCCTTACCTTCTAATGTGGTTCCTGTGCCCAGAAGAGGATCACCCAAGCCAGAAGAGTAGCGAGCACTAACAAACAGCTCATATTCAGTTGCTGGTTGGAGGTTCTTCAGCAAAGCTTGAGTAGTATCTCCCTTGACAGATATCTCCTTCCTATCACCACCCTCGGCAGGTTTAAAGGCAATGCGGTACTGAAGGACATTTCCTGGAGCAGCCTGCCATGCCAGTTTCATTGTAGATATGGTCTCATCAAAGACGCGAAGGTCACGAGGTGAGCCACGGACTGAAAGAAAACAAAAATGGATCAGACACTAATCCATATTCATTGTGCAGAAACCCATGTCACATAGCTGTTTGACAAAAAGAAGTAGTTTGCCTGACTCACCTTCCTTGGTGGTTCCATCTACTTGCATCTCATCCCCTAAACCTGTCCCATACTCGGCAGACACAGACACACGGTAGGTGGTAATGGGAAAAAGCTCTTGGAGAACTATGGTAGTCTCTGGTCCAGAGGTTTGGGCTTCCAGTATTTCCCCAGTACTACTCAGTGGGACATAGGACAGGAGATACCTGTTCACCGAGCCTGGAGCAGCATCCCATGACACCCTAAAACTGTTAATTGTCTCTTCTGTAACTCGTAGGTTTCGTACAGTCCCTTGCTCTGAAAAAGAGAATGATAATTTAGATTCTACATATTCTTATTTTGAAGACTTTCAAGATTACTGCATTCTGTAAGGTCTAAGTAAATCTTTCTTACCTTCTAGAGTGGTCTCTTCACCAGTCAAAGGGAAACTGTCTCCTTTGTCATACTGAGCAAAGACGTTGACCTCATAGGCAGTTAGGGGGAATAGGTGAGGCAGAACAGCTGTGGTGGTATCACCAGGCACTGCCAAGGAAATGTAATCTCCCGTGATGTCTTCAGCCTTGCGGAAACGCACTAAGTAAGAGATGACCCTGGCAGCAGGAGCAACCCAGGTGGAACGGAAACTTCTGGAGGTAATCTCAGAAAACTCCAAATCTCTGGGTGGCAGCAGACCTGAAAATAAAAGGCTGCATGTTATAATCTTTGTCATTAAAAGGAAGTGCACAGACCCAAATCATAATAGTTTTAAATTACTACCGACATTATCATATTATACCGTTAATCTCTGAGACTGATTGGGTAAATAGCTCTATATTAAATTCCTTTCTCCTCTCTGTCCACGCTTTGGCCATGGACATTCCCTTCAATTATGGATAATAATAATAATAATAAATAATAACAATGAAAAACAAAGCATCGTTGTAATCTTGTTAAGCGAGCAAGTTAAAAACATAATGTAAATTCAACAAGTATGGAATGGTACACTCACCAAGTTGTGTGGGATTTTTGGGGGGACTGCAAGCTAAAGTATCAATAACCATAGTGTTTGGTGTGTGTGGCTTTTTGAATCAAAATTATGGTCAAGCCGAAATAGCACTGTTGTTCCAGTCACTGTAGTGTTTTCAAACAGCAAGTGATAACAAATTGTGTGATATAGCTAATTGAAGAAGCATATGAGGCTTTCTGTTATGTTTCTGGTATGTTTATTAGCAGGCTATGGCCGAATGAGTTGATTATATTTTGCCTGTGCCTTGCCTTACAGCAATTTACGCAATTGTGTATCACTTTTCCTTAATTGCATTAGCTCTTTGCCATTACACCAAATCCTAAAGACCAGGTAAACCAACAGCCAGATGGTACAGTTTCTAATAAGAACAGTATCGACCAACACTAAGATACTACCATACTTAGTAAATGGTAGTCATCTACAACCGATGCCAAGAGGTTATGGGCATACCATGTGGCTACACTCATGGCCATAGTTATTGGGTTTAGATATTCTATCTTCCGACTTACTTTTCTTTTTGATGTTGAGCAGCTCCTGTTCGATCCTTAGACAGATGGACTGAGTCAGCTCCTTGGAGATCCTCTGGAAGGCATCAAAGTCCTCCACTTCATAGACATGAGTGTCTGATGGTTGATTAGCAATGGCCTCCAGCTCTGACCTCACTGCATCCTTCACACCAACAGCAAAGATCTCCACATCAGTATTCCTCAGGCCCGTTGCTGCATCCTTAAACGAGTCTGATGACTTTCCATCCGTGATCAGGACCATGACGCGGGGGACATTCTGTCTCGCTCCACGTGCAGTGATAAAGATCTTCTCCTTGACATAGCTCATGGCCTTGCCAGTGTTAGTTGAGCCTCCACGGTAGGGGAAAGTGCGCACAGCCTTGACTACAGCATTGATGTCATGGTGGGTGTTGAGAGCAAACTCAGTGTGTGGATCGCGACTGTACTGGACCAAGCTAATCTGGACTTTGTTGGGTCCAATGTCAAAGGAAGTGACCAGAACTTCCAAGAAGGCACGGACTTTGGCAAAGTTTTGTAATCCAATACTGTATGAGCCGTCAACCAGTAGGACCACATCAGCCTGCACATCCACTCCCAGAGAGCACTCTGCCAAAAGACAAGAAATAATGGGTCATTTATAGGCCTTGTATGGCTTCCATGATAAAAACAAGGTAATAAGTGAGGGACTTTGAGTATATCAAATGCATAACAAATCATCTTACCTGTTGATACCTTGACTGGCTGGGTCTTCTCCATTGCCATGATGGCTTCACTGGGAGTAAGACCTTTGAGGGCATACAGGCTGATCTCATACTCAGTCTCAGGGGAAAGGTCACGGACATTAATGGATGTCTGGGTGGGCCCAATGTATAATTCTTGGCGTTTCATTCCAGGTAGCATGGGGTTGAGGGTGAGCTTGTAGCCTGAGATTTCCCCCAGGGAGGCATCCCATGTCACCCTCATTGACTTAGATGCAATTTCTGTAACCTGTAGGTTAGAGGCTGGCTCCACCACTGGGGGCAAATTGCAGGAAATTCAGTATCAAAATGTTTGCTAGGCTGTGGGTTAACAATGACAGTAATTCCTATCAGGGTCATTTTATGTCAAAGCTATATAACCCAATAATGTAACATTTGATTTACATTTTTTGACTTACTTTCTTCTCCGCTGATGAGAACACCGAGCTGCTCATCAACACCGGAGCACACCTCTTTGATGATCTTTTTCTGGACCTCTTGGATCATGTCAAAGTTGGCGACATTGTACACATGTTTGTTGTGAGGGGTGGAGGCCATTTCTCTTAGCTCATCCTCATCTGCTCCTTTGATACCTGAGGGGGAAAATGGGAAACAACATCGACTCAAAAAATATGTTCTTTATTCAGTGGCTGCAATACAGATGTGGTAGTCCGCTGACGGTTTTAGAGTGTTACGTATGTTAGAAACATCAACAGTACTTGACATTTACCAAGTCAAATATGGATATGAAAGATCAATGGAAAATTGAATGATTTCCAAGAACAGGCAGACTTTCACATGGAAGAGCACTATTGAGCAAAACACTGAATAATAAACCATACCTAGGACAAATATTTCCACTCCAATGTTCCTAAGCCTTTTAGCATACTCCTCCACTGGGTCCTGGGATTTTCCGTCAGTGATGATCATGGCTACCTTAGGAAAACCTTTCCTGGATCCAGCTGCCTCCGTAAAGATGTTTTGCAGTAGGTAATCTATGGCATCACCTTGAGACAGAAATGAATGTGTATTTTTTACTCTAAGGTATTATTTAGATTTGCATGGTTTTCAACATTTTAATGTATAACAAAATATGATTGATTGAGTCTCAGTTATAGCTCAGTACAAACTTACAAATGAACATGTTTTCATCTCTATACCTCCTTCCATGATAAACACCTTACCTGTCATAGTATTTCCCCCTTTGTATGGCAGGGAGTTGATGGCCTGGAGCAAGTCTCCTCTTCTGTTGAAACGGGTGAGGGGGAACTCTGTGCGGGTGTCTGTACTGTACTGAACCACACCCACCCGGGTCTTGTCCTCGCCAATGTCAAAGGCCCCTGCCATGGCTCCGATGAAACTACGGATGTGCTTAAAGTTTTCTCTGCCCACACTCCATGAGCCGTCCACCAGAAAAACCAAATCTGCTATTGCACTGACCGAACACTCTGGGAAAAGAAAGTGGAGAAATTTAAGTCACTCAAGAATAGGACCATTAAAAAATAATGTAGAAGGTTTTAATTGTGCCAGATTAGGAAAAGTTGAAGTTTTACTACTGGTTAAGGATTAGTGTAAAAACTTAAAATGAAGAAAAAGCACATACTTTATGTCTCAAACTAACCCAATTTCCATGCCAGAAATGTGCCAGTAAAGGTATGGCAGCAACTGTTTGGCCTTGGAACAATATTTTTACAGTGGCTCATTTCTTCTCCTGTCAGTCTAAATAAAATAAAATCCTTGACAGTTAGTTGGATGGCTCCGAGATATGCATTCTGACATCAAAGGAAATATAAGCCAGTGCCAAACAGTAGGTTGGTATAGTCAGTCCAGCAGACAGATGCAAATATGGGGCTATATTGACTAAACATTTAGCAGAGCTTCTACCAGCAATGTTCACCTTTATACTTTCAAATCCTACAGGGCTTTAAATCATAGAAGAAATGCTCTGGAACATTTAAGCTGACTCTATTGAAGTAATTGGCAGGGCTTGTTCGGATGGACTTTAATCTTCATTTCCCGTAGGTCTCATTGACTCTAAATTCTGTTCTTCACATCCCAGCCTGATGCCCAAGCCTAATACTTAAAAGGGCAACATTTTTTCTCCAAATTCCCTGACCTAATGTTAAAAATAATGGCATCAAAGTAGAGGTTAAGTCAAACCATTTGGGAGGCTGAAAAAGAATTTCTGAGTGCTTAACCATGAATAAGGGTTTAGGAAGTGTGGATATAGTTTTCAGAAGAATGAACAGGTGAGTATGTCCTGTAAATGCACACAAATTAGTCTCAGCACATGAGTAGAAGCCAGTTTGACAAGGGGATATAATTTATAGAACTCTCACATATTTTAACAGTTTAAGGGACAGCCCTTGCCTCCAGCTGGCACAATGAATACGCCATTGCTTGACAACCCCCTCCTGCTCCCCTCCACTCAATGACGCATAACAGAACACATGTCTCCTTTCCTTTTTTCTTGATGTGTCGACTGGTTTCAATTATAGGAACCAATGTGAGCCCTCCCAGTCCCTGTCTGCTTACCCGGTGACAACCCCAACACAAGGTAAAATTTATGCCTGAGCAAATTATTCCATGGGAAAAAAATAGTTTGATGACAGCCATGATGGGAAAAAAAAATATTTATATATATATATAAAGGAAACTGCATGGCAGACAAGCCCTGTTCAGATTTTGGTTGACATTACAGTAAACATACTCACTGATTGCATCTGACTGGGGTTTCCTGACTCGTCCACCGGTGGTATTGGACTGAACTGAAACACAGGAAACACTTGGTGAGTTAATACTGCACATTGCCTGCCTCACTTTTTCACAGCAAAAAAAGGCGAGAGTCAACAGATCATAAAAGCTGGTTGACAGGATCAAACCACATTCACACAAACACATACTTTGTGTTGCATAAGCTATAAATAGTAAGCAATACAATAGTCAGTAAATTTAAGTTATTTCTCCCTACTTTCCTATGTCTCATGTGGCTAGATGAGAATGCTACAGGGAATAAGTTATATTCTTATCACTAGAAGCCATGTTGTAGAAGGAGGTGGTCTGTTTGTCCAGCCTGATATCAATAAACACCTCTTTCGTGATTTATTCTTGATGTCACACCAATAGAAAAAATAATATATATTGAATATGAAGGAAATAGAAAATATTATTGACAGTATTTACTGAGAAATTCTGTATATAGGTGTACCAAAACTTACTGTGCTTATGCAAAAATAATTGTACACTTCCATTTTCCAATTGAATATTTAAATCTATGCATTTTTCCAAACAATCTAAATGAACCCACAGTGAAAAAAATGTACTTACTGGTCAGTTGTCCAAAGATGGTAATGCTCTCCTCTGACCCATAATAGGAGTTTATTGCCACTGAGTAGTCTACGTCAGGGGTCAGGTCAGTGATTGAGGTCATAGTAGAATATGCATCTAGGGTAAAGTCTCTGGTTGGTTCATCTAGGAGAGGGAATTAAACAGTAAATTAACTGTTACCAGATGTATGTATAAACTGTGTTTGTTGGGTTCAGATCATAGACTGTATATAAAGACAGAGGGCTCCCTAAAAGTGAAGCTTGATCACTACTTGGCAGACTCTGGCTCCAAAATTACAACACGTTGGTACCCATATTCTGAAAATTTGGGCTTTTCATACAGTGGGTGGAAGTCGAGACACATCATCCATCATTATAGACAGTCTATGGTTCAGATCACCAAATACTATACGTTCTAATTCCCATACTGACCTGCATCTGATGAAATTTGTAGTCTGAAGCCCTCTATCCTTGATGAGGGTCTTGTCCATGTCATTTCCACTGAGTTCTCATTTAGAATTTTAAATTTCAAGTTTGAGGGGGGTTCCACTGCAAATAAAAGGTTAAACACTGTTAAATCCCAACAAATATAAACATATGTATAAATATGATTATATGTATGATCAAATTTAAGTAAGGCATTGCCAATCAAGCATTCACAATGATCCCAACGACAAACACTTCATGACTGAAGTGGACTTGTTTGTTGTTGGGGACAGACACATAGCACTGAAGTCCATTTGTGAGAGTGACAAGTAAAGAACATGTGACAACATTGAAAAAGTGTGAGAAGCCATTTTGGAGTAAAATGACATTTGTTTGAGTTGCTTTACCAAGACGGCCAGCAACTCAAGCACTGGCATACACAACTTGTGCACGACTTCGACGCAAACTCTACCGAAGTGCAAACATTGATTGTCCAACACATCCAAAACATGCTGAGTGCAGTCATTAAAACGCATGCCTCGACCATTTACTATACTGCTTTTATGATGGAGTTGATCCCAGCATTGCAAAAATACAAAAGTTACTGATTATACAATGGAATCAAGTTTGCCATACAGTTGTTGAAGTAACTCTTGCTCAAATTGAACACCATATGTTATATATACATTGTATATAAACATATTTCAAGGACGAAAAGTGGTTTGTTTATTTGGTTAAAACTCTTTATACGAGTGAGTGGCACACATCCATTGCAAACCTTTTAAAAAGAATACACAATTCGTCAATGTAGACCCTTGTGTACTTTTTCATTGGTAGCACAATGCACAAGAAGGCATGAGAGAACAAAATTACTCTAGACACTCTAAAGACTGTTCATATATACTATAGTACAGAAGGTTTGTACATCAAAATAAATACAGGAAAAACATATACAGTGTGACAAGGCCACACACCATTACATAAAGCTGACTTGATCACAGCGTCATGCATGATGTACATGAGAAAGTTGTTTGGCTCAACAACTTCAGTTGACTGGACGGTAGTTTCCATGTACAGTTGGGACCACACAGACAGAGATGACAAACATATTTTAAAATGATATTCTTTTTACAGCTTCTAGCTACGTAGCCTAGGAGAGGTTAATTTGAATTAGTTAAAGTGAGCTAATATTTAGTATGTGTATTTACATGCATAAAAGTTGGAGCTCAATCTCAAAGTGCCTAATTTTCTTTTAACTAACCAGGTTACCCACTGTCATTTAAAATGGGTTTTCATTTCATAATTCATTAAACAATTAACTCAATTCTTGTTTCATGCAACTCAACTCAGAAAGTGATGTTATTAATAGCAAATTTATTTATAGCAAATAAAAAATCTTCTTGACAGTATCAAAGACACAATGAATTAAATTTAAACGTAAGATGTTAATGAGGTTAGCATGACGAAATCTGTTTATCTGTAGTGCTAATCCAAGCCCTATTCATACACAATGGGGTGTAAGTGTAAGTGAGCATGCAATAGATTGTAAGGTATAAGCAAAGAGTTAAATAGTGTGGTTTCATGCTAGCTGTAAAGTAGAATAAGAGTGCCATGGGAGGCAAGAATGTCATTTTAAAATACACTTTGAGGAGGAAGCCATAGTTTGGGACACACTGAATGAACAGGAAGATGACAAACAGGAGCCTGCCAGATAAATTAAAAAACTGGGATTGGAGGATCACCAACCTGACATATCAACTCAAGGAGCCCCGATGGGCCGCGTTCCACCTGATTCTGATGTATTCATCTCCAACACCAAATGGCAAGCAGCATGGAAGTGTGTGTGTATGTGTAGGTGTGGGGGATGGTTAACAATATAAAGTTGTAAAAATGTAAAATGTACAACATTTTGGATTAAATTGTTTCAGGTAGGGATTCACTTGCATGAGCAACAATTCATTTGACCATACGTCCACCTGGTTTTAAAAATATACTTTAGGAACAAAGATGGTTTTGTCAAACTAACAATCTCTGGTATGTTATTTGGAGATTGGAACTGGTGGTTGCTCTTGTTATATGGATCTGTCCCATCAGTTCCTAATGAAGGACACCTCTGGTTCCCAGGGGCCAGAGTCTGACTACTGTTCTATTAGTAACCTCAGTCTCCAGCAAGCCAGTCAGCCAGCTATCCTGGCCTGAGCTACTGCCAGGAGAGACCAAGAAGAGGAGGAAAGAACACCGACTCTCCCAAAGAGGCAGGACAGATGCCAAAGTAATTCCACAACATGTGCTGACATTAAACATTACTGCATATTAACTTTCCATATGTACTGCAAGTCAGCGTTTTTACAAATGCCCGCAAAGAAGCCCTAGAAAGGCTCTTTGTCTTTGTGCTGTCTGAGGATTAATTTGCTGTTCTCGAATTTCATCTTTCCATTCCGTTGGTGGAGATATGTGAGAGTAGACGTTAGACTCCTCTCACGCTGCCAGAGAACTTTCAAAAGAAAAACATCGGAGGGTTTCCATACCATATTGCCATATTTGCCATTATGTTGGATTGAAATGTTTGAATATGAAATTACTTCCAGTCATTTTCTGTCAAAGCTACTGTCAGATTGTTAACAGTCTATGACGTGTTGGCTCTTCTGACATGAACAGCAAATGTATTTAATATCAAGTAATATGTAAGCACAAAATCAGACATGGTAGGTAGCAATCATTCAAGTATGTCACTTAAGATCAGTTTTGAAGCACTTGCTTTTCCTTGGATAGCTTATTAGTCTTTTTATGAACTCAATTACATTACACTACTTTTTACACATTTAAATGTTTAATGCAGTTCAAACTTTTTGATGTAATTTAAATTACTTTACTTTCATGCTTATACTATTATGATTGCACAAGTAATTTAATGATTTAAACTGTACCAAGTATTGCTCCAACCACTCAAAAACCATGGCACTGCAATTTGCACATGATTACAAGACCCTACAACCATCTCAACATAAGTCTAATAACTTATCTGATCCAGCATTTCAATGCCTAATTATTAAGGACTTGGCAATCATCCAAATTCTGCTTTGGAAAAAGTGCAGAGGCTTGCTATCATAAAACTAAAACAGCAACAGCCCTGGTGGAATATTATGAGGAAACATTTGGCTATAAAACGACTTCTGTTCTACTGCTCTGCTGTTAATGCATTCAATTTCAAAGTTCAAATGAAATTAACTTACTAGTGTGCTTGTATTTTATACTTGCAAAATCTGAATGACATTATCACTCCTGAAGTATTGGTTTAATCCATCAAAATTACATCCTAAATACAAGAAAAGGAGATCTGGATTTTACATCAAAGCTTGTAATGAGTGCTGACAAATAAATCTGGAAAAAAAAGCTACAAATCAGGGATAAAAGCAAGATAATCATCAAGCAATCATTCAGCAGTCCAAAAGTCACATAGTCAATTAGCATACACATGAAATATGAATCACTTTATTCAGTTTATCAATACAAAGTGTTCAGTGTCAACGTGATGACTCTCTGACATTAAAGTAAAAGACAAATCACTGTAACGGAGAACCAATAGAGATATATCAGGTCAAAGAAGAGAAGCAGGAGATAAAGAGATAGAGTGGGTTGATGTATGTGTGAGTGCACTGAGGCCAAGTGGTTTCATTTACCTTGAGCATCTATGGTGGACAGCAGGGCTGCAAGGAAGGCAGCCGTGGCTAGTGAAAGCCCTATCTTCATGTTTAGCCCTTGAGGGTCAGCAGAGCACTAATCAGTCTGAGGATAAAGAGAGAAACCCCACATGCAGGGGACACATTTATGTCTAATTCACTGCTTCGGCAAGATAGTGAGATTTAATTGGAGCCGAATAGCGCCTAGTTTGCCCTTAACCAATAGTACATAATGTATACATACTTACTTATACAGTTTGCGCAGAGGACCCAAATGAGTTATGGAATTAATTATAATTATTTATGACTGACTGCAAGATCCATCTAGACTCCCTTCCACAAAAAGTGCCACGCCTTGCTTCTTCCAGTTCATTCCAACACCCTGAGGTGGGTACTTACTGTAGGTATTTGATAATGAGTGACTAAGACCAGCTTTTGAACACAAACATACAGAAATCCATCACCCTCTAGCTGACCTGATGATTTTTAGTGAAGCGCTATGCAACTCACTTCCTATGGTATAGTCGTATGTATGGTTCTCACTCATCTTGGCCCTACGGGATGGTGTCTGAGTGACCAAAACTACTTACTTAGCCTACTTTTCATGTTTTTGACTGAATATTATGGGGCATCTTGAGTCCCATTTGTACAAAACCACATTAACATAAACACATAGCTCCTACCTAACTTCTCTTCTGTCTTGGATAATATCTATTGATTTATGACTGGGTTAGATTAAATTACAGAAATCAATGATGCAAAATGGCTTTTACAGGAACTCATTACCATAAGCGTACTTTTTTACAATTTAAGTGGCCGAGACCACATTCACACAGTATAGTCCGAGCTCGACGTGTGTAATCTTTACCATAGGTTGTGCGCCCCGCCTGGTGCACAAGCACGAAAACTGCAGCTATACAGGGGCCGAAATTACTCTCCTGGCCCCTCGGACACAATTTGGGCTCATCTAATTAAAATTACACACAAAACATAAGCTTTATACCTGCCTTACGACTGAACACTGCATGGCTATAATTTACACTGACTCTGCTTTATTTCCAGATTTCAAAATCACTTGGAAGAAAACGACTGAAACTTTATATTAAAGAAAAATAACATTGTCTAGAATGTTATTTAGCTAATTAATGACTTTTATCTTTTGAAGAAAAAAATTCAGTGATCAAATTATTATTAAACTCACTATAAATCTGCGACAAAAATGACGATATTATAAATTAGTAATGTTTATTAATAGTTTCCTGGCTAATTAACATTGAAACAATAAATAAAAGTTAAATAAAAACTCACCTATTCAAACCCCCCCAAAAAATGGACCGACCAAATTGCAGAGCAGCGTGCTTGAAGCCTCCCCCTCTGGAAAGCAAAGTGAAAACTTCAGGAGCTGCGGCTGGACCCCTCTCCTCTCTCTGGCTACTGGAAGCTCCGCCAGCAGATGTCCAAGAAGGAAAAGCCTCTTTCCAAGTGGGAAGATTCCTTCCACCATCGGCTACTTAATAGGGGGGCAGTTCCCAACTCTCAGTTTACCAAAATATGGGCATCTGACGAAACTGCTGCCTGTCAGTTGATGTGTCCCCCGCTAAGACCGATCCACTGTTTGGAAATTACTTTTCTTCCCTGCATTCTTCGGTCTGGATAGTTAATGAGTTTCCAGCGCCAATGTGACTTAACAGCTGGGTACTGACCCGACAACACTGACAGGGGGGGCGAGTTTTACGTGCGCGACAGGCAACCTCATCCGTTTTATTTATTCAGATGTCAGCTGAAATGAAAAAGTCGGGAAAAAAGTGATTTTTCGTTTTGTAAACAGACATCTCTCGGCTCTCAGTATTTTATCGTGGGTATGTGGCGTAGTGCGTTCATAATGTTTAAAGAAACAAAAGTGTAATCACATCTATCATAACTTTATTAATAAGTGACGATCAATGGAAAATGAGGGATTTCTAAACAGCTTCTAACGAATTGGTTTACGGTGCCCTCTAGTGCTCAAGATAAAGACCTACACCAGATACAAGTTTACAAAGGGAATCTCGTCTGAAAAATACACCAACAGGCTGCAGTCTCCTGCTACACTTAAAATAAGGGTAAAGAATAAGAAGGGGGTCTAAAACATTTACGCTTGATATGAAGTTTGTAGCAAAAATTATAAGAAATAATGAATTTTCAAAAGTGACACATTCATTTGACGTATATTTTTATTACTATTATTTGCAGCTCATGATTTAAACACAACAAAACATGAAACATACTGGTAATATTGATAGGACAAATAATTACCCATATTACAAACTCCAGCAACACCTCGTTGATGAATCATATGCAGCATACACATGATTGTTTCATCAGATAAATACAGTAAGTCTAATTGTTTTTAGTGTGGCTTCTTGGGCATTGCAGCAGTAAACAGCTCATACACGACATATCCACTCCCTGTGAAGAAACCAGACAAGTATTTTAGATGTGAAGAAGATACAACACAGGCTAATCATCCTGACTCCAAACCACACTTGGTGATGCATCATGAAATTACAGTGATTTGACTAACAAGGTCAGTTTCAGGAGTACGTTGAGGTCAGGTCACTGTGTTTTTATACAAAAGACAGACTGAGATATGTGGAGTGAGCCTGACTCATCAGATCTCAGACAAACGCTCACATACCTAACACAGTGAGAGTCATTGTGGCTCTGTAGAGCAGAGCGTCCTTAGACCCGCCCTTCAGGTGGATAGGTGTACCGTTGTCCTCCTGTTCAAAGAGCAAACAATGAAAGCATATAAGTTATTTTTAAAAAGGGACATCTCTACTCAAGGGTAAGTTAGGGACTTTGAGCTTAACATATTTCTGTTTCTATGATATTCAAGTTTTCCAGAGATCTCTGGTTAACCATAGCAATTAAGTGGTGGCGTACAGTAAACTATGCAATGAAGCAGGGCTTGCTCTGGGATTTAGAAGCAAGGGGAAGCCATTTGTCAACTACAGGGGTTAAAGCAAGAAACGGCTTGTGAGCAATGTACTGAATCAAGTATTATATGAATTTAAAACTGAAATCTGAGGACTTTAAGCACTACAACTATCGCTACAATAATGTATAGTGCTATACATGGATCAACAAGGCCTGCCACACTGCAACATAGATTTTGCAATGGATTTTTAATTAGCAACTTACAAGCATTTTTAGCATAACTCCAGCCCCAGCTACAGGCGATGGACATTTTAACACTGTAGGGGGTAAATCCATGGATACTTATCTGTCAGGCTATAAAGGATAAAATTAGATTCTGTCTCCAGAACCTGGGGATAAAGTAGTAGTTAACTTTACAGTATGAAAATATCTCATTCTTTATCAAACTTTAAATACTGAAAAAGTTTTCAAATTACAAGTCCTGTTATTACTTTCAAAGTATGACAAAAGGGTTCTACATAACCAAATCCTTCACAATCAGCCAAACTGTTTTAGGTAAGTAAGTACATATACAAATTTAATTTCACATCAATGATAAGTCAGTACCAGAAAGAACATTCTTCGTAAGACTAGACTATTCTGATTGCTTACAGGAGTCACTTCTGACACACTGTTACAAAGATAATATTAAATATTTATGTGATACATTCACATCCTTGTCATTAAAAGCATTACACCTACCTGAAACAGTTTTTGCTTTTCCTTTACAGAGTTTTTAATCAGTCGGCGGGCACTGCCGCTAATGGTCCGCCTGGGAAGCTGCCAAAGTCCCTGATGGTACGAACACATAACTGAGGATTTTATGTTTAAAACAGGTATAATCGAGGCATGACAAAAAGTGGATTGGCATGTAAATAACTAACACTGAAACAGTATGTGAGACGACACCATACAGTGCCATTAACTGACATAAAGTTAGCAAAGTTTATATGACATCAACTGTGATGGAAAATTGCTAAGTCTTTAGCACTGAACCACTTTGAAGCAAAAGTACTAAAATAGTTTCTTGTTCAAAGCCTTTAATAGTGACAATGGTGACATCTGCTGGCGAACCTTGTTGAAAGGATTACATGCAAGACAGTACTACATATAGTCAACTTCTATTCAGCCCTATACCTAAATTTATTTACATCTGATCTTACCTGAAAGTTTTTTTCAAAACTCTGGCGTCTGCCTGTCTCCTCAACATAAACAGTTATAGTCATGGTTATAGCGTATGTTGAACTTGTGTAGGAAGGATTCTGGGGGTTTCACCAATCTCTCAATACATCCATGGTTGTGACACATTGATAAGTATGTCCCTGGTACATGTGGCAAGCAGTTTTAACATTTCATAGCTTGACTGGGTTAGGGTTAGGGTTAGGGTTCATAATTCTTCCTGGTCATAAAGAACATTTCAGTAATCCACAACATCTTTCATATTATTACAAATGATGTCACTTATCTATTCATGTGTATTGGACTTTCAATTCTAGATATAGCGAGATATAAATTACATTTTAGATACCTAGAATGAACATTCTGGATATATCTGTAATGTAAATCTTACTAAGAAAAACTCCCATTTCATCTACAATCCAATTGTTAGTAGTCATAACTTTGATTTCAGATATCCCAAATGGAAAAAAAAAACATTCCAGATATCAAAAATGTAATTATGACTACCTGCAAAACATTCTGACTAGTGAAAATGTCATATGTACAACTGCAATTTTACTAGTAAGAATTACATTACAGATATCCAGACTGTTAATTCTGCCAAAAAAGGTCTTTAAAGTTTATTTACTGGCTCAACAAATGAAAAGTTGGCACATTGGTGATGGATCATGGTTTACTAGTTTGCCATTGAATCATTCTTATCAATATAAACCCTAACCTCCATACTTTCAGGCCCAAAATTGTGTTGTATCACGTTATAAGTGATTTCGTAGTTACTGCTCTCTGCCTTTGTAGGGCAGAATTGTAAATAGGAAGAATGATATTGTGTGTATCTGAAATTCTGTTTTGGACTAGGCATAATTGAATTACAGATATCTGCGGTAAATATCCGGATACATGCCTGGAACATGTGTTCATAGTGGCAACGCAGCGAGCAAATCGATACACCTGCTGGAAGGTGTTTCCGTGTCGAGTATTGAGCTCCGTGCGTAACGTCACTAACGTCAGCCTGACTTGATAACGCTGCACTTGCTGCTTGACCTAAATGACAGCGCTGGTGTCCTGTCAAAAGTGCAACTGTGTTAAAGTAAAGTAAAAAAAACACGCAATGACATTATATAACGAGAATAACATATGTAACTTTATTCCTTAAATTAAATAACTAGCTGTGTGAAGAAGAATTACTTTATATATCCCGCACGGGGTGTGTAGCTTCCTATATGTTAGCATTAGTTTGAAGAGTTTAGCTGTGGACCGTTACTCGTCATTAGGAACAAACAAACGTTTAATAGTATTAATTAGTTAACTTAAACCATAATAACCCACCATTAACACGACAAGTTGGAACGTTTTATGGTTCATATGATTGGTAAAAGCCTCTCTTACCATCAGGTATCTGTACATTTTGGCGAACGTCTGTGTAACGTTAAGGTAAGTTAAAGAGGTAGACACCCACAAGGACGGGCACCAACGGTCTGACTTCCCACAATCCCTTGGTGGACCTTTCACATCCGGTCACGTGGGATTGTTATTAGTTTTTTAATAATTATAATAGGCACAATAATAATGAATGAAAATACATTAAATAAGAAAGAAAACACCAATAAAAATAAGTGTTGGCCATGGTTACAGTTATGGCTCTGAACGTCATAGTGATCTGCAATAAAATCACAAATGACACCAATATATTCATCAAGGTGTTTAATTTGACCCTAAAAACTTTATAAAAACCCATAAATTTCAAATTTTAAAGAATTTACTCAATTAACTCAATAAATCAAGAACACAATATTGTAACAGAAGATGAAGTGGAAACAAGAGGGGGACACTAACAAGTGTGACACTTTTAAAGTGCATATCAGTTGATTGACATTGAAAAATGCAAGATAATCGAACACTCAGGCTAAACTTCGAAAATTAAATATTTGTGCTCTAATCAGCCTGAGATGCTGCCCAGAGAATTATGATCCCTGGATAGAGTGGTATAGGATAATGTTTCCATCAATAATAAGCATCAGATTATAATTGTAAAAGATGCCTTATGACTGACTCAGTCTCATTATACAACCAGTCACAGCAGAGGGTAGATAACCACACTTTTGATACTTCTTGTCATAAGTATTCTATGACTTTCCAGGAATAAAATACTTCTTGTTAAATATCAGTGCTTAGCATAATCAACGGCACACAAGAAATGTTTTTCACATCCTACTGTATATTCAAGATTATCTCAAAAACCACAGAGGTATGTCAATGAAATATTATGGTACATTCATCAGCAGGACGCATTACAGTACATAATATGGACAAAAACTTGCAGTAAAAATACATACATCCTTCGACAATTAAGCCATTCGCAAAAGCAATGCGAAAATAAAACAGATACTTTGATAATGTGTAGATAAATAGACGATAAATAGATATGTTTTGAAAGACGGGAAATGACATTCTCAGCAGCTGACCTGAAGCTATATGCAGAGACACGGACTCTAACATCCTTCTTTTGCCTTAGTTGCCATACACAAAAACACAGCTTTTGATGAGACACTTAAAAAGACAATGCTGTCTTTACACGAACGCACAACAATGACAGCGTGTATTCACACTAAAGTCAACAAGCAGTCCAGAAAGGACCCTTTAGGGTCACTCATGCATGCATAGACAGCAAAATGTGATACAAGAACAGTTTAGTTTGGAATGTCTGCACTGTTGTTGCGGGTGTCATATTTGTGGTGGATGATGAGCAGAACAACACCCAGGGAGAAGCAGATGGAGCCCACAGTGATGTAGGCAATGCCAAGGAAGGGGTTCTTCCCTCCCATCCAGGAGATGGTGCTCAGGATCATCCGCTTGCGACCATCAAAGCTGAGCACAGGGTAATCTGATTGTCACATGGTTAAAAGAAAAAGAATTGGAGCTTGTGGCTTCATAGTTGTTAAATCACATTTTGCACAGCATCATTCATTTGTAAAACCTTTATATATCATATGAATCCACTGAAAGTCAATGAGCAATTAATTAAATCACCCAATCATTGATTAGGTATTTGCTTTGCTTTTAAATGCAAACAATGTCACAAGTATAAATGTGGGGGACACATTTTCAGTTTAGTTCTATTAGTGTTACACAACTTTTAGTAGAACTGTTTTAACTTGTTGGTTTTAGGAACTTGCAGGATGTGTCTGCACATAACTCGCAAGCGTCTACACCATGAGGTCTCTTTTCTAGAAGCAGGTTTACTGAAATACCTGGATAACTATGCTGATTAAAACCCAGGCCTGCCTCTAATCTGGAACGATTGCTGATATAAAATGACTTGTAATATTGTTCAATTTGTTCAAATATTGAGTTTTGATTGTGCAGTATAGTTTCTGATTACACTTCAAAGGATACTGTAAGTGATGTCCAAGACATATTTTCCACTGGGTAGAGTGGGGGTCGTGCTAGACTTCTTCTGGATAATGCGATATAGCTTGCGAAAGGTGGGTAACGCAGCCGTGCGCATCCACACAATGAAGTCCTCATTGATAAAGCCATTGTTCTCCGCATCTGTTGGGTCCAACTCGAAAGCTGGCTTCCTCCAGTTCACCGGCTTAGATGTGCCTAAGAAAGACAAAAGGCTAGTCAGGGCAGCTTAAGTGTTTAGGAGGGAGTCCAAAATATCCTGTGCACAGTTTGCTAAAATTACCTTGGAAAGCTACAGTTAGGTTGTTGTTTCCACCAGGGTTCCTGAATTTTACATGTTTGTCTGTCCACCACGCAATTCCCTTCTTTACCAGAGGAATTGCATTTCTGGTGCCATTGGAATCAATATAATACAGCTCCAGAGTGTCTGAAACAAACAAACATTACGTTTAATACGATATTCATTCAGAAAGTATGGCTAATGAGCTAAACTTCTGCACTGATGTCAGAGTTTTGTTGTGTACAGAGCTATTAGTAGGAGTTTTTTATGGTCAGATAAGAATTTAGTTGAACACATGACAAGCAATTATTCTTTCGCAGCTGAAGAGAAAAATGTTAAGTTGTTCACGGTGTCTCACTTACCATTGAAAAGACTGTTAGCTATGGCTCCACATGGAGCAATGGGCTGTCCTTCACTCGTACGGTACGGTTCGCATTCCTTGCTCGGGCTCTGTAAACAGAAGCCAGTGTTAAACCGATACAAAGATGTTTACTGAAATATCTGCATATTATTATGGTACACCATTTCCAAGATTATACCGTTAAAGAAGACCGGTCACCATTCAGTTGACTGTCATCCCTAGACTTCACATAGCGTCTGTGGTTCTGATAGAAGTTGGATAAGCCGTAGTACATAAAGACATTGCTCTGCAGGAGATGAGAGATTGTGTTATAGACAGTGTGTATCAGTAAAGGCAAGGAAGTACTTCAGAAGGTGGCACTTGAGTGATCAGCTCTATCAGTATAGATCAGTTCACATTTTACAAGCTTATTTGACGAAACGCTCATGGAAACAGATGAAAATGCAACTGGCTCTGAGCTTTTATAAGTAATCAATATAAGCCTCCTGGAAGTTGTTGGGTTGTATATTTTCAGACTTCAATAATCAATGATAATGGCTCCAAACAAACCTTGAGTATGCCTCTCTTTGGACTTAAAATAGATCTTAATGGACACTTGGCGCCAGTTTTTAGCTTTTATTGCACTACCAGGCAACACTATCAGTTTTGAACGCATGTATTATTCATTGGGTCTGTACAGTGCTTGCTGCGGCTCACCTCGAATGGCTGCGCCAATGTGAAGGGCACAGAGCAGAGACACGGTGCTGTGCTGTTCCAGCTGAAGTTCTTAGCACAGTTGTAGCATGGATTGTTAATGTCAACACCAGTGTAATCAATCTGAAAAGGAGGAGATGATTAGTTACTAAAAAACAGTACACTTAATGCATGCATACTGTTACATATCATACTGTATTTACTTAGTAGCCAGAGGATTCAGTGCAAGGAGATAAACTGAGCTTATACAACTAATACAACTTCCCTGCAATTACGTCCACTTTTATGTGGGTTATAATATTCTTCTTTTTTTGTTGATATTGTCTTTAAGAGGTGTTGATCCAACTTATAGGTCAATTTAGAAGCAGCAGGTTTTTTTATTTTTATAATATGTTTGTTACCCTATTGATTGCAAGGGTGTTGCACTAAAATGTCGTCTAGCTTCATTAATAATGAATTGGCTGATATACTAATAAGTGTTTCTTTCATTTTGATATTGATTGTATATGTGGACAAAATCATAGAAGCACTTAATACAAAACAGGTGCATGAGTTTGTTAGTTAGTTTCTAGCTACTTAATAAACTGACAACTGAAAATATAAGTTACAGTAATTTCAATATGACAAAGGTTGACAGCATTCAGAAATTGTAAACTAAGTTATTAAGGTGTCACTTGTTCTCTGTGTTCTTGCTTGTCGTAACACAACAGGGTTATAGGTCAATAGGATTACAGTAACAGTAGTGGGAAGTAACTGAGTACATTTACTCCGGTACTGTGCTTAAGTACAATTTTGAGGTACTTGTACTTCACTTGAGTAATTCCATTTTATGCTACGTCATACTTTAACTCCACTACATCTCAGAGAGAATATTGTACTTTTTGGCTGCTTTAGTTATTTTAAAGATTAAGATTATTAATACAAAATATTATCAACAAATGAAAATAAATATTGTTATAGATTAAGATACACGGCAGTATATAAAGTAATTAAAATGAGTCCAACCATTACCAGTTGCAACATTAAAGTGATATTTACATTAATCTCTCAATATTTACAATATAACATTCTAATAATCTGATATGTGCCATTCTGCATACTTACATGAGTATTTTTATTCTTGCACTTTAGCTACATTTTGATGCTAATACTCTGGTAACATTTTGAAGGCAGGACTTGTAACAGAGTATCTCTACAGTGTGGTATTACCACTTTTACCTTAGTAAAGGGTCTGAGTATCGCTTCCACCACTGACGGTTAGGTAAATGGCTTGCTGTCCCCTCTGACAGCAGTGGTTGAAATGGACTGTAGAAAAACCTAGTCAAACCTAGTCAAACCTAGTCAGTGGTGGCTATAAACGCAGCTGACTGAAAGGCAAACAGGCAGTGCTGTTACGGTTACTGTACCTCGAACTCTTTGATGTTGTTTGAAGAGACATACAGGCCGATGCCGATGGGGATGAAGATAAGACCGATAACGAAGAAAGCAGGAAGCACGGTTCCTGCTGTCAGGATGGGCTGCCAGGCCGGTAGTCTCTGCTGTTTGAACGCGGTGTTGTCCGGCTTTTTACTCTTCACAACCCCGGCCCCTCCGTGATTGGAAGCACCCGAATGGTGTCCGTCCTCTTCCTTAGCGTTGTAGCTTGACGCCATCATGGCTGCGATCCGCTCCGGGGGAAATAATCTACTGTATTTGACAGCCGGCAGTTCCTAGTAAATCCCAAAAGGTACACACGATACAACACGTTAAGGCAAGAGGTAAAACTGTCTAAAAAAAGGGGGGCAATGTACCCTTTACCTAATCCAAATAGCCAACGTTACTCATTGTAGTATTGATCTGAGCTGTTGTGTTAATCTCAAGAGGAAGAAGCCGGAAGTTTCTGAGCCAATAGGATGATGGAACGTGCAGTTGCGTCACCATGGAAAATGAAGACTCCCCTTTCTGACGTTATAGCAAGAATGACTGTGATTGTAAAAATCCATTTATGTTATATTAATATATATATATATACATCAAAATTTAAGAAATTTTTCACTTTTGGAGTTTAAAGAAGAATAAGCCAATCAATTGATCAGACCTTTGTCATATAATCTAAGACAGAGAAGTTAAAATAAGAGACTGGAAAATAAAAAGTTCAATGATAATACTAATACTACTAATAATAATAACAACCTGATTACTTAGTTTTGTACAACTTTAAATAAAATTCTGGACACGTCACGGGGGGGGGGGGGGTAAATCACATGTATGTAAACAGAAAACAATTTTAATAATATAGCGTACATTCAATGGTTTTTAAATACAACTGTGTTTGAGTTCATTAATTATTTACATAATGATAAAATAGCTTTCATTTAGCTGATAGTTACACATCTGCCTTTTGTTTTAATAAAAATAGTTTGCTTCCTTATTACAAATATTGAAGTGAATTTAAAATGACATTGAACTGATGCTTCAGTAATTTGAAATAACAAAGTGGAAAAAACTGGGGCTCACATTTAACAGTTCCCCTTGGATCATGAGTGCATTGGCCAGTGTAGCACCTGTCACATGTAGACCCTTTGAAGATGAATGACTATGTAATGTTGTAAAAGTGTGCTATTCACAAATGAAACAGTTGCATGCAATATATCTGGCCTGTTTGCAAAGTTGAACATTCTTTGCTGCATGTGTTTATTATTTTCACATAAATGAGCATGTCACACTACCCTTTGAAATTACATTTATTTAAAAAACATTTCAGTACAAATCCTTCACCTTACAGAAAAAATAAACATAATTTACATGAAAACAAGTATTTTGACGTATAATGTGTCCTTGTAAAATATTATTAACAAACTCCTTATATGTAAGACAAGCAAGAAGCTGTTAGTAGCAGCCTGATGTGATACAATATTTAACCAAAATGTCCACCCCAATACACACTGTAAATACAGAGAATATGTTTACATCTAAATGGCAGAAACGAATATGAGACAGGCAAGTACAAAATACTTTACAAAAAATAGAAATGGCTTATTTAATTACAAAGCCTTGTAATGTTTAGCTGAGCTAAAGCCTATAAGGACATCAGAACTGTTTTTGTGGGTATTGTTTTTAATCTTCTCTGAAGCACCATATTTACCAACCTTGAGAGCACCGCGTGTGTGTCATCAATGGCAGGAACTACAACAGAGGTGGTTTTGAGTATTTTGCTCGATGGTTATATGTCTGTCTTTCTTTCCAGGTGTGTAGTTGAGATCAACATGAATGCAGAGTTCGAAAATGGGTATTATCTGAGCAAGGGAGATGGAAGAAAGGGGGATAGAAAGTAGGGAAAGCACAATTGCCCCATCAGTTTATACCCCTGGCCCTTTTTGGCTGATCCCATGGCTGATCCCATTGCAAGATGGTCTGTAGTTCTGTAGTCTATTATGTCAATCAAGCTTTTCCTCCATTTTGTAAAGTATTGCTGTTCACAGGGGATTTTTTAACTTCTATCCTCATAGACTGACTCTCAGCTCGTGACTCCAGCTTCACTCCACCCGAGAGCCCCAGGGATCCCAGTACAGCCTTTCCAGTCTTCAGGCTCTTGGACATTGGGATGCGGGTCAGCCCTGTGCGAGGTGGCTGGGCATCGTGCCCAGTCTGCTGACAATAGGGAGAGAGAGAGAGTACAGTTTCTCAGGCAGGAGAATAAAGACAGGGAAACATAAAGAGTAAAAAACTGTATCTGTAACTGATCACATGTGCTAAATGAACCGTGTGAATAAGAAAAATGTAAATATTTATTCATTCTTTCACTTCAATTCCAGTGGGTGAGCACTTGTCCAAGCTAAGTTTCAGTGTGTTGTTACTGGTGCAGGGCTGTTTTGTGTCAGCCAGAGGGCACTGAGCCTCACATTGCTGTTTGTGAATGTAAACACTGTGTAACAACTGTAAATTACAGCATGACTGTAGCAGAGTGGCAAAATGCCACATCATTAGTTCTGCTGTTCAGCCTGCCCATAGGGCCATTGCTGTCACGCTATCTGATCCACAAAGAGCATATTATAGGGGCCACTGAAACACCAACAGAGTTACTTCGTCTCCCATTTTTAGAGATGAAGCTATTAGTGAACTCATTTACCCTTTGAAACATAACATATGAGACCAAGACTTGAATCATCTTAAAGAAATAGTTTGACATCTGACATTTTTGGAAATAAGCATGTTCCCTTTCAAGGAAATCAATATTTGTATCTGTACATTAAAAGTAAGCCTATGCCAGCAGCCAGTTATCTTAGCTTAACACAAATACTGGAAACAAGTAGAAATAGCAAGGCTATCTAAAGGTTACAACATCTACCAGCATCTCTAAAGCTACATATAACATACGAACACATCACATTAAACATCTGTTTAATCTATACAAAAACCAAAGGGCAAAAATTACAATTTGATACTTTACAGGGAGTTATGTCCAATCTGGCTTGGTACATACCCCACTGTATAACATCAAATTGTAATTTTAAACTTTGAGTTTTTGTAAGGATAAAAAAAAGACAAGAGAACATGGTCCGACGTGCTTAAGAGTCCCTACAATGGAGGTATGCAGGTATGCAGGTATCCCAAGAAATGGACAAAGTAATTATAGCTATCTATAGGAAAACATGCTATTCCCTAATTTGGTTGAACAGTTCCTTTAAGCGAAACATACCATGCTTTGTGTGGGTCTGGAAGTGGTGGATGTAACAGGGGAAATTGTGATGGTGCTCATCACTTTGCTCTGTGAGCTCCTGGTAGTAGTGGTGGTGATCTGGCGGGGGGAACGTAAAACTGTCCCAGTTGATAAGGTCATTTCCTTGCTCTCTGTTGTAGCAGCCATCGGCCGGACTACCATCCTTGGGTTCATGCTGTTGCCTAGATGAATATGGATCTTGTTATCATCAGTGGTAGTAATAATGCTAGTGTTGTTGTGGCCCTTCCTTATAGGCATTGGGACCATCTGCTTCTCGGGGGTAACCTTGAACACAGCTCGGCCCATAGTCATCTCCTGGGGTTCTGGGGAGGCAGATGCTTCAGGCACTATAGCAGTACTCACTGTCATAATAGAGACAGGAGACAAGGGCCTTCCTGAGGCAGAGGAGGGGGCTCGGCTACTTTCTGGAGACTTGGCTCTGGATATCGTTGTGATGGTGACTGGAGACTTGGCTCTTTCGGGGCCCTGAGGTCCAGTGGTGGACTTTCTCTTGTGAGTTGGAGCAGAATAGGTGGGAATGATTGTGATTCTGGATTTAGGTTGAGATGGATTGGGGCTGAGGGGAGCTGAGCTAGAGAAAGCATCCTCAGCAGTGGGGCTGCTGATCTCAAGAGTGGCCATGTTGTTTTGGTGGTCTGGTGTGACACGGATGTGTAAAGGCTGCCCTTGCTTTTGGGACACGGTCAGTTCAGAGGGCAAATGCTCTCCATTAATGTGCATATGTTTCCCTAAGTTGGTCTCTTGAGGGGTATTATCCTTTTTCCTCATCCAGGGAATCCAGGATTTCTTCACACCCAGGTCACTGCTAGATGAAGGGCAACGCTCAACACCACTCTTTTCTGTTGGCTTCTTCAGACACTTCTGTCTGAGGTTGTTCATGATGTGATTCTCTTCTTGAACAGATTTCCTGATAAACACAGCTGGTGTATCCTCCTCTGCTGGTCCAGTGGATGATGTCTCTGTCTGTACTCCAGTGGATGTAACAGCAACATCCACCATTCTCCTCCCATTCAAACTGGGCCTCAGTGCTCGACTATGACGCTTTGCCATCTCCAGTTCTTTGGTGAGATGGAAGACTTCAGTGCCCATGTTCTTGGCTCTCTCTTCCTCTTCCAAGAACCTCTGCTGCAGGACAGAGTAATCCACTTGGAGCTGAGAAAGTTGGTCTTCCTTGTGCATCAGTTCATGGATCTTCTCCTTGAGGGCAAGGACATCTGCCTGCAGTTCCCTGGTTTTGGCCTCCTCTATCTTGCATCGTTGTCGGAGGTCTGTTTCCTGGCTTTCCTCCTCTCCTTTCTCGATTGCTTTATTTCGCGCTATCTGACCCCTCATTTCTTCCACCTGTTGGGAAAGGATGTTGGCTTTGTCTTGTTCGGTCATGAACCTTTTCTCCAACATGTCGTATTGATCCTCTGTCTTGATCAAATCTCCCTCAACTACTTCAAGTTGTTTGAGACGATTTTTCAAACGTTCAATTTCAAATGTCAGCTCCTTCACTTTGTTGTCTTCTCTTTTGACAGGGTCAGACATTCTTCCCAGGTCACATTTGACTGAATTCTTCACTGATCTCTCTGCTTGCTCAGATCCATCTAACCTCTTTTTCATTAGACTGATCTTAGAACTGAGATCCTTAGTTTTATCGATTTCACAGGCTAACGTAGTGCTAAGTTCCCCCTTTTCTATGGTTAGAGTCTCTACTTTGGTTTCCATCTCTGATTTCAACTTCAAGAGCTTTTTGCTTTCCTCTATCAATTTCTCAGTCACCTCCATAACTTTACCCTGCTCTACTTTGACCATATTACTCAAAGCCTCCTTTTTCTTCTCATCTGACTTCATTCTTTCCATAAGGGTCTTTCGTTCTTCCATCAAAGCAGCAGTCAATGATTTCAGCTTACTTAAGTCATCCTTAAGGCTCAGCTCAGACTTTTCTAACTTGAGTTCAGAGGACTCAACCTCTTTCATACGTATCCTGAGAGCTACGACTTCATCTGAGAGCTCTTTTGTGAGGCCCTTCTCTGTCTCTAGAGCACCATGTAACTCTGCACACTCAGCCTTGCTTATGCTGAAGGCACCCTCAAGTTTCTCTAACTCCACCATTCTTTCCTGGAGCTTCTCCACTTCCAGCCTGAGGTCTTTGCTCTTACTATTCTCATCTTGTAGCCTCTTTTTGAGCTCCTTACACTGATTTTCAGTCTTGGTAATCTCCTCATCCTTTCCCTCCATTTCCAGCACCCGTTTCCGCAAGTTCTCCAACTCAGTAATCAAGTTGGAGTTGCCAGACTCCCCTTTGCCAATCTTCTCCCTCAGCTCCTGCAGCTCCTCCTCAGATTTCCTCAAGGCACTGTTGCTCCCCTCTAGCTCCTCCACTTTATGCATAAGGCCTAAAAGATTGGCATTAAGCTGACGGTTATGAATCTCCTGACTGGTCAGCTTGGCACTCATCTCTTCATGTTGTTGGGTTAGTTTGGCAGATTTCTCTTGAAGCTCAGCCTCCAGGCTCTGCACCCTGTTGCCATCCTCCTGAGCATGCTCTCTGGCTTCATTCAGTGCCTGCTCACATTGCTGAAGCTGCTGGCTGAGTTCCTGGGCCCGCTGGCTCTGTTGGTCCATTTGCTCAAGGTGCTGCTGGCGCTCATTGACCAACATCAAGGCAAAGGACTTCAACTTGACCAGCTCCTCTCGCACCTTGGCCAGGCGTTTAGAGTGCTCCTTCTCCTTTCTTACCTGGTAGGCCTTCTCATTCTCAAGCAACCGCTTTAGTCTGAAACGTGAAAGTAAGAAAAACAAAGGCAGAGCATTAGTTTGGTGTTTTATTGATTTCAAAGCATGCATGTTTGCCATCATGTCATGAATAACTTGGATGTAATGTTTTACCCCAGTTAATGTTTCAATGATTGTGAGGGATAATACTGAGTCTATGCAGAAATTTAGTAGGACTGGTTTGAGTATTATCAAGATACAATTTTTACATTAAAGATATTTAAACTATCACTCCTGAAAGAAATCCAGTTATTAACCATTTTACCACACAAAATATTATATTTGGCTACTGAACTGAATATATTTCGGACAAAAACAGAAATTGATAGAACTGATCATGATCATGATCATGCAGAACAAGCAATACGATCAAGAGGGAAAACTTGCAAATATTAATAATATAACGCCAAAACAAACTGCTAGAAAAATGTTAACTTACAACCCCTCACCAAATGGTCTTCTTTTCTCTCAGCTTCTTTCTATGCTGCTCATGCCCATTCTCATCTCTAACAAAATGCATGCAAAGCAGATTGAATGCAAAGCTGCATCTTCTCCTTTTACACCCCCAGGGACATGCAATATTCAGTCTGAACCTTTTTGCATTGCAAAAGAAACCAAATTACTGTAGGCAACAGAACAACAGGGAAGAGTGTGCATCTACAGCTTAAACAACCTCTAAATGCTACTATGACACCTCAAAAACTTTACAAACCCCATTTAAAACTTACCACTATGGATGCTCGACAGTCAGCGCATACACTTTTTTTGCCATTACATAAAATCCATTGAGAACACATAAGAAGAAGCATGGACCTTCTTTTCCACAGATCCTCCACCGTCACATTCCAGGCATGTTATCAAGACAATGAAAGGTGAATAAATAAATGGAGCTCCACCGGACTTCTAGTGAGTGATGTCACCTCATCCATATAAAGCAGTGATGTGGGTATGGGAGTGTGTGTGCTGCTCTTCTTTGGACATTGTGAAGGGGGTGGGACTCGCACGGGAGGAGTGTTTGCAAAACTCCCTCCTAATTTTCATGCTTTCATAGAACATGGTGTGTTTTAAGGTTTGTTTGGTTGTTTTCAGGAGGTTAATAAAGGTATTGCAAATAATGAAGAAACATTAACAAAATCAGGTTCAATGCAAGTATGGTGCAAATATGTATATTTTTCCAAAGTTCAGCCAGTGAAGCTGTAATCTCACTGGTACAGGAGACAGGAGATAATGTCTGCAGTAGTTCCACTCAGCAAGAGGAAACTGGACTTGAACTGGGTTCCTTGCAAAGTCTACATGTGATGAGGAAAGCAGATATAGCTGAGTTAGATGTCTCCCTTGAGGTGAAGAAGATCTGAGAGGATATGTAACCATGACTGTAGGTGTGTAAAGTGTTATGCCCTGACTTTCCCATGGAGCCGTATAGAAACAGTTCACGACCCATGGTTTTCAAAACCCCACATCTCTGCAGCTGAATTCAATTAGAAACGTTAAATGTTAATTCTTGATTTGTAAGTGACAGTAAACATCTAAATTAATCCATATCACCAGCAGCCTTTATTGCCAAGTGTGATCAGTGGATCTGGCTACTGAACAAAGCAGCCATCCAGATCTCAGAGTGCAGCTCTTAAAATTCATACTTAAACAGTCACTGATACCCTAGAAATTAGCAATCTAAAACTACTTTTATGCAAAGGTCAAAGTCAGGATGTCAGTGGTGTTTGGCTCCAGTGGTCAGTGGCTCAGTTGAAGGAATTAATAACTATGGACAAATTGGATGTATACAGTATATGAAATGTATTGTAAGTTTAGGAAGGTTGTTTGAATGATGTTCTAAACTTCTTCTGCAACTAAAATGTGCATGTGAGACATAAACACATTTCTTTAGCAAATACGCAGGTGCAAGCAATAAGCCACCATCCATGAGAGAACATTTTTTCATCATGGAACATCGCATCCCATGTTTCCTGGGGAATTTGCTCAGAGGCACTACAGCCCCTCTGTGTCAGGAGACCGAGGATTGAAGCAGACACGAACTGCCAAAAAGCTGTCAAAACAGTTGTACAGTAATGACTTCTCTTGACAGAGAAAAGGCATTAAGTGTTAAGCAAGATCTCTCTGATAGTGTACAGTACACAAGACAGATGTGGTGTTAAAAGAGAGAAATCAGAAGCGAAGTGAACATTGAACTGTTCAATGACCACAACCACAACATATCTACACAGTACAGTCTCTTTCTGGCTTTTAAATGACAAGAAAACAATAATAAAGTTTTCCATTTCAGGTCTGCAATTTCATTTTGTGTATGTGACTTTACATGTGAGCCATTACTTCCGTTAATCATTTTCACATACCGCCATGTCACTCAAATATCTTAACTTCAAAAAAATTGTTCTGTTTTCTGAGAGGGTGTGAATGGCTGATGGCCGGTCAGAAATGTCTTCTGTGCCCATCCTCTGCATTCCTGCAGGTGTTTGGCACAGGACCTTTGACTTTTCTCTCTTCACTCTCACCCAGGTGGTGGGAGGAGATCACATTGATAGAGACGAGATGACGACATGCTTCCATCTAGCCTGAAAAAGTGAATGTCAAAACAAATACTAGTCATAGCAAATATGTCTGCGTTTCTGTACAGGCGTTGGCACTAATATGTTCGTGCAAAGAAAGTAATGTTTTTTTGTGTTTCTTTTATCAGATTTTACACATTATGTGCTTGTCTGTGTTTTGTACATTGGTGTCAGCTCATCCATGAATCCTAAGTCAGTTGTGTGTCCTTCTACGGCAACAGACAGAAGACTCTAAGCTCTGCAGGTGCTGACAGATCAAGACCTAGGAGAGCTCATCCCCTTCACTCTCTGTGAGGTGACTGAGGCCAACCTGTGCATGAGCCAATCAACCTGCTGGAAACCACCTGGCATAAGAAGGAGGTCATTGCATGCAAACTGAGGATCAAGTGGAAGTTAAGCAGTAGTTCACTTGTGATTTGTACCATATGCTTCAAATTGAAGTCTGTGCTTACTATTCCCAGTGTTTAAAGGTTTTACTCACGTTACATTCAATGCTTAGGCATGCTAGCAGCTTGGCATTAAGGTTGTCAGTCGGTCCACCACTTTGGTCCAGACTGAAGGTGGCTGGATTGCCATGAAAGACATTCATGGTCCCCAGAACCATTATGTCTGCTTAGCATCAGCACAATAACATTGTCATTGTGAGTGTGTTAGCAGAGCCGCTAGCATGGCTGTAGACTATTCTATTCACTATGTTAAAGGCTGACCTGAACTGTCACAACTACTTTTCCCAAGGTGGCAAAATCAAAGTTGAAACCAAAAAAGTTGACTTTCATCTCCTACTATCTCTGATCTTTATTCTGTGCTCATTCATGCATATATTTAGCTTTAGGTTAGATATGTTCTTGAGTTAAGTTCAGTGGAATGTCAGTCCGCAGATTATAGTATGTATGGCGCCTTACAAAACCCACATTGTGTAAGTTGGACACGTAATATAAATCCCCTTAATCAATTTGGTTGAAATCATAAAACACCCAGCTTGACTGTAAATAGCTTAATCTAGACATGTGTGCAGACTGATTTACAACCAAGATTCTTCGTTGAAATGTTTTGAACCATGACAACTCCCTTCCCCTGTCTCATGAAACCAGTCAAAGGAGTAGCTACAAGCTGTAAGTCTGCTGCCCTCTCCCAGCCCTCTCTTCGGTATGTGATGGCAGCTCAGCTGTCACGACTGTGATTTAACCTCCATGGTCTGTTTCCTGTGTCCTGCCGTAAAAGCTGAAGGAGGAGAGGTAGAGAGTGCCTCTGCCATTTGAAGTTTTGACAGTTCATGAAATGCAGCATATAAGTGGTCTGCTCTACAGATGACACAGTAGATTACAGATGCTCTCTCGATTACTCTGTCTCCCTTACACATGCTATCATACCTCTTAGCAAACTACTAATGCTAATATGACAATCACGTATTAACTATAGTGATGTATGCATCACTATCTCTCAGGGTTATTCTGTGAGAAATGACAGGGATGTGTTATGGGAATTGCAGAATACATTCCCACCATGCAATAGCCAATCAAATGCTTTCATCTGTAAATACTTTAATTAGTAGGGCCTCCTCTCTCATATGCATTCAGTGCACGTCCACAAACTCGCAAACCAGGCTTGTTTGATCTCTGCGGGGCCCTACACACACATGATGCAACCATCCCCTCTCTGATGTTGGACAGTGTGTACGGTCCCTCTTTCTCTCTCCACCCGACCTCTCACCTATTGTCTCCTGCCGACCAACAAGCCAGGTCGCAACCTCTGCGATGACTTCATTTTCACAGATTATGTCATGGGAGATTCGCTCCTGTCAAAGCGCTTCATTCCTTTACTTGTTTTTCCTACTGTTCCTCCACCCAGGCCTCGTCTCCTCCTCTCTCTACCCCTGACCTCCTTCTTTCCCACAGCGAAGAGCCTGACCTCTTCTCCACTCCACCTTCTCACTCTCTTCCAATCACTCTGTACAACTCCCTGTCAAACAAAGGCATGCGAGGTTATCACTTTAGTAACCAGCACCACCCTCTCCTCTCCTCTTCCGTCTCTCGTTATTCACTTGGCTGATGAGGCCATCTTTCACACATTCTCCGATGTCCATGCATTCCTTTCACCCTGGTATCTTTCACATTCTACACTTTATATGTCCCGCACTGGTTTTATAAGCCATGTTGGCACTCAAATAATTCATGTTCCCTCTCTCTCACCACTCTTCTCTTCACCAGCTACTTCCAATCTCCTGTTTATTTGCCATCAAATTTTTTTTTACCAAATAGTTATACTAACATCAAAATATTGCCTCTTGGTACCACTTATATTGTATCAAATCTATGTATCATCTTTCCTTTCCAGATAAATACAATCATTGATGAAAATTTAAGTCAGTTTTAAGAATAAAATGCTATTATTCTGTATTTTAATGTACTGTATATTGAACTATGTTACACAAATGCTCTGAACAAAAACATGTATTTTAATATGTACACATGCATATATTTGGGTTTTTTATCTCTCTCTCGCTAATGGACATTACAAAAAGTCATTTGAAAGATGTAACTGCAAATAAAGGGTTAGTTTGGTGACCTTTTCATATAATTTATTGTTTTTTACCAAATGATAACATGTTTTCAGTAATCGGATATTATTTTATGTGTCCACACAAATTGTAGTTGATGAGTACGTTTTTAGGGGATTAAATTTGACGCAGGGACTTTGCCCTATTGTCTTGATGGTATTGTGGCTATTTCATGCCCCAGTTCCATCATTCCTCTCCTCCTCACCTTTCTCTCTCCTGCTCCAGAAGGTTAGTGAAGTCATCACTCTTGTTCATGTAGTCTGCATGTTTGCGTTTCTCTGTGTCCAGCTCGTGGACGGTGCGGCGGTGGCACTTTTCAGCTAGCAGCAACTGACCTAGCATCCTCCGGTACGTCTCCTTGTGCTTCTCCTGGAGACGATCCAGCTGAAAACGAGCAAAGACACACAATCACAGTAACACATGGAAACACACAAACACATGCAAGGACCAGGGAGACGTAAAAACAACTTTATGTTTATTGTTACTTGCCAATAATCTCCTGCTAGGAGTTCAGGAATTTCATGTTAAACTGCTGACCACTGACATATTTACACAACTAATTTTGTACATGTAACTGCTATGACTGACAGTTGCTAACTGACCTCAAACATAGGCTTTTGATGGACACTGTGGTCATACGGCTCACTGCCAGCGATGAAGCCATCCCTTTGCAGGGCCTGGAGGGCCGACCCAGGGGCTGCAGAGCCATAACGGGATTTAAGGTCCTCTGAGACAGTCTGTTTGGACTTTAGCACGCTGATGACATCTTCTCTGGCCTGAAATCACATGGCAATATTGAATTATACAAATGATACAACATAAAATGACTTGAGGAGAAAGAGTGTGCATGTGGATACCTGTTTGAGGAGACACAGATTTCTTTGTTCCAGACATGCAAATGTAAGAAATTATGTGTTAAAAATGACCTCAAACTTTGCCAAAATACCTCTGGATACAGTACATCCCATTTGAGGCTGTTTAAACCCTTGTTTTTTTCATGGTTTTACAGAGAACCCCAAAATAGTCACTTGGTAAACACATGGCACATTTGCTTATTTTCTCTGGCATGTTAAACTGCTGCCATTTTCAACCACAAGATAGAGCTATTGTGCATAAAATTGCAAACTCATTCCAATGAAACCATGTGCACTTCCCATTCAAACTGACCATGTGTTCATCGACAATGTCTTTCACGTGTTTTCTTTTCCTTATTACTATGCATTCTTACCATATCAAAGGTCAAAGGTCAAAGAGAACACCCAACCCACCTGAACCTCTCCTTCCATGATCCCCAGCAGTTTCAGCAGATCCTCTTTTGGCAGATCCATAATGTCTTCTCTTTTTTCTCCAGCCTCCGGGGAATCAAAGAGTAGCTTCTCTTTGTCAGAGATGACCTCGACCTCCAAATTATCCTCACTTTCCTCCTGCTGAACTTTGGCCTTCAGGCTCTTCACGGGCAGACCCACCTCCTGTTCTTGGCTGATGTCATGGTCACCCTGTGGAACCCCAAGTACTCCATTGGCCGGGCTTTCCACCCCGCCGCTTTTGGACCTCATCTTCTACCTGCACCAAGAACAGAAGAAAGGGGATTTTATTTGTCTTGTGTTGTTGTTTTTTAGTACAATTTGTCTTGTTAGGTCACTTTCCATTAATGAGTTGTTATCCCATTTAAAGCCATTGTTAGATTGACACTCAAACATACTGTAAGCCTACACGTAAGAAGTAACAACTGAATGGCATTGCCCTTTGTAACATTCCTGTTCTGGAATAAACATCGACAATTACCCAGCATTGTATGTGTGTGTATGCCGCTGCATGCATTCCTGACACGTCTTGTGCTCTCACAAGGTTTGTGCATCTCATGCTGAGTGTTGATGGTCTGGAAGCACATTTGTGGCACTCCAGGGTGCCTTAACCTTCTCTGCTGATGTTAAAAGTCTGACTCAAACATTTTATCCAGATCCTGGAAAATAAATCTGTTGATGACAGACTCTAAATTCAATTTACTACATTAATCTTTTATAATGACATGTCATGTTGCAGAGGCCTGTAGCACGCTTGATTATTTAAACATGCAGCGAGCTGGGAGAATAACATTGAGGAGTTAGTACATGGATTGTTCGCTCGTACAGTGCATTTACTATTTCAGTGGTTTCAACCTTTTTTGCCTGATGTACCCCCACAGACCTGTCAGGAACTAACGTTTTTATGTTCCAATGTGTTTATTTGAAATGAATATGTGGATTAAGTGGATGTTATTTAACACTATTAAAGTAGATGTGGCTACAATATTTTTTCATAAAATTGATAAAGCCACTTTGGTCAAGCTTGCATTCTATCACATGCAGTGACAGATGATTTAACCATTACAAACAATTTCAACTGATTAATCATTACTTTTTAACCATCCATCACTTTTAGTTATTTCTTTAACCTTTTATAACTATTCCACCAATTAAACCATAAGCCTAGTGTTAGCAAGCTCTTTATCTGTCACTTTAAGCTAACCATTTGAAATATGATAAATAACACTTAGCTAATATTTCAACTATTTATCCATTATTTTTATTATTGACAGTTTGTCCAGTATGCTTTCAGCAAACTTTTTTTTGTCCAGTACTTTTAGTTAACTATTTAAACTGTTTATATGTAAATTACTTTAAGCTACCTGTTTCAACTATTATCTTAATATGTCAGCCTTTTAGCAAACTTTAGCTAGCTTAGCACTGTGACAATGAATATACTGAAGATCAGCATGACAACCACTTCTAATTCTATTCGGTTGTTTATTTTCCTTCTTAACACAAATGTGCGGATGTGTTTTTTTTCAAACTACTTGGACAAGTAGACCTACCATACCCCTGGTTGGTAATCACTGCAATAAAGTGTCAAAGACACATGTAGGTCATTATGAGTGCCGTGTTTGCCTTATGAATGTATTAAAGTGTTTGTGCATCCATGTGTGTGTTTGAGCTTTCTAACAACAGCCTTGAGAGATTGAGCAAATGAACTCCTTGATTGATTTCAGATATTACATCAACAGCGCTTTTCAATTACAAACAGAAAACGCCCCTGGCCCCCAAAATCCCCACCACAGAACCCTGGTGATGTCATAGCACCCTGACCTCTGAATCATGCGCTGAGACATCCTGCGCAAGCTCGCCAAAATGTCATTCTCTCTTAAGCACAGGATTTGATGAATACAATAGCATACAAAAAACACACAAATCGTGCATCCACACTGTACAATATAATATATAGTACAATATACCTGTATATATCTACACACAACTGCCACAATTAAACATTTGAGTCCAAGCAATGTGATAAAAGTGAATGTGCTCTTCTAAAAAAGGAATTAGACTTTCTTTATGCAATGTCAAAAGGTTTGAATCGAGTGTATCAAAGGTTTGGTTACACATCAAGAAACCACTTCTGTAATAGTGGTCAGCAAAGGGAAGACTGCAGTGAGTTCTAATGATGCTTGAAACCAATCTCTTCTGTTTCCAGGAAAATGACCCAAGCACATGGGAGGGAAGCGTGCAAGATAGCAGCAAATGCATCTCTCAGTTCAGACCAACACATTAGGTACATTTCTTATCTTAGTTCTGGGAGTTCAGTGAGTGCACATTGGCTTCAATGAGAGCTGCTTCTTAACTGGATATTAATTACAGTGCCTTCTTTCCTATCCATAACTATTAGTTTCAGCTGTGGGTTCACTATCATCATCTTCACGTTTCATAGCACAGCAGCGTATGAGTGTTTCATCCCACCATTCAAGCAGTGCCAGAGAGTTATGACCAGAGAAAAGCCCAATGGTGGAGGGCATTCAAGCTGGCACCACTGGGGCATGAGAGTGATGAAACATAGAAGCATGTGCAGTGCTGCAAATGACTCGGGCAGAGTTCCTAAGTACCAGCGACAAAATGGTTGACACTGAGTTAGGCACTCAAGGGGTTTATTTTTAAAATCTGGGCTGATGCCAAGAAAATCCAGCGAGGCTACTGTAATGCCTCATTCTGTGGTGTCACTCCAGTTCAACAGAGCAAGCACTGTGTGTAGTTATAGATGAGAGCTAAACGACTGTAAAGAGTTATTATTAAACATTCAATTAATATAAAGTAACTCACCATCTTAATGTTTTAAACTGACCAATATCATTGTGTTTAAGGTCAGTAAATACAACCACTGCAAACCATATTCCCAAAGTACTTTTCCTAGTTTCTTTGGGCTTCTGTGGTTACTGGAATATATGTGAACTTCCAAGACATGTAAAATTTAACTCAAATCTCTAAATCTTTATTCATTTATTTTTGGCTACTTGGGGTCCGAACAACCAACCATAACGCAACACTTATTTATTTTTTATTAAGTTTATATGGCAAACATGTTAGCACACAGTTGCCTTTTTACCTACATTATTGAGCAAAAATGGAGCAACATTAGCTGCCCTGTCAAACCAGTATTCCCGCTTTTTCTTTTTTTTTGCTCTGGTTCGGACTCCTGAAGGAAACATCTGCCTTTTAGCTTGCAAATACTCAATACAATGCAAATACAATGCAACAGCTGCTAACTTTGTCGGTGTGACATTGCTGGTCCTGGGTAGTCTGATGGCTCACAGTTGGTTTTCACTAAAAACCTGCTGCATCTGGAAATAGCAAGCAAAGCCAGTCAAAATGTGGTCTCTAAAAACCAAAACAATGAGCTGAAAGTGGCTAAAACACTGAGAGAAGTTGCAGAGCTGGGTGATAATTCACTGAGGGTATGTCATCATGACCAACACCTTTAATACTGAACATATTCATTTAATCCATTGATAAAGAAACTATTGATTAGTGTTACTAAAGTGTTACTTTGTTAACACATGCGCTTCATACGAAACATTTAATTACTAAAAAACACAGGCCCAATTGATAACACAGCTTTATTTGACAGGACTTAATCCTCGTCGTCAAAGTCATTGTCATCCATTCAACGTCTTCACTGTTTCATCCATCTTGACTGGTCACTGCAGTCCTGATTGTAGTGAATTCTGTGTAGCAGCAAATGGGAATTCCAAAGGCACTTGGCCTACATTCAAGTCTTACATGCAACATTCCCAGTTGTCTTTATGGAGAATAAAGGAGAGCTGGTAGACAATAAGCATTTACTCTGAGGTCAGCGCCAACCCGCCACAATCATGGCATCTAAACCATTGGCACAATGTTACTGATCACCCGGCATCCAGTTCCATAGGCCTTCTAATATGAAAAGGTGGCCTGATACCCAACAAGGCCCAGTCAAGGCCTAAGCCTAAATTTAAAGCTGGATCCCAAATCTATCCCATTGTTTGGGTAAGTCCAGCTGTCACATATATGAGTATTTATGGGTCCAAACAGAATACGTGCCTCCATTCTAAAGTGAATAAAGGGGCTACACAATGTTGTCAATGGTCATCAAGTTGGTGAGTAACACTGGTGTTCACTACTGTATATGACTTTATCTTTGATCTGAAATTGCAGTTACTCCAAGCATTTCATACACATATAATACAGTGCTCTTAGCTGCCGTCATTTCTCTATTTACAAACTTTATTACCTGAAATATCAGACTATAATACTCGCAGACATTATGCTCCTGTGTGATATCCTCATAGAGGGTAAAAGTGAGAGAGAAAAATGGGAGCGGTCTGGTGATGAAAGCCAAATCCATTTGCCAGAGATGTGGGATGAGGACAGCAGCTCCAAATAATGCAACAACGTGTAATAGGAAAACGACTTGAGTGAGTTTGATACATTCACACCACAATCCCAATGTGACTAAATAAGGAGTGGGAAATGTTCTTTGCATGCAAGCATTTGGCAACTTGTTCTGTCAGAGGACACTGATAAAATGCAGTACACTCGAGAAGCTCTTCCGTCCTGACAAGAAAAACACATCAGCCCGCCAAGATATAGGAATTTCAATCAAAACTGTAGCTGTGGATGAGGTTCAAATCTACAAGTCAATCCATTTGAAATTGAAAATTTTGCAAGCACCTAGTATCCCATGCAAGGGTACAAAGCTGCAGTCTGTTCCAGCCTAGACAGCCAGTGACCTTTGGGGTCAGATTTTACATAAGAGCCATGTTCTAGACGCTTTAGGAAGACAAGGATGTTAACACCGCCTCAGACAATGTACACGTTCCCATAACGGAATATTTGATCCCCTGAGTGATCATTTTTGTGTTAATTAATCACCCCCATATTACCTTGAATTCTTGAAGGAAAAAATGTGTTTCTAGCATTCCTCCACGGTGAACAAAGAAATCCAAAAATGGAAGAAAAGTTTTCATTCTTGTTCACAGTGGTGACATGCGAGAAAATCTGTAAGTAATACTGCATTGGTTTGTAAAAGAGCCTTCATGGACAAAACTCAAGCATTTACAGCTTATCTAAGTTTAATGTTGGCTTCTATTAATACCTCACAGTGACTGTATCCCTAATTTTGATACGCTATACTGGAGCAAAATGTCAGGTGGTGGGTTTCATCTTGTAGTATTCTCCTGATGTCACATTAACCTGATCCTCTCACTGGAGCTTCAGCAGGTAAGGTTTCACTAATGAGTGAACTGAGAGGAATGGTTTCTAACATTAATGGTTTGCTCAGCACAGGTTGTTCCTGAATCAGTCCCTTATAAAATATGACATATTTGAACACTGGTGGACGCTGGTGGAATGTGTTAAATATTCACTTTGAATTACTTTTATGAACTCATTTGATAGCAGATCTTTACAAGTTGAAACTCTAATTTGCAGGTCATGCATTATGAATATTGATGTGTGTGGGAGCCTTTGATGCATATTGTATGCAGTCACACACAACATGCCACCCCCACTGTCCTCGATAACAACATACTGTAACCAAGCATATGGATGGGTGCAGTTGCTGGAATACATGACTCAACCCTATGTCATAATTAGTTTTATATTCATGATGGTAAAAATTGATCTTCAATTATTTCTAAGAATGAGTTACCATAGAAAAGCATTTATACAGTCTATTGAGAGTGTCTGTAAACGGACACCGACAGATTCTTCTGGACCAATGGCACGAATGCATATCAGCTTTATGGCATGGAGATCAAGGAAGAGATCAAGTTCTGACTGTTCTATGAATAGAAACAGCAACACAACATATGGATGAAGCAGTCTCAGATATGGTACAATGTCATGGGGTCGGCCATGTGTCTGAGGTCTCATCTAAATGCTACTAGATCAGCATTCCGCAGACTGACTTTTCTGTCTTGGCAAGTGTTCCCATGCAGAACCAATCCGTTTTTACCCGTTTTTAGGATCTTTGTATAGAAAAAAATAAATATCAAGGTATTTTGGCATGCCAGCTTTTCATCAATGAAATGCATTGTTTTGATTCCTTGTTTTAATGCACTTCTATAGTATAAAGGGAATATTACAGTATTTTAGTAGTTACTGAGCAAGTGTCAGGAATATTGTTCAAAGTTATGTCGATGACATGACACATCGACATTAGAGGCATTTAATTGCATATACACTTGATAGATTAGAAGAAGCTTTGTCACAGCAGCTGCATTGGTACTTTTACACCACTAAAGTATTGAAAGTTTAATTGTTTCATGTTCATGGACATGGCATGCACTTGATTTTAAATTAATATCTTTATATATAGACCAGGACGATTCTCAACCCTGTCTTCTAAGTGGCTGATGATCTCTAGATATCTGCATATGACTGCAGAATCTGTGGAGAGTGTGTTCGGGTTTCCGTTTGTAGTCTGTTCGTAGACAAAGTTGTATTGACCAATCACGTTTGAGCGGGCTTTGAGTGCATGCAGGCAAACATTCCATGTGGAGAGTAAGAGGCAGAGCAATTTTGGATACCCATCATCGATGGTCTCACAACATTTTATTAACTTTTTTATTCATTTATCTGTATTCATATGCAGATATCTGTTAATGGAGACATCCTCTCTCAACTCCAACTACATTCAATACATACAAAGTTGTAGCCTGGATATATGTTGGCTACTTCGGAAAATCCTGAAATACTGGCCATTGCCCGCAGAGGCTGAATTGTTGATAGACCGATAGCCAAAGAGTGTTCTGAGAATGATAGAGGCAGAGATCATGATATAATCTTTTAGAAGAAAGTATACCAATTAAACCATCTTTTTTTCTTTTCTTTTTTTTTTTACATTTTACTAACTTTATTCCCAGGTTGCAAACCAACACATCTAGCAAGTGAACCTAAAGAGCTGGCTTTTTCAGGGGTGGTGGACTATCATCAAACAATGGAGAAAGGACAAAGGACACACACAACTCCAGTGAAACGGTAATGTCTACTGCTGATGTCTAAGTAGGCAAATGTTTGCTCATGCATAAACCTTAAGAGCTTTGTAAGGGTTTGTTAGCTTGTTTTGGACCCCAGAGGCCAGAAGTTTTAGCCCTAAAGTAAGCTAAAATATCACACTCTGGAGTACTGGGAATGATTATGTAAAACTTGGTAAACCAAACCATTCCAAATCTTCACCACCATTACCCATTTAAGTTCTGTAAGTGAGCATGTGTGGTGGTTTGTGCTGGCATTGAGACCAGCTTTTTGGTCTGTTGTTTACCTTTTTCATAGAGAAAAACAATCATTAAAAATCATTAAAAACAATGAAATGCAGTGCTGCAGCTGAGGCACAAATAAAGTAGAGAATAAAATGGCATTGTCTCACTAACAAATGTGTGAAATGACAGTGTGGTATTTGATCTTTAGCACACAGTGTCAATCAACCACAGAGACCAGTCATCCTTATCTCGGTGCTTTCAGGAAATATATGCTGGACAGATAAAATCGTTGGGTGGCTGCCATCATCACTCACCAGTTCACTGGAAGAGTCATGATGATGTCACTTCCCCTCAAATAAGAGATGAAAAGCATGGGATAGGTAGAGAGGATGAAAATATCTTTCCATTCTGTGGAACATTACATTTCTCTTACATCAAACTAAACTCTTTTCCCTGCTGAGAAAGATGTAACAGTGAAAATAATTATTAGTAGGTAATTATAGTTTATTCATTATCAATGAACCTGAATCATTTGCAACACTTGGAATATCCCTACTGTATGTTAACTTCATGAATGACATCATTAATTCTAATATTACTACATGTAAAGAAGCAATGAACAACCAATCTACTGCTAATATGAAGTATACTATATGCCTATAATGATCTTGAGAAGATCTTGGGTTGCTATGGTGTTTAAGGATTTATTTTTAAACCAAGGGAACATGAGTTATAAGTACCACTGTTCTGCGAAATATCCAAATGTGTCTAAACTGCATTTTTGGAATTCAAGACCAGAGGCCCTTATACGACTGGAGCTGTGCATGTGTCAGTGACAGCTGTTGTTGAGGCCCACTGGACGTAATGGGGAAGACACCGACTACTGGCACCAAGGATCTCCACCTCCTACTATACTTTATTGTTTTTATGTTCATGTACATAGACATGTCCTCTTGAACATATAAGCCTATATGAACACTCAGACATGCACATACAACATGGAAGGAATGGGGTCACTAGGTGATAAGTTAAGTGCTCAGCAATTCTTTGAAAACATGCTGCACATGCCACAAGCACTTGCAGAAGAACATCATTACCTCTCATCTTCTGCCTGTTTAAAATGCATCATGAAATGTCCTGACCATTTCCAGCATGTCAGTTGAGTACTGCAAGTGCTAAATGCTGCGACAAAGAAACACTACGCCTCACAGTTGAACTACAGTATGTCCTTAACAACCTGTCACTCAAGTGACATAGAGCTATAGTAATGTCATGAGGTAAGCCAGTGACACATTCAGGGCATCTCAAATCAATGCTACTTTGGCAAACACCCAAGCTTGGCCAGTTTGGTTTCAGTTCAAACAGGGACCATGTTATTGATTTACAGTAAGACTGACTGATTCATTTACAAGCTGGGACCAATAACTGCATAGTCAACATTCAACAAATCTGTCTTTCGCGAGGGGTCGTTTGGCTGATAGAGCTCCACAAACTTTGCAGGGCATGTGCCGAGCTAGAAAGGATGAGCTTAGATAAAGCTGGAAGGAGCGCAAAAATGTTAATGAGTAATATCTGGCCACTCGTTCTCTTTGTCTGGTGTCAGTGGTGATATCACTGAGTGCACAGAGGCCTCATCAGCTGGAGAGAGGAGGAGAGAGAGAGGGTGAGGTTACACAGAGCCCCTGGACACTGACAGAAAGAAAGGCTCTTTGACAGCAGCGTTAGCCACACCTGCGTTGGATTCTCTTGCTGAGAGTGAGATACATTTCATATTTTATTTTCGATTTACTGAGGCAAGGTGATGTGCGCCTTGACAAATGGACAAGCGCCTAGCAGGAGCCATGTGTCTCCTCCGAAAGGTCGATGACTTCATGCAGATGAAATGGAATTCATTTTGGCATCATCAGAATCCATAAATATTCAGAATGCAAGATGTCATCCTGCTGCAGCTTTTGAAGGCCTCAGAAGCTTCACGATGCAAATCAGCAGAAAGGGTTTTTGTGCTTTGTGTATTTCATTTGGTGTCTGTACAGTAGATGCAATAGTTAGGTGTTGGGATTGGCAGTTGTGGGAGAAGTTCAGGAAGAGGTGTGTAGTTCTAAATGAATGCAGACAAATAAGATGGATTACTTCTCTTTCTACTATGATCTCAATATATCAATATCACCCCCTGTTGTCTGGTGAAGTTGTGGGCTTCTCTTCCCACATGCAAAGCACAAAAGCCTTCACACTGAATGGTCTCATTCATACAGCAATATAAGATGTAATTCATTGAGAAATGTTTGATTCATGACTCTCTTTTCTGTATGTATTGTCACAATGCCAAATCTGTATTGCCATTAACAGCCTCAAGAGTAGTCCCTTGTCTTCTCATGGGCGAGTAATGAATGCAACACATCGAAATCCATATGATTTGAAAGTATAACAAATGAGCTATATTAAGTAGTTGCTTCGGGGGAAGCGTAGTTTCATTGATACAGTGTCGAACCGTTCTGACCACCACTCAAGGGAAGCCAAGTGGATCTCTATCAATCAATGCTCACAATTAGCGTCATAAATTGATGACAGCTAAGCAGAAGCACCTGTACTTGAGACATTTCCTGTATTTCAGTCTCATAGCACAACAGCTGTTTGCCAGAGGCACATGGCTGTCGTTGACTGTTTCCCACACAAGGGCAGGCAGAACAAGAATGCCTCAATCAGGATAAACTCAGAAGAAGCTGACTTACCTGCTGTTGCGTTGTCCCCAGGGTTGAGCAATTAGTGTTCACACCAAGGATAATCCTAGAAAAAAAGCCACTCGAGCAGTAAAGTATCCACTAATATCCTCTGGCTCGTGTGGCCCAATTGTATTGTCTGTTTGTGCTGGCTACTGAATTGAGCCAAGAGCCATCTCAAACTCTCTCTCTCTCTCTCTCTTTCTCTCTCTCTCTCTCTCTCTCTCTCTCTCTCTCTCTCTCTCTCTCTCTCTCTCTCTCACTCTCTCTCTCTCTCTCTCCTTTCAGTTCTTCAGGTCAGAAAGGGAATGGTAGAGAGCAATAACAGAGTACTGTAATTCCTCTCTCCTTCTCTCTCACCCTCCCTCCCTCTTTTACTCCCACAGCCTATCCAGATCTGCTATGCATCGCGGTCTAAAACACACCTCTCATTTTCTTTCCCTTCTAGTCCTATCCCTTAGAGAAGTCAGTTGAAGAGTGTGTGAGAATAAAAGGCAGAAGGGGGGTGAGGGAAGTAGGCAGGCACTATTCTACTCCCTCTCAGTGGTTGAAAGAAGCCGTTGCCCAGTGAAGAGAAAGGCAGAGGTGCGGTGAAGTCCTTTGTCACAGGGCCAGATCGTTTTACTCAGCGACATCCTCCATTGTCTCCCTCTACTCTTTTTTACTTGAGTTACTGAGGCTAAAAGTATAGTTCTATATTTAACTTGCGCTATTAGCAGCTGAGGCTAGCTGAATGCTAGATGTTTTGGCTGGCCAGCTAGATAGTTAACTCTCCCCGCTGACCCTTGGTGACAGCTGAACTATGCCATTTTCTCATGCTGGGAAAGTCCGGTGACAGCAGCCACCCAAGCCCCAACAGAGGTCCAAGAACTACCAATTGCTGACTTAAGAGGGCTGAGTGAGGCCAAACTCTCCAGGACTTTGGCAGCTAGACTGTCTTTTTGGCACTGCTTGCAGAAAACAAGGGCAGCAAGCTAAATCTGAGGTACAGTAATTGTGCTCTGCATCAGTGGGAAAAGTTAACTTTGCTGCCAGGGCACTGGTGGGTTAGACATGTGCACAGAAGCAATAGAAAGTAAACACAACTAAATTTGGTTCATTTATTTATGGCATAGTGTTTACCTACTTTTTAAGATTGCCCATTGCAGTTTCTTAAATTGTACGTGTGGAGATGCTCTTAATGTAAGCAGTGAAGTCAAATAAGTTGGTCATCATGAGTTATAGACTATCTCACTCAAATGGAAGTACTCTCTGTCTGTCCTGAACGATATTCTCAACACATGTTCATCCAATCAACTTGCTGAATCGCTGAGGATCCAAGGATCCAAGGATGTGCAGTGCGATCTCTTGAGATCTACAGAACACATATATTAGTAGTGTGTTATGTATACACTGTGAAGTGTATTGAAAAGTGACCCCTCTTAACTTACACCTCTGAATGGCATGTTGGGTCCAGCTTGTTCAAGAACAAATGGAGAAAGTGAAACAACAGCACTTGTATCAACAATATCAAATATTTTATGCTCAGGGTAAAATGGTTCTCCAATTCTTTGTCACCATGGACAAAAGACCCAATGAAATAGTTGACATTCTGCCAAAGTTGAGCTTTACTGGGCAACTCTTTGCAGCAATGTGATTGGTTGTCTGTTGAACAACTACTTAAAGCAAAAATGTACCGGTCAAATCTCATTGTTTCCAGTTTGACCCTGTTATCTGTTACTGGTTAATGTTTATCTTGTTTGTAGCTCATGATAACTACTGGCTGTTTGTTAGTTACCTCTATATTGTTGGATAGTTGAATGATTTTTGTGGTACTGTATTTAATCCTGACCACAATTATTTATGAAGCATGAGGCGTCAAGGGAGTTCCCTACAGCCTGCATTTTCCTTTTCCTTAAAGTGAAAGTCTTGTCTGGTCACCAGAGGGAAGCGTGAATGTTATGACACTATTATCTCTAGGTGGAAACCAAAGCAAACAAAAGACACGGCAGCTAACCAACAGATAAACTCACAAAGGAATTGTGTCAGATGGACATGGACACATTCACTCTTTCTTCTGTGTTGCAATGCAGATCTGATCCAAGATAGTTTCATGCACATGTAGCAATTGCTAGATTATATGGGTGTGGGACTGACGTAATGTTTTGTTAAAATAAATGAAAATGCACTCCAGCAGACACAAATGCAAAGACTAATGAATAGATAGACTTTCTCTGGTTGTTAACTACTTACATTTTCTTTACTCTTCCAAATGCCACTGGATACCTGGTGTACCTGGAGACACAAGGTAATCTGAGAGTTCAACAGCTCTGGAGCAGCTTCAAAGGGATGTTTACCTTTTTGTTGTCCTGCATGTGACACTCAAAGTGAATCAGAGGAAAGAAAAACTTTGAAAAAATAAAGAAGCACATTTGTTTGACAGACCCCTTCCTCCCCACATATGAAGTCATCCCCCTCCATGTGGTATCGAATAGGAAGATCTCCAAACTGAGGTCATGAGAAGTGTATTTTGATTGAACGCCATACTTCCCACACCCAAAATGAAGTCATGTGGTGGGATCCAGTGAGGAAGAGGTTTGTTATGATTTCAATCTGTATATATAATGCCCACAGGACGGTGGTCTTGTCTGGATCTATTGGGACTGTGGTTGTTATAAATCATAGTAGAAATGCGGGCTAGTTGAAGTAGCTGCCATTTTTTTCCCACACTTATATGATGTGATCAGAATGAATAGCATTCTGATTTAATTAATGCAAGATGGGTGATAAAATGTTGCTGTGAGAATTGAGGTCTGACATCCAGCTGCAAGTAAGCTTCGCCGTAAATCTTTGTTGATGGTTTTATCAAAGGAAACATAGAAAAAGAAGTCACTGTATATGTCAGGCAAATTAATCTATAATAAGGCATTCAACTGATGATGTAATCCGTATCACATTTGCCCTCTATTTGTCTGCAAGAACACACTGTTTTTTCACACAGGTCCTTAAACGCTACCTTGTTGTCAAAAGCTCCCCCGCACAGCAAAGTGTAATCAGTAATGACTGAGGTCCCATCCAACATGTGTCCGTAGTCTAAACACTCCTGCAAAATTAGCAACTCTCTGTTCGCTTACACTAATTTCGCTCAGACATCACCTCAACCCTCCGGGGCCATTTTCAGTTTTGGGCGCGCTGACAGATGCTAATGAGCTGTCCATGCAGAGTGAGATTAGAATACACTGAGACTACGGGGAACATGGTGTTCCTGGCCTAAAGCCATGAAGGGATGGAGACAAAAAATAAGAGGAAATGTTTGGGATGTGTAAACTCGAGTGATAAGACATTTTTTATGCTTGACACCACCTCTGCATGTTGGGTTGCTTTAAAGGAACATTTGGGGGAACTATGCTTTGCTTTCTTGCAGAGAGCAAGAGAGACCAGGACGTTACTGCTCCTGGTTTACAAAGCTTTACATAGGCAAGTGTTAAGCAAAAGTAAGGCTGTATCTTACAAAGTAAATGAATAAAATAAAGAGTAAAGACATAGTCTGAACATAGTCTGAACCTGCCATCCCCCTTTTCACAATACACTGTCATTTTTATACTTCAATTTCTGTGTGACTTAAACAACATCCAACTTTTTAGTGAGTTTTAAAGGTGCTGGTAGGTTGATTTTGTACCTTCCGACATAGCTAGCTGTTTTCCCCCGTTTGCGGTCTTAATGCTAAGCTAAAATAACTGGCCGCTTCCTCTGGAGCGTACCTATGTTCCCCCGGTCCTGTGTTCCCCGGGTCCTACGTTCGCCGCTTTGTGTGTGGCCAGGGAAAAGGCTCCAATGTTCCCCACTTTTCACAGAGACTGTTATTTTTTCCAAGATCAGTGCCAAATTCCCCGGCAAATAGGCCTATTTAGACCCTAACCCTACATCCTAACCGTAACCTCTGACCCTAACAGAATGCTAAATTAAATCAGTGGAGGCATAGGCTTATGAAACCAGGGAACATAGGAGCCTTTTGGTGAAAAGGGGACCTGGGGAACATAGGCATGGCTTCCTCCAGCTATATATTTGCTGCTCAGACATGAGAATGGTATCAATCTTTTCTTCTAACTCTTGGCAAGAAAGCAAATAAGAACATTTCCTAAAATGTTGAACTATTTGTTTTAAATAAATGCTACAGGGTGCATCAGTGGATAACCCTCACTTATTTGCTGCCAAAATCTCCAGACTTCCCGATTGTTTTTCCTTGGGCCTCATGTTTTTTTGTTTGTGTTTTTGTTTTTTTTGTTCCACACTTCACAATAACAAACTACAATGTCAGACTTGGACTCTTATAAAGCACAAGTGCCACAGAACACCAAGAGTCTTATAGTAAATTCTTCTAAAATCTCAGGATACCACAAAAATACCACAGCACATGTATAACAGACACACAATATTACCGCAAGAATTCCAATGTTGAAGTACCACAAGTGCTTTTATGTGGTGCTGCACCATAGGGTTTTTTGTTAAGGTTGACAGACAAGTATGTCTAATCAGGGATTAGATTTTCCACTTCCAAACACAGTAATAGTGTCTTGTCCAAAGTCAGAAATGTACATCATTTTGTATTTATAAAAAGAAGCAAAATGACATCATACTGTACAACAGTTTAACTCAATTATCCGAAAAACAAAACACTTTTTGTATTCATCCTAAAATATCTTGAGCCAGGTTCAATAGATTTGACCATAATTTAGTGCAGTCTCCCCCCAGACTGCTCTTCTATTTGATTTGGACAAAATAAAATATGGTTTACTTTACCATTTTTATTATTATTTTGTGTTCAGTGTAATTCAAGATTGCCATAGTAAATATCCAGTAATCGAAATGGCTGTTCATAATTATATACATCTGGTTTCACTTTTTGGGGCAGTTAAACCCATTGAACTAGTTACTGCATCAATGACACATCCAGTAAAATACCTGAACACAATATTCAACTTTGAATTATCATTATGCTGTAGGAGAAGTTACTGTTGAACATACTGTAGGACGTCTCATCTCTTGTGGCTTCTGTGTTTATTGATGTTAGTCTGTTCTTCTAAATTGGCTTGGAAATTATATACTCTTAGGTATTTCTGTCTTAGTTTTTCTTCTGATGTTTCAGTTAAAGGGATGACTTACCATCTCAGAAATGTTAATTACTTATGTTTCATTTCCTGTGTTTGCTGATCACACACTATGGAGTTCCACGGGAGGAAGAGACTCTCCAATGCCCTCCTGTGTTGAGATGGCAGGTTTGTTTCCCATAAAACTAAGCCAAGGCTTCCCACACTCAGGCCTCTCAGACCACATAAAGACATGGGACTTCACTTTGATTTAACCTGTGTCTAAATGCAGAAAAGTCGTTAAACATGCTAACATTTTAAGTAATTCATTTTGGTGTTTTCTTGTCTTTTTTCGAGGGATGTGGCCGTGTACCTCTGGGGGTCATAGCTCTAACTTTGGCTGGAATAACAGCAGGCTCTTATGTTGCAGGTTTATTTTCATCTACTGCAATTGCTAACGGAGAAGGAGTGGCAGCAGGAGGTAAAAGCCATAAGTTGTAAGTCTGATGACCTATTCACAATATAGCCTGGTATTATTTTTTCCTGAGTAAACTGTCAAGAAGCTGGCTTTGCAGAAATCTCTCCCACAGCAGCAGACCCTGCTATTGAGAGCCCGAAGCTCTTTCCCAAGGTCAGCAACAAGGTCAGCCAGAGCAGGACACAGAGCTGCCACTCATCTGACAAATCCTGGAGGGGAAAGATATTTCTATCTCAAACACTGACACCCATGACCCAGCATGGGTCGTGAGCAGAGACGGGAGACCATGAGGGCTACAGGGGTTCATTCCAAACAATAGCTGTGCACCATCCAGCCAGACAAAACACAACAGACAATGACTTTCTGCCTGCAGTGGACAAGAGGGGCATGCTTATCAGGTTAGGATGAGAAGTTGCAATTAGTTCAACATTATGTAGATATCAAAAGCTGATATAATTGTGGCTTAATAATGACACTGGAATCAGGGGATTAACAAAATGTCTACATTAGATGATACTAAGTAATGACTGTATTCTTATCTTATCTTAACTTATTCTTATTCGGCATTGTTGAGATGTCGCCCCCCTTTGGCTATGACGCATCATTACATCAACAATGAACGGCTTCTCAAGGGCAAAGCAAAACCCCGCCTCCTTGAATTTGATTGGTTTAGATGAGAATTCTCGGGCGCTCATTGGACACTCAGATGTGAGTAGAATGACGAAAAGGGAAGTGCCAGTGAGGATAACGGCACCGACGAGTAACGTGGGTTAACTCTTGTAAATTGATGTTTTTCTGTCCTTATGTGAGTCTGTTTGTAGTCTGTTCTCTCTTTGTTCCGTCTTATCTCGGTTTTAAACACACAATACGAGGTGATACGTCTGAATTGACAGGCTTACCAGGGGCTCTGTTCACGGCGTTTAGACCAAGAAGCTAACATTAGCTGCAAAGCTAACAACTGTTGTCATAGTTTTCACTGTTCAGTCAGGAGTCAAGTGTTAAGTTAACTGTTCCAGTTTCAGGGTGTTTTACTGCCTCATGACTGATACTGGATGTGTTATTATTGTATTACCTTAATGTTATTCTTGTGCAGCAAAGTACACATTATGTTACAATGGGTTTGTTTTTTTTACTGTCAACTACATTAATGTGTTTTCAGAATGTGGAGTGACTGGCAAGCGGTTTGAACATTTAACCGAATCGCACTCCTATCTGTAATTACATGTTAGATATCTTTTATAACATTTCTCCAGGTCAACAATTGGATTCTTCTTAGTCAGAGTGACAATTAAACAGATCCACAATAACATTCTTCCTATCTACAATTGTCATTTCAGATATCCACAACACCATTCTTACTAGTATAAATGATGTAATTTTCGCCATTCATATGTTTGTTTGTTGTTGTTTCAGTTTTACATATCCACAATTCCGTTTTATATATCTAGAATTTACATTATGGATATCTGTCATGGTATTCTTACTAGTAAAATTTGCATATCTTCATACCTGTAATGATATTTGTTCTAGTCATAATGTATTGTAAATAGTCAAACTTACATTATAGATATCTGGAATGGTTTTTCAATTGTGATATCTGAAATTAAAGTTATGACCAGTAACAACTGCATTGTAATGTAAGAATTACATTACAGATATATTCAGAATGTTCATTTTAGATATCTGAAATGAAACTGTGGATATCTAGAATTGAAAGCCCCAATACACATGAATTGCAAAAGTGACGTCATTCATACTTGCTAGAAAGGCGTTGTGGATATCTGACATGTTCTTTTTGACTAAGAAGAATTAATATTGATATCTACAATACATATCCAGTCTAGCAGTCTACCACCGGGGTTTGGCATCGAGTAACGTTTGGGTCAGAATAAGCATCCCATAAAACAAGTAGCTGGGTTTAGGGATTTGGTTTGTTTCAGATTTTAGTAGGAAGAAAAATATCTACTGAGAAACTGCCTTTGACACAGCGTCTGATTTTCTGTCTTTATGTTGGTCCTTTAGTTCTGATATAACACCACTAGGTGGTGCACTAGATCTAATCATAAGACCCTTCACATTCAGCACTGATGCCTCAGCTTAAGGCTAGACATTGGTAATCAATTCCATGACCTGATAAAGAAGTAATTGGAATTGAATAATTTGCCATAATTGACAGCCACCTAAATCAAGACTGTGCTTTTTCACACAGTATTACTCCTGATACTTGTAAAGAGACATGCTAAAATACCTCAACCTAAACGGATAGCCCATCAGTACCTGCAATTCAAAAGGTCACTCCTGACCTAATATACACTCTACAAAATCTTTCAAGGACTCTTACTTAAAGGTCATTATTACCCATAATGATTTACATGCTGCCCTTTTCAGTATTCATGGCTCTCAGCTTCTGAATTTCTCTGCTGCTGAGGAAGCGATCCATCATAATTTTCCTGTGTTCATTTTCCACAGTGTTCATCTGAATGATGGCTGCCTCTGGGAAACTAGCATCTTTTCGTCTTCCTCCCTTGCCTACTGTAGGGGAGCTCATAAAGCTGTACAAGCTGCGAGCGGAGAAACAGCTGTCCCAGAACTTTCTGTTGGACTTGAGGCTAACAGGTTAGTCTGCTGCACTCGTTCTTTCTCTTTCTTTCACTTTGTCTGCAGTGCACCAATCCCTGTTCACTCCTGTTCTTTGTCTGCACTCATGGCACAATGGTGTGTTTTTTTTCCGGTGCACTTGATTGCACTGCTTCACAAAGCCTTGTTTCAAGGTATTGAAACTGACAGGCTTTTCTATATGGGCCAGGTTGAGTAGATCTCCTTGTAATGTGAATGGACCGAGTCAGTTGTTTACAGCGCTTGCAGAGCCTGAGCCTTAATATAATTATCAGTGATGCAGTGCAGGTCTGATCTGCTCCCTTGCCCTTGGACAAGGTGACTGTTAGATTAATGCACCTCATCTTCATCACACAGATAGGTATTGTAACATCACACACTATTAATCTCAATTGAGATACCAAAGATTCTAATGAAGACATCTGATTAGAGAGTATGGCGTTATTTACATGATGCATGAGTTGAATTAAGTTAGTGCATGATTCACAGCGTGTGCAAAAATATTGATGAAATGCACTATTAAGTTCGTCATCCATCTCCATCTTTTCAGACAAAATAGTGCGTCAGGCAGGCAGTTTGAGGGATGCCCATGTGTGTGAGGTGGGTCCTGGTCCCGGCGGTCTCACCCGTTCCATCCTCAATGCCGGGACAGCGGGCTTGCTTGTGGTGGAGAAGGATTCACGCTTCATCCCAGGGCTGAAGGTAAATTGAGCAGCTACAATGATATGGGCTTATGCACAATGTTATCAAGGTCATTAGGTCACTCAGCAGAAAAAGATCCAACACTGTCGCCTGTCAGATTCTTGAGCGCAGTCAATCTATTTCCAACTGCAGCATCGTTAGCCACCTGCAGAGTGACGGATGACTGTATCGTTTTTTGAACACCTTTTTCGTTTTTCTCATTTAATGTCCTGTCACATTCGTTTCCACAGCTGTTGTCTGACGCAGCACCAGGCAGGGTGAGGATTGTCCACGGTGATATACTCACCTTCAGAATGGACCGAGGATTCCCAATAACTGTCTCTAAGCTGTGGGAGGAAGGTGGGAGAAAGAAAGACATTGTGAAAGCTGTTACAGTGGTTACACGTTACACGTGTAGTAAACCTATGGAACTGTGTATGTGTGGCTCCACAGATCCACCAAACCTTCACATCATAGGGAATCTTCCATTCAGCGTCTCCACCCCCCTCATCATTAAGTGGCTGGAGAACATAGCCAACAGAACAGGGCCCTTCATCTACGGACGCACCCGACTAACACTCACTTTCCAGAAAGAGGTCGCAGAGGTGCGTGAACGCTACTGCATGTTTAAGTGTATATTTGCCAAGATGCTACTGTCTTGTCAAGCTCCCAAGAATCTGTTATTTAATTAAAAACAACATTGTCGTGTGTTTAAACTAAAATTTAAAAAAAAGCTTAAATATCCAATTAGTCTGAAGTCAAATGCTCTTTTGCTATACTGTTACCACTGTATGATAATATTGTTACAATTAAATATCTTGATCTATAATGAATCCGAATTTGGCCAATTTTGTGTTTTTATCATTTAGGCCAGTCAAATCATTCACAGCGTGATGATTGCTTATTCTTTTCTATTTATGCAACATAAAAACCTATTTAGGATACACTTTTATACTCATTTTGTGTTAGGTTTTGGTCTGTATTATGTTTGCCAGATATATTTGCTTACTTCTTAAAGAAAAATTGCACAAACTCAACAAATACCCTGGTCTTGCTGCATTTGCATCACTATTTTGTGGTGTTTGTCCTCTCCATCTAGAGGCTGACAGCCAGCACGGGCAGCAAACAGAGGAGCCGTCTGTCCATTATGGCCCAGTCTCTCTGCACAGTCCGCAACTGCTTCACCATCCCTGGACGGGCCTTTGTCCCTAAACCAGAGGTAGGATTTAACTTTGATAATTCTTCTTTATATGTCCTAATGTAATGCCACCATGTCAAATACATTTCAACATTCAGTTGCAGTATTGAAGCAGTAACTCCTGAACATTGGCAGATGGGCACATTACTGTTTCCCAGCTCGTACCCTACTGTAGGATAAGAGAGGGATCTCCTCACATCTTCTAAGTTCTGAACCTCGTATGGTCCCATGCTCTCGTCTGAGTCCCTCATCTTGTCACCATCACTCATCCCTCCCTCACTCCTCTTGCTCTAAGGCTTCATTAAGACTGTGTTGGATCAGTGTTTTCTCTGTTCTGTCTTTGGACCCTTTCTAGGTTGTAATGATGCCTGGTGGGTATTTGAGATGTGCCTTGTAATGAGGGCCTAGTTCTTTTTTTAGGACCAATTTCTCTTTCTGTGTCTTTCAGCCTATGTGCGCGTGTCAGTGGTGAAAGAAAGACATTTACTCTTATGCAACATGAGTATTAAAAGGTTTTTTTTTCTAGATTTGAGTTTACAGCCACACAACTCTTTTGAGAAGCTCTCTTAAATTGTTCTACAAATGAAACCATGTTTTTCTTTTCCTGAATTAAAGGAAAGGTGTTAGGTTGATGTCAGAAATGGACTGCTGGTCCCTTGAAGATGCCATAGCTCTTTAGGAGACCCACTATTGGTAAATATTTAATCTCCTGTGGGGAGTAAAAGGAAGCAGAGTGAATGGGACCAGTGCTGATTGTTCATTCCCTTAGAAGAGATGGCTCCCAATGATTATTTCATCACACTGGAATTTCTGTGCACTTTTTTTTTTAACTCTTGAATGTCTTATTTTTATTTTCGCATGTATGACAAACTGGAGCTTAAAAGATTTCAGTATGCTGGTCTGTGCTTGAAGTGCACATGTGTGTGTGCGTGTTAGTATGCATGTGGTATAAACATGAACAGAGTGGACTCACACTGCATGCGTGTGAGTTGCACTGCAGATGAATCAGTGCCTCCCAAATGTGCACAGAGGCCAGCTACCCCCACTAAATGTTTTAATGGGCACTTGGTCGAATTGATATAATTAGGAGAGATGATGGCTGTTTGATGAACAGGCCTCTTGCTGCTGGTGTCCTATAAAAGATCACAGAGCGCACAAAAGTATACTAATGCCATTATACTCTGCATTGTACATGCTCCTTTTTACTAGTATGTCAGTATAATTCATAAAAAAACTCGTAATTATCTAATTTTGCATGAACAATGAAAATGTCTGATTTACAGGACAACATCACAGGCTGGGGGGGGGGGTGATACACAGGAATATAGACCCTTAAAGCAGTGGTTTGTCTGTAAAAGTGACCTTATATATTATCTATATATTATCAGAATATATAAAGAGATGGCTAATGGATACTGTCTGTTCTGATTCTGTACCCTTCTTATAAGGAAAAAGTAGAAGCAACTTTAAAAGATGATAATGGATAAATACCCTCCTTTGTGGGCAGAGGTTAATAACAATGGAGGAGTCACTCACTCTCATAAAAATATTATAATGTCTCTCCCTCTATATCCCTCTTTGTCTGCCTCGCACTTGGTTACTGCAATATGTGTGTGTGCTTTCCGAGGGAATGTGTGTGTGATTGTGGCTCTCACCTATAGCCAATAACTCATCTCAGTGATCTAATTGTTGGTATTATCTTCTTCCCACGCTTCAGGATCACTGCCTGTGTTAATGAAGGGGAATTTATCCAATTTGAAGCACAACTGGGCTTTGTTTTTGTCTGCTTTCGGCATGTCTTTGTCATGTCTGAACCTGAGGCTCTCTGTTCTGCTGTGAGTGAATAAGTGAGTGATGTTTCTCTTGAAACGGGTGAGCTCAGTCATGTATTAATAAAGACATTTCTGTATTTCTGAACATTTCTGTCAAAAACAAAATGCCACTGGTTGGTCAGCAGTTTCAGCTTCCCTCCCCCCACATCACCAATGGCGACTCTCTTACACTACAGCAAAAAAAAATGCAGCAGCAGGTGCTATGCAACCCCTCTGGCAATTAGTGGACTATAAAAAAAAAAACATTTGAATTGATTTAATTGTGTAATCAAACAGCGAGTCACAAAGAGCCACAGAAAAAGCAGTGAAAATACTGAACCATTCCTAATAACCATGATGAGCAAATAGCTTCAGTTAAAGGCGGAGGGGGGGGGATTGGTTGATTTGAACTTATAGGAACTGGCTAGTACAGGCTAATAGGATAATGAGAAGGGAAATGTTGAATCCATTTTAAATCAGCAGCTGCTAGGGCCCATATTGACGTGCCGTGTGCAGATAGGCTCTTATCCGTGCAGTTTAATCTGTCAGTCTTGTTCTTCTCGCCCCTGGACTGCACCTCTCTTGTGTCACATTGAGTGACTGAGATTGTCCTTGAAGGTTTTTCTGAGAGAAGCGATTGGCTGCTTTTGATGGTGTTCCCCGAGGCTCACCGTGCCCTAGGTCTGTCCTGCTGCAGATCACACCTGCCCCCCTTTCCTTATTCGTCGCTCTCCTCCTGTTAATTCTTATACAGACAGGCGGATTGAGCGCTCTGTAAATTGCCTCTTTCATTCACAGCTATACATATATCTAAAAGGTCTCTTTAAGGAAGTAAACAGAGAATAAATTGCTTCTCCACTCTGCTGTTGCTTTATTCATTATACATTTCTAATTTGTATTCTGGTCAGGGGTCAAGGAGTGCACTCTGCCATCATGAATCTGCATCTTCAATACAGACTTTCAGTCATCCAATTTCATCTTCACGGCCTCTTTACAAGGAAAATAGCTGATTTGCAAAGAGTATGTGTGGGCTTGCTCATCTCTCTTCCCCTGCCTCTCTGCTTCCTCTGCAGAATGTGATTAAAACCAACTTGTGTCCTTTACAGGCAGGTCTATAAGTCGTGCAATATATGCTCCATCACGAGCAACCTGCTGTCTCCTCCGTAGAGCTCCTACAGGGCTAACAATTGCGTTATTCATTAGCAAAAATGAGGGAGAAAGGAGGCATTGAGCCAGTGGGCAATGAAAATATTAAATGGAAGACGTGGGAAAAACCAGTAAAAGAAAATGAGTTAGAGAAATACAAAATGGGGGAAATGGAGTGATAACTAGGTGTTGGATGAAGAGAGAAATTATATATGGATAGAGAGGGAGCTGACTAGAACCACAGTGAGATAAAGAAATAAAGTCAGGAAGAGAAGGGGATTGAGTCTGAAACAAAAGCTAGAAAAGGGTGTAAAAACTGCAAAGCTCCCTCTACACCAGGACAGAGCGCTAGAAGACAGATTAATGACAGAGATCGATCTGAAAGGAGAGCGAGGCGTACCCCCGGCAGATGGTTGTCTGGGCTGCCATCAGCCCCGCTCTGAGTAATGGCTGCATCAGCCATCACCCACCAACTAACTGAGCCTCACAAGAGGAGAGGCCTACAGATGTTCATCTTGTACACAATCGTCGACCAAGAGCACAGGCCAGATGAGCAGAGCAAAATTAAATTTGTTAACGCTGCATCGACTGCAACATCTATTATGGCTAACAGTTGTCAGCGAGACTTTGGACTTTGGCAGTAAACTTTGCATTCAAAAAGCATGTCAACCGCTTTTTCAAGTATCAAAACAACTATATCCTTTGAATTCAGGGTTTGACCCACCTTAGTCCGTTATATTGCAGTGGCAGGCTCAGTGATGGATATTTTCTCTGTGACCTGAAGTGGCCCAGTAAGATTGAGAGTCTACTCAGAGGGGCTGCATCGCTTTGTCACCTCCCGCCCCACATTCTACAGGCAAACAATTCACCCAGGCCTATTCCTATCTCGCAAACGGGGTCAAGCTTGGTATCAAGAGTACCGGGATGATGAAAAAGTTATTTCAATGACTCGTGCCGGTGCGGTAAACGCCTGAGGGCTTGGTCTTAATACATCACAGACCTTAGGTAAAGAATAGCTAAAAATACTCTTCCTTCTCCTCCTCCTCCTCCTCTCTTCTTAAACAAAATGCAGAGGTTGGCAGAGTTAGCTTGTGAACATCTCCTGAGATCTATTGCTCCGCCTAACAAGAAACTGTGCCAGGTTCGCTCATAGTCAGCGTTCAGAATTTAGCAATTTCAGCTCTGTTTAGTTAGTAAGCATGCCAAGAGACTATGCAGGTATTTTTTGTCTAGATCCCATGGACAGAAGGTCAAAAATGTAAATTGCTAGCAGTACTATGATGCAATGATAACAAAGGTGGGAAAAAGCCTCACTATAATGTGAGCCTTTAATCTATAAGCTATTAACTTGAAGCGTTTATTAAGGGTTATGAAAGAGTTACAGAAATTATTTCAGCTGTGCACTGGTTTGGTGGTAGGAAAAATTCATATCATACAGGAAATTAAAATGGGTTCGTCTGGTAAAGCGCCCAGCAGTAGGTCAGAGTAAAAGCTGTTATCATGATGGTTTCAGCTAAAAATAGTTTAACTAACTGACTATTGCATCAACATTTCTGCCCCTGTGTGAACGTATGCTTCTGCCTTCGCTCCTTTTTGTGTGTCTGCACTCTCTCTAAATGCACTGGGGTCTTCTCTACAGTGGTCATTTTCACCAAGAGAGATATAGAAGCTAAAGAAAGGATGTGTCTACACACCTTTCAACCATGTAGCCTCCCTCACCTTGAGCTCTTAAAATTCTCCCAGCCACACTTCCTGCCCCGTGCTCAAAGCTGAAATATTAAAGGGCCTCTTTTGAACTGTCAGAGTGTATTGTTTTCCTACAAGCGCTCCTTTTGTCATCTCCATAGCGTTTACTGCCTCTCAGCAGTTAACTGCTCAGCCAAGGTCGTTGCTATTATTCTCCAGCCTCACGTGAGCACTGGGACCAGAGGAGAGCAACAAAGGAAGGTCATTCTCCCTCAGACTTGATGACCATTTTATATCTCCAGTGTGAACCTTTATGAGCGTAACGGCTGTCCAAAACAAATGGCCAACGATTAGCGTGCTCACTGTATTTTGAGTAATGTGATGATCGCTAATGGAGATTTGGCGAGTGATGGCATGACAGTTCCTTAACATGCTCTGATATCCGTCTCAGCTTTTTGTGTTATGCTCTATGCAGTTATCGTTTCACTGTCTCCCCACATTTCTTTTTCTGCGGTTGATCTTTGAAAAGGTTATGCACTGGTCGTGGAGGTCAATAAAGTAATCTGTGGATTTGATGTGGCAGTGAAGTTCAAAGAGAAGCCTGACGCACGATTAACCCCTGCCTCAAATTGACAGGCGCTCACCTCCCCTCACATTCCGGATCTGTCATAGCGGCAACTCAGAGTGAAAGCCTTTGATGGAAAATGTAGGTTAAATACACAGAGGAGCAGATCTTATTAGCGTTTCCCCACGAGAGGAGTAGTTATTTGATCTGCACTCTTGTTGCATAACCAAGAGGAGTGGGAGAATGAGAGAGAGCCGTGAATAATCCATGTTTGTTTCAGAAAGCAGCACATTCTCACTCAGTCAATGCCGACAAGGCTCCAATCAGCTGTAATGAGAGCGCAGATTCACATGGAAAGTATGTAGTAAATAAGTCCTCCATCTAAAGTATATAGGCTGCAGTGTAGGACAGATATATTAAAGTCGGAGAATATACTGTACTGTAAGTTGATTTGAAACAAACTCTGCCTAAGGCTACAGGCATTCAGCATGTTCAAACTTGTTTTTCTCTCAGTAATGCGTTTTCGTGTCCAGTTGCCTAATTTCATGGATTACAGCCTAACTGATACAGGATTTTTATACCCAGATATTATATTAATATTTGAGATATTTATAATCACCTAAGACAGAGAAAAGCAGCAAATCATCACAATAAACAGCTGTAAACAGTGAATAAAGTGATAAAATGACTTCAACAATCAATTTTCAAAATGGTTGCAGTATATATCTTTTTTTGGTTGATCGACAAATCAATTAATGGACAGTGCTTTTTGGTTAACAAACTGTTTAATGGAGACAAAATTACCAAACAGACTTATTTTATTTGTTACGACTTCACCAGCATATACACAGATGTGTCTGGAATAAGTAAATATCTGCTTATTAGAGTCATGTTAGTGATAAATTACTGCTGTCATCTGTCTGGCCCTTACAGTATGTGAATGTCTGTCTACATGATGTCACGACTCTGTCAGGGGCACTTGACAGCTAAATCCCATTCCCTTAACTTTCCAGGAGTTATTATTTCAATCACCTTCCGCATCATCTCAGTGAGGAATGATTGGCAGAGGCTGGTTTCGGTATTAAAGTGATGATTCCTTTTTCAAAAGCCATTTCCTCGTAATGTTTTATGGATGCATATTTTAGTTGGACTGCTGTATTCCTGGGTGCTGCCTGTGAGCAGCCTGTCTGCTACACTCAGCACAGCCGCTACTCTCCTACAATCTGTAGATTTGGCAGGAAAATGGATGCTCCATCCTTATCACCCAGACACATAGAAGCACAGGAGACTCCCATGCAGACCACATACAGGACACACATGTTGCTTTCACAAAATAGTTTTATTGGTAAAAAATAGAACTACTTGCACAAGCACATTGAGACAACTGTATCAGAACTTGTGAACTGTTAATCATCACAAATATGCTCTGGCAAAGTAAGAAGTGCTAAAGCATCCACAAAAATAAGCTGCAGTTATCAAAATGATAAATCAATGTCTCGGTACAGTATATGCAGGAGAGCTTTTACTCTTTAGAACTTTTAAGACCTAGTCACTTTGCACTCTGGCCATTTATAAGCTAATGAAATTGCGAGCTGATGATCAAGCTGCACAGCCACAAAAAAGAGAAATCTCTAGCTCCTATCTTCCTGCTGAATCACATCAGACAAAAATTGTTCCCTTTTTAGTGCCAGTGGTGTTATGTATTTGTACTGGTCCAGGGAGCTTGGAATGCTCAGCCGTTTGAAACAAACTGCTGTTAAATAAAGTAAACACAAGTAAAGGTGCACTGAGTAGACTTCTTATAAAGAAGATATGGTATGACCATGGTATTGTATTTTATATTGAAACATTCGGAATCCTGATCCCTCAGTGAAATCAAACACCTTGAAAGCCTAGATACTTGTGTACAGATAACACAGACCTACAGTGAATCAGAACTTCTGAAACAAAAATGATAACAATAATAATAATTTAGAAAATACTATACTCATATCTTTTCAATGAAATTCTCATCCCGTTGAAGTCTTGCTGTGCTTTTGGAAATGAGGAATAAAGAGGATTTAAAATAACCCTTGAAAAACTGCACTGGACTGTACACAAGCATCTAGTTGACTTGAGACTTAGTCTAGCGGAACAAATCACAAATCCATAAAACATTTGCTGATGTATAATTCATGTACAAACAACGCAATAAAAAAATAAAAAGAAAAAACTCCAGAAAGTATTAAAACGTGTCATCATGAAACGATTTGGCACATTCTCGAAACACGTAACGTGTCAGTATTAGTTGATGACATGGCACATTCTTCTTTGTTTATTGCATTGGTTATGGTGCCTGGGCAGTGAGTTATTGTCAGGAGACCAGTTCTGTCGGCTATGGTCTGTGCTGGGCAAGATGGTTAAGTCAGGGTGGTGTAAGAAACCTGGCCCAAGAGGGATGCCAGGGCCGGCACTGGTGCCCACAGAGATGCCTGTGGCGTGCCGGCAGCAGCCTGCAGGTGGCGTGCTGGGCCTAGCCATCTGCTGTCCCCCAGGAAACTGCATGTTTATGAGAGAGAGGGAGAGAACGTGCAGTTCTATACATCACTGCCAAGGCCTGTCTCGAACATGAAAACCTCAGATATCCCTCCTTCAGTAAAGAGGAGACACACACTGGAACATTGCCGTCTGAAAGCGTAACAGTGGTACTGACATATGAGTAGGTGGGAGTTTTGTGGGTGTGTGAGTGTGTTTGGACAGACATGCTTTCAACATGCATCAGCTTTCTCTTGTCAACGATCACATCCATGTGACATGTCAGGACAGAGGGAGTGAGAGAGAAAAAAAGAGTGACAGGTAGGGACAAGGAATGGTGGCATAGTCAAGTGGCTGCAATTTAAGACACTGAGACCTTCTGCAGGTGCAGACTGGTAGCATATGCGCACTGCTGACGCACTTGGAAAACAAGTCACATATGGAGAATGACTCAAATCTTTTTTAGCTGCCTGCCACACAGCTACCCAGTCAACCATGACTCAAGAAGCTTCTCCTTTTCTGCCTCGTCTTTGCCTCTCTGTCACTGCACCATTAAACATCCGTTCATCCCTGTGAGACTACTTGCTATGGTATAGACACCATAGCAGTGGGCAGCAAAGAAGGCAGCATTTTCCAAAACCTCTGACCATGTAACAGGGATGCTGCCTCGTGTCACTGGCTAATAAAGGGGATTAGTGAAAGTAGTGTGAGCAAAGGCTCTGATTAAAAGCTTCTGGAGCCATGCCTAGAGGAAAAGATGCCCCCCTAAACAACTTCACATCACTGACTGACATGCACATACCCCCAGACAATACAGATATTTGAATGCCGAATTCTGTTTCCATGGCAGTGAGGAGGAGGATGACAAGAGTGAAAAGCACATGCAAAAAGCCGGCGTGTCTGAGTGTTTACTTTGTACATGAACGCACACAAAAGCATGAGTAAGTGTGTGGGTGTGCATGTCTGAGGGCGTGCAGGGATGGGTAGATGGATTAGGATGGGGTAGCTGCGACCTACAGGCAGTATGTTTTTGTCTTGATGGAAAAAAACAGCACATCAGATAGTCCACTCTGTTCAAGAATTGAATCGGTTTCTATAAATTTCTCTCCGCCTCTCTCATATTTCCACCTGCAGAGAGAGAAGCAGACAACTGTTTGTCTGCATTTTCTATCTTAAATCCAGCCCAGCAGTCCACATCTACTCCTCCTGACAGTCCTCTTTGAACAGTTACAGCAGGGTAATGTTTCTACAGCTTTTCAGGCACAGGCATTTTGTGGCTATGTCTCTTGTCTTCTACCAGGCATGCCGCTGTATTAATACACAGACAGGCTCCACACAGCATGCTTGAGAGGCAAAATATCAACATCATTCTAGTAGCTAACAAAAATATGACTATTTATTTCAATCAATTCCTCGTAGCATTCTAGTGGATACGTATACGAAAAAACTACAATGGCTTGCTATTAGAAGGTTTCTTGGGCATTATATTGCCTATTTTGTCAATTGTGAGGATACCAGACGATTGTAAATAGCAGCTAAATGATTGCTTTTTTCTTTCAATTCAAACCTTTGGCAAGGAAAAAGAAAATCTACACGGCAGGCTTCCTTATTTGCTTAATCCATTCCCCAGGGAACTCTTTCTGTGATTTACCGATGAAGGATGTCTGCATTTGGTTAGCGGCACCCTTCGATGCTGCAGCACTTTATCCTGGCTCCTTACACATTCACACTGTTTGTTCCAAGGCGCTGCTTAGGGAATACCTCCACTGCTTGTGCTTGCAAAACAGAAAAAGGGAGAAGAGCAAGATAGGGAAGGGAAAATGAATTCAAAGTTGTTGCCCTCCTCTCTAATTTTTTCCTCCACCTCCATCTGGATTGGAGCCTAGTGTGCAGCATAAGCCGTGATGGTTTCCCCTCAGGCTCGTCTCCCTTTAGCCGTAGCGTACACAGCGCTGCTTTTTACACATAGTCCTGCAGGCTGTAGCCAGTCTTATTGTCTAATGGGGAAAGAGAGCAGTACTGGTGCTGGAGCTCCTGCTGCTGCTGGAGCAGCTGTTGCTGTTGCTGCTGGAGCAGCAATTTGTCAGGGGGAGGGAGCAGCACCAGGTCCTGGGGGCCATGCCTCTTCCCTGAGCAGGACATACAGAAGATGAACCCCCCCATGAAGAGGAATCCTGCTGAAACAAAGGCCACGTACACAGCCCCCCCAGGCTCAAACTTATTGCTCTCGGGCACACTGGAGTCCAGGAAGTTGGTGATGACCTCGTTGGTAAACCAAGAAGCAGGCACCAGACAAAGAAAACCTGCAGCGACAAAGCATCCACCACTGGCAATCGCAGCGTGCCGCTTGGAGCGCCGTCCTCCTCCCCAACGTGTGCATTTTAGTCCCAGGGATGCAAGGCAGAGGCCCATGGCAGCCAGTACGCAGCAGAGCACCATAGTGGTGCGTGCAGTCTGCAAGTACGCAGGTAGTGAAAGCACAGAATACTTAAGTGTGCAACTGAACATGCCTGTGCTGTACCATGTGCAGTCCATCCACAGACCCTGCATCTGGGAAATTGCTGTGATGATGTTTGAGCCTACGTCTGCGCTGACCTTCCAGTTGGGCAGCAGAGTGGCCACCATAGCACCCATGATGCCCAACAGCGCTAGGACAAATCCAAATATCTGCATGCCCGTGGATGCCATGCTCCTTTTTAAAGTTGACGCTGCTGCTGCTGCTCCTCCTCGCCAGGCAGCATTCACTCAGCGCCAGCCAGGCTCGTCGACCCCACTGCCCAGCCGCCTCTCTCCCCTCCCCTAGTGATGTACCAGCTGCCAGTCAAATCCCCAGCTCCTCAGCTCTTCAGCTGCGGCTCCTCTGGACTGGAGGAGAGAGAGACTGAAATGAGAAATTAAACTGAGTGGGTCCCCTTGCACTCCCTCCTTGTTTCTCCCCTCATTCACTTAACATAAAGCACAGACTTTTCTGTCTGGAAACAAAGGGCAGCATTAACACGAGCAATAAGAGCTGTCTCCGGCTGACTATACAGTATGTAAGCAAAACATTGAGGTTGTTGTGCATGTATGGATTTTCTATTAGCTGCCTTCTCCTTTTCCTTACCGGAGCCCCATAGAGTTGTTATTGGAGAGGGAGAAATGAATTTGTGGTATTTGCAATGCTCAATAGCTATGTGGACTTAAAGCTGCAGTGCTCTCACCCCACTCTCATACTGTATATTCTCCCACTTTGATTTCACTGCTGTTTTCTTCATAAACTGAGCCCATCTTTTTTAACAATTACCCAATGTTATCTTCAGGTAAAATACTAATTTAATTCTGTCAGCTGCTTTAATCAAACTTTGTGAATGTGGGCTACCAGTTGTTTTTTTATTACTATTTTGTCGGACTTCTTATAGCCCACCCATTGCGGTCTTTATCATCCAAACACTTCGGTTGTCCCAGCTGTGAATGAATAATCTCGATCCTAAATCGAATTGTTCTGCTGTTGTTTTATAATCCCAGGCAAGGAAAATAAAAGCGATGTTGAAATAATCCCTTACCCAGGCTGGTGCAGAGCTGGCGGTGACGCGTCACGTTGCTCGCAGTGATTCCTGTAAACACACACAGTACCACGTTGAATGACAGTCGGCTGGTGATGAGGAGGAGAATTCAACCCGGATCACGGGTCCATTAAAGCCATCCATTTCACTCGCAACAGTGTGCGAGAAGACATCCCTGCGCTATCGACCACACAGGCTTGGTCGGAGCCTGAGAGAAATAACCGTAGCGCCCTGCCTCTCTCTCTCTTTCGCTCGCTCTCTCTCTCTCTCTACCCTCTCCGGTTTGTGTGTGTCTGTATGTGTGTGTGCTGGAGAATAGCAGTCTCTGCCTCACAACAACTTTATAAACGACTGGACATCACTTCACTGCGACAGGCTGCTACCAGAAGTTAACGTACATCTGTCAGCCCCCTGCTGTCATGACAACGACAAAACTGAACTGAACTCGAACCGAATCACAAAACTGCCGTTAACGTTTCGCGTTGTTTCATAAATACTGAACTGTGTTGCCTCAAATTAGCTAAGTATGGCTATTTCTTATCGTCGTCAACGTATAACGCTTGTTTTATATACTTTCCACTGCCAACAATCGAAATATCTCCGGGAACAGTTGTGGCAGTGGTAGCTAATGTTGCTAGCTTAATCATGTATAAAAGCTCGTACCTAACTTACCACTAGAGGTATAGCCTATTATGCAGAATGCAAAATTGCAGAAATGTGTTTCTCCATTTATGTTCAGAATAATCTAAATAATCCCCAGAATTCTATGTGAAGTTTTTTTTATATCATAAATACTTCCCCATCAAGAAACAGTCCCTATAACATTAATTGTTTACATATTATTCCATGGCGATTTCTTAAGTTTATTTATAGATATTTTTTTGTATGTATCTATGTTATCAAACTACTTTCTATTGTCACGCTGTTAATTACAGTAAGCATAAGTTTAATTGAATAACGGTATGTTTCTCCTATCTGGAGAATGTATTTTTGTGCAAAAGAAAAACAATATGTCAAAAAGTTACAATTCATTCATCCATTCATTTTCAACCGCTTGTCCCTGTCGAGGTCGCGGGGGGCTGGAGCCGAACCCAGCTGACATCGGGCGTGAGGCGGGGTCCACCCTGGACAGGACGCCAGTCTATCACAGGGCACATAGAGTAATTATTTATTTATTATTTTACAATAATTATAGAATTAATTTAGTTTCACAGAATGGTATTTTTTTCTCAAACAGGTATGGTTATAAAGAGCAACATTGTTTGTTTCTTTCTTTTGACTTGATTCAGGATGGAGAAGACTCTTCTTGCTATGCATTGTGTAGCTTACAGGTTAAAATGAAATAATGCAATACTGCTGTTAAAGATAAGAAATGGCCAAGATGCAAAGCCAAGATAAGATTTCCAGCCCCACTACACAATTGGGAAGGGTAATCTAATTAAGACAAAAACCAAAATCTGCTATTATTATGGTTAGTTGAGCTGGTCAGGGTTGTGTGGTATACAAAGCCTTGTTGTTTACGTGTTGGTCCAGAGGAGCATGTGTACCCCACCATGCCAAAACTGACCATCCCTGGGGCATCATCTTCATCAGACATCAGTCAGCAGGAGCCTAAAACTCACAGCTGCTACCCTGTCTTCCCTTTCCTCTCTGTAGAGGACATACAACAAGGGAGGGAGTGGCTAGGACACCCTTGATTCATGAATGACAAAGAGGACAAATTGAGAGAGGGGGGAAATCAGACGGGGACTAATAGACCTGGAACGCAGATGTGTGTTGGTATTATTTTTGCTGCATTGGCAAATCAGCAAAATCAGCCAGCTGTGGGAAATGCTTTTGCCTATCCCCCCACTTACAGTATAACGACCAGGCATTGACCACAGTGATGTGTAGCCATTACGTGTAGATAGGCTGGTAGCAATTGATCTGTTTAGATATTGATCTGTTTGTTTAATATGGCCAAGTGTTCTCTCCATCCATTGTTTTCCAGGTAAACTACCCCTAAGAGACCCCTTACTTAAAATGAGATTTGACCAGCATGCAGGGACGGCGCACACCACATTACCTCCAATGGGATGTTGGTGTCGACCTTCAACACTACATTCTGTGGGATACCACTGCAGCAGGAAGAGACATTTTCCAGTTTTCCACAGACATAGTACAGTATAGCGTGTGTGACCTGTCTCCTTGTGACCAATGACATCCTAAGTGCTGATGCTGGTGTTGTTCTGTGGGGAATAAGATAAATAAATAAATAGATTATAGAAGGAAAGGATAAAAGGAGAGAAGAGCAAAACGCAGTTAACATACATCTGAGTGCAGATGTTTGACGCTGTGATGTGTGAAGATATTGCAGGCTATAATAAGCGTGGTTCCCTTTATTTTATCACCTCACAGCAGAGCTCTCTTTCCTTTTTGCAGCATAGCTCTGAGGCACAGCCGGACCAGCCACGCTCCCTTTTGCCCATACGAGGGGCTTTTATCATTCAATTTGCATTTTCCTCTTTTATGTCCTCCCTTGCGTAATTGGTTTCCTTGCTCATCGTCTCGCAAAGGCGTTCTGTTCACAGCAGAGATGCAAGGTGTCGTGTGATAGCTGTGATGTTGCTGTCAATGCAATCTTGTTGTGGAGCAGGACCCGGGTCCAGTTTCACCATAGATAATATGTGTAAACCTGTCCGAGGCAAAACACTCCTGACATGTTGCAAAATTACCAGCAAGGCCTGATTAAAGATTGTCTCCAGCCTACTCCATTAGGACTCCCAAGTGAACAATGGGAAATGGCCTTTATGAGTTTTTAAATATCCCATCAAAACATTTTTTCCCATGGTGTCCCCATTTTCTGTTATGCGGTAAATTTTACATTTTGGGGCAAAGTTCAAGCTTTTCTATGACGAAAGCATCTCCCCAAGGAGCTGATCTTGTCAAAGTCTTGGCCTGAGGACTTGAATGTCCTGTGTGCATGCCATGGGTGATTTTATGGGAAGTAGGCAGGACTGCCTGTACAGGAAACCAAAGCCCTTCCTCCCCAAAGCCCTCAAGCAACATCAGCCTAGTATATCCAGCATGCCTTCTCCTCTCCGAGAGGCTGTCTCCCTCCACTGATGTAATGGAGGTTGTCTTCTCAAGGTATTGTCATGATTAATGCAGCTCTTCCACCTTTACGGGATCGCTGTGAGCTTTTCTCTCTTGTATTCCCTGGCTGTACATAGCTTTCTTCCCCCTGCTTTTTTTTTCTCAGAACCAGCCATTATGTAAGCACAAGTGCTAGTGGTTCAGGTAGCACAGTGGCTGGTGCCCAAGGGCCCCCGCCATCTCGTCTTGGTTCCGCTTAGGGGGATGTGACAAATTACTCCTCACACGCCATTGGGCGAGAAGTCACCAAGAAAGAGATGTCGAAAGAACAAATGGGCAAAGGGGAGAACCATGGGGTAAAGCTTGAGATAATGGAGTTCCCTGCTAAACTTTGGGAAGGTCAAACAGTTGAAATATGGTTACTCATAAGTATGTTAATATGGAAAAGGTCTTGAGTTGCAGACAAAAGCAGACGTGTGACTTATAGATAGAGATCTCTCATATTTTGCCCTTTTCAAATGCTCTACCAGGGGAATCGGCAGTAGAAGACCTTCTTTTTACAGTTGAAATGGGGTTATCAGATCATTTTAGTATACTATACATACTGTAAGTGTTTGTTTCAAAAGTTTCAATCAAATTAACCGGATTGAGAGAGTCGGTGTTGAGTATAGATCTTTACATAACAATCAAATTTAGAGACCATATATGCGTGGATTCACTAATTTTCCACTTCTAAATATGGTGGTTTGATTACTTTCCCAGCATTTATAGTCTCTGCCGTGTGTGTGCGTGTGCGTGTGCGTGTGTGTGTGTGTGTGTGTGTGTGTGTGTGTGTGTGTGTGTGTGTGTGTTATATTAGAACCTGAGCGAGGGGGAGATATTAAGGGTTGTCAGATCGGGTCAATAAGTCAGTCTGCTACCCTGGTTCAGGATCGCCCAGCAGATGCAAAGTATTTAGGGGTTGTGGGGGGTGGGCTGGAGCCATGAAGGCATGTTCATAGCACTTCAATGGAGGGCCCAGGTGACGGTGCATGATTTAAGATGGAGTTTCCTTGCATGTTGAGGTTATCAGGGGAAGGATTAATGGCAGGGAGCGGGATATATTCCAGTGGCGCTACGTAGTGAAGCTGTGTAGCAAGGCCATACATAAATCATAGCAGCAAAGTGACTTGGACAAGCTGATGGCTGAAATGCTGCTGCCTGTATAGTCCCAATATCGACTTTTCCCCTTGCTCCCCTCTTATATCATGAAGTGCAGAATATAAATGGCCTAATTATTCCAGCAGAGAGTGAAATTAAAGACATTCCTTTTTCATTGCTTCTTCCTAACAGATGGTGGTCTGATCTTGCATCACCAAAGCACTGATAGGAGCATTTTTGCAATCCAGATATAAAATCCTGACCAGAATCCTTACATGTTTGAAGTGACAGGTGGAGGGATTGATTGTCATAACACATGCCGCTGTTGTAATCCAAATGATGGAACCCCAGCCCTCGATACCCCTGACAACATCTACCATGTGGCCTTTGAATTTAAAATGCAATCATACGAACTAAAAGGGTTAGTGTATTAATAATAGACTCATCATGAGAAAGCTGAGGCCATTACTGACACTAAAATACACCATGATGTCATCAGTCAATGTTAGAATGTGTTAAACGTGACAAAATTCAACATTAAAATTAAACAGAGAAATTCACTCAACATCTGTACAGTACACACACTTACAGCGCATAACACCCTTCCTTCCTTCCTCTAATGCTGGACCCAGAAGTTTGAAGCTCTGTACTATTATTGCACTTGCTTCAGGGCTGTTGAGAAATAGTCCGCCGCTGCTACCCCATTAAAAGCCACTGCAGCAGGAACCCCAGAAGCAGCCAGGCGTCTGTGGACTACAAAGGGATCTATAGATCTGATAAGAGATAATGCTGCGGCTACAAGTGCTCCTGACGTTACCTCAGTTGTTCACGGAAAAGGGGAAGCTAACCTGCTCATTAGAAATCCTCCACGCGTCCTCTTACCACTTTAGTTTACCTCCCCTTATTATCGACACAAGCCCCTAGACCGGGAAAGCAAGGCAGCTGCGAGTGACTCACACAATCCAGAAATACAATCCTCGCGCAGAGCTCTGCCGGGCATAAAGCCTCAACAGGAGGGCTGTTGAGCTGAATTACATGTCCTTATATTTACTTATACACTTACTGTGTATGTATGTTTGTATGCGTAAGAGGGGGAAACAAATCTGCTGAGAACGTGTTGTTTTTTCATGCTTGACTTGCCTTTAAATGTTAAATTAACATGCTGTGTAATATTCCCATTCATGCACCTGCATGCTTCATTTCCTTACAACTTTTGTCTCCTCTCATTTACATTGCTGCACATGTACAGCATGCAACATCGGTCTTTCTTGTTGTATCCCTTCTCAGCCTATATATTCTTTATCAAAAGAACACACCATTCGACTTTCAGATGTCAAATTTTTTTCCATTCAAATATTATACACAGTAGATGTTTATTTTTTTCATGTTACATAAAGAGTTTTTAGTTCAAAGTCGAAGCACTTATGGGCAATGAAATGTACTATTATTATTGAGATTAAAAGATTGAGTAAGATGTTTTCCCTCAGAGCCCCAATGTCAGACTGCTTAACCAGTCAGAGTACAGTCCAACTCAGTGATCCCTCACTGGGGAAGTAAGGCTATTACCATCTATGGAAAGACAGACCTGGCAACGGCTCTGCGCGTGCAGTCTGTCTGCCCGCTGTATGGCTTTGCCCCTGGTCCACACACAGTAAAGTATCTCTGTGATTGTGCAGCAGCCCCTTAAGATAAAACTTGCAGGACTGAATGTCGTTATGTGAAACACTCTTGAAAGATGATGGACTTGTTTGTGCTGCAAATGCACAGATCCAGATATTCAGAAATCGTCTTTTTAATGTATTTTGGTTCTTTTGAACCCATCATGGCATTCAGAAGATAAAAAGTGTAGATGATCCTTTGAAAGGGAACTAGCAATAGACTAGCTCTGCTGAGGCTGGCACAATTACTTCAACTGTGTGTCATGTCAGCTTAGGCCTGACAGAAGGATCGAGAGTCAGCAGCTCATGAAGAACTGGAGCTAAGGTTACCACCACCACCACCACCAGCGCCGGTTCTTTACTGTAGTTCAGTGATTCCCAACCTGGAGTGCTTGTACCCAATTGGAAGATCAGTAGAGTATTACTTTTTTAGTAAGTCTTAAAGTAGTTGAAGGTGGGTATAAGAGAATTAGTTCTAGTACCTGTGTTCACTGAAAGCAGGATCTGAGGTCTGTGGCACTGGATACATATATGATCACACTCCATTGATTTCACCCTTAGTGGATATGGTAGAGCCAGATAGACAAAGACAGTGGGATGAAGAGGAGAGTGCTACAGTGAGTCAGGCTCGTAGGTATTGAGAAACTCAGTGGTGATGCAGCGACACGAGGAGAGACAGGGAAGAAAGAGAGAGGCTCAGTTTCTATGGTCCATCGCACAGGTGTTACTGTGGCAACTGGAAGCGGCTCGCCAGACAGCCATGCTGTGTCATCTTATTTTCTTCCTTTCCTCTTTTCTTTTATCCCAGTGTATTGATCCCTCCACCATTTGTCAGGCAACCTCTCTCTCCGGCATTTTTTTACCCACTTTGCATTCTCTTCCCTCCTCACACCTGCCTGCTCTTTCTTGCCCCTTTCTTCATTCCAATGAGCACACTCTGCAATCTAGTTTTACGGTCTCTCTTGCCCTTTCTGTGTATGTATGTGTGTAGGTGGACGTTGGAGTAGTTCACTTCACCCCTCTGGTTCAGCCCCAGATCCAGCAGCCCTTCAAGTTGGTGGAGAAAGTCGTCAGGAACGTTTTCCAGTTCCGCCGGAAGCACTGCCATAAAGGAGTAGAGTAAGCAGTTATACAACTTTATGTAGCCTCTGCCCTCTCCCTTTCCTCCTTCCTCTCTTTTTGACTTTTTAATCTTGTCTCATCCTCATCTATCATTGTCTCGCTACATTTTTCATTCCCTGTTTTCTGACAGCTGCATCTTCGTCTTATCATTAATTAAAATGTTTTTTGATTTGCTTTTCTTCGTCATACACACCACTCCGACAAATTGAAAGTTCACTACTTTTGAGGCTTTCTGCAACCAAAGTCTGAACATCAGAGCACGCTCAGAGCTCTGTTCAAAACCACCAGCAAAAAACCCACATGCCCACTTGCATTTGCAATTTGCCCATCGCCCCCGTGCCTGTTAGGAACGTGTATGTAGGCCCAGATAACAAAAGAACACTAGCTGTGTGAAAGAGAGCAGCAATTATGAGTCATTGAGGTTGCATAGGAAGACGAGGCAGCATATTTTATGTAACTAGTGGGTTGGCGGTAGTGGCACCAAATTGGAGTGGAGGCACCAGCAGTGAAGCGCCTAAAAAGCATCTGTACTGTGGAGTGTGTAGAATTGACTATTGCTCACCAACCTACAGAGAAAGAACACAGAAGAACATCTTGGACAGGGGAAATGTCTTTAAAAAACAAGTGGCTACCTCTCCATTTTGAATATTTTGGAGAGCTTTTTGGGGCTAGCAAAAATAAATGAAAATTGGACATTTAAATTATAGCTGCCCTCTTGAGTTTTGTGTCAGTGTCTACATCCCTTATAGAGCATGGCATTGGAACAAATTAACTATTCATGAGCATCTTGAGCCCTTTGTGTGATTTCAATTAACTTCAGCTACAGATTTGAAATAATCGCTGAGGGATAATTTCTTTCTGTTTGAACTTTATAGTGCCATTAAACTTGCATGATCATTAAGATATCAAAGCGACCTGAGTGTAGGAATCTGTACTAATATTTCTTCGTGCCTCCCCCCCTCTCCCAGGAAGTTGTTCCCTGAGGCGTGTCGCGTTGAGCTGACACAGGAGATGATGCAGAAGGCAGACGTGGACCCCACTCTACGCCCTACAGAACTCACCATACCTCAGTTCAGGGCTTTAGCGGATGCCTATGCTCATATCTGCACCCATGAACCCAGTCTAATCAGCTATGAGTTCAGAGAGGAGCTTAGAATGAAACACCTCAGCAGGAAAACAAATAAACCAGTGGACACATTTATGGACAAGCCAACCGGCACACCACCAAATCCTCAACAACCCTGCTAAATAAAAAAAACCCACAGAAACCAAGAAAAGCCCACTAAAAGCCTTTGATAGCACAGCGAGACAACAGGCTGCTCTTAGCCTTGACATTTCCACCTGGCACATGCATGCATTTTTAAAACGTGTTCCCTGCACCAAGGGAGCAATAGGTAACTTGGTATAGAAGAATACTGGGAAAGACAGATGAACCCCCAGGCACATAAATATCCTGGAAGGCTTGGATCAACCCCAAGATCTTTCTCCAGGATGGGACAGCTCAAAGCAGAGGCATGTGTAGTTACCCACAGTAGCTATTTAAGAGTGAATATCTCTTTATGTCCCAATTCTTACTTCAGTTCAGATTCGCATAACAACTTGTCCTGTGGGACCCGAAAGAACCGACTGCTTTCAGGGTGATTTAGAAAATGGGAACAACATGGCAGCACCGTATCAAGGCCATTTTTCCCTCTTCTATGTACTGTATTGCTTAGTCACTTGGGAGAAGTCTTAAAGGGAGGAGGAAAGTGGCGTGAATTTGTCAGCTTTTGTCAGAGGATTACATTAATAATGCCTATATTTCTAAAAAGTAGTAAATAAAACACAATCTGTAATTGATCCAAATCAGAGCTAACCAATTACCTTTTAAAATGTACAGAATATCATACATGTTAGTAGGGGCACTGATGTCATGCACGTTTGTTACATTTCTTGTACAGAATACATCAATAAAAGTGTTGTAACAAGTTTTAAATATTCCTCTTTGAAAGCTAGAAAAGATTATCACCAACAGACCATGGCAGGCCTGTTGCCTGCCAGTGTGGCAGATGGCAGGCTAAGGATGACTTGCCAGGGTGAGAATTTAAATCAGTTTTGATGATTGGTGGGTGTTAATCTCTAATCACAATCAGGATTTCATCAGATCTACATGGCAGATAGGTATGCATGAGGACTGCCATGTTGGCAGCCAGGAAACTGTGTGGTATCAAGATCGCTCTGTCAGCCTAAAGAAACACAAGGTGGTTTTGTGTTATAAGCTTTTATTTTGAAAGATGATGATAGCATGCGTGGGAAGAGACTGGAGGGGTGAGAACTGACATCACACGCCAGGGGAAAGTAATTGATGAGATACACCTGAGCTGTAGCTAGTAGAGACAGTTAAATTGCCACACTGAGATATACTTGTTGAGACTGTATAATATCTTTAAGCGCTACTATTCTCTTTTATCCATGAATAACTCTTCAGCTGCCTACTGTACAAAACTGGCCACATCCTCACATCTTATCAGTTGTCAGGTATCGGAAACATATCCAACTCGTCTTTTTCAGATGGTAAAAAATTAGACAAATGAACCCCTTGTGTCTTAACATTAGTTAATCATTTATAACCATGACTACTTAAAAGGCACTACATTCTGTAACGTGAGTTTTCAAAAGGGGCAAACTATAAAAAGCATATTATTACTACAATGTAAACGGTACAATTTTAAAGGAAAAGCCCTGCCTTAGTAATTTAAATAAGTGAGTACATTGATATCACCAGAAAAAGGTTATAGTAAATGAGTCAACCGACTTATTTAAAGTTTCTATTTGCATTTTTATGATACATTTATGATGAAAAATAGAGGTAAGTGTAATTGTTCGGTAATTGGATCAATGAGTCATGATGTGTTTTGTATAAAATAGCTATAAAGTTGTCAATCATTAATATGCAAAGTAACTATAACTTCCACATATGTGTAGTAAAAAGTATAACATGGGCCCTCCAAAATATTGTGTAGCATGCATTGACATGTAGGTTGTCGCCATCTCACACACGTGGTAACACATTTGTTCTAGCAGGCTGTGTGGTCTGATAACTTATGTTATGCTTAGACGTGTTAGGACTCAAAAGGGAAAGACTCTGGTAGGTTAGAGGTGATTGGAGAATATTTTACATTTTCAATCCTTCTGGGCCCACCACATCCTTACTAATGAGCCTTGATACACGGTTGTCTGTTATTGCATGGTAACCCGATAACTAATGATAAATCACATCAGACCTAAATCAAACTTTCTTTCTAGCCAGTTGACAGCTCAGTGTAGCTGCTACCCTGCCACCATCATGACAGATTCACTCCCAGGTGATTTGTCACAGGTTGTTAAGTGCACCCCTTTCTCACCAAGCAAAGTAGTAAAATAACACAAGGTGCTTCCCCTGTTTATCGGTTACCAGTCGAGAAAAGTCAAAAAAATATGTCCAAAAAATGCTTGAATCACTCATAGGATAGCCTGTCTAAAACAGTCATAGCATAACTTGTTTAAAAAAAGTCAGGAAAAGTCAAAGTATAGTGCGTCCAAAAAACAAGCCAAGAAAGCCACAGTGGGGATTATTTAAACATGGTGTTGATTTTTAACACACAATAATGAAGTTTTGTTATTACTCACTGTGTACGTATCAAAGTTAAATAAAAATGATTTAGCATGCTTTCACATTATCAACTATATGCCATAATTAAAGGGTGTTGCAGATAAGTTCCAGTTTACAACTAGTTGCAGTAAAACGCGGGGGGTCAGCCCCCCAGAAGGCTGGATTCGGGAGTAGGGAGTGTTCTTTCTACAGGAGGTGGTTCATTGGAGGAGCCGTGTGACCAGGGGGCGGAGGATTCAACTCGTGAACGAATGAGAGCTCAGTCTGGGAGTGATGGAACCAGGAAGTGCCTTAGCAACATTCTGAACCAATCACATCAACTCAATGACTTTATTGCGCTATAAATGCTTTGTGAAGGAGGGGGTCGGTGCTCTTCCTGGTGCTTGGTGCTTCGGTGGTTGCGGCAACAAAAGCCAAGATGCCAGCGGCTTCTGACCCCGGGGAGACTCCCTGGCCAGGCTGTAGATTCTTTGCTGTTTTTATAATAAAATTTTTAAACTTTAAGAAGTACTCTGGCTTTCCTTGAGAGGAACACGACAGATGTCTGGAAGTTCTGTTTACCATATCATGAAATAATCCTTTGCCCCACGCAGGACTCCATTTTGGCCAAATACTGAGGGTTGCTGTTCATTGCATATGCACAAACAACAGAGTTTTCCCCCCACATCACCCATAGGTGTAAGTAGGCGAGCGTTCCTGATACTCTGAGCTTCTCTCCCCGCTCTGGCTGTATCATTCATGTACCATTAATGCATGTTACTAATTTGCATTCTTCCCCGGAGTGATTTTGTGCTCCGTTGTGTCGCAGGTCTCTGCTGATCGTGGTGGTGCCTGCTGTGGTGGTCAGTCATATTTCTTATTGTATCACAGCTGTTATTACTATCTCATCTCATCTCCATCCGCTTATCCGGGGTCGGGTCGCGGGGGCAGCAGCTATAGCAGGGGACCCCAAACTTCCCTTTCCTGGGCCACATTAACCAGCTCTAACTGGGGGATCCTGAGGCGTTCCCAGGCCAGTGTGGAGATATAATCTCTCCACCTAGTCCTGGGTCTTCCCCGAAGCCTCCTCGCAGCTGGACGTGCCTGGAACATCTCCCTAGGAAGGCGCCCAGGGGGCATCCTCACCAGATACCCGAACCACCTCAACTGGCTCCTTTCAACGCTAAGGAGCAGCGGCTCTACTCCAAGTTCCTCACGGATGGCTGAACTTCTCCCCCTCTCTCTAAGGGAGACTCCAGCCACCCTCCTGAGAAAACCCATTTCAGCCGCTTGTACCCGGGACCTCGTTCTTTTCGTCATGACCCAGCTTTCATGACCCCAGCCGTTTCACACTCGGCTGCGAACCGATCCAGTGAGTGCTGAAGGTCACTGACCGACGACGCCATCAGGACCACATCATCTGCAAAAAGCAGAGACGAGATCCTCGGCCCACCGAACTGCAACCCATCCCCACCACGACTACGCCTCGATATCCTTTCCATGAAAATCACGAACAGGATTGGTGACAAAGCGCACCCCTGGAGGAGGCCGACCCCTACCAGGAACGAATCCGACTTACTGCCGAGGATCCGGACACAGCTCTCGCTTTGGGTGTACAGAGATTGGATGGCCCACGGAAGAAACCCCCTCACCCCATACTCCTGCAGTATAGTATGTTATTACTACTAATCATATAATTGATCATATTTACCATCATAATGATCATTTTCTATCACCTTAGCTGTAGGTTTTTCTACCACTTATTGGTATATTAACTGCCACAACACGTTAGTCATTACTATAGATATTATTAGTTAGTTACTCTTGTGGTTGCTTGCATCTCTGGGACTGTATGTCTGTGTGTCGGTCTATGTCTCTTTTCTCTCCTTCTCTCCTTTTCCTCCTCCCCAACCGGTCAAGACAGATGCCCATCCTCCTTAATATTAAAGACAGTGCGACTTGTTGCTTCTCATGGGGGAACTGTTGGGTCTCTGTAAATCATAAATAAATCATAGTGTGGTCTTTACCTACTCTATATGTAAAGTGTCTTGAGATAACTTTTGTCATGATTTGGCACTGTAAATAAAATTGAACCGGCCCTCTCATCCACGGGGTAAACTTTACGCATCTGTTTTCAGACCTCTAGCTTTAATATGACAGATAAGTTCTAGAAAGACAAATAAATTGTCCTTGTAAAGATGTCAAATGTGCTCCAGGTAATAAAACAATTCCCAACATGTAATTTGGTTAATTTCACACATCCAACCATCGAAATCCAAGCATTGCAGTGAAGCTCTTTTTTTATGCAACTATGCCCTACTTCTGTCAGATAATGATATATTCTATTGAGGATATACCTTTTATTCTTGCTTTACCTGTATTTCTTATGACAGCTAATCAGGGACTGCTGGCAAGTTGAGCCAAGGGAGCAAGTCTGACAAAAGACACTTACTTCCCAGCACGGCTTTACCTGTCAGTGGAACATAAAGAACAATACAATCTGAACTGACAGACTTAGAAGGGCAAGTTGAAAGCATTGTTTTCCAGGCATCGTTCCACCGATAAAACTTTTATTTATAAAACAATTCCATAAGAATAGGGCATTCACATTCATTGGTATGCTAGCATTAAAGGCATGGTAAAGTTGAGCTGAGAAGGGAAATAATGTAGTTCGGGTTTGCCTTTTTTATAGTACCTCAACATGTACTTGCTATGGCAAACAAAACTTTTACAAAAATATCACAAATTATTGCCTTGTCTTACCTGTACAGTGTCAAGTATGTATAGAATACATACATGTTTCAAAGATAGAAAAGATTATATACAGGACACAAACATAAAAAGAAACATTGGCTTTTAAACGTCATTGCCATTTAAATCCTTCAATTAAGCAGCCAGATCTCAAAAACACATGTACATTCCAATGCAAACACTGGAAATTACAATCTTCAGGGAAAGATAACCAAAATCCTGTAGGCTGCATTTAAAATGAAGTTAAAAAATGTCAAACGCTATTACATCTTTTCTTTTTCTTTTTTTTTTACTAATGGACCAAATCTTTAGCCAATGGTTCAAGCCTTCACCCAAAAAGTTAGTTTGCTAAGATATACATAATCAAACCTATTAATAAATTAAAAAAAACAGCATTAATAACATTAAAACCTGTACAGATAAAAATATATAGGCAAACGTACTTTAGTGCACAAAATACAGTAAAAAGGCTTAGCTGCGAAAGGCTGTGCCCTTCCTGTTTGTTTAAGCTGACGTCATCTCTTTTCAGGTCTGGCATGACCGCCACAGCTCTTTGGGTGGATCTTATTAGTGTATGATCGCCTTCACTCAGTGCCACCTTTCATTTATCTTTTAACGAAAATGCCATTTGCAATACGTTTGGTTTTGTGACGGCTAATTCAAATGAATACTTTACCGACCCTGAACCGTGACCTCAGTGTGAAAGCCTGCTGGCCGGCAAACATTGCACCAGCACCAGTGTGGCGGCCTTCAAAAACTTTTCGCCTCAGTATCCTGTGGCCCCTCATGCACTATGGTCCTCTCTTTCAGTGAGTTGCAGGGGAAACTAGGATGGAACATGTGCCTCGGATGGTATGATGGGAGGAGGCAAAGGTAAAGAAAGCTGAGGGAATCACTTAATCAGGCATCAGTGCTTAACAGATTCAACCACCTCTCTTCACCTCTCTAGGAGAGCCAATAGGCTTCCATCAAAACAGATCATTTTCAGCTAACTTTTAGCAGGCAGGTGCCGATTTCTGAGTTGAGGCACAGCTTCGCAGCCACACTGGTAAAGTCTCTCATGTCTCTTACCATTGTGGCCCTGGTACAGTGTACTGTAGTTATGCTCTGTCCATCCAGTCACCTATGAGGAAGTGGCATTTTCAGACTCACTGGCGCAGCTCTCAGGTGGGTCATAGAAACAATCTTCATTCACTACAGAAGTCAGACTTTGGACGCTGAACTCTCTCTCAAGCAACGCGTTGATGTCCATGACTCCTGTTGGCGATGCTGCATCCGCCTGGCTGTCCAGTGACCTGCTGTGTGCTTTCATGTTCAATAGTGCACCCTGGCTCCTCTTGAAACTTCTGGTTTTCCTTTTAACAGCATTGAAGTGTCCCCTCATCAGTTTCGGTTGGGTCTCTGGAGTGTCCCCCTCAGGCTGGACACAGGGAGCCGGTGCAGCATCCTCTGAGAGTTTAAGTTCGAGGAACTGAGCCTCAATGGCGCTAGTTGGGGAACTGCTGTCTCCACTGCCCCTCCTTGTTCCCCCCTCGCTAAAGCCGTCATCATCCTCATCACTTAAAATATCAGACTCTTTCACGGCAGAGGTGGAGCGGGGTTTGGAGTTGGATCCAGGTGTCTGAGACCAGTTCTGCTGGACAGGGAGGATATGAGACTCAGAGGAGATGCAAGGTGGAGGAGCCCCGGACATACTGTAGGTTCCACTGCTCAGGCTCCCCTCATCTGAGTCTGGCCCCAGCTTGGGATTCGCAGCCTGGGCGGAGGGATCTCCAAAGGGCTGCTTACACAACCAGGAAGCCCTGGTGGAACCTAGTAACAAATGTGGAGATGGAAGTCAGAAATGCCACCCTTATCTGAGCAAAACACTTGCATCCTCAGCCCCTCTAGCATTTTATGACCTAAAAAGTGAGATACGATCATCTCTTAAGTACGTGCATACTTAACATTACACAGTTGATGATTTTTAAAGGCTAAAATCCAGTCAGCAAGAATCACTCCTCTGCCCTATCTGGACATGTTTTTACTGGAAAACTTCACAGGAGGCATTGGTGCTCAAAACAAATGCCATGTTTTGTTCACTTTAATTACAAGAAAAAGGTCCTGCATAATTAAACAACAAACCGTTTTTTTAAATATTTTTTTTCAGAGAACGCTTCATAAAGCTCACCTATCCTGGCAGAGGAGGGCAGAGTGTTGCGCAGGGGGACTAGTCGCTCTCTACTGCCCCTCTCCAATGTTCCATCGCTCCTCATGTTCCTCCTCACGCTCTCCCTGAGGATGGAGCGAATCACCTTGATGATGTTGACCTTGTTCTCTGGCACACTGAGAAGGACACAGCAGAGGTACCATAGTAACGTGAGCACACAGCACACAGTTAAACTTGATTTCGGGAGCTAAATATAGATAAAGGGGATTGGTAAGAGAGTTCCATTGTGTCCCCAGTGAAAACGATGATGTAATTCATTAGGAGGGATCCCAATTTCACAGTGTTTAATGAGAACTACCAATTAGGTCACAGGCTTCACTTGCACATTATCCTCATGTAGAGACAGTTTTTACTGTTAAATGCTAAAACAACAGCAAACAGGATTGGTGGGAAGAAACGCCAAACCAGTAGATACCCAAAAGTGTGTTTTGAGACCATGAAATAAAAATAAATGGCTTTACAAGATTGGATTTTTGAACTAAATATGAAAAACATGCTACATGAATAGGGGACAATATGAAACGCATGTATTTTCTTGTGTTTACACATTTTCTCTATAACTCATTACAGGTATAGTTCAACATTTTGGGAATTATAAGCGTTAGCCGGAGATGCCAGTCTTAATTGATAGGATTTTCCTCCAAATAAAGTGTGTTAGTATAGGCATTTTTACAACCCGTCTGACCACCTGAGTGCTTGTATTTCTTGCCCTGTTCGACTCCATTTTAGCGTTGTCTCTGTGTTCCCAGATCTCAGCTACTTTGGTTAATACCAATTTATTATAACCAGCAGAAATGGTAGAAAATAATCAAATAAGCGTTGTAATAAATCTTGATTATCATTTTTTAAATTACCTATTTTGGGCATGTGTAATGGGTAAAGAAGGACTATGCAATCCATGCATACATGGCACTACCAGCACTAATAATCCCTGATTCTCCCTGAAAGTTTAATCTCTCACCTGCTACACAGCTGGAAGACTGTCTCCGGTCTCCCTTCCACTTCAGACCTGGAGTGAATCAGCTCCCAGATGCAGCTACTTTCTGTGCCTGCTCCTGGGGGAGTGGGGAAATAAAGGAGAGGCTTTTAATCACACGGTCCAAATATGGTTTATGGTTTCAGAAGGAGATAAGGAGGGAGGGAGCCGAGTTAACATGCCAGAAGGGGTGTGTGTGAGCGTGTGTGTGTGTGTGTGCAAGGAGAATGAGTTTATGTGGGGAAATATGAAGGGGGAGAAAGAACAAAAAGATTTAGTGGATGTACTTTGTGAGTGATTTATCGGGGATAATGTGGCAGTGTGCCAGCCGCTTACCTGCAGTATTTCCCAATCTGACCTGCAGCGCAGAGAGCGGAATGAGCCAGCGGAACTTAAAGGGGTCCGAATCTCCGTGAGAAAGTGCTGAACGGTTGGTCTGGTCAACACGTAGAGAATGCCACATAGGGGAGAAATAAAAAAATGCTAAAGTTTAACACCAAAGACACAGTCTGTGGCATGTGAGAGTAAATGAGTGCAACAGTACAGACAGAATGCTTACCATCTTTTTCTTCAGCTTGTTGTTTTCCCTGTAGACCAATATCACCGCTTTCTTGAAGACTGGTGAGAGAGAACACATCAGCATCTTAGTTCTGACTGTGAATGCCTCTTGGGGAAAGCGACTGAAGCGGTGCAACCCACAGAAACATTTTAGATACTAGCTGAAAGCCTGAAAGCGCTACAGCTCTGGATTTTGAGATTCAATGAAAGTGCCCTTTCAGATACAATTCTGTGTGGCTCTGAAAACCCAATACACTTGGTATGTACTGTTTAAACACTGAGTGCAAACATTCACAGGTAGCATACAGATCTGTCTTCCATGTGGTCATTTGTGCCCAAAGCCTTTGAGAAAAAACAGCGTGTGGTGTAAAGGGAAAAGAGGCGACTCAATTTACCAGAATGCAACAGCAATAATGGTGGGAGAACTCACCAAACACGGTCATTTCAGGGTCTTTTCTCATGCGACCCAACGATGTATGCGGGTTGAGCCAGACTACTGAGGAATGCATGAGAAACTCGCCCATCGAAATCTCTGTGACCTGAAAAAGAGACACACACACACGAGACTTTAAACAAAACAGAGGGAGAGACAGAACAAGACGGACTTTTGGCTTTTTGCTGGTGCGTACTGCTGTGATACTAAGTATCCACGTCAATGAATGGAGCTCCGCAGACACTACAAACTATTGTTTGTGCACAGGGTGAAAGCTGATTTTCAAGCAAAGCTTTGAATCGTTTTTGTCTGAGAGCTATTAAAATATGTCAAGAACATACAGTACCCTAGACAACGTTATTTAGCATTCACTTTGAATATTTATACTGCAGTGGTTACCAACTAAATATTCCATCAATTTGTAAATGTATTCATCCCTAGAGGCAACGCACAGAAGACTGCGTAAACATAAGGAGCTAAACAGCTCCACTCTGATGTACTGATAGTTAGCTGGGTGGAAGTAGTTTGAACTGAGTTTGATAAGTATTTAGCTTTTTTTTTTTTAACAAAAAGTCTTCGCAGCAGGGGTCCTGGGAAACTGTCACCAGTGCAATTGTAAAGACAGTATATTTGCTATGCTTAATGATTATAGATCTGTTCCTGAAATGTGTATCTACCTCTTTATCGTGTCCAGACTGCTCAGCAACCAGCTGATCAAACACGGAGCCGTAATCCTCGTAGATCTTCTGCATCTCGTTAATGTGGCTGGCCACCTTCTCCATGGCTTTCAGAGCCTCTGCAGGGACAAGAACAGAATGGAGTGTTTACAGGGATCAATTCTTCAGTGTATATGCGGGTGCTTTGCATTACAGTATCAGGTTTTCTTTACTTATTGTGTTTGTATTGGTTATTGAAAATAGGCCCTTTTAGCACACCCTCTTGTGTGTAGGTGTACATGTGTGTCTGTAAATGTATATGGATTATATGCTCCCTACCGGTGAGGTGGTAGTGCTCCTCGCTCTCAGCGTCAGTGAGGGAGACCAGCTCCCTGAGCAGCAGGGGATACTTGAGCACCCTCTGTACCGGTTTTATCAGGTAGGACTCCAGGGTGGATGAGTGCTGCTTGGTGGGGTTCCTCGCATCTAGGAATTCCTTAAAGGCCTGATCCGTCTTAGCTGAAAAACATATACATATTGAATTAATACGGACCTTTCAGCAGTTGCCTACCTTTGTTTTTGCGTATGTGTGTATCCTGATGTACTGCAACAATCTCATGCATGTGTGAGAGAGATGTGTGGCCAGTGCAGAATCATGGTGCAATAAGCTGCCTCCAGCAGGGGGTAGTGTAGGCTTCCAACAGCCTTCCATGACCACTGCAGTATTATCAGCTGCTACTCAGGACATCACCCCTGAGTATCATAATAAATTAAAGATAAACCATTTCAACAAAAGGATAAAAAGATATAGCAGAACTGTGACGACTTACTTAAATACTAAAACTGTCTTATTTACAGCATGATGAAAATGATCAAGTTGGGACTCCTCAGTTTACAGCCAGGGCAAAGGCATAGTCCGTAATGGCAGATATAATACAGAAGGAGCCTTCTGTAAAGGTGATGACATTTCCCCTGAACAGTACACTTCCAGCTGCTTACTGAGGGGGGCCATTAAAATATTAATTATAGCACTCCCAGCCACAGACAGGCAGCCGCATCGACACCTCCCAGAGTAATTGGCAGGCAATTAACAAGTCGACAAATAAACAGAGAAACTAAGGCAACCCAGGGCCCTTGGCACGAAGGGAAAAGGAGGGGGGTGATGAAGATGGCAGAGACAGGCATACAATTACTTTAAGGGCTTCTCTGTGTCCTTGGATCAGCTGGTTGTGAACACACTGAGCCGACTACGTATATACTGATGGTGTGTGCATACTTGGCTATTCTTATCTGTACTGTGCAATTATTGTGCTACATGTTCTAAACTTGTGTGCACCAAGTATAAAACAGTACTCCGTGCCATTTAAAGCTTTGGTTAAAGAATAGGTTTTTGAACCCTGTAAGTAGAGTGCTTTGAATATTTTCACATCACTCAAAGCCATTTTTTGCAGACTTGGCATTGCCCATAGACGTACGACTTAACAATAAACACTTTGCCAAGGTCTAGGGTTCTTGGGTGACAATCTGTATTTTTTACCATATAAATCCTAAGTTAAAAATAAATAAATAAAAATAAATAAATAAAAATAAAATAGGCGATAGAAAGTTTGAATCTTTGAGTGGGTAGTGGGTTTTACCATTCGGTTTACATTTGCATCTAATGAAGGGCTGTCCTCAAAGGATTACAGTGAAGGATCTTCCTTAAGGCTGATGGTGGCATTAAATGATTTAAAAATAATTTTCATTAACTTTCAAAAATATTCAAGACTGCAGAAAAGTCTCTGATGCACCAGTGTTTTTTATCACACTTAGTTCCCCTGTAGGTCATTCTGATACCTTGTGGACTCTTGAGTGTTTTTCTTCTTCTAATCCTATTAAATATCCATCCTGCTGCTTACTTTAAGGAACATGCCACGAAATTCTAGTACTGGGGAAGATTTAGCAGCACAGGGGGCAGATTGTCCATCACCCCCCCCCCCCCCCATGTCAGCAAAGAAGCCAATCTTCTTGCATCTCTCTCTGCACTTGGCAGAGTTCCAAAATAGTGTCAGAGAGACGACCGTTGTGGCAGGCATAAGTCAAATTTAACATTTCTACTCTGTCAAATGCAGAGGGCGACACAAGAACTTCTTAAAGCTCTCCACTACCACTGTTTGTGGACAAGGTTATCCAAAGTCTGTGTTTTAATAAATGCATGCATTCGTTTAAGCTGTATCTGCCTATAAAACAGGTTAATTATAGCTTTGAATGTTTAGAAACTGTAGCTCACAAAATGAAAGGTGGATATTTTCTGTGGGTCTCACTGTGAGACATTTACTTTCACAGTAAGACGAGGTCAAACATTCAACGCTAAGTGCCGTGAGGTGTCTCTGATGCAACATTGGTGCAAGGAAGCAGTGTGGGACACTTTAAATTGGTACGTCTGCAGATCTCTATTTTTTTTTGGGTGCTGTAGGAGTATGTATTCTTGTGTTCAGGTGTGTGTTACCTCTCTCCAGGACCTTCTGGACCTTGATGTGGTTGGCACAGAAGCCACTGTAGAGCTTGAAGTGGTCAGCATAATAGAGGAACGAACCCCCAAGAGAAAACAGCAGCTTCTGTAAACCCAGAGAAAAACAAAAGATAGGGACTGAGTGTTACACACAGATGGAGAGAGAGTGATGCTACGCAAAGCCACATGAGTACAAAGAGAGGAGATGAAAGAGTGCCAACATGTGAAGTCATGACCGGTCCACTCTATCCGCCCTCTCTTGGGAGACTATCCAAACGCCCTCTCTGTCCTCTCTTTCTCACCTAACCTCTTGAGTACACTAGCTTTCGGCAGCTCACAATCCAACCAATGAACCGCGGCCTCAATCAATAGACCACACACCTTGTCATGTCAAGCCTATAAATCAGCCAGCGATGCTCCTGTCACACCACCTCAATTATTTATAAAGCTCAGGATTTCAAAGATCATACATCTCTTTGGTACAGTGGATAAAAATCACCTGGTTTTTATATAGAATAATGTTGTCCTGTATACTCACACTCATGCAATCCACGTTGAAGCTTCAGACATTTAGTCAATAGGGCTATATGTTACTGTGTAAGTGTATCTCACCTTGAACTGTGAGGGGGTCTCCAGAGTGTTGAAGTCAGGTGAAGAGGCGATCCTCTCCTCCAGTGTCTGTAGGAAGACCCTCTGGAAGTCCAACATTTCTGGCAGGCTGCCAAACAGACTCTCCATCTGAGCAGGAGAGCAGGGGTAATGGGAGAAAGGATAAAAAGAGGGGAAGAAAGAAGAGGTAGTATGGAATTGTGGGGAAGGTGACAGATATGCATGAGAAAGAAAAAGACAGAAAAAGGAGGGGGAGAAGTGAGAGTGTGTAGCAATGTGAGGCTCCAAGAAAAAAAAAGAGCTTGTAATTCATAACAGTCAGTCAGACAGGGACCCAGGGGTGTTACAAAACCTCCACTCTTCTGGCTCCATCTCTGACAAAGGCACTTAGGGACAAGCTAGGTCCCTGCCAGAAATGCAGCACACACACACTTCTATTGTCTATCACACCTTCTCTGACATGCAAACCCGGGGTCAGCACTTCCCTTCATTAAATTCCCTTAATTTGTGGACTAACATGTTCTTGTCTACTTTGTGTCTGGACACGTCCTGCTGTCCCATAATGGCCTTTTAATTTGCCCCAGTGATCAGTGGCCTATCGACTAGTGTGTCTTTGGAGAGCCGTACTGTGTTTGAGGTCACACTGCACACAGGGCTGGAATCGGCAACATGGCGGCCATTACCATGCTGTAGTTGTCACAGGAACATACAGTAAGTTTCATTTATGGAGACAAGCCCCACTCTCTTAATGAAAGCGGTGCACTGAAATTAGACAGCTATACTGTTCTGTGTGTGAATCTGAGGTGAATGCTTAAAAAGGTGGGTTTATTCTTAAACTCGCCTTTATTGGTGTGTCCCAGTGGGATGCTAGAAGGTCAGTGTAGGTGAATGCTAATTTGTCCTCCAGCCAGTCACGATGGTAATGAGAGAGATAAGGACTAGCAGAGTTCATCGACGTCACCTCTGAGTATTAACACTCAATGAATTCCACGTCCTATATAGCCCCAACCCCCTCCTAGGACAAGCCTCCGGGCGCTACACCTCTCATAATGTTTACCATACTTCACACACTAGAACACCCACACACACACACACAACCTCGCTGCCTACCTCGTCCAGTGTGAGGAAGGTTTCTTTCTGCAGGGGTTTTAGGTAGATCTCGAACAAACAGGCCAGGTCCTGTGCAAAAAAGACAAGAGAGGAAGGTCTGATACAAGGAGTCAAAGAACGACAGCAGATATTACACCTTAACCGGTCTGTCCTTTTCCCCTCATCATCAGATTACTAATTATTTCTTCCTTTATAACCTCCAACAGTCTCCTTCCCACATTCCCTCACCTCATTCCTCCATCTTCTCCCTCTATCTCCATTCCTCTCCCCCCGCTACTTTAATGTGGCTGTAGCTTGTCTTGGTATCAGCGGAGATATTCTCATTAGGTTGATTTATGAGTTTCCTCCTCCTCCTCCTGCCCTCCCCAAACTACCACATTCACCAGTGGTGCATGGATACGGGCGAGCATGCCTGCATCAAGGCACTCAGGGAAGACAATCTCCTCACTCAATTACAAATCAACGGCAAAGTGGAAGAGGAGGGGTGGACGGGGAAAGGGACTTAATGAAATATGAGGAGATGACAAGGAAAGGGAAAGAAATGTTGCAGCCAAGAAGACCACGGATGCGGATCTTTAATGTGTGTCAGAGGGGAAAAGGTCGAATTGGAAAAACATGAGGGCAGCGAAATGATTTGGGCGGGAATAAAATAAATAGGGCTAGACAGGAGGTGGAGGGATGGAGGAGCCTTTTCTGTCCCATGTCACTCCTAAACGTAAAAGTCCAACAGTGTGGGAAATGTGCTTATCCTTTCACTTGCTGAGACTTTGATAAGATGATTGATATCACCCTCATGTTTGTATGTTTAAATATGTAGCTGGGACCCTTAGCCAGTTAATGAATGCGCTTTAAAAGGTGCTGATAGTCCTTAGATACTCCTTCGACATATTTATTGTACAGACTTGAATGTTAGATGACAACAGTCTCAACAAAAAAGCATTATTTCCCAAAATGTTTCATTCTGCCTTTGAGGACTGGATGATTCCCTTTATTGTATATGATAATGTATCCAATAAAAAAAAACATGAGTCAAGTAAAGAGTTGATACTATGGTGCTCGCTAAAATATATAAAATGATATAACTGAGGAATATAAAAAAATGGGACAGTGAAACACATTTCAAATAGAGTTAAATCAAATATTCATGACAGTGAAAGCCCTGCAGTCTCACCTTGACATAGGACTTCTCTGTATCCACCAGCTCCTGGATGACCTTGCGTAACCTCTCAGTGGCACTCATATGCTTGGGGCAAGGTCTGAGCAGGGTTGCCTCTCGTGTGGAACCCGACCCAAACTCCCCTCCCTGCCTCACTGGAGGTTCCTTAGTGTCGTCCATCAAACCCCCAGGGCCTGAGCCTGTCCCTTCCTGGAAGGACTGGTAGAGAGTGCACACTGTGTCAACACTCTGTAGGAAATAGAGAGAAAAGGGAGTATTTAGGTTAGGCAGCCCAGGGATTACAACAGCCAGTTGGATGAAATAAGGATCACAAACTCAGAATCTGTACTGCATATGCACAGAAACATTTTCTCAAGGATCTATTCAAATGAAAAAGTCCACTACCTCCCTCATTTAACTATTCATTACTAATAATTGTAGCTCCATGGCTGTATAAAATAATGATATATATTATTCTACACATGGTCAGTGATTCTCCTGGGAATACTACAAGTGTTATGGAGATTTAGTTATGCACTCTATGCTAATTGGCTTTGCATCAAAGACTCTACAGTACATCTGAACTGGATATCCCAGCAGATAGCATTAGCCTATATCACATTACATTATTCTTCTAGATCCATAATGGAAAATTATGTAGCTTTGTGTCACATCAGTTGCAGAAGATTTAACATGCCAGGAGATCACAAATGGTCATGTGTTAGTTTGTAATAGTAAGTATTATATTATTTCTAAATGTAGCTGATAATACCTCTGCTCATTCATAAAAAAATGTAACTCTCTGATAAATGGAACCCCATGAACGACTCATACAGCGTCACACAGTTACAGAGGTGTACCACAGAAAAAGCTAATCCGCATCGCTTTATATAGTACTGTTTTGCCTGTGGTAGACAAATTAGCATCAGCCGTAGGCACCATGCTGCTAAGTCTTGCCTTTGGCGGGTAATATATTGTAGTCAACTGTGGCAGAAAAAAAACATTATCAGCCTCTTTGTTCTATTCCCTGGGACATAAAAGAAGAAGCAGCAGGGGAAAACCTCTCCCTTCTCTCTATGTTACAAAGCGTGTAAATGTTTCTACACAATCAAAATCTATCCTTGTTTCTTACCTGACAAGCTAGTCAAGCACTACTTTATCAACTGCACCAAGCCTTGCTACAGTGTAGAGCACAAGCCTTCAATTATTATGTGATTTCTACCAAAAATAGCCCCATGATGACCAGCCCTCCTTATTTCAAGTAAATAACGATGAAGAATTATAATCTGTAGCCAGTCACCACAATCAGCAGATGTTGATAGGGGCCTGTAATATCAGGTTCCGATCCACTGCACAGCGACACAGCACAGTGGGACGGCCACAATGGTAGGCAAAGCAGCTGCTCAGCACTCTCCTCCTTCCTGTGAGTGTTTGTGTGGGGTATCGCATGAGCAAGCATTTGAGTGCAGCAAACTACTAGAGACTGTACAGCAACATGCATGGATCGATGGACCCTTCATTCTGACACTGCAGGCATCGATATGCACACGTACACACTTTCCGTGCAGTGTGTGAAAGCTTGTCTGAGTCATCGGGCTCTGAAACTGGTGTGAGCTACCACCCGTAATCCTGCCATCCACTCCCAGGGAGCCCGCAGACAGTCAAGGCTCCCATTAATAAGCTCATCAGCTAGCTCATTATAGGACGGTCACTCCAGAGACGGCCCTCCAATGCTGCAACATAAACTGTGTTAAAGTGACAGAATGAAAGAGAGAGAAAAGAAGAGACGGACGGAAGGAGATGCCTGTCCATGTCCTTTATGTATGTCTGGTCTAAGCCTCTTTCAAGTGATCCACCACCCACGGCAGTGCTCACTCTGGAGCTTTTTGAATGTGGGATGATAATTATAAGGGGACTTGACGTCTCCCTCTGTGGTGGTGGGGGGGATATTCTGATCTGAGAGCGCAAGAAACACATACACTGCAAATGGACATACCTGTAGATGTTAACACACACACGGAATAAACCTCATTAACAGTCCAAACAAATCTATAGCTCTGTGAGAATGTATCCTACTTAAGCACAGTGGTGCTTTGAGCTTAACAGCATGCTAACATGCTCACAATTACACTGCTAACATGTTGTGTTTGCCACACAATGCCATTCTGTTAGCTTGGCTCAAAAGGCCTATAGGCTTATAATTGAGTTTAGGTTTATCTATTTATAAAAGTGCTACTTTCTCTGGTTGGAGTACATAATACATTTTTTCTAATGTCTTCTACTTCAATGTCTGAGCGGATCATTAACAATATTCTTTCAAACAGTTATTCTATGTAACACTTCATATTCGGAAGGAATTCATGAGGAACCTATGCCACGTTACTAGAGCTGACACACACGATCGTGATAAAAAGGTCACATAATATACTTCAGACCCTGGTGATGCTGCGACACACAGTGCCATCAGCATTCATTCACTGATAAACACACTCTCAGTACTCTCCATATTGTGCCAGGCATGCAGACGGGGGGAATTGCCAGAAGGAAACACAGAGGTTAAGGATATCAGAGCAGCTGAAGCTGGTAGCTTTAGACAAGGGGAGAGATAACAGTCATATCTGCTGTTTGTTTCGGCTACAGGCAGACCGCGTTAAAGGGAGGTCTGTCTGGTAGCACACACCGCAACTCAAGTATATTCTCATCACACCCACACGTTGGAAGAATATGTGCCTATATTTGTCGTACACACACACGCACATACACACACGACTGAGAGCATATATGCTTAATTGGAAGCTTAGGAACATTGTGCACCTCTCACACAGCTTCCTAACTAAGTAAGAGTTTCGTCAACACTAAATGGCAGATACCTGCATTGGAGCATCACAAGAAGAGGTGAGCAGAAAGAAAGCGAGAAGAAAAGAAGAGAAGAGAAGGGAGCTACACACTGTCATGACTCAGGAAATGAGATTGCCTCACACCAATCCCACCAACACAGCCTGACAGCTAGCCCAAATAACCAATTAAGAGCTGAGGACGGGAGCCAGCAGAGGCGGGAGAAAAGTCCGGAGAGACACGGAAGACAAGTGGAACCGACAGTGCTGCTGTGAATTTCTTTTCAGGTTTTCTCTCTGACAGCTCTGGATCAGGTTTCTACCTCTTCTCGCCATGTATGCCCCTGAGTCAATTTAGAAAAGCGGTCTGTGTCAATCTTTGCAGGTTAAAGAAAAAGAAAGAAGAAGAAGTAAGAGGCTGTTGAGTCATTTCGGCTCCATGTACTCGATTTCGTTCTGACGGCGTCCAGCTGCATTTCTTTTCATTTTCAGTCAACTGCCATACACACATGTGTATGATGTCCATTCGCTAGATCCCCTTGATGTGAAAGCAAAGCGAGATTTCATCACAACATGCGGTGCCCTTCCCATCAAGTACAATTCCATTTTTTCTATAAATCCACTTGCAGTTTCATCCCACAGTGGCCAAAGAAATTACCCAGAAAGAAAATAAACCTATACAGCATCCACATCAATCAATATTAATCCAATGAGCCTTTATTGTACCCACTCACTTTCAGGAGTAGTGATACTATATCAAATATATACAGCATAACATTGTTAATCTAAATATCCAATTGCTCTCTCAATCCCCTGCTCACCATGAAGAGCAGTCTGTAGAGCAGCCTCCATGCTGCTGTGGCCTGCCGCTGGGTTCTTCGGGCAAGTGAGCAGCCCTTCCTACGCAACCTACCTCCCCTGGATGCTGGCATGATGGCTCCAGAGAGTCTGTGGTTTTACAACTGGACCGAACCGGAGAAAATATCCGCCACAAACTGAATATTTGGCTTGACCGTCTTGGAGATGTCCGTCTCTGTCCTCCTCTGATTTTAATGTGATGTTCGGGCAATCCCCTCTTCAACTTTTCTCCCCCTCCTCCTCCTGCTTTCTAATTAGTGTCCACTACTGCTCCTCTCTCTGCTAGGCCCAGGTCAGAAGCCTCAGTATTGAGTACACCTATGCCTCTGAGGCGGAGTGGGCTTTGATGGGGATCGAGCCATTGATCCTGTGCCCTGCTGTTCTGTGAGCGTAAGCAGAGAAAAAGTGCTTGCTGCTCGCTGTTTTGCATATCAATCACTAGCGGTTTTGGCCACTTGGCTTGTGAAAATAGAGGGAAATTCTTCCCGTGGCAACTATGTCCTCTCTCACTGTCTGTCTCATTCCATCAACGCAGGTCTTCCTACCTCTCTGCTTTCACATCCTGCCATCAATCCTATATTCCCCTCTGTCCATTTGCCTCCAGGTATCCCCGTTCCTTTTCCTCTGGTTCTTCCCCTCCTATGTGGCTCCATGTGACCTCAGTGTAACTTCCAGAGAGCTGAATGGAGAGGCCGGGGCTGTATTGGTGTCCAGTCTCTCAATAGCATCAGTACAATGCAGACTGTTCTGGCTTGTTACCTCCACACACAGAGGAATGGCTGACTCAAAAATGGGAGGCTCTGAGCCGCTGGGGGGTAACAAGGCAGGAATGTTAGCTATGGCCTTGTACTAGAATAAAACGTGACATGTATTACACATTGTACAGAGTACTTTCGCGTGGAATACAACAAATGACGGGTCTGTCCATGAAAACTTCATTTGTTTTCCAAACTGGCTCTATTATAATCAAATTTGTCATGTCTGGTATCCTATAATAAAACAAGGCAGTCTGTGTCAAGGTTCCTCTACTTCCCCTCCAAAATTCAGAGAGACTAGTGGACTATTTAAAAATCATTCATCAGGTAATAGTGAGAGGACAGGAAACAAGGGAGGAGACCCAATTGAAGGATTCTAGTAGAGCTTTACATATCATATGCACAGTTTTGTTTTGTTTTTTTCTATCACTTGCTTTGGCAGTGTACACATCTGTATCCCATGCCAATAAAGCTCCTTTGAATTGGGAGTGACATGCAACAGCGGTTGCAGTTTATGATCAGTGTCTTAATCCCTCACCAAGGCACCCTTCAGTCAGGACTTTTTTTTCTTCAAACAAACAAAATAAGTTGTACAACGTGTTGCCTAATCACATCTTAAAGGCAACTGTCTATCTGATCCAAAAGGGCCACACTCGAAGCACAGCCTCCTCCGAGCTGCATCCCACTATCTCCTTAATCTCTCTCCAAGAAGTCTGTCTTCATCTTCTCTGTACTCTTAACGTGATGAATCGTACACTTTCTGACAGTCTGTTGCGAATAGGCATTTGAGGTGTTACACTTGATTGACTGTGAAACTCTTCACAATTGAACATGTGAAAAGTGACTGAAGAGTCAACAACAGAAGTTTCAATCCCAGCTACTTTTACATGTCCACACAACAGACCAATCTCCATGTAAAATGGGCATGATGGGTGTTCCAGTCGCTGTAAGACAACACAACAAACACTTAAGTTTGAAGCATACTGAGGCCTCCATGCATATGGTCCTCACTGCTGGCTGTAATCAGATGCCCTGCCAGATTTTGGCCCACTTTTTGGCACATGCAAAACACTAAATATTATTCAGTCTCATTTGTGTCATTCAAATATTTGTTTTGTCCACGTGTTGGCTCTAAACACTTACATAAAAAACGAAGCTCAGCTCTGTCAGACTGGGAGGTTGTGAGATGAACACTAAACACTGTCTCCATCTCCCTTTAACGCTCCAATGGATCCATTATGTACGGAGCGCAGATAAAATGCTGCTCAAATCAAAGGAGAAGTCTTGCGCATCACCAGCAGAGAGGCCCCGTCTTAGCTAAAAGAAATACACAAACAAACAAACAAACAGGTAGGGGGGCATAAAGAAGAGGGGATGAAATACAGGTGTGTCCCTGGGGTTGGCTTTGCCCATCCCTCACAGGGAACAGCCTTGTAATAACACTATGAGAGAGGGAGAAAGCGAAAAAAGCCCGGTGGCCGGTAGGCAGGCCAGTGATTCATTTGCCATGTTAGGAGGCTATAGTGCCATGATGCCATCTTCTTTTCAAAGCTCAATAAAAGGAGACGCATGCTCATAAATCAAACAAAACTAGAGGGGAGAGGAAGATTAGAGGGAGGGCTGGTCCCGTTGCGCTCTGCTCAAGCCCATTTACGCCTTTTATTATTCATCCTAAACAAATATTATTATGCCAAGTCTCAGAGGACTTTGGGAGAGAGTGTGTTTTTATAATGAAGCCGGCTTCAGATTAAAGCACCCATTCTACTGAGTCCCTCAGGCTATTCAGATCCACTGCATGACTGCCAGTACAAAGGCAAAGTAATACTAGGACTATACGCTATTCTTACTCCACCAAGACGCCTATCACTAAATGAAAGGATAAGTGGAAAGGCTTGTTGCGAACATTAAACATGGCTTGATGACAAACAAGTCCATAGAATCACCAATGGCAATCTCTGTCCTGCCTCCATTCTCCTTCCTGACCTGAAAAAAATCTTAATCTGAGAGATTCAGAAGCAACCAAAGCACCCTGAACTATCCACACCATACAACTGCCAGAGATGACATGACACTAACAGATAATAGACCCACAGGAACACAAGGTGACCATGAAAGTGAATACATGCCCATAAAGACTCTACTAGCCAGACCAATACAGTTAATTCGAATACTGCTGAGATTACATCACAGAGGGCAATAAAGACAGAGCAAAAAGTAACACCATGACCTTTTGACTTACTCCCGTCTGCCTACACTATAAATCTTAAAAGTGAACAGTTGAATTAAAGATCAACAGGATAGGGCTAAGTAGAGAGGGCTTGCTGGTTCAAACCAGCCAGACTCTGCAGCCATGCTAGCAGCTCTGTCAGAATGCTAACATGCTCACAATGACAATGTACAAAGTTCCATGGCAATTCATCTTATAGTTTTTGAGATATTTAAGTCTAGACCAAAGTAGTGGAGTGACTGACCAACACTGCAATCCCAAGAGCCAAAAAGTAGCAATAGTAGTAATAATTAATATACCCTGCACACTATACTGCTGTATATCATAGGCTCTTTGAAAATCAAAGCTAAAATGCTAGTAAAAAAATGAATTCTTCGACTGTAAAACTACTCCAGATTCACATTCGTTGAGATATTTTTAGCGAGTACACACAGAAGGTTGTGGGAGTTGTGTGAAAGTTTGCAGCTTAAGTGTGAAGACTTATAGTATCAGCTGCTTCAGGGAAAATCTCCCACAAGAAAGGATCATATCAGCTCATAGTTACCGTTTGTTTGTCCCCTTTGACATCTCTCTTGCAGGACAGGCAGGTAGCCATGTCCCGAGCCAGATGGGCCAGCTTTTCTTTAAGAAACCGTCCCAAACTGAGAATCACAGAGCCCAGGAACAGGTGCTTCTCCTGGGCCTCGCAGCCGGACGGCCAGAACCAGCACATGGCCAGGAGGGAGCACAGGGCCTGGGCAGGTGTTTGGTCTCGTATAAAGAGCTCGATTAAGGTGGTGAGGTAGAGGCATTGTCGAGGATCCTCATTGGTCACCGTTGGGGCTACGATTGGTATAGTTACTTCCACGACTGTGCCAGGCAGCCCCGGTGCGGTCATTCCAGCCAGATCTGGGTCATGCTGGATGCAGATCCCTATTGATCCCTCCGTTGCTACTTTTTAAATTTTTATCTCCAGCTCGGTCTTCCTAATGTGTTTACAGTGGAGTGGACTGATGGGAGCAGGCTAGCATTAACTGCACTGACAGCTATAAGCCCAGATTATTAGCCTGCAAATAACCAGATGGCAACTGATGGCTTAGTCATAACACCCCCCCCAAAAAAAATCCTATCTCAGAGACAGACACGCAACCAGGGGGTAAAGTAGATTCTCCTAAGTTTGGTACTGTATATGTTTTATTACCGGAGGGCACCTATGATGCATGCGCATGTGTGCACGTGCATTATTAAAATGGTACACCTTTTTTTATAAAGGTTGTGTAACCCACTGCATGTCTACATAGACCTAATAGTCAACTGTATAAAGGCCTTTACACACTGGGGGACTCTTTTTCGTGTGATTAATTTGCACTTAAGTATATGTTCGTAACTGTTGTTTTTTTCATTAACTAACAGAACGTGAATATTAAACGGCGAAAAGCGGGTTATTTTTTCGGATCAAGGGCAACGTAAGGGGAAGATGATACAACCTAATATCCATAGGCGTCTACTTTATCCTTTTGAAGTCTAGGAGCCGTGATAAGCGAGGAGAATAGAAGTGGAATAATTCCCCTTTATGTTAGTTAAGACAACTCTCAGACACGTATCACCAACCAAGACAAGTGAAGGTCGACAGAGACCAGAGGAAAAGAGGAAGAGGTAATAGAAACAGCCCAAATGTTGCCCTCCACTAAAGCCAAACATCTCTGCATGAATCAAGCCAAATCTCTCTTACTGACAGCCAGACAGAGGACGGCTCCAGTTATAGCTCTCTGCATAAGTCCATTTAAATGCTCTTACTGAAACATTTAGTCTGGACAAAGGAAAAGAGGATTAATATGTCTGTCTGCTGTTTAACTTTGCTTTGATACAAGACATGACTGGCTACTTTAAATGTGTAAAACATATCAGTGCTATTTATAGAATAAAGAATATATATATATATATATAATATGGTTTTCACTACATAGTGGAATTTGTATATTAAAGTAACGGGAGAGTAGTAGTGATGATTAAGTTCCACCATATTAGAAAAACATGACATCTTCTGTTAACAGCAAATATTCTCATTTGAGAAAATGGAACTAGTGCTATTTAAGCATTATTGCTTTGAAAATAACTTAGTAAATCTTATTTCATTATTGAATTATAGCCTATCGATCAATCGACTTGTCGTTTCTGTGATATGAGCCTTTATGATATCCTGGTATGTTTCCTTGTGATTGCAAACATTTGAGTTCCCTACAGAGGACTGGTGCTGTGTGGTGAAACCAGACCATGCCAGATTACTTCCCTTGTCTTTCCATCTGTCTACCGGGTTTGCTATGGATATGTTTGTTTGTGTGTGTGTGTGTGTGTGTTTTAACGTGTGTGTGTGTGTGTGTTAGTGTGTGTGTGTGTGTGTGTGTTTTAACATGTGTGTGTGTGAATGTGTTGATGACCTTCCAGCCAACAAAGCCCCCATCAAGCCTCTGTTCAAGCCTTCCAGTCACTAAACTAGTGGCGATAAGATGAGGCACATACAAAATGGATGTAGCCTGTTTGCCTGTATGTTATGCAATTCATGTCAAATCAATTCAATTTGTGGGGCCTCGGGGGAGTTTTCTGGGACTAATACAGTTGACGTCTGCAATCGATTGGCTAAGCTCATAATGGTACCACAACATTGCTTCAAACCAAATTACTATAGCGCTCTATAGTCAAGTGTATCATTAAGTCACTCACAGGCACAGGAATCACAATCAGTATCTTGAAGGTTAACAACAGTGAGAACTGTGCCTAGTAAGCACTTCCACCTCCAAAAAACACACACAAACACACAGATCTCTCTTGTGTAATAAGCGCAAATTGGAATGCAGCAGACCAATTAATCAGAGGTAGTCGTTCTACTGAGGCGGCCGATTACAAAGTGTGACAAGAGGCTTAAAATTATTCCTTCCCTTCCATCCATCTCTATTGACTTTCACAACGCTGTGTGCGCGCATGTGTGCGCTTATATGCTGATACATGGCTGATTTTTTTACCTGGTACCGTTTCTTTCTCCCCACCCCGTTAAACAAACTGATGGCCGTGCTGTGATTAAATTCCACTCTTCGTGACAGCAAAACTAGATTTAACAGCACCAATATCTCACCCTGTTTTTTTTTTCTATTGCCTTCACAGTGGTTGACTTTTCCTGATGGAGGCTGAGAGCTATTTCTCCTTTTGTGCCTAAAATGTGCATGCATGCAGTGACATAAGCACACACATTCATGAACCTCCCTCCTTCACACACATACACACACCTATCTTCCATTCATTCCTCAGTAACAGCCAAACCGCAGGGAGCTGAGCAGCAGCAGTGGTGGTGCAGTGCAGATCCCAGCACGTTGGGACTGACTTGTGTCGCCAGGCAAACAAAAGAGAGATGAATAGAGCCAAAATAGAGGGGAAGTTGCCCTCTCTAATCCACTGGCTGACCTCGGGTCAAATACAGCTCGGCCTCTTCTGACACAAGCAATTAGAATAAAGCCTCAGCAATTAGAGATGTTTCTGAATAATTGGCCTGGATATGCTTTCAATAAATGATTAATTAAATATGCACAACATATCCCCTTTTCTGTTTAGCCCATATTACATAACAAGCAGGTTGGTAAAAGTGTGCCACACATGCACTGGCATTGTTTTAATCTACTATGTAGCTTTAAAAGGACACAAAATATTAACTGAATGATGCAAGAGAATGTGAATCTGCTTGGATGCAAACAAACACACCCGCTGTCAGGCTTTCAGCCATGTCTACATCATTAACATGTCGCTCTTTGCGATGACCACGCGCTCATTACTGCTCTCGATAAAGCATACACACTCTCCTGTATTACATTACCACAGCTGAGGCGTAATTCCCAATGGAACAGGCTCAGACTCAGTTTAATGACTTCAATAAAGTTGGTTTGCATATCAAAAACCTGACCGGATATTCAACAGCAGACAGAACAGAAATAGGCATGCAATCTGCCATAAATCATTAGGGACAACTATTTGGCATTGTTATATATTTCTATAAGACTGATATGAGAGGGAATCCAAGCATTGTATTGATTTCAGGGTGCCTATATTGTGCACTGATCAAAGCCAGGATATATATATTCTCTAAATAAACTACTGTAGCTTTTAAAATAATGATAAATATCTATGTTTGAGTGAAGGGGAGGATGGCAGTAGCATATTAGACAACGATTTCTTCTGAGGGATTTGGCTTTTCCCACAGGCATACATTCCATTGTGTGTGTGTGTGTGTGTGTGTGTGTGTGTGTGTGTGTGTGTGTGTGTGTGTGTGTGTGTGTGTGTGTGTGTGTGTGTGTGAGAGAGAGCCAGTGAGAGTGTGACACAGCTCCTTCTCTCAGTCTGCATCCTGTCAGTGTGACAGTAATAGGCTGTGTTGATACCAGTGGCTATGATGGAGTATCCTAATTATGGTAATGCTAAGAATTGGTGCCAATCTGGTTTCTGACAACACACACGACAATGTACGCACTTTTATCCACACAAAAAAACCCTGGAAGGAGAGAGGAAGGTACCGTATGTAGGTGTCTAAGAGACAATAGAAATACTTTCTTTCAAGCACTCAGACCCAGTCGAGTCTTTCCTACCTTGCTGTGCTGAACAGGCCTGTGTGCACAGTGGGAGTGATTGTTTTCCAGTCCTACACACAAGGACTCGGCATCATCAGCTGCAGTGCACACATCTGGGGGGAGAGAGAGAGAGAGGGAGGGAGGACATTTTTAACATTAGGTTGCTCATACCACCCACCATTGCATCTGCACTGTAGTGGTTTATACTGAAGCACATCCTTCTACTGACCACGATACACAAACAATGCCGGCTAGTTATAGCCTAAAAGCATCATGGGCGCCTGCCAGTCGCACAGAACTCAAATATGTCTGCTGTCTAAAAATGGCAACGGCATTTTGTCATCCCAAAAAAGAAAAATCCTTTGCAATCCTAATTAAAGACTCTTATCTCTGTCATTTTTTGACAAAAGGAAGAAAAAGCAAACTGTTTTGAAGATAGTTTCCTTAATAAGATATATATTTACATACAAGGATGACATTATCCGATTAAAAGAGTCTTAAAAACATTTTCCAGATTCTGGCTACTCTCTTTAAACCCAAGGTCCCGATGACAAACTCTGTAGCAGTTGGCACATGACAAGACTATTCCTGATTGTAGCTAGGGAGGCAGGCCAATGTGACAGCAGGAAACAAAAGACAACTTCTGGGTCTCCTGTGGAGCTGAACTTCTCCTTTATGACATGCCAATCATCATCAACCAAATGTCTGACTGCAGAGTTGCAAAAGATATCTACTTATCTGAATTTGGTTCTTGTCTTGTTGAATGAGGCTGAATGGATCCAGATGACAGACGGTTTCCTTTATGGAATGCCATCATGAAATCATTTGTTTAATTTGGGTCGGACAAGTGTTAAATCCCCACGGCCTGCTTTTACCTCCCTGCCTCCTCCTTGGCCTGCCTGGGATCATACGCCCTCTAGAGACAGAGAAGAAAACTGCAGGCACTTTGATCCCACCACTCTCTGTAATGAGGCATTCAAGTCATTAATCCCTCTGCGTTCAATTACAGCTGCAGAAGAGGAAACACTAATGAATTACAATCATTAAGATGATGCTCGATACTTTCTATGAACTGACTCTTTGTTTTTTGTTTTTTTAATGCCAAACTATGGAGAAAAGGCATTGAATGATCTGCACATTTTGAATGAGAATATCAATCTTATAGTTTTGGTAAATGTTGGTATATTCCATTAAAAAATACTAATGTGTTCAAAGGTAATCCAGTGGGGTATGAACCCACAAAATTCCTGTGTTAAAGTCATAATCTCCACTTTTACCCAAAATGTACACTGTGACTCTCTCATGAACACCAAAAAATAACCTTAGAGAAATCTAAATTGCTATAAAAATGAAACTTGTCCCAATGCCCTTTTTAAAAGACTTTCATTAAATTAGAATTTCTGACCATTTTGTTCTTGTACTTATTAGTAATGAAACGGCATTCAGTCCTGGATCTTGCCCAAAAACACCCAAGACAAATTTCAGAAACTGTACTTTAAAATTGAGGTTATAATCTGATCTCTTCTGAGACCATACAGACAGATCCAGCAGAGGAACAGTATCAATTCTTAAACTCGATGATCATTTTCTTCGGCCGAGTTGGATTTCCCTTACCTTTTTAGAGCGAGCCTTGAACAAACAAAATGTATCTCTACCTTCTGTGCATCAGCTGTGTTTGTCTAGCGATGCCGATGACCTTGCTGACCAGTTCTGACACCTCTTGTCTGCAGTGAGATTAAACCACGCTGACAGGATACTATACATTAAAAGCGATAATGAGCCCTCTGAGGTCAAAAGCCCCTTGTGGGCTTTCTTATCCCCCAGGATACGCAGAGCTGTGAAACTTCATCAAGAGCTTTTTTACTGCGTGTCTTCTTTTGGCCTTTGACAGTGAAGAGAGAACCACTCTCTTTTGAGGAAGTAGAGATCAGAGAACAAGATCTTTACATGGGGCGGAAGTGCAGTGGCGGTTTTAAGGTTCAAGTGACAAAACTACCTACATTCTCAGCAACGTGAGAAACTGACCATTCAGTAATGTGAGTAACAGATCAAGGGATATGACAAAGACAAACGTACCTTGATATAACTCATTTGAAAACTAATCACACAACAAAAAGATTCAAAATATGCAACAACATAAAACGCAACAAAACAGAAAATTGGATGGCTAGACTAGGGGTTGACTCTGAGCAGTGGCAGGTCCAGGCTGTTCACAGGAAGAATAACACAGCTTGCTTGAAGAGGAAACTGTCAAACTGGTGCCCTCATACAGTCTGTACACCGAACTGAGAAAGCCCAACCTCCATCAGTGTGCGAAGCGTTTCGCCGAAGCTACAGTTTCTCTTTCTTTTTTGCCTCTCTCTCACCATCTGTCTAACAAACTGAAACTAAAGGGTACCGCTATCAACTTCACTTTAACTTGTACTGTTAAGTGTTTCCATTAAGTAAAAATCTATAGTCTCTTAGTACAGAAACACCCCCTCTAATGACTAAATCTACATGCTTTCAGCTTGTTTCGAGGGTTTACTGCCACATGGATTTAAGCACCTGAGGAGGACTTGGCTCGTTGGTGCTTGTTGCAGACCTCCTGGTTGTGTTCGAGAGGATGGTTGGAGGCCACGGTTAGCGGCGGGGGTCCGTCCCGCCTCAGGCTCAGGTGCAGGGTTTGTTCGGCAAACAGCGTCTGGATCAGCGCCAGGTCCAGGCCCGACACACACCGGCCGTTCAGCACAAGGATTTCATCACCCGGACGCAGGCCTGGGAACACAGACAGGTATGCATCAGGAAAAGTAGGTGGTAAAAGCCACACAGATCAAACATGTAATACTGTTATTGGTGATTTCAGGATTATTTGTGTCATTCTTAAGCACCTTCGTTGAACGCCAGATCGTCAGGAAGAACTTCGCTGACAAAAATCCTGCTATTTTTTTGGCTGTCAATGTGCCCTGTTACTGCAAAGCCTAGTAGGAGGAAGAGAAACAAAGATGGAGACAAATGCAAAGAGTTAGAAAATTCACGATAAAGAGGTGGACATGAAATGACAGACACAGTTAGACCTAAATCACCCCACATATGTGGGCGACTCACCAAAGTCTCCGGTGCTGCTCGGCCGGCTCATGTGTAGAGTAAACACATTAACTGGGACCACCTCCAACTGATCATTGACCTACACGGTGACATCAATACATGTTACACAACGTAGCACATAATGAAGAGCACCATGTATCTGTGTGTGATTTTGCCTCCTCCTCACCACATCTCGGAGGAGCTCTCCAGGAGCCACGTATCGAACCTCCACGCTGTGTCCCACTCGCCTGTGCAGTCGGACGCAGTGCAGGCACGGGTCCAGCTGTTTCACCTGTATACACAAGAGTCCCTAATGCTCAGCGGCCTGTATGCTTAAAATCATCCGACATACATGTATTTCATGCAGCAACACTTAGTCAGACAGCTGCTGTTTGGCCGAGGCTTGAATTATTCACCAACTTTACACTTTCTGAGGAGAAATTTGTGGTAAACAAAAAAGTTTTGCCCAAGGGAATATGGTGTGTGTGTGTGTGTGTGTGTGTGTGTGTGTGTGTGTGTGTGTGTGTGTGTGTGTGTGTGTGTGTGTGTGTGTGTGTGTGTGTGTGTGTGGGTGTGTGTGGGTGGGTGTCTGTGTGTCCATCTACGTGCAGTCACTCTTTAGGGATTGTGATGCTGGATGAATAGGTTATATTTCAAGCCCATGGGAGCATTAGATAGACTATGTCAAAATTAACAAGATTTTCTGTTTACATTACAACTGCCAATAGCGGCCGGCATTGCTGGTTGCCAGAGTTGCCTGTTGTTCGTTGCAGCTACTGTAGGCTTGCACTGGGTTAACTGGCGTTTGCTAATCCTGCAGCTTCGTAATTTGTCCCAGTAGGTGAGTGACTGGAGACGGGCAAAAACAAGAGTCAGTATAGGCCAAGCATTCACTCCATAGACTAAGATAAATGAGTTCAACAGCATTAAAACATACGCCGATCGGTAATCTAACTTTCATGTTTACTTAGCTGTAACGGCTAATGGTAACTGTCAATCAAACTCTTCTGCAATACTTGTTTTTATGGTGCGATTTGCCAGAGCGGACGGGTTCAAACAGGCTCAATACAGACTCCGTTCTCCTGTAGGCTACTGGGCCTGGTCTTACGAACAAGGCAGCATGACTTCTTTTAATTATATTTTGTTGTTGCGATTACAATCTTGACACTAGATGTCGGTGTTCTGCTCATTCTCCATATTCAACCTTAAGTATGAATGGCTGGATCATATACAAGACATAAAACTCTACTTGACAACTAAATCCAAATGACAACACAGCTTTTTTTTTTTTTGCAACAACTGTCAGGAATATTGCTCTTTCATTGTGGTGACATGTCATTTCTCTGCAACTGGCTGCCAACCCAACCTTGCAGGCTGCAGAGAGAAGGTCAGTGGCTGTCTGGTCCCTTCTGACAGGAACTTGGACTGTCAGGCCGTCTGGCATGTAGACACACGTCAGCACATCTGTGGCACCGCTGATGCTGTCCCACATACCGCCCTCAGGGGGCGACATGGAGTAGATACTGGTCAGCATGTCTAGCCTCTGTGGGAGAGGAAAAGAGGGTAAAGAAAGATTCAAAGGATGGGGGTGAGTAGCATTAGATGGAGGAGAGTAAACAGAAAGGAGGAAGAAGGAGGTAAACAGAGGAAAGGAGAGCAGTAGACTCTGAGTAACAGCACACAAATCAATACAGTTCCATTAGTTTAAATGCTTGGCTATGGATCAAGCAGCGGAGCAAAGATGTCATACAATTAGCCTTTCAGAAATTCATTTGACAACATAGACGGCAGTTGATCCACATAATAGTCATCATAATGGCCGTATACACAAGCGGATTGGCAGGGGTCCACTGCCAGGTCTAGACATCCAGATATCTGCACATTTGTTTGGTTAGAAAAGCCACAAGAGTCATTTTGACTTAAGTGATGTGTAGGGACAATTTATTTTAAAATCAGTCAAACTTTCAGATCAGCTATTTGAAGGTAATTATTTGTAAGTTGACTTAACAGTGAGGTTTGAGCTTGGTATTAAGGCGAGGTGGGATCAGTCCACCGATCGGCCTCACAGGCAGCCATTTGAGGGTTTTGGTTGCGACTCTGTGTCTCTGGTGGGAAAAGTGCCACTGCTGTGTTGAGGGGCTCTGGGAGACGCCACAGTGGAGCCTAACACCGCAATTATCAAGCCCCCAGATCTCGAGGAAACGCTCAATCACAAGAAATGTACTAAAAATCATGGGTGAAAGAGGTCGGCAATTCAGCACTTCTGACAAAGACGATATGAGTTCTCGGTTAAACTGAGACATGGAACCAAGAGGGATAATTGCATAAGTGAATATGTCTTGGTGTGTAGTGATGTTTTCAAGGCATTACGGGATCATAAAAATAAGATGGCGCGCGTGTGTGTGTTTGTGTGTCTGTGTGAGTGTCTGTGTGTGTGTCTGTGTGTGTGTGTGTCTGTGTGTGTGTGTGTCTGTGTGTGTGTCTGTCTGTGTGTGTGTCTGTGTGTGTGTCTGTCTGTGTGTGTGTCTGTTTTTTTTCTGTCAGCTTTCAGTTGAGGCATCACCTCAAGAGGAAACAGACTATTTTCCCTGCCAGACAAAAAGCCTAAAGGGACAAGCTCAGGCCTCTGATTCAGAGCATCACTTAGCTCCACACACACACACACATATAAACACAGTTCTCAGTGTAGCTCAGATAAACACGGACACATCGACAATCATCTGCCTAATTTGTCGTCTGAATGTTCCTTTTGAATGTTCCTTTTTGACTAGTCTATTTCAGGAATCAGTGCCATAATAAAGGCCACCAATGTTCTTACCAAAATGTTTCCCTAACCTGTTGGGATGGAGGAACACAGGGTGCCACTTCAACACCTACTGCGTAGTGAGGTCATGCTTACAAACAGAGGATAAAAAAACAAGCCGTCATGGCAACTGGTTGCATAACCGCCCTGTTTGTGTCCCAGCGACATGGCGTGACCGGAAAACGGAGATTTGGTTGCCTATACTGACCTGACCAACGGCTGACTAACACTGTACAGTCATTCATGGTCAGAAAGGGTTGTAACGGACTGACGGTTGCCTGGTCAACGTTCCATGAACACACTGCCAAGAGTATGGTCCGGGCACGCGCTGGACTTCAACAAGTGCTCTGTGTGGTGAGTGTGTGTACTGTATTTATGTTTGCATTAAGCCAAAAAAATTCAATACTTCATTCTTTCCTCTCAAGTGTGGAAATAATTTCCAAGCACGCCGTCCTCCATCCTGCAGCTTCTAAAGATGGAACGTGGAGTAACGGTTTAGTGGCCACTGTGCGGATACACCCTTTCTGTTCCACTTAGCAACTGTGTAACACAAATATTACAGTACTGCTGCCTCAAATAGATAGGGTGACCATGAAGAAGAATCAGTTTAAGACAATTTCCCCCCCATTACATCTATTAAAAGGTTATTACTCTTCCTTTCCTCACAGCTCCACCCAAGGTTCTTCTTTCCACCACTGTGACACAAATTTAACACACACAAGGTGACAAATAATTACCATCCATACTGGCTAGAACTGGTGCCTGTTCCTCAAGTTAAAGCAGATGTATGTATTTGTGGAGTGTGGTGAGAAGGGATCAGTATGTCATGGACAAGTGGTGGGATCGTGATCATGTGTCCTCTATTGAAAGAGAGAAAAGAAAAACAAGAGCAGGCATTTGTGAGCATTTTAATTATGTGAATTAATGTGAGAATGCAGTATTAAGTTAGAAAGTTAAGTTTTAAGTAAGAAAAGTCGAGCGTTCATGTCATTTTTTTCTGGCAGTCAACACCATTTACCCGCTCCGTTGCTGACAGAAAGAGTGGGTGGATGGAGGATTGGAAGAGAAAATGTCAATCAATGTGAACTCTGCTATAACCTCTATGGAGGCCAAGACAGCCTCCATGTTACAAACAGGTTCTATATAGATGTTTATCCCTCTCGGCTTTATGCAACACACAGCACAGCCTCAGTCTGTTGAAATATTGAGTTGGTTAAAGCCGTGTAGAAAGGACAGAAACCATATGCACAAAGTGTCGCGGATGGTCACACTATACGAGAGAGTACACACAAGCTATGCAGCTATAATGCAGCATGGGCGCGCACACACACAAAATGCACCCTTCAGCTGACTTCACTTCAAAAGGATTAGGGGAAGATGATTACTTATTAGAGTAATTCAAGGGATTTGAGACAACAGGAGCAAAGTCATCACGTCAACAAAAATCAATACAGCCGTACCGTCCTCTCTCCCTCTCTCTTTATTTTTACTTCACACTCTGAAGGACCTTAATTCCAGCTAAATAAAACGGATACTAGTGACACATTGGAGGGTTGCTGCATTTAAGAAACATTGAGGTGTTGGCCCAATGAAGGCCGTTATTGTTTCCCCAAACCACTTCCTGTTGCAGTCCAAGTCCATTACTAGACCCCATAATGGGGGCAGTTGTAACACTAAACACATTCACCACAGGCTCACACTATGAATCATAGCATCCTGTGGAACAGGGATCTTAATAACACGCTGTCCTGCTCTGTCTAAAAGTTTCCATTATCTTGAACTGTTTATCCAGGAAGGCATTGATAAGATTTAATTTGATAAGACACACCAAGATATGTTTAATACATTCTATGTTATACCAGTATAGAAATTCTATATTTTTTTATATATATATATAAATATATTTAAAAAAATATATATATATAATTATTTCATAGTGTATATGAAAATACCGTCTTCTTGCCTCTTATTCTTAAAAATATCGCCTTGCTCAGCTGCGAGTTATCAGGTATTTAGTTACTTGCTCAAAAGTCACCTCAGAGTCTTGTCAACAGGTGGGCTTCAGCCAAAATGATTCTCCATTAAAGGAATATTTCAATATTTTAGGAAATATACTTGTTATACTTGTTGACTGTTGCTGAGAGTTAGGTGAGTCATCTACAACATGTTACAAAAGCAGGAGGTATTACTCATAAAGAGGAAAGACTCATGTCATCTACTAGTCGGGATGCTAAGCTAACCGTCTGCTTGCGGACAGTGAGGGTTGGAGCTGAAGCTTACGGCAACATTTCACACTTCCGTGATCGAGGCGTGTAACCACCCAGTAGCCTGTGAATGCTGCAGTTCCAGCATCTGGCTGCTAAGATGGCCAGCATTCACACTCGTCACTCATTCAACACTTTTACCAAAACTCATACACTCTGAAGCGCTTCTGGTCAACACTTCGGCTCAACACTCCCCATTAACTCAATTATGCTGTGAAGTGGACGCCTGTCCACACTGGAGTTTAACACGGTGTAAAAATCTTTTGCTCGATATACAGCATATTTCTCTTTCAGACACCTGCAGATCAACATGAAAGGAATCTATGCTTTCATCCTAGACATGTAATATACCAAGGCAGGCAGACACACACACTTTCTGATCCCCTCACACACGCCCCATGTGTAAACATATCTTTACACAGCCCACTATCATGAAAGGCATGTTTCTGCCACAGCTACTTCACGCTGAAACTGATAATTCAGCTCATAAAATGGTACCACAGATGGATAAGACAGATGGCAGTGGAATTTTTAAAAGATATATCAAAAGATCCACAAACCGTAAAGGACAAAGTTAACCGAAACGCTATGACTCACCTCGGTGTTCCTGGGAGGTAGGGCATACGTTTGACCTCCAGCATCGCTCTCAAAGATCTGAAACCAAGAGACACAGAAAGTTAGAAAATGCAGACAGAGGGGCACCACACTGATTGACTCATAAGCAAGTTGCCAGTGCCAGCCGCTTCGGCAACACAATATTAAACAAGCACAGTGCCATTATGTAGTTAATTAAAAACTACGTGTGGCGAGGGCCGTTTTTGGTATGGCTTCCAAACGTGGTCTGTTGCCTTTGAAGGTGCAATGGTGGAAATATGCTGTGTGTGTGTGTCAGTGTGTGTGTGTGAGTATGTGTGAGTGGAGGGGGTGTGTACGGACAGTGGTTTTTCTGTGTAGCAGAGAGATGAAAGGAGGAAACAGTCTGGTTACAGATGAGGAGGACACGTCCACCCCCCGTGTAGAATTCTCTCTATTCTTGATCCAGTATATCTTCCCCAACCTCTACTCTTTAGAGGCATCCCCTGGCTTGTGATCGTATAGCGTGTTGTGTCGGGCTAAGCCCGGTGCTGGAGGTAATTCTGCTGCCTCAGAGGGCTTTAACAACTCTATAATACAGCAGTGACACAGAGCCATCCATTACATGAGGGTGTGACTCCAACCCTTGCTCAAACAGGATGGAGTTTTTGTGGAGATACTTTGTCACCAGGCAGGAGAGACAAGATAGTGATGATCTCAAAATGTGTCAAAAGTGCGTATTTTGAAGTGAAAGTTAAAGCTGAATTTCCTGTGTAGTGTGTACACTCTACTTAATAATTGTTGTATGAAAGGCTCTTGTAGGTGCTCGGATCAGCTGCTTTTCTCCAATGCGATGCCAAGACATTTCCTTTACAATCAGAAAAACTCTCCCCTTATGGTAGTAAGAACCCTCATCGGACCTCTGAGTACAGTAACTCTCCTTCCAGTACATTTATAAAGTGGCTGTAAACAGTGCTGCTTCGCCGTAAACTGACTAATTTTAGAAAGCTTTACCAACTCTCCTACAAATCCTTGGACCTTTCTGGCCTACTTCCCACAGCCGACTTCTGGCCAGCTCTTCACTGTATACATAGCTCTCCTAAGACGGATGAGAGATGAGAAATCGAGGGGGAAGGAGATGGGGGTGCATGACTTTGGGGCAAGGTTGCTGAGCGCGGCATCACAGTGGTAAATGGGATTTAGGCTTAGTCAACACAGATGAGTCAGAATGGAAACTGTGGGAGAAGGACCGCCGGCTAACGCTCTGATGTTTATGCCCTGAGAACAGGAGGTTTGAGAAAAAGGACGAAGCTGAAGGAAAAAAAAAACGGAAAGACAAATGGTTAGAAAAATTTGGGGAGAGAAGGAGATGAAACTCCAGTTTAAAGAGATTAAATATGTAGGATAGAGGTAGGGGCAAAAAACATAGGGTGTTTGAGTTGGAGGAAGGGGGGATAAACGGAGAGCAAAAAGGGAGGAAAGCACAGAAATAAGATATCATGAAAATCACAGAGAAAGCTCAGTCTGTGAACCTGAGAAGGTAACAACATATTAAGTGCAGGGAGGAAAGTTTGGCTCCTCAGAAGGCCTCGCTGTCCAAATCCTTTTCCAGCAGACACGTGTATCGTCAGTACATGAGAGAACAGCCAAGGAACTGATGTCATTTAAAATGGCCATGACTGGATGTCCCAGTAGTCACAGAGAACAACAAAACTAACACTGCCAATGATCTTTTGCACACAAAAAAGTCAGCAGATGTCCAGGCAAACCAAGCTCTGTGAAGCACTCACCAGCCCTTTTTTATTCCTTATTAGCCTTTAAGTAAAAAACAAAATACCAGAAAGATACTAATCAAGCTTGTAAGAGAAGGTGGTCCTAGGGTAAAAAAATAAAAGGGAGGCTGTTTAATATTTAGAGTCTTTACACCAACCATCTGCTGGTGTCTGCAGGGCTGAGGAAAAGAGGGGAGAATGCCATCTACCACATATGGCTTTCAATAATTCATGTGTGTGCTGCGGCGCCACCTCAGCCTTCTGCACTGCAAAATGTAACCGGGCCTCATTAGACCGGTCGGCTGGAGTTCCCCAGGAAAATAATAGCACGCGCGCACACATACCTAGTCCCTGACAGACGTGTGCAAATGCGTAAACATAAATATCACAGAGCAGGTGGTGCAATGAGGTGGGTGAGCTAGATAAGAGCAAGTGAAGCAGGACAGGGAACATTTTGTAAGCAGTCAGGGAGTCAGGGCCCATCTAGTGAACATGATTGGCTCTTAGCTGTGCTAGCTCCAAAACAATAAGACTCCATATGGACTTCATAGTATTAAAAGGAAAAATGAAGGTACATTGCCAAACCACGCCCCTCTCCTTTCCTATGATGTCAGCTAATAAACAGAGGTCTATAAAAGATGAGCAAATGAGTGTTTCCTGTGCTGAATCTTAAAATAGACCACCAAGAGTGGAGTATTCTCCAGGGTCGTATCTTCAGGGTACAGAGTGGTAGATTTCTGTATCAATAAATAACCAGCTTGCATGAGGCTAATTACTAACCTGAGAGGATTAAGACCCCCACAAATACACCCCCCCCTCCCACCACCACCACCACCACACACACCTGGTTAAGAATGCCCCCTCTGTGTTTATGTTGATGGGAGCTGTGCACTCAGGGGGGGACGTGAGCTTATGTGCTTCTAATTAATAAAATCTCCTTCGGGGAAAACATGCTGAAAGCGCTGCACCAGTATCTGGCTTTCTTTCATGTGAATGCAGGCGTTGTGCATGCGAGTAAGCAATATGACAAGACGCTTTCGGGTTGTTTCATTCACAGGGATTTGCACAATGTGTACTGATGGTTGTATTTATCAAAAAGACAGTTTTTTCAGCAGTAAGTCCCACGAGACTGTGTGCACGCATGCATATGAATTCTGCATGTTCATGTTATGTGTAAGTGTGTGGGTAGTTTCCTCTGCTGAATACATGAAGTGAGTGATCCCTGCATTAGATCTGCTAATCCAGACCACCTAAAGAGTTTCATTTCTAATGGAGATTATTTAGGGTCACTTCAAGGTCTAAGTGCTGCTGTCAGGCTTTCAACACTGACAAGAACACAAAAATACTGACATTCAGTAATCTTATGTAATTTTTGAAGTGTATTACCATATCTGTGATTGCTCAAGGGCTTGTTTAGATCTTTAAAACTTTTAAAATTAAAATATATTGTATTATTTAAACAATACCCAGATCTTTGTGTGTGTTCAGTAGTACCTGTGATGCAGAGGGCCTCTTGTCCCGGCCCCTCTTCGGAAGGTTGTCGAGGCCTTTGAGAGAGGAGAAAAGGCCTCTCTTGCGCTGTCTGTAAGTCATGGACAATGAGCGCCTTCTCAGCGTGGCCTCATCTCTGGAACAGATCTGAACAGACACACACACACACACACAAACACTATTAAAACTATAAATCCTTTAGCTCAGCAAAAAAATCCCATCTAATCAGACCATCTTAATTAGGTTATTTTCTGCCAGTAAGGATGCTTTTTAGTTTCAAATGATAACAGGAGTTTCAAGGTTACTGCTACACATAAAGTGAATTCAAACTTATGTATCACATACAAGAAAGAATGTTTAAAAAATCAGCAGCAGAGGACACACTGCTGCTGATTTTATTCTGTATTGTGCATTTATTTACTGGTCATTCATCTGCCCTTGTACAGGCCCCATCCTAGGCTTCCTCACCAGTGCATGGAAGGAGGAGACAGAGAAGATCCCCAGGCGTCCCAGGGTGCTTTTGGTGGGGCGGCTGGCGATTGCCAGCAGGCTCTTTGGGTTGGGCAGCTCTCCACCCTGTAGACTGGCCAGGTAGCAGCGCATCCTAAACAGATCCATGTTAAACTTCTCCAGGTTCTGCTCCCACTGCTGGATCTGAAGTAAAAAAAGGAAGATTATGATTTCACAGGTTTGGTAGAGGTGCTGAATGAGAATTTTCTGGTGAATGAGAAATGAGAGTCGAGGAGAGGTAAAGGACATGGCTAGGAGAGGGGAGGCAGGACAGGGGGAGTCAAAGAGGGAGATCCAGGGTCAGTTGAGGGCTTTCCATCAAACTGCAATTGCTTGCAGATGTTGGTGGAGGTTGAGGGCACAAATTGGTGGAGGGACTGCATATCTAGCAGAAGAGTCAGAGTTTGCCTATTTTTTATGCAAGTCTAGAGAGAGTGGTGATGTTGCACAGACCACCCGTTAAACCACCATTGCACACAAACACAAATTACATACATACATGCAGTTTACAGCCCCCCTATTCCTGTTTGCACTATGTGAGCTATGAGAAAGTGCTTATTTTGTAAGCTGGAGACTAGTTTTAATGAGAACACTCAAGTTAAACAACCCTCTATAACAACTGACTTTAATAGGTCTCGTCTGCACTGTGAGTTCATTTACAATAACGCACCCTATGGCGTTGTGCTGTTAGGTCTCATTTGCGCTGATGGCACTCTTTAGAATTAGGAACAAGCTGAGGAGGAACACAAGGGTGGAGTTATATGAACCTCTGACTTTTCAAACATCTTACACAAAGAAATCCCCATGGGACCATACTGGGCTATGTTATGTGCTAAACCGATGAAAAGGCCTGTGTACGTAGCTGTGCAAGTGGCCTCGGTTAACAAGCCTTGAGTCAATGACATTCAGCCATTATTTCCATTCCAGACGTGGACTGTGGGGACAATTGCTAGGAATCCAGAAGCAAACAATTTCCCCCTGAGATTATTACAGTATTTCTTATTCTGAATCTGATTGGTTAAAAAAAATGACCTTGCCTTTTTGCCCGTCAGTTATTTAAATAATTGGAAAAATGATCAAGCACTACAGTAAGAAGTTAGTCCTTCTATCTCTAGAAAATCCCTAAGTCACATCTTGCAATATATTAATAACTACATTGTCACAAAAGTTTTTGAAAGTGCCGTCCTTTGGCCTTAAGAGCTCCTGGGCAAATGTTCCATCAGACTATGCAACTATTGAAACAAGCGACACCTTTTTACTCGTACAAATGAAAAGTTGAAGCAATAAAAACAAACCCCATTGTTCTACTCAGGAGTTTTGCAGCTACAGCCCTACTTGGTTTGGTTTGACTAGTAGCTTTTAGCATCTAATGTTAGCTAGCTAATGTAGCTAATGTCAGTATCCTTTATTTCTAGCACTGCTGTAACCCACCAACCGTGTCCCAACCTCTGTTTAATGGCCTTGGCTAATGCTAACTTGATGACTTCTCTCTCTGCGTGTTTACACTATGTTTTAGCATTTAGCATTTTCACACAGTCTCATTTTACAATTACCAGCAGTTATTATGGATTAAAGAAATGTTATAGGCAACCTTATCTAAAATAAAGCAACATAAAATATGACAAAACTACTTTTTACAACAAAGGTGGGTTTTCTTATTGGGAAAATACATTTAGCATTAGCTTAATTAGCATGGAGCACTGAATGAAACTTACTCCTTTCACATTTTCATAGGTCTAAGTCTTGAACCTGAACTCAAAGACTTCGTACATAAATCCTCTGATGGTAAGTAAGTAAAGCAAAGCACATTTTCTATCCTGTTACTCTTGGGTCATTATATATAACATGGGGTTCTGGAGGAACTGTGAATTAATTCCACTGAGTGGTTTGAAGATGACTTCAGATGGGGAGGGAGGTAATACTGAGTAAATCAGATAAGCTCCTTCCTCAAAAGCAAAGACAAATTTAGGAGTTAGTGCTTAGAAGAAAAAACGTGTGTCTATGTATAACTATCACACAAGATCCTAGCATGCTTCTGATTTACACAACATCTGGATCTGTTTGTCAACATCCAAACACCTACGCCTTCGTTCAGGGACGATCTAAAATAGTCCTGTGCATAAAATTTGATTTGAGGATTCATGCCAAGGGTGTATCACTGATGAAAGCTTATATGTAGTCGATTGCTTCATGCGTCTAGCAGGTCTGAATGATATAATGCCGTGAGACAATCAAACAACATCAGGGAAAAGTGAGGCATGTTTGGGCACATCTGGCCTGCATGCACAACTTGTTTACGTTAATTTCAGAACCATTAATCTTGGCAGACATAAGCCTTTCTTTTAACAGGTTCTCCTCTTTTCTTATCACCCCTCTTTAACATCTGCCCCTCGCTCTCTGTAAAAGCCCTAGTACATAATAAGTCTTTCAATGCAACTTGATCACAATGTGTGTGCGTGTGTGCGTGTGTGCGTGTGCGTGTGTGTGTGTTTGTGTGCATGACTGTGTGAAAGGGGCAAAGGCAGTCTTCAAAAGAGGTCTACGAGCACCGATTGCAGGAGACAAGGGTGGGGGTGGGGTACATCAAAGTTGTGCCCTGTTGGTGCTAGACAACCCCATCGAAACCTTAAATCTATCATCAGCCTTGGGGCGCCTGTAGCAGAGTCCTGCCCTATACCCCTCTGACCCTATCATTGACTCCAACCCCGTCTGTCTCTTTGTCTACTCTGAGGTGGCACACTGGCTAATTGGAAACAGATACAGGCACACAGCCAGTCAGTCTCGCAGGCAGGCAGAGACATCTCCATCTGTGAGGACTGTGGTGAGCTGTTCAGCTTCTACCGTGCTTGTTCTTCATAATAATATACTCATATCTCCACTCAGGGCTCTTTCAGCTAAAGACCAAATAACTGCCTTCCCAATAAGTACCCTAGAGTATAGGCATACAGCACACATGGACAAGAGCAGTTGACAAATGGCAAATCCATGTCTACACAGAGGTAGAATGCATAAGTAAGAGGCACTTTAAGTCAATGACCACCCAACTCCTCACAGGTAAAGAAAAAGGGCAGCTGGATTTCCTCACATTCCATGACAAACACCAATTTCTTGTAAAGGTATTTGGGTTCTTACTAAGCTATAGATTGTTGTCTTTTTATACCCATCATAATCCGCTGTATGTAGGCTACAGCACAGTGCTGGGTGCTTCTGATTCTCCCCCAGGCTGTGAGGAGGAGGAGGAGGAGGAGGAGGAGGATAATGCATGTTGAGAGCCCATTACTAGGAAACATCTGGAATTTCAATCTGATGCTTGGGGAGCGAGTTGCTCCCCTGGGCCCCTTTGCGAAGCATTTGGGGACTGATGCATTTAGGCCACTTCACCCGCCCACAGTAAAAAATAAAACACAGGCTTGTCACCACAGTCACAAAATCAGTAAAATTAAGTAGGGCACGTCATGTGGTTGCTACACGTATTGTATGGAATAACAAAACAGTCTAAAGATTAAAATTTTGCATGAGAAGCGCATGTGTTACGCTACCTGATCCATCAAAGCTATAAAGTAACCCAGCAGATTTTCTGTGAAATTTGTCCCAGGGGCATGAAATGTATAATACAGCGTAAAATGCAATAGAGGCCTCCAATATTCTCAGTGATGCTGGTATAAATGTCTCATTATCAGTATCATCATCACCACCTCACCTGGTTCTCAATAGCCTTGCGGTTCTTGGGGTCGCTAACCACTGTCAGCTGCAGCTCGGCCATCTTCTTCATCTTCCCATCCATGTCGATCTTCTGCAGCAGGCCGCGGACCTGGCTCCGCAGCAGGCGCACCGTATCCTCCTTCCCCTGGCGCTTGGCCAGCAGCGAGGCACTGGCAGAATGGATGGCTGTCACCCAGTTCTCCAGGTCGGTCTGATTGCTGGCCTGGAAGGGCAAAGAGGGGCAGGGAGTTTGATTTATTAAAGCAGCAAGACCAATTTTACAAGCTGGATTCAGAGATGCAAAAGCTGATAAATTTGCTAGGATTGGCAAAGCACTGCTTTTTTGTTATTCTTCCATACATCACAATAAAATCATTGGGTGGAAAGCTGGCTTTACTGAATCAATATATGAACTAGATTAATGGTGTGTCTACGAGAAATAACAGGTTATGAACTGCTGCAAATCAAACACACATTTTAACTGTTAATAAGCAGTTTTATGATTATCACTGTCTTTATAAGGCGATTCACTCGGAGGCATCATGTCAGTTGAGAAATCACCTGAAGCCCCGTTTGACTGAGAATGACACATGCTCAACAGGCCATGTGAGTGAGAACAAAAGACAAAAGGGTGAAACCCAGGCTGTCTTCGTGCTACAGACCTGATTTTCTCTGCACTTGCCTTTGGGGCCGTGTCAGCCCCACACTGAACGATTTTAATATATATAGGTCTGGACGTCACAACGTCTTGCAGTCTGGGAAGCTTGTAATGGAGGAAGCTACACAGAAAGAGCTGGGGCTAGGCATGAATTTGGTAGTGATATGTAGGTCAGGAAGCACGTCAGGCAAATAGGATGTGTTCACAGACCTTCAGACCCTTAGCTGGAAAGTTTGGGCACCTTGCTTAGAAGTCCCTCACATGACAAAATTGCTCATTCCACATGCTGCACTCCAGGCAAGGGAAGCTAAAAGGTGCATGTCTGGTATAATTCAATTACAACCGTGTACTGCAACTGTGCACTGACAGAACATGCTGCAATTATCAGCAACAAATTTCAAAGAAACCTATCAGGGGCAGCTGATGGGCTGACGGGCTTCACCTGAAAGAGGTAGACGTCTCCATATGAGTTGCTGAGGCAAAATACATTTTCCTTTTTGGGGTGCTCAGGGACGGCCTGGACGATGCTGTCCTCAGCCAGGAGAGCGTATCGAGGGGACAGCTCCTGCTCCGGAGAGCCTTTACTGTAAGTCTCGTAGAACAGCAATGTACATCCTGGAAGAGAGGAAGTAGACAGAGAGAAAATTGTAAAAATGTCTGAAAGTGTGGAAATGCATCATACAAATATTTAGGTACTATTTCTGATGAGCATCTTAAATTTGATGTGAACACAGAGGCCGCGACAGATAATTCACCTTCTCCAGTGACTAAATTGCTTTTCTTTCAGGCCCTTCATCCTCTCCTGTATTTATTTAACTTTTATGGGTAGTCTTCTGAGCTTATCTTTTATCTGCTGGTTTCACAGCCTAACAGTCGAGGACAGAAAACAGCCTCACAACTCCTCCTCCCAAAGCAAAGCTCACCTTTCAGGGTCACCCAGTACTGCTTCCACTTGCGGCGGGTCACCAGCTCCAGCTTCCTGTCCTTGTGCAAGGTTACAAGGGGTTTGAAAGAAAGCCAGCCGGCCCGTCTGACCACCCCCTGCTCCTTTTCAAAAAGCAGATCTAGCTGCTCCAGGGAGCCCTCGGCCGACTCGCTGCTGCTCTCCCCCTCTTCAGTGCCCGTCGATGGGTCCCTTCTCTCACCGCCTCCCCCTCCTCCCTGTCCAGTGCCGGTCTCTAGCTCCCTCATGAAGTTCTCATAGATATTCTGTCGGATGGCGTCACTGGTCGTTTGGTGAATGGCTCCTGATGATTGGGCCCTGGAGGCTCCGGGGAACCAGAGTAGGCTAGAAACCTGAGAGGGGGAGCTGGTGTCTGCAGTCAGGCCATCAACCCCACTATCGAAGGCGTCGCTCATGTCCTTGTACCTAGTCTCCTGATAAGGAACAAAAAAGAAAAGGTGACAGGAGCATGAGATACTGGAGAAAGAAGGAAAATTAGACATTCATGAGAACTAAACAATACCTGCAAAGTCTCGTTGTGGATATGAAAAACACACCATGTTCGCTCCCAGATGTATACACCTCTTACATTGAGCCGATCCAACTGTGTTCCTTTCAATTAGCCCCAAGCCGTCGCACAAGTGAAGTAGGAACATTTGAAAAAATCTAGTCAAACCCCTCGAACCTACTTCAAAGTCTGTATTAGAGTTTCTAAATCTTTTGCTATGGCTGGCAAAAGTGGGACAAATTTCCTGTGCTGGCACCTGGGAGGTTGGAACCCTCCAGGCTCAGACATTTTCACATCATTTGAGGTCTGCTATGGCTTCTCAACTCCCCAAATGAACACTTGATGGAATTGCACTCTTTTATGCCTAATGACAGCTTACCTACACTTGACTAGATTGCGGCATTGATTCTGCCCCTGGCAACAGAGTGGAGTGCTCTCAACATGCAGACACAAAGTTTGTGCACTCATGCCAGAGCTCATCCTCCGTCTTTGTTTCTTCCGGCTTCGCTCTCAGCTTCGTTCATGTCTTCTCCATGCTTATTAATGCTCTTTCTATTGTTAATAATTGTTAAAGAATGCAAATTTGCCAAAATCATCAGCAAAAACATATAAATGATTTGCTTATATGGAAAATAACAGCAGAGCAATGCTTTTTCATTCCCTGCAGGTTCCTGCTACCGGACGAGATGAACCCGAGCTGAGGACAGGAGTTACTTAACCGTTAAGTTCACCTGCCACTATGAAACACACAACACAGTATTTATATAGTACAGCCTCAGGAAAATGTGGACGGCGCTCAGAGTGGGTCTTTTTTCAGCTTTCCCTATTTTCCTTCAGCCTGAATGTGTCCACCCTTACCCCAGTTCTCATCCAGCTGCTTTTCATTACAAGCAGGTTCTTGGCCTTTGGCACCAGGGTTGCCGCGTGACCTTTAAACCCACAACAGAGCCCTGGAGTTCAGGTGGAGGGGAACCAGAGCTGGAGGGGCTGCTGATTTTGGTTGACCCCCTGAAAGGAGGCACTGTGAAGAGCCCTCGGAGATATATGCCACGGAGGTTTGGCAGTCAACAAAATGGCCCCCGGAGAACAGAGGAAATACAGTCCGAAGACCAGTAAGCACCTCTGTGACTTTAACAGGAACTTGTTGCAGGCCTTGTCAGTCATTAAGAAAGTAAGAAAGAGAATGGCATCTCAATAACTGATTCTTTTCTTTTTTTGGCTGAATTGTCCCCATTAAAGCTATGTCAAACTTCAATGGAAAATTAATATTTTTATCCTTTATCTTTAATAGAGAGCTCAACTTGTTACAGTTTGCCAACAATACCTGATGCTGGCAATGGATCTTATTTTTGTTGGTGTAAACACACCTCATTTGAACATTCCTTGAGGATTGCTGCAGGCAGAAACGTCTTTCTCTCCAGCTTGATTTCTGGATAACAAAGACTGAAGTAAATGTGTGGGAGCTAGTCTGCCCTCCAGAATAGTCAAGCACCAACACAAGGCCATAGATTAGCATGGCGTTATGGCAAGCAGGAGATTTAGAGGCTGACATTACTAATACAATTTGAAAGCTGTGTAACACTAAAAATGAATACTGTCAGTCTGCTGAATATTTGTCATACAGTATAGAGTGTCGGCGTCAAGGCAAAGTACCTCATTTATTTCACTCAGCATTATCTGCTGTTTAAGCATAAGAAGAAGCTTTCCAATTCTTCCTATAGCGAAGAAGAAAATGCCGTCTGAATACAACGATTGTTCCATTTTGCCCTTTGGTTTGTTTTCAGACCCAGCTGACTGAACACCAATCCCTATTAGCAGATTTACTCTCTAAAGACCATGGAGGGGAGCCCAGAAAGCCTGCACCACACAGCAGCCAGAAGAGTCATTCATTAACATTAGAGGAGGGTTGGGGTTCAGTCTTCAGCTAGGATTTAGTTTCACTCTAACAGAGCCTCTCAAAGGCTTACAGCTATTCTCTTGGCAGTGCCCAAACAGTGTTCTTAAAACTTTTACAAGGCAAAGCTAAACGAATGAATGCAGAAACAATCGCTTTCAAGCTGCAAAGACAGAGAGGGACATGAGTTCAGGCTCAGATCCAACAAATGTTTTATTACAAATTAAAGCTATTAAGAATGTAATGTTTGTAGAACAAAATCACATGGTTCTTAAAATCATGTGCAGGCAACATGCAGATAAGCTGTGGCTATTTCCAACCTCTCCTCTGACCAGTGCCTGTATAGTAAAAATATTATTTTACTACTGGGAAAAAACATGCTGTATATCTGCTGTCTGCTCCGTGTCTCATATACTAGTGTAGCAATTTCAACAATCAGCCGGCTTGAAGCCTTCAAAACAAAATTTTATTAATTACCATTCAGTTAAATCAACACCCACAAAGCTCCATGTTCATCTGACTGCAGACGACAGAGCTAAAAAACATTAACATGTGACAGGTACTGTACATTCTATCAACTAATCAACAACAATAATCAGTAAGCATTAATACTTTAGATGTACCCACCCAGATACAGTCCTCATGAGACCTGCACAAGAGCCCCGAACCAGGATCATCCATGTCTTGAGTATTGTAATAAGAAGTACCGCTCATTGTCGTTCCCTCACCACAAAAACAAACAAGACACAGCACTGGCTGCCTTACAAATTTCATTTTGTGCCTCCCCACTGTGCCCTGTCTCCGGACAGCTGGCGTTGCAGTGCTAAGGACCAGAGGACGGTGGTTGGTTCCTGAGTATGCCAAGACCACCGCTGTGACTCGCGATCAAATCACCCTTGCCTCTCCTGTCTAATAAGATGCAGCTCTAAGACTAGTAGTGAGGCTTAATCAGAAGACCACAATATGAGAGTGATACCGTTATCTATTGTGTGTTGTTAAACTATGAGGGCTATAAGTTACAGGGTGACTACGAACAACACATCTATGCAAACTATTGTTTTACATACCGTATGGACAAGATCCCTGTATGAACCCTGTGAGTGATAAAGGAGTGTTAAAAACTGCAGAGCACAAAACTAAATAAATGCGATCCCCAAAACCCATCCTGACCAAACGTACCTGAGACTTCCTCTTCTTGCGGCTGAGGCTTCCTGTCCAGTCACTGAAGCGCCTCATGCGGTTTTTGATTGAGTCTTTCTTATGGAAAACGAAATCCAGTCCAGCCTGCTCCTGATCAGGATACTGGTCCAGATCCTGGCCCACTGTGTGGGCTTTGGGCCTGCGACAGGGAAGGGTGTATGATGAGTACTGGCAGGCCTCCGGAGATTCTTCCTCCACTGGAACATCCAGGACTGATGCAAAGGAGGCTCTGTGTGGCCTCTGGCCTGGTGGAGGATGTTGTACGCGAGAGGACAGGTCCCTGGCTGTGGGAAAGGTGGCAGCTATTGTGGAGTCCTTGTAGAGGTCTGTGATGGACATGGGGGGAGATTGTTCAGTGAAGGAGTCAAGCTGGTGGATGGGGGAGTGGACCAGAGTCCTGCTGGCGGAGCAAGGTTGGTCCTGCTCACACAGCTCTGTGCTGGGCCCCCAGGGAGAGTCGTACCAGGAGCCATCTGAGCTCAGTGAGCTTCCCTTGCTGGTCCTGGCTGTAGAGGAGGTAGAGGCCGGCAGTGGACCACTGCAGTCCTGCCTACTACCACTTGAACCAGGCAGACTGGGAGTAGAGGCACACTCAAGGTTGGGAGAGAACTTGAGGAGTTGTACAGGACCAGAAGCCTGGAGGAGGGGATTTCCCGAGGTGTTGGTGAACTCCACCCTGAGGCTGCCATCTTTCTTGATCACCACCCGTGGGCTGCTCTGTTCCTCTAAAGTCTCATGCTCATCACTGTGTCCATTCAGAGCGCGATCATTAAGATCAGCCCCATATGGATTATCTCCATACTCATCTGACATATGCCGCCTTCGTATACCACATCCAGGTGATCTATGCCATCGATGTTCACTTGGGCTGCTCCTTGTCCCCTTTGAGGCGTAGTCACAGTGCCTCGGGGAGTAAGGCGGACGGCTTTTGGGAGGGGACAGACAGCCGCGGCCAACGCACTTGGCCTTGTACCCTGAGCCTAGTGGGGCACTTTTCCACCACGTATGGGGAGACAGAGCCTCATCTTTGGCTGCACGGAGCTTCAGTGAGTATGGCTTCGGTTTCCCAGGGAAGACAGAGCTGGTGCCTTTAGGGCCCTGGATGCTATACTGGCTCTCTGAATTTCCCATTGTTGCGCCTGAAAAAAAAATAAAAGAAATAAAAGGGAAATAAAACCATATTGTCACCAGCATTATTCTACTGGAAAATCCATGGTACTCAAACATAAGGAAGTATACTATATTTGACATGGTATGACATAATGCCAGCTCATCAGGCACATAAAATGTATGCATTACTCATAAACAATAATGACTACGTTCACATAAAACCGTACACACACAATCATTTAATTCACAGTGACTGTTTCCAAGGTAAAACAGCAGCAGGTCTAATATCTTCCTTATGCCTTTCAAAGAGAATAGCTATAAGTAACTATCACATCTGGTCATTAAGGTGTATGGTCTGCACCACTCTCAGTTTTTCTATAGAAAAGTCAAGTCAGATGAACAGGCTTTAGGCTGTCATGGTTGTTATGTGTGACAGAGTTCAGGACAATGTGAAATCACTTTCAGACTGTCCACATCACTCTCGCATTAGTGACGGGGAGCCGTGACCAGGCAAACATTTCATTACAGGGATGATGCTAAAGCAGATAAAGTGCTGAGACACTGTCGTTCAAAAGAGACAGTGATGTGTCTGCTGCTGCCTGGGATTACATAATAGGTAAGATTAAATGCCTTCAACTGTCTTCAAGTCTTTGAATTAGCACACCAAGAAGTTTTAGTCAAACCTCTCTACAACATAAACACCTGAACTGTAGGTGTGAAGGTTTAAATAAGAACAGAATAATGACAACTTTAAAGGAGCAAAATAAAAGCTATGGTCAAGAGAAGTGACAGATTTTAGTGTGTAAATAAGGGACACATATTGAATGTAATCAAGCCTAATAACATTGACAACCCCGATATGAAGGCCACAGACTTACCTGTCTGAAAATATCTTCTGGAGCTCCTATGTGCACAGTTGCCTCCGCCTCATTCCTCAGAATAAACTCATTCCTTTGTCGTCTGGCTCATCTGAAACACAGAGAGAAGAGTTGACCTGGTGTTAAGTCTCTTTCTACAGGACTGTAATTTACCACATGTAATTAGCTCTGTGTTTGACAACCGGTGTGCCACTTAAAGAGCAGTCCTAATCCGCAGCATTTGGAAGAAGACAGTGTTTAGTAGGCAGCCGTACTTGTTCCTCGCTGGGGTAAACAAAGCCAGAGCAATTCTGAAACAGCAGCTGGGATTTTAATTGTGGGACTATGAGATTTGCTGTATCTGGGGAGGGGGGGGGAAGCATTTATCTTACCGGCAGGTTTGGAAAAAAATATTCAGCGAATACCCTGGAGACGAAAACATTTCCTCTCAAAAACAAATGCAGCCCAAAAAGTATGAAACAGGTCTAATGAATTTCACTCCAAGCCCCCAAAAGTATCAACCGAGCTTTGTATGACACAAGACAGTACAGTACAGTAGTGCCACCCTAGAGCTACAGTATGACTAGTTGAAAAATTCACTCCACCCCCCAATTCTCTCCTCAATCAGTCATCCAAACCAAACATTAGTAGCATTTTTCCACCTTCCCGCAAGTAAATGACGTCGTCTTTGATCGGGGTTGGGAAAGTTTTTGAAAGCTGGCTACAGTTTATCCGTCTGTTTATTTTTAAACCTTGGAATCCTAGCCTGCTCCTTTTTTTTCACTTGTCACCGCCAAATTTGTCCGGGGCCAGAGTCCAAAACCAGAAACGGTGGAGGAGCGCTCTTTACAGAGGCACCAGGCATCTTCTGAGAAGCAGCGTGACTTTGTCCTGGGTGTGTAATATAACCCACTTACATGCATGCAGCTCACACTCCAGGAAGGCTTTCAAATAGTGCTAACTCCACTAAGCCTCACAGCACACGTACAGAATGCGTAAGGTTACAGTGTAAGCACCCTCCCTCCAAAAAGCCCTAACCTTTGGGATTAAGTGATCTGTAGCATTAAGAGTTTATCTGCTCCTGCTTGGATGTACCTTGACTGTGAGGAGAGATAAAACAGTGCTGGCTGACTAAATGCTCTACAGTAAAAGAGTATATTTAATACATGAAGTTGAGTGGGAAACTCCAGGGGTACTTGAACATCTTAAATGTAAAGAATATGAGGCGTTAGATCGTGCAGTACAAGAGCAGCGCAAAGATCCAGACGGATGAGTGTGAAAAGGGTTAAAAGCACAGTGGAAACATGGCCAGAGACACGTAGACCTAGTAATGAACTTGAACCATCACTCTGAGCTGCTCAGAGGATAAACCGAACACTTGCTTTGTCCGTCATGAGTTGAAAGGGTGAAAGCAGTACTGACGCTGAGAGGAATGGTCGAGGCACTAAAGCACTGAGCCCACCTATCCAAGAAGCTTTCTGCATGTAACAATAGTAATTTCCAGATTTGTCATGCTGGTTGAAATGGGGTCAGGGTTCACATGGACCCTAGGCAAATCCAGGCCGATAGGACTTATGGGCGCAGGGTGAACTGCACATGACCAGTCAAACTGAGCGCTTGACTCAGCTTCATTAACCTAGAAGCCTGCAGGAAGACGTGTATATTGCTTACTCAATTCCCTGTTTTTCTCAAATCTAGAAGTAAAGCTAAAATGATTTTAAGTTCCTGTACATGAATGGAGAGTAACTAAACAATGCTTTCTCTGGTGTGAAGACCATGGAAGCAGCTGTCGACAACACCAAGAGTCGGCATAAAGCTGGTTGTTGAACTTGTCAGACTCACCGGTTTTTTTCAACGCCTTTCTCTCAAACTTTATTCACACAGAACTGGGTTGTGGGTATGAAAGGCTAAAAGGCGTGCCAACACACCACGTTTGCCTTCTGCTGCAACTTGAACTGCAGTATTGTGCAACTGTTTTGGGAGAACAAGACAAGTCTTCCTTTTAGCTGCAAACCACTGCGCCCGGTCTGAACTCTCCCTCCCTCTTCCCCTTCAGTCCTCTGTTCTCGTCAATAGGTTTCCTACAGGCCATCTGCTCAGGGGCCAAGGGACCACTGCCACCCTAACGCTCCTCAACACACCCTGTGACCTGGCATTCTTCTCAGGCTGCCCCTGGATGACTCCCACGTAAGCCCCATGTTTAGTCTGGCACCGTGTGTGTCTTGGGTCTGCAGCTCCAGCGAACTGCGAGGAATGGGCCACACCCCAACGTGGTATAAACACAATATGTACACGAGGGCATTGTGTTAAGGAAGAAAATGCCATTTTCCTAAATGGAGACCGACGGTACATATGGGGAGCAGGAGCTACGAGCTAAAGTCTCAAATCTACGTCCGCTGTTCTGACCTTCATGTCCTTGAATATAAACTTGGGAATCAAAGCGGAACAAACTATTGACACAGCAGTGTGAAACACAGGGTGATTCCACAGAGAGCTTAGCCTCACGGTAATGTCATGATGCCGTTAGCAGCTTTTTTAAAACAACAATCTGTCATAGAACCATGGTCTTGTTGGACTTTTTCAATAGTTTCCCAAAAGAGAAAACTCAGTAGAGCAATAATTCTGAAAATATATGCTCACCATGTGCTTCTGATGATGATAAATCAATTATACAAGTAAACAATTACGGTGGAAAATAATCTCATACACAATTATGTACCCAGGTTTAATACGTTTTGAGTTATTAGGCTATGAACTAGGAACTATGAGGTAATTTGTTATTGGAAGTGACTGTTAACACAATCACACTGCCTTCCTCCTGTCAAATCACAGCCCGTGGGACTTGTCTCTTATCACTTTTCTCTGGCGCCATGACAACTGAGCTCTTAAAGGAACAGTGTTTCTTTACTATCTCTTTTACACACAGCTTAAATTCAAACTTATGTAAAACAACCATACAACAACAACAACAACAACAACAGGAAGCCAAGAGGAGGAAATAGTAGAGTAGAAGACCAGGCCGTCTCCTGCTGAGTTTTTGTCTTATGGACTAGTTTTAAAGTATCCTGCGGTTGTTTGCTTGTGAGAAGAAATGTCAATCTATGAATCATTCGCTGAAAGCCCATATTACTGTGTGGTGGATTCAGCCAATGCCACCAAACATCCATCAGAGCGCTTGTTAAGTGTCTCTCGGACTTTTTCATTATACATTTAGAAGCTCTACGCCTGGCTCCTGACCAAAAATGACATGGCAGCCTTCTAAAAAGATTTATGCATATATGCCACTGCCATTCCACAGTGATGCCAAGAAAATAACATTTCTAAACACGTTCATACAATGGGATGCCTCTGCGCAGGTATCATGCGACTTCAGCATGGGACTCAAAGTTTAGAGAAGGTTTTAAGTTTGTCAACTCAGTTATTCTCATGAGAGAATGTGAGTGAGTCTTGCATAAAGTGCTGACAACCCTGAAACACCAAAGTGATAAAGTCCGAGATTGTGAAGAGTCACTTTGTTGTATCTACATGTGCAAGGTCACATGTGGCAGACTTATACAGCAAGGCAGACCACACACACATTACAGATTTAAACTGCTATCTACAGATACAGGTGGAAACTAAACAGCACTCTCGCATGCAAACACAGAGTAACCCACAGCTGTGGATCTGGACAATATGAAACACAATGCGACCTCTCCACCTCAGCCTCCTCTTAATCCAGTAAATAGGAGAAACAAAGGGAGAATAAGATAAGACACAGAGCCCATAATGTCCCTTACCTCTATGGCCCAGGCTTTCATCTAAAAGCTCTTTGAACAGCTTGCAAAGGAGAAATCTAGCTGGAGTTCTCTGATCCCAAAGTGGATTCTCCCTGTGAAGGCTTGTTGTGTCTTAAAGCAACACACGCACCGCATCTGACTCACACACCCAGACACACTGGAGGACACGTGGAAACTCCCTCCCGGCTTCGAGGCAGCAGCGAATCACAGCCCTCCCGGGGTAACCCTGGGTAACGGAGCGCCAAGAGGAAAAAGTGAAAAGTTCTCAACAGAAGAGCTCTCTCAGAAAGAGAAGGATGTTTTATAGCTCTCGTCCATTTAAAATCTCCACTGCAAAGAAGGCTCCACTACTCCAATGTGTTGTTTTTCCTATATCCTGCTTTTCCGTTGGCTAGGAGGAGGATGCAAGGCTTGTTACTGCCAAGGCGGTTTTCCATAGCTGTTTGAGGCGATTGGGCCAGACAAGCTGGCGTATAATGGCTGCAGCGCTGCCTAGGAGCCACTGGGGAGGGCGCAATGACTGGAGCTCTTGTCTGACCCTAAATACCACAATGACCCAAGGAGGAGGCCACGGAGGCAGACAGCTACTGGGGAGGCAGAAAGAGAGCGTTTGTGTTTATATATGTGTGTATATGCATGAGTGAGTGTGAGCCAGAGAATAAGAAAAAAGTCCAGTGAGTGAAGACAGAGACTTGATTTGAAAAAGAGGAAATTATTATACAGGCGGAACAGAGTTAGCAACATGGCTAAGATGAAAGTTTTTAGGGGCCAGAGGGGCCAAATGTGCAGCTCATTTAAAAAAGTTCATTAAAATGCAATAAAATGAGTCAAATCCTGTTCTGGAATTAGAGGTTCTGAAATGCACCCAAAGTGTTGTGACCAAGTCTCACCCCAGCAGAGATGAACACGAGACTGCTGTGGGTAAAAAAAAGAAAGAAAAAAAAACACATGCCTCCATTTGTCTATGGTTCACATAACTGTGGTCACGCCATCAAACTGGACCCATTCAGAAAGCCGCACCAGAACACAACATAGCATCAGAACTGGACCACGAGTGCTAGACTGCTCCCAACTTTTTTGCAGACCAGTTGTTTATTCCAGAGAATCTGAGTGTTATTGGTGTTCAGGGACATCATTCCTACAAATGGAAAATATGAGATCCTGTGTAACTACAATGCTCTGTCAGGTTTTTCTCTGGAAATTCATCTCGGCCTGAATGGCTATTCAAAGTCACGACCACGCCACACTATATGAGCAGCTGTGGAATGGTCTCCCATCAGTCTGCTACTTGACATAGAGACATCACACAATATTAGCAGCGTTCAGCAGGGCCAAACAACATTGTTAGCAACACAATAGTCCTCGTGGCCTAGTCTGAGCTCCTCTCAAAGCCCTTTGTCTGGCCATAGATGGAGGCAGCTAAAAGGTTGGTCAACAACACGCTCGGAGAGACTGAGAGGCATGAAAAGAGTGAGGCGCTGAGAAAAAGGAAAAAAAGAAGGCGGGGAGGGGTGCTGTGATGCATATTCATACAGAGCAGGTGTCGAGTCTAATTCCACACGACCAAGTGATCTGACCGCTAATTAAGATCAATTAAGGCCTCGACGAGCTCTCTAGAGCCAAATTAAATCCCTCTATATCCAAGCTCTGGGCAACTGACTCATGCATACTTCTCAACAAAATTTCTAACAAAATGCTGAACTGAAGGTCACAATGAACTGCATTGTGATAATGAGATCATTACTGAGACGTCATGTTCTGCCAATGTGCACCTTACTCAGGAGTAACAAAGCAGCACAGGAAACACAATGAAAAAGGCGTATCTAACAGGGTTTTACGTAGAGGACATTGAGAGCACTACTGTTGTATGCGTGGCGGGTCGACCACAGAGCTTATCAGCAGAGCTTTGCTTTGGGATAAAGCTTTCAAACACCAAAGAATCCCCATCTACGCTGTAGTCTAAGATAACTCCTGATGGCTTTTTAGTAACTATACCCAAGAATGGCAGTGTGACAAGACCCAAGTCCCTCACACAAATCCTTTCCTGCAATTTGTGTCCACCGTTCAGCTAAACCAACATTAGGCCATAAAGCAACTTCCATAATGGCTGATAGCAAAAGGTAAAGGTGAGACCAGCCTGAGGGTTTAGTTGGCCCAGAGCACTTCCAATGTCCTTCTACATTGACATTGACACCCGCAAACCTGCTCTCAACGCCGGGCTCTCTGGATCACTGCGCCTCGGGCCCAGGGGTAAACAACAGCCGTATATTTTTAGGTTCTTGAAATGTACCCATTCATACATATGTAGGATGTTACTACAGACATCCCTGTAATCTTACGCCTCTGAAAGAAGTCATTCGTTGTTTTAAAACTACATGTATCTAGCAAAATGGCTGTGCAGCACTTTCTGCTATCAGTAACTCACCTCAGATGGATGTGTTCCATTTATGTATCAAACGGATAGAGGTAAACACCTAAACTTTCAATGTTAACGACTTTTCATGCAACATAAATTATGTCACATTTAATCTCAGACAGACAGATCACTTGCAATAATCCATCTCTGAAAAACTCGCACTGGTTGAGTGATGCTCATGGGACTGACGAATGGGAGTCAGGGGGGGAGGGATGTCAGAGGAAGAAATATGAGTTTTCAGTCAGCATGCTAAACAGCGTGATGGAGCCACTCTCTTAGCTGGAGGCCGATTATGGTTTGATGTCACTGATTATCCTGCTCACTGGGGACTGCAGTGTGCGGCAATTTGTGGGTGAAGCATCCGTTGGGAGGAAATAAATTGATCTTAATTGTTCATTTTAGCAAGAGATTAGTAGACTGCCTCGCCCAGAAGCATGGATTTAAATATATCTAGTGTCTACAAATACAGTGGAAGTTATAATGGTCGGAGGGACTGTGGCTGTAGACTGAAGGAATTCACTTAGGATGGAATGCTTTAAGTCGGGGTGAGAGGTCAAGTCTTTTGTTTGGTGGTTGGCTTCCACCCTCAAACTCACTGCTCCTCTTTAACAATTCATTTAATCTTGTGTAGGAATCCACACATTTTCTTAAGATGAACCCTTTGCCTGTATAAAAAATAGAGTAGCCTTCATATAAACTCACCCACAAGTTTAAAAAAATCAGGGAAATGTAATCTTGTTCTGCAACATTCAAATTATTCAGAGCTATCCCTCTATCTACTATCTACCCCCCTATTCCTCCTTCTCCTCCCCCCTCTGTTCCATACAGTGACAGCTCTATTTTCTGTCAGCCTCAGATCAGTTTCTACAGATTGGAGCTCCTGTAAAACAAGTAAGCCGAAAACACAGAGTCTGGGACTCTCAACTTGAAACAAGGATATGTCGGTAAATGAAGGCTCTCTGCACACAAACGAGGGGTGACATGGGCCTTTTGTGTGTGTGTGTGTGTGTGTGTGTGTGTGTGTGTGTGTGTGTGTGTGTGTGTGTGTGTGTGTGTATGTGTGTGTGTGTGTGGTGTCAGTAATGGTAAATGGTAGACGGACTTGCATTTATATTCTATATAACTCCTTTCATGTTCTCCAACTACTCAAAAGGGCTCTACACTACATGCTAAATTCACCCACTATTACAGTCTACCATGCAATGTGCTCATCTCTAGTCTAACCTGGAGGAGTTGGAGATCGAACCGCCAATCTTCCCGAATAGTGGACACGTGCTCTGGGCCACAGCCGCCCCCATTAGCAGTGTAGAAATCTAAAATGTTAAATGAAGTGTAGACATCTTCCTAATGCTTTTTTAGGAGTGACACTGAGTCAGAACATCCTCAAGGGGGTGTCAGTACTCATATGCTGCTTACGAATTTACTATGAGTGTGTGTGTGTGTGCGTGCGTGTGTCCTCATACTTTTGTGTGGCAGGAGGAGGAATTGGTTAACAGCTCTCAGTGAGATCCAGAAAACAGCTGGATGACTGCAGGTGCAAATCAGCTTTCCATCAGCTTCTCTGCTAATTAAGCAGCTTAATGGACAGAAGAAGGTCGTTTTGAGGGTTAAATCTTAAGTCACATGCACAGCATGTTCTTGATCCAGAGCTACAGTATCTGGCTTTGAGGCTGACTGATATTCATACAATTTAACTAGATTGATTTTCTGGTGCAATCATTACTTACTCACACACATGTGCTGCAGCAGAGCATCTCAGCCAAATTTAGTCGGCTTCATTCTCATATAGTCGACTCAAAGGAAATCTAAGCAGTGCAAGTTTTGAGAGCCACTGTATTCAAGCTGTTAAGAAAATGCCTGGATGTGATGGTGAAAGTGAGAGGACGACAGGCGGTGCATACGAAGCATGAGAAACCAGAGTTTTTAGGAGCCACAGGGTCAGATAAGAGATCCCGAGGCTCCTGGGAAAACAAGCGCACAACCAGCCCTGCCCAGGAAGACGGGGCAAAGCACGACAGCTTCCTCGCACAAAGAGGAAGGAGAGATACCTAATTATCTCCCCGCCGATGAGATAAGGAAAGAAAAGTGCCTTTGAGGCAGAGAAAAGAACGACATTAGTTGTTAAACCTTCAGGAAGGTCAGTTTGAATCGCAGGCATCATCAATAAAGACAAAACCTTTTTCTCCTTCCCAACTTTTTGCCAACATTCACAGGGACTTTTCATATTTTGTGCATGCAACTGCAAACGCCTGTATAATACACCTGCATTAAACCCATTCACAAACTGTATTATCGGCACTGGAATCGACTGTGGCTGTCCTTTGTTAGCGGCAGGATAATTTGTCACACGCTCCGTGGTGTGAGCTCTAGTGATTAATACGATCAGTCCGCAACTCACTCACTCATTACCATAGCAATAGCCGCTGTAGTGTACTGCGGTAGTCATGTGAGACACACTCCTGGCTCCCTGAGGTGATCCATCAGACACCAATGACCATTGCAGTGCAATATCAGTCACATGGAGCCAGCTGCTGGAGGTCACGCAGAATCACCAGAGGTTTGAGGGAAACGATTAGGTGCTGGGGATTTGGGAGCAGGTAGAAGTGTGCGTGTACAGTAATCAATGGTCTCATTGAAAAAGCAGAAGTGTCACTCCTATACATTCAAAACTACACACGCGCACATGCAGCATCATTCACCGGACTTCAACAGGAAGAAAAAAATCTATTGAGGGAGAACAGATCGATTCATCTGCGATTTGAAAAGGACGGACTGTCAAAGTGCCCTCTTCTAATCAAAATGACATGCGGCTAGTGAATACAGCTCTTTCTGGGGTAGTAGGGCAAGCAACCAAGTCTGGCTTTGTCCCAGCAGACACACACAAAAGCTGCACACACACACCTGCTAAGCTGGCACATACTGCTGCAGTGGAGGGCCAAACACTCTGTATCCAGATCTGTTGGTGTGTGTGTGTGTGTATGTTTGTGTGCGATTGTGTGTCCCCGTCCCATCCATCACTGCCACAGACATGCATTAATCCCTCTCCACATTCTTGAGGAGCTCTGACGCCAGAGGGAGTTTGCCCTTGTGGCCTCCCCCCTCCTGGGTGTAGAACACTCTGCACCCAGCCCCTAGACCCACTTTTGCCCGCTGCAAGTCTTAAACTTTTTTCAGAAATTGTGTTGGCACAGTGTGAGCTGATGGATCACCGACATGTGATTTAGGCTTGAAAAGCAAGAGGACAGGTTGACGCTAATGGATAAGTTGATTCAAATGTTATCTCCCTTTGCCAAGGCGAGCCATATGTTCATGCTAAACTAGCGCTCCAACTGGCAATGCTTCTCCTTTTATGGCCTATTCAGGGCCAAAGTGTCGATCACAGTCAGGCCAAACAGGATATGAATCACTCACCTCGCTGTGATCGAATTCATGGGGTTAGGAGACCATCGGACTGATTACCCGAGTAAGCAAACCAATGAAAATGATAAGTAGGCGAGAAATACAAAAATTAGGTAACGACCAGGACATAGCAATTGTTGGTACTTGCTCAGCACTTTCTGCACCGTGAAAGCATAACAGTCATGTCTGCTAAAGCCGTGTACTTTGACAAACTGACAGGTGAAAGCCAAAATTATGCTTTAAGTCGATTAGAGGTGGGTAGACTAGTCTGGGCCTGTCTGGTTCACTTGCTCATTGCGGTCAAGGTTAAGACAGATAACAAAGGAGTAGCTAGCCATTAGGGGCCGTTACGGTCTATATTAAAGCCTTTTTACCACATTGGCAGGTTTGAAAGACTGCCTCTGTTAAGTGCTCAGGATGGATTTTATCTGGTGAGAAAATCATCTAAAAATGTGGCAGATTAGTCAATGTGGTGAAAAAATTGTCCACGTTCACATGAGATAACTCAGAGGCAATCAACTTGTTTTTCATGCAGCAAGCTGCCGAGATCCATTTTAACATACTGACACTTAAAGAAATGTGTGAAACCGAACTACAAACAAGCAGGATTATCCCTCTTCACCAGAATGGAGGATTAACTTGTTTTAAACTATTTTCAGGACTGCATTGTTTATTGTAGGAGTGACTTTTGCGGCGGCGAATCCGAAACCCATCACAAATGCATTAAACGAGGCTGGGATGCAATGACTTTCGGTTTAAAAATGAAAATTAAATGTGAGGATTCACCAGAATGGCTTTAGTATTCTCATCACACTGTTGAGCGTGTGTGAGACACACATACATCCTCTTCTCTAGCAGCGCAGACAGGAGCCAGGCGACAGGCTGTAGATGGCAGGATAAAGCAGTGAGGCAGTCGGCATCAGGTCATGGACCTACATCAGAGCCCTGTAAACACAGGACTGCAGTCTGGATGGCTAAATAAACCATCCATCAGCTGAAATCAACACTGTTTAGACATGACCTGCTGTACCTGGAGCCTATATGCATGTGTGTTTACATACATGCAGCATGTAAAGGTCTTTAAACACTTGTGAAGCCTCTAAAAAGGAAGTATCCCACTTAAAGTACAGCTTTAGTAAACACAGTTCTGAGCTCACATGCGAGGAAAGCTCACAAAAATCTCCACATAACCATCCTCTGACGTAAAGCTGCTCACAGCTACTGGCTCTCCACAGAAGAGGGGGAATAAATAATATTCTCTGCTTAGCTGGCTGTTGATCAAAGGTGGGTAAATTCCCGAAGCAATAAACAGGTTATGAAATAAGACTAGCTTAGTGCAATCTCGCTTTAGCAGGAAAGCAACACTATTGCTCCTGCTATCATTAACCAAAACAATTTGTTTTATTGCGGCTTCGAGCCCAGCTGGCTGCAATATACAGTATCTGTTACTGTCTGCGACAAACTTACAGCGTAGATAAGAGGGGAGAAATCTGAGCTAGACTGTCTGCTCAGCATCCTGAAGGCACTGATGATGGGTGAGACAGCTGGTGCGGAGCCAGGCGCAACACACACACACACTGAAATTGTACTCAGAGCCACCAATTCTGGATGTGTGAGGCTAGTCTGTCTGAATGCAGCAGCCTCTGGGAAATCTCATAGGAGGTACAGGCAAGCTACGCTGACATCACTGGAAACTCTCAGTACATTTTTCGATGTTAAAGAAGCTTTATGAATGTGACGTAGAGCTTAGCTGACTGAAAAACAGTAGTACTGGCCAATCACAGCACATTAGGGCGGGACTTGGCACAAAGCATGGGGGGGGAGCGTTGGAAGAAATGTAAACAGACTACAGCTTGCAGAGATGAGCTGGTATATTAAACTTCTGCAAAATCCTGTCAAAAGTACGGCAAACACATCTTCTCAAAAAAAGTAGATTGTTCTACTTTTAGGGGGGAAAAAAACCCTGGCATGACTGTTTGATATCTATCTAAAGTGTAGAGTGACAGAGCATATAAAATACATGCTTGCAGATTCATGTGGTTCCCAGGCAACAGGCAAGTATCTATGTGCACAACTTTTATTTGTGCAGATGTGTCATGGGATTAAAGATAATCCATATCACACCGCATAATTTGGAAAAATCTTGACACACTTTATTTCATTACGACCAACAAACAACCACACCTGGGAGTATAAAAACCACGAGTGCCCATTAGCCTCAAGCTGTGGCGAGCATTGAAGCGTGTCCGTTGGCGCGATGTGAGAGAGAAGGCCACACGGGACACATCGTACAGAGGAAAGCTCAACACTCACAAACAGGTTTAACACCTGCGGCGAGTGTGTGAACACATCTTTGCATGTCTGTTCGCCTCGTTCCCAGCAGATGTTTTAGTCAGCACACAACCCATGACCTAGTTTCTGTCCCTAAAACTGTGTCATAGGTTAACAAGCAATTCATTGGAGCATATAGAATGTTGTGTGAAACCTGTTTGGAGAAAGTTTGCTTGGTAACACACATGTGCAGTTTGTGCCTTTTTTTTTTTCTTAGACTGTCTTTGACTCTGTCAAAAATTTTGACTCTTAACATTATAGCAGGAATCCTACAAAGCTCACCTTAAAAAAGGAGCCCAAATGGCAATGGTGAGATTAGATTTCACCGTTGAATTACCACGAGAAATTAGCTGGGAGCCGTTATCGGCCTATAATCCAGAACAGGTGCTTGACAAAGCTCTAGGGCAGTTTTGTGTTTAAATGGGAAAGTTAAATAAACGCGACAACAAAGACTGACCTGTGCTGGCTGCAGGAAAAACACCTAAACCAGTTTCTCTAGTCACGCGGACCCCGAGGCACGTGAGCTAATTCGATTGCGGCAGAAAAGTCACAGACAAATCTTTGCAAAACAAACTCCTTTGTCCGGCTTTGCAAAGCATTTTCAGTAAGGAATGTGGTTCATAAAGACTGATAACACACAGACAAGCCAGTGCGGGCACCCAATGGCACCTCATCTATGGGCATGGCAAGACTCAGCTAAGCGCTAGCAGCTGTGCCACATGTGCACCGCTTTTACCGACATGATTAAATTAAGGCCCCTGCCAAACTCATTATTATCCCATCCATATAGGGAGCCTCAAGAATGTCAATGAGGACCGTGCTCATTATGCAGTCGTCATGCACATTGCCCAGAGAGAAACAAGAACTTTCACACGATTACAGACTGTAAATCAACAGCATATTCGAGCTGACGGGCTTCTTTTGTGTCTCTGAAAAGTTACAGGCTAGTCTTTAATTTTAATTCTGTAAAATAAATTCCTTAACCAATTGAATTACAGCTCACGGGCAGATGCGACTGCTCGATGATGTCCCATAGGAAAGGCTCGTGGAATCGACAGGCAGATGCTCCCACCAGCAGGGGTCACGAAAGGTCAAGCTGTTCCATTATGAGAGGACAAGGGTGGTATTTATTCACAGCCTTCTCCTCCTAAGCAAGGGTGGGCTTAGAGAATGAGATGGATACTTAACCCTTGAGGCAAATGGCTGACTACAATTCATCCACTGATTCTCTCATTACTGGTAGATCTGCCCACATCTACTGACAGGAAGGTTAGAAGAAAAAAAGAGGAGAAAGGCGTAAAGAAACTTGCTGGAGACATTCACAGATTATCGGACTCCTGAATGATCAAGAGAAACGCTGCCATCCAGGCTGGATAATAAAGAACGGAGAGCAGAGTGTTTTGACAAAATACACTCCCAAGACTCATGCAATGCAACCCACTTTAAACACCACTAATGACCACAGAGGCCTAAAGTTAAAGTTAAAACAATCGAACCTGACCTGACTTGTCAGCAGAGTCTGTGTGGCTGCTTTGACTACATCAGAGCCACTTTGATGGGGATAGCATATAGCACATTGAAGGTGATACCGCTCAAGCTATGTATGAATGTATCTTGGCCTTAGACTCCTGTGGCTAGCCAAAGCACATTGCAGAGTGTGCAAAATGCCCAGACATTAAGCATGATGATATGGATGGTGGTAAAACATCGGAAAGAATGAGTGCAGTCTTCCAGCTTGTTAAAATACTTGTTGGCTTAGGAAAAAAAACCTGTGGCATTGTATGATAGCATGATTAGCAAAATCAGAAGGCATGCCTGAGACCAAACATGAGCACCTACTACGCACACACACACACACACACACACGCAGGCACGCTATACGATGACTGATGGCTTACTTTCTCTTCAATAAGTGTCATGCATGCCAATGGAAAATAAAAAGGTTGAATGTGTTAATTTAAAGGCTTCCACATCACAATTCAAAATGACAACATTACAGGACAAATGCACATATGATTCATCAATAGATAGGAAAGAATATACTTTGTATGTCACTAAGGTTTACCCCAACATGTTAGTTTATAAGCTCTTATTCTTATTCTACTATAATTAAGAAAATGGTTGTATATTACTGAATGGGTGAATGCCTAATGGGTCCTTACATGCTTTTTCACTGTTTACTATGTCAGGAATACCTACAATTGTACATCTGCAAATGGCTAAATGAGAAGTATGATATGTATTATCATTGATTGTATGGACCTGGAGAATCATAATAATAATAAAAAAAGAATCTCAAAAACAGAAAGGAAAGAATACAGAGAGAAATGATGCACTAAGCTAATAATACAATCTGATGCTCTAAGTACAGCTTTTCATGTAGCTCCTTGAACTGTAACAATCTTAACTGTCAGGAAACCCCAGTTCCTGGCGTTTCTCAACATTGTTATTATTAGTTTAAGCTTGGGCATGCCAGTACGGACTTATGCACTATATAATATTGGCGGTATGAAAAAAAAAAAGGCAACCACAAGTTTCCAGTGAGGCTGATGGCTCCACGCGAGCAGACCACAGGGCTTGCCGCTGGAGACAAAACTGCTCGCTCGCACACACACGAAATTACTGGTGGGGAGCAGAGCGGGTGCCTAAAGAGACAAGGGTGGTTCAAAATAACTTCAAGAAAATATCAGTTATGAAAAGTCATTATTTTTACAGTCCGGGCAGAAACAGACACCTCAACTGAGAGAATTTGCAACCATTGATGAAAACTGTCCATGCCAGAGCATAAATACCTGAGGCAAAATAAGTGAAATGAATCTTTCTAGTGCTTTTTGTATTGACAGAGTATGCAATAATGATCTGCAATAACCTACACACCAAAGATAGCGGGTTGAGTGACACATCACCCACCTATTAGTCACCAGTCAGGACGCGCTCCTTGGATCACTAACCTCATGTGACTGTGAATAAATGATTTCACCTTCCAAAAGGCGAGATGATTTATAATGAATGACTTCACCGCTGTACGCATTCACTTTACACCAGATTCTGTCAGATGCAAGGTAAATATCAATGGGTATATAAAAGGGTAGAAAAATGCTCTGAGAGAGGTGTTTTTTTTAATATGCTAGCAGAAGGATTCATATCATGAAAGCAGATGAGGCAGAGATCAAAACTTCCATCCTGTTAGAGCCAGTAGGCGGTTCACACACGGTTACTCCATCAAAATGGATGATGGAGGCTCTGAAAGGGTTATGTCGTCTAACACAGCCTTCTTGTTATTCAGCTAGAAAGAATGCAAGCGGAAGAGCTGCTATACAACTTGTGTGCCACAGTGGACCCACATACTTCTGCAGTGATTTCTCATATGCGCGCTCGTGCACACGCACACACATGCACGCACACACACAAACACACACTTCTGAGTCAGTCGTTCCCTTTTTACCACAGCACGCTCATCCAGATCCATGTGGAAAAGCAAACAATGGTCCAGTTGAGTGCGTCAAACCACGATGGAGGCTTGAGGGGTTGAGTGTGATGACCCACACTAGCCAATGTCCTAGCCATGATGGCTAGGGTATAGAGAAATATGGAGATTGAACAGCAAGGCTCACAATGTCTAACCACAAGACATCTGAAAGCTAGCCTTAATTTTACAGTATTTACAATATATAGGCTTTTTTAGTCCTATTGTATGGCAGGAAATGTTTTGATTTAAACACTTTGGGAGATAAATCTTTTTCACCGTTGAGCATAGAGCTAGATGAGAAGATTGATACCACAAGCTTGAGCAGAATACCGTTAGCTTAGCTTAGCATAAAGACAGGAAGCAACGGCTATCCTGACTGTCAAAAGGTTAATAATCTGCGTTACAGCATATCTAAAACTCGCTGCAGTGTTGCTCAGACCCTCTGATAACCTCTTCATGATCAAAGTAGTAGCGCTTCGACCAGATCTAGTGGGAGTCTCTAAAGCAAGCAGTTCCCTTTCTTGGCTCCTGCACCTTTAATAACATTAGGATCGAGCTGCTGACACATTAGGAGGCAGCCTGTCCAATGACAGTTGAATGTCATATTACATTAATAGCCTCTGGCATCCCCTGTACACACAGCACACACACGTGTCTGCCAGTGGTTACTCTCCATCTTCTCACTAAAATCATATCATATCATAAGGTTCAGAGATTCACTAACATTGCATTGATGTTCTGTGAGTGGCAAGTTTCAATAATCCTCTGACTTGACTGTGAACCCACAGACTGATAAAACTTTTAAAAAGTGGCATTTATGGAGCGCCCGGTGGCATCTGCTGTAACATCGTTTGAAAATGAGGCGTATAAATATTGTAGGACTGTCCCAGGTTGCAACAAGCTGAGCAAGGACCTGCACTCTGCGTAATCCACTTGACTTGGCATCAACCCACGGAGGAACCTGCCAGTGATAAGACTGACCTGCTTGACTTTATATACATGCTGTGCTCTTAGTGGCAAAAGAAATAGCACATAAAATTATGAAAATCCAATGTTTCACTCTTCAACATCAGTTTATACAAGGCTTGGTGGATAGAAAAATCTAGAGAGTCCTTTGCACCTGCGCCCATTAACTGTGAAAACCACCCAAGCTGTGCACTGTGCATCCAGGGTGGCATGAAGAGCGATCCCAACAGTGTGAGCAAGTTGTTCCCCCTGGGCCACAGAGAGTGAACTGTCGGTTAAACAGCTCGCCTCTTACACAAAAGCCAAGCAGAGATCGTGTCTTGGCGAGAAAAGTAAGTTGGACGTTTCTGGGCAATGAGAACACCCAAATCAACCATACTGAGAAATGGAGAGCTTTTAGTCAATCTTTGGGCATCCAGAGGGTGCTGTGAAAATAAGCAAGCCCACACACACACACATGCTCTCCCGCTACAGCCTGGCATATACACCACTTGGTTTCCCTTGCATTGAGGATGCGATGCATATTTCACTGATATTTCACAGACTGCAAAAACTGATGAAACGGATAAAATGTTCCTAAAACTCTTATCTCGACATGCTTTACAATGAGTTCCTCCACTCACATATCCTTTTCCTTCTGACAGCTGAGGCATTTCAGCCAAATTAGCCTTGACGATGATATCGCCCCAGGAAACAGGTTATTTGGATACATTTACCTCTTTGGAGAATAGGGTTTTCAAGAAAGCTTTAATTGAGCATGCTCACTGAGTGGATGCCAGAATTGCCGTTGACCCAAAGCAATCAGGACCCTGCCCCTGTTTACGCTGGCCGGATGCCAAATGACTGAACCAACATGACAAGGCCTGGAGACTGAGAAGTGGAGAGAAGAGCTTATCTTGCTTGGAGATCAAACAACATACTGCTGAAGCAGAGAGGGGGCTGGACAGGGAGAGGAGTGCTAATGAGGCTGAAAATGTTCTTCAACATAACACGAATACAACGGCTGCCAAAGACCCTCCCCGATGCACTTCATGTCTGTCACAAAGCCCGGAAAACTGCAGATATGGGCACGTCATGCCCGGCCCAGCTCAGTGGAGCGAGCAACTGAGCAAGCAAAAGAAGAGTAACAACATCAATATCTTGTGAGACTGCAGTTATAGCACTTTTGTGTTAAGATGATGGATATATTGGTGCTAAAGGAAGACTATGATGAATCGACGTCTGGACATAGCTGGATCCATGATGGATCTCTGTGCACATCACCATACTATTCTCATTGGCTCTTTATAACCTTGGGTACTAAGATCTATCATAGATGATGGGATACTGATCAGGCTACAGGGATGCAGATATCTTTTATCGAAATTGTCTATTTAAAAAAAACAAAGAGATTTGGCACAAATAATTCATCACAGTTCAAAGACATGAGTGCAGCTTTGATTATTTAACAGATGATTCTGAGGATATGGTCAGAATCAATCACCTAGCTTGGGGTGATGTGCACAATACAGAAGTTGGAGGGCTTCCTAGCTTTGATCAACAGACAAAAAGATCCACCCACTGATGAGCAGGTGAGATGTGCTGGAGTAAATGCCTACCCAGTATTTGCTCCATCCATCACGGGGGACAACACAAGACACATGGGGTCGACTGAACATCCAAGCAGCGAGCACTTTGGCCTGTAGCACCAGCTGTTGTGTGTTTGCCTTTCCAATAGGGCAAGGGTAGTAAGGAAGACCTTATGGCTACTGGTCCGAGGTAGGGCAGATCAATCTCAATTTCTATTGTTATAAGGATTGACCGGTGAGCAGGCTTAAATCCAAGGAGAGGGGGATGCAGAATGGGGTATTTCCATTCAAACAGGGCTGTTGATTGCTTGAAAAACGTGCCAACATGTGCTGTCTTTTGATGGTGTAAGAATCACAAATATCATGGGCACACAGCAGAGACATGATGCAACTCAACTGTTTCCATCTTGAATTGATAATCAAAAGGTTCATATGGTATTTTACAGACAGAAACAATGTGCTGAAAGAATATGCTTTGAGCATAAAAGATCACACACTTTGGATTATCTGCAGCATGTGGATTGTCAAGATTACCAAGTCTCATAAGCAGATCGATACCCAAGCAAATAGCCTCTGTGCTCAATACTACTAGTCCTCTCCGCCTCATTGTTCATACATTTTATAATCAAACTACTTCTTGTATGTCCACAGCTTGTAAATTACTTGGTCGGGTTCAAAGTGCTGAAGCAGCACCTTTTCCAGACTGAAATATTGTTTGCAGTCTGGTAAGCTTATAGGAATTACATGCACTACTACTCAACTGCTGCCATGGGGGCATTTTTGCTCCATGCACACCATCCACCATATGATTTATATGACCATCAATAATAGAATGGTAATGGCATGTCTTGCAGTTATATCTTTAGGGTTAATGAAAGTCTTACTCACGAGTGCAGTCGTGTGGCGCTGTTTAAAGAGCTACCTCACTCACCTGCACCCCAATCACCAGCACCTAACTCATAATCTATTACCTCATTTGACACATTGTTAAAGCGCCCGCCGCCATTTAATCTTCATTTTCTTTGCAAAGCTTACAAGCCATTCTTTAGCAGGTGACCTCAGAAAGAGTGCAATTCAATTTAGACCGTTGCATTAATCTCCTCAGAGGTCTGGGAGTTGTGGCTGTTAAGAGGAGCTTGAATGGGTGTATCGGTTCAGCTGGATGAGACCTCCTCGCTCTGCTGAGCTGGACAGAAGGTTTCCGTTTGTGCAGCAGAGCAGGGGATCTTGTGTTGGAGCAGATACACAAAGTGAAGTTGACTGAACAAATCCCTCAAAGTGGATGTGTGCGCGTGTGTGCGTGTTTGTTTGTGTGATCACCAAACCAGTAGCCACAGCAAAACAAGATAAATTCAGAATCACTGAATTATACAGTGCAGAGGGTACAAAGCATCTCTGTTCTGTTGCTTTTTAGTCAAAGGGTTCAGTTATAATTTTTTTCCAGACTGCCACTACAACATAGGACGAGTAATATCAATGTCGGGTTGGTGATAGCTCTTCGACCTGTAGTTGTGTGCACCCGGAAGAGGTCAAAGCCATTCGTGTGTCTTTTGGTTGGCGCCTCGATGAGTGCGGTAGCAAATGAGAAGCCTCAGCCAAGATGCTGTCGACACCAGCTTTTAGTTCACCTGCTTTTTATAGCAACCACTCCAGACACTGCTGGCTGTACGCTACCAGTGAACACTTTGAAAGCCAAATATAATCTCAACCAAAGAAGTAAGAAATGGAAACATACTGGCCACCATTATGCTTGCCTGACTGGACTGTCTACAATGAAAAAGAAGCCTTGAAAGGACATTGGGATCAAGGGAGTGAATATGGTGAGAAATGGACAAAAAGGGAAAAGCTAAAATATGAAGAAAACAAACATTGGAAGGTGACGAAGAAGGGTAATTTACACAAAGACAGCCACGAAAATGTCTTATTTGTGAGATGACGAGATGCGTAAAATTTTGTCACTACAACACTAAAAATCGTCAGAAAAATTCAAGGAATGGCAAGAAACAGTTGTTTATGACCAAATTATGAAACAACTACATGACCCCAGTGTTATACACATCATGCCCTGCCTCCTAAATGCTCTACCGAGGCACCACGCCTTGTCTAAACCAAATGGAGTATTTACAGGGAAAACGTGTTTGACACGGACAATCAAGGGCAACTTCAGACAACGTCTGGACCTGATCCATCAGACACTGTCCAGAGTTCATGTGAGAAAAAGGCTAAAACGGTTGTGTCACTGTCAATCGGATCCATTTCCAATCATTTTGTCTCAAAGATGCAATAGTCATGTGGAGTTCCTGTGGTTTCCCCCTGCAGTGCCTCTCTACCTAGAGACAGTAAAAGGCCTTCATCCCCGTGGGACAATAAGCGCAGATGTTACCCATGCCTGATAAGTCACATGCACGCCACCTTATATGGAGAAAAATGTGCCGGGGAGAAGACATGAAACATTGGTGTTTCTCAGCCAGTGTGCTTCAGAATTAACAATGACGGGCACTCACACACAGCCTTCCAAAATGGCCTACAGAGAGGAGAACAAATTCCAAGTTTCTCACTTGACAAAGGCTGCTGTTCACACAGTGCATCAAAGTATCAATGGGAAGAAGAGTCATTTTTCTACAACTGTCAAATTGTTCCTCTTCACATAACTCAACAAAATCACATGCTGTATATTCTTCAAAACAGACAGGGGGAAGTTCTGCGGTGAATATGTCACCGTTTCATGGTGTTACTGAGCCCTTCAACTTAAAGTAGACAACAGATGAGCTGTAGATGCCTCTGAAGCAACTCGGTGCCACCCAGAGAGAGGGTAGCATTACATCTCCTCTTTGCCACTGGTAAACAACTTTGACAAACTGACAGTGCTGCCATCTGAAAGTCATAACTCACTACTTGTGTCACAAAGGGAAAGAGTGAACACGCAAAACGATTCTGTTTTCCATTAAAAAGGAAATTACAGGCCACACTCAATCAGTATCACTCTGGTTCAAGACCCCGTTCTGGGGAAAAACAGAATAGTAAAAACATGTTCCTTGTGGTCGAAGATTTCTTTGCCGCAAAAATGTGAAGCGCCAAAAGACAAAAACATGCATAAGGTGCCACAGCTTTTGACCCAGCAATTTTATTACTGGCCTACAGGAGAATAACGGCAATTAAATTAGTAACTATTTCTGCAGAGTCCATTAAACGGATGAGAAATACAGACCAATTAAATAGCACGTCTAGAAAATAAACTGAATACATTCTTTTCTCTTGCGCTCATGTTGGGCTGAGCCTAATTCCTGGATCAAAATGATCCAAGTAAATGATTAGAAGACATTTACAGTGCATCCACTCATCTAATCCATCATTCAATAACCAGTAATCCCATTAATTGCCATAAATATCACATTTCCTACAGACTGAGCATGAACAGACAGATTAATGATCCAGCCATCCTCTGTGAGTCAAACATTAGCCTGTGTTTTTATTATTACAACCCTCCTGAGGAGTGTGCAAAGGTAGCAGTAGAATCAGACTGACACTTTCCCGCATTGGTTTCCATGACAGAGGGCCCAACATGCCAAAAGGCATGCCCAGCCCTTCCTCCTGCTCCTTGGGTCTGTTTTCTCTGGGCGGGCCCTTCCCTCCAGGGGTCCCTGGCCCTTTTGTTACCTCTTTATGTGGCTAGAGAGACCTTCCACCCCAGCACACGGCCATACAACAATACAAGCTGAAGGTAAATCACATCCAAACACAACAGTAGAACATACCCCAGCATTTAGTGCAATGAACAACGCTCCAAATCTCTCAGTGCATAAATCATAAGGAAGAATGAGAAGCAATAAGCATACACCGACACTGCTGTGGGCTACAATCCTGAACATGTTCACACTCATTGTGATCTAATGTGTCAATGGAATGACACCCACATACCTGTAGTTTGGAGATTTGTATTAATTTCCCACGGCTGAGCGCGCTGACAGGATGCATTTTATTTCACTTATATTGTGTTTCACACCACACACAAGACTTAATTGAAAGTCAGCACTCACAGTGGCAGTTTTAATATCTAGTGCAGGGGTGTCCAACCCTGCCCCTGGAGAGCTACTGCCCTGCATGTTTCAGGTGTCTCCCTACTATAACACACCTGATTTAAAACAATTAGAACCCTTAGCAGGCTTCAGCTGCTTGATAATGAGCAAATCATAAGGCTCAGGTGTGATAGAGTAGGGAGGAACCTTAAACATGAGGCAGTAGCTCTCCAGGAGCAGGGTTGGACACCCCTGTTATTACAGGCTAAATATAAAGAGGAGCAACAAACACATAATACATACTCTTTACAGTGACCCTTGGTGTACTCTGTACAATAATACCCCTTTCTTTCACCATGAAAATATTTTCTTTGTACAGGTAAATTATTTCACTCACAGCTGCTGCAGTGGGATTTACAGGGCTACTTACCAACCGCTGTGAAATCACAGATGAAACAAATGTCGGATATTTACACAGACTTTTGTTTACCAACCCAACTTTGTGCGAGTATCCTGGTTATTCTGTGCGTCGGTGTTGCGGCGGACAGCGCTCCCACAGAAGCGAGCGGAGTCATTTAAAAGCAACGTGACTGTAAAATAAGTTCGCTTGCAACTCACCGGCTAATGTCTCCTCTGATAAACCACACTTCTCGCATCATTCACGCGCTTCCCTCTTCGAGACGGTCAAAAATAGAAACGTCGTTGCATTTAATAGAAACATTTTTTTTTAAAATCTGATTTTCTCGGTGCGTAACGATTCCTCTTGTTTCCAGACCGAATGTTCCTGGGACGGAGCGCCAAGAGACTGCGGACTCCTCCCAGACAATGTGGGGTTAAACTCCGCCTTCCGACGGACCCTGAGAGGGGGTTGGCCACGTTCTTCAGTGTAACACGGGACACAGAGGGATTAACGAGAAGTATCTGGGTAAATGTATGATAAAACACGGTTGATCAAGGGGGTTCCCAAATAGTGGTTCGTGGACCCTTGAGGGGTCCCTCGCGGAGAAGTCAGGGCCCTCCGCGAAATCAAAAAGCTTTAATTATGGCAGTTGTATTTAAGGGGATTTACACATAAAGCTCAGGGGTATTTTGTGTGATGATGATTATGATGATCTTAGCTGGCTGTATAGGGCATTTCAGAATGTTTGTTAACAACAGGCGTCCAGACACTTCTGGGTGGCAGAACGCGAGCAGCTTCCACTGACCTGAAGCTGACCAGCCGCTACTTGCTAACAGTGTTACACAGTTAAAAACAAAAACGTGTTGTGTCTGGGGTTGAGCCACCTGATATACAGTAAACGGTGTAGGGTTTTATCGATTTCCTTCAGAAAATACTACATTTATCCAGCGAACCTGTGGGTGAGGAGGGTAAAGCCAGTGGACAGGGTCAAAAATACTAGTGTTACAGAGAAGACCGCAAGACTGCCTGGTGGAGGAGCGTCATCTCACGGGGCAGACTGGGAACCAACCTCCATCATCGTGTTTGTGGAGACATTTCCTCACAGATAACAGATCAAACTTTCCGTTTAACCTACAAATATAAATGATGGTGTATTGTTTAGAGTTAATTAAATGGTGGTAAACTAAAGTCCAACTTCTTATCTTTGTAACCATGTATCATTTTAATGGCCTGATTTATCTTTGTGTTTACACGAGTCATCAAATGACGCAGACGGAACACTGGTGAATTAGCCGTGTGCTCCTCTCGGCCCTAGTCCGACACCCCAATCTCCACGCAGTAAACACTGGGAGCTGCTGGTCGTCCACATTAACATCAATGTTGTCAAGACATCCAGTATCGTACTTCAGTCCTTCACAATAAAATAACATGCTTCAACAGCTCCAAAATATACCGTAAAGTCATTTTTAATGTAAACCACCACCACTGTTCTTACAGTTTTCTCTTATAAACACCAATTTCTTATACTAATGTGACATTTAAATACCCATGAAATTTCACTTGTAGATTCTTAGAAGTGTGTAAATTAATTCTACTTCCACTTCGGTGCAGATCAGTGCAGTGCAGTGATTCAAGCCATTTACTCAGGTTTAATGACACGCAAGGGCTGGTTTACTAGTGGTGCCATCGGAGAACGCCTTGGCTTTTGCAACCCGGGAGAACGAATATTGTTGTTGTGATGTCATGGTGAATTGTCATATGGGGTTTGAAATAAGTGCATAAAGGCACAAGGGGAGCTTCAATGAAAGAAGTTGCATTATGGGAAATGCAGAATCCAGTGTTTTTGGAGCTTGTGTTCCCCAACTTCATGAAAATACAAAACTAGATAGCTGAAGTAGCTATCCCTTTAAAGATTATTAAAGACTTTTTATGTCTGGCTATTGGCTATTGTCTCTTTTTTGTTTTTTATATAATTTGCACATGCAGATGCAGATATCAGGCATCTCTCAACTCCAATTCCATTATTGCGTCTCAAGTTGCTAATCAGACCGTAAACAATAGCCGCCGCTTGGAGGAGGATGTCTTATCTCCAAATGTTAGCCGTTTCCCCCAGAGGCTCGTCTGCCGTCAGACAGGTAGCTGATTCCGAGACTGAGTTTGCACGGACAGAATATCTAAGTTGGATTTTTTTTTTAATCAGGTTTTATTATTTTAACCACTGTACATGCATCTAATTTTGGATTACATCAGCCTACTCAGAACAAACTCTTATTGAATTTGAATCTGTTTTCCTATGAGAATCTATTCGGCAGCTCTTGACCTAAAAGGTTTCCTGCCCCTAGGTCCTCAGCCAGCTGTTTTGCTTGGTAGGGTGAGAATATTTTGCATAACACTAACAACCCTGTCCGTCACATGGACTAATGAAGTGATAAGCAGCGTGATAGAAAACAGGCTTGGTGTCCTCAGACAATCAAACAGCATGTCAGTGAGGAGAATGGTCATTGTTATACTTGGACCGGATGTTTAAGTATTCGTCCCTCCCTTTCATTTTCTCTCTAACATTCTTAGTCATGCACATCCAAATGTCTCCACTCCCTGATAACACAGTTGCGATGGCCGGTACTTTCTTCCTGCAATCTCCTTGGCAGTGCTCGTACACCACAATCTGGACTTGGGTTTCGTAACGCGGTTATTTGTCCAGGCGTGTCGGCCTTGCCAGACCCATCTAATCTGCATATCAGCCTCTTTACCACTGCTACAGGGGTGTCTGAATGGAGATGTCTATCTCTCTCTGCTGCCCATTGTAGACACAGACACTGTAATGTTCTGCTCCTTTCATCACAGATCAATCTAGGTCTGTCTACACAAGAAGCAGCCTCTCATGCGTCTTTACTTGCTTTTTGCCACAGGGTATTCAGCTTCAGTTATCAACAAAATCAACATATCTTAATATGCGTCTTCAGGAGTGCCAATGAATAGTGCTGACAGATGAGGTTGTGGGAGAACGTGAATCCCAACAACTAATGTGTTGAAGCCGAAAATATGTTTTTTCACACTGATGTAGCCCAGGATCGTTTTATTTGTCCAGAATACTTATTATGTTGAACCGTGATCACTGTGATAATCCACAGGGCAAACTGGGTGTTACTGATGACGTGCTTAAGATCCCAACCCAGTATGTAATGTTGTTCAGTGCAGCTTTCTGGATATATTCAGGCCACATGGAGGCTCTCTTTGTCATCTGGCAGCGCTAAGGAGCTCTGGTCACTCCGCATCTCATTAAACATAATTGGCTCTGACAGACATCCTGCCACCCATCATCCATTTCTGTCTGTCAGCCTGACACGAGACAACAACCCTGAGCAGACCTTTCCAATGAACTCCCAGAAGAACCGTTAGAGGGCTAGCGGTGGATAAAATATTGGTACCGCCTGTGTATTGCTTTAACACACAACAGGGAGCAGAAAAACAGTGAGCTCAGCCAGTAGCTGTTTTTTTATTATGCTGACACGGAACAAATATTCTACTGATAGGCAGGTATAGGCTCACATACAAAACTCACAGTAATCAACACCTCAGCGCCTTCCTTCTCTTCAATGAGGCTTCTCAAGCACCAGTCCAGCCATCCTGTTCCCACTTTGTCCTGCCATTATGGACACTCTTTACTGTATCTGAGAGTAGGGGAGGAGGGATGGCAGATCCCCTGCTAAGTGATTTTCTCACCTTTCTCACTGCTGTCTATAGTACCGATGTGACATTATTACCACTGTATGAGGGCCGGGGCCTGTTCAACGTCCACACGTTATTACCACGCTTATTTGTCATGTAGCCTTTAATGATTCGCTGTGGCTAGGAGAAAATTGTCTCACACAGTTGTTTCAAAGGCTGGAGCAGAAAGTGCTCTGCGGTTTTATGGTGGGGAAGATGATTTTTTTTTTTTCTGGCGGCGTCCAGAAACACAAAGAAGGAGTTGTGATAAGGTGTGAGACAGAGGGAGGACTATAATCAGACACTTTCTCGCCACACCCTCAAACAACTCCTTACTTGTCTCCGAATGAAGCAGCCAACATTAAAGCAAAGAGGCGACCACAGCAGCTCACATGACAGACAAAAGGAAATCTTTAACGCACAAAAGATAGAGGGCACGAGCGAAGATAAGGTATGAAAAAGCCAAGCCATTTTTGAAAAAGGCTTTTAATTGAACACGACAGATCTGATCCAAGTGATATTGCGGGTTCCTGAGGGCCTGACTAATGAGAAATCAATGATGACAACGAGTGAACTGTGTGTCACAGCAGCCAACCTCTCATGCCAGTTTTATTCAGGTCTTTAAAGGACAGACGGAGCACTTAAAGCCCCTGATTTGTGCAGGAAGGTCCTGTACATGTGATTCCATTAGTGTTAGATAACATCCTCAGGTCTTTTACTGTAATTCTGGTAAATAAGGGTCTGAAACAATGGCCTTTTGAACAAATTCCTTGAACTGCAGCTCCGTGAAAATTACTCAGCAGAAACATCGAGCCGTAAGATGGATGTATTTGAGTGGGAAAAGACTGTACATATGTGATGGATCCGTCCCCCACACGTTGCATCATCTGTCTGACTGCCTGTTTGCCACACGGATATGCCATTACTGAGAGCAGGGAGAGGGGGGTCAGGGTGTGTCTGAGCTGTTGATTACTTGAGTTCTAGGTGAAGAAACTGTCACAAGGGTGTGACAAAGTTACGAGTTAAATTATTTTTTTGTCTCCCTGAAAATGGAGAAAAGATTGAGACTGCCATTTGAGAAATGGCAGGATAGGCATATAAAACAAAGACAAAGCTCAAAATATATACCGGTATATAGGCAAGTGAGGCTGCACGTGTTCGGGTAAATAAAAGACCACATTAACACAACAGCCTGAGTTTGATTGTGCAAGGTCAGGTTTTTCAGCTGCACAATATTCATTTTTTGGGACAATTTCCATTAATCTTTGTTTTGTTTGTTTTTTCTCTCTCTCTTTTCTCATTACTCCTATAAATTAAATCTGACAATAAAAAACGTCTTTAGAATCAGGCACTGGTTCTATTCTTTCATTCATTTAGCAGTCTTTTCCATCAAGTCACTGTTATGTTCACTTAACATACAGTATATGCAGTTTAGGGTGTATCCCAATGTTAGCTCACTCAGATAAGCGTCTTGGAGACATATGAGCATCTGTTGTGTGAAATAGGGAAATCTGTTCTATAGTTTTAGCAAATCCCTTAAGACTACAGTCAGTGTTACACAAAGAAAACTCAGCAAACAGTCTTTTCCTTATCCCTTGAGCCCCAATGTCTTATCTGCACTGAATTCCTACCTTTTTTTTACCAATTCCTCTCAGGCAACATCGTCCACCTACATTAGCTCAAAAACATCCAGCTTCCCCGGGTTTTCTCCCAAGCTATTACAGTGAGTGACTCTGCAGTGAATGCCCCCCCCCCAAAAAAAACAAAAAAAGAACAAAAAAAACAAAAGAACAAAACAAAAACCAATACATATATGTCTTCCCATCAGGCCGTGTCAAGCCTGGCACATTGTAGCACCGTGCCATGTCCAAAGATGGAAAACCAAAATATGACTGATATTGGATAGCTCACTGTGTGGTCAGCATGACTTCAGACCTCGATCTTAAAATGCACCCAAGAAAACACTAGAGTGCCCATTTTTACATCTTTAACTGAATGTAGGGCAGAATGGACAATGATGAAGTTGAGAGTATGTAAGTAGCCAAATATGTCCCACATGAGAGTGGAAAAGATATAAATGATTGAGAGACTGTGGAGAGATTACTTTATGAAAGAAAGATCAGGACTGGACAAGCCTTGTCTTTTATAGACTCACAGAAAGAGAAGGAAGCAGGAAGCAGTCTGTAGCTGTGGGCTGGCGTGACAATTTAAGCTGTTTCAAATCTCTTCATTCCCGGTTGAATGACTGCAACCCCAGCCAGTGGAGGGGAATCCTGAGCAAACACAGGGACACTTGATTGAGTTATTATAAGCTAAAAATGAGTCAACTGGGAATAACATTTTACGAAGCAACAAACATACATTGTATATCAAAAGCTCTATTCACTAAAAAAAACAGCTGATTCCAATGAGCCAAACGCAGTAATTCACTCTGAAGTGTAACGTAATTTGTATTGGGCTGTGCTGAGGCTAAATTCTGCTCATTCTAATTCAATAAGGGCACCAGATAAACTGAAAACAAGCCATACAACTCAGACACCATCCACCTGGAGCAGAAAGTTGTATTCTAGGTATGACAGATGTGTTAGTTTTATTCTATAATTACAGCCTTCAACAGCACCACTACTTTGTCACCTATTAATGTAGCCAGGATTGTGATATTACTTTGTGGCTCCCTAGCATAATATCAAAGGTGTTAGAAACAAATGAGCTCCACTAGGACTGTGGTCGTCCCTCTGTCGGTCATCTAACTTTCCCACACCTATTATCTCCTCGCCCCCCGCTGAGAAACACTTTCACACCCATGTGAAAGGAGTAGAGCACAGGGCTGTTAAAATTACCCTGTTAAAATCTGCTCATTCCGCGTTCTTAATTAGAAACACTCATGCTGCTCTGGGTCTTTCCCACAAAATCATCACCTAGCAGTGCAACGCAGAGTAACAAAAAGCACCAAACCCACGCAAGGCGGTTGTTGTCTGGCTGCTTGGGTTTTTAAACAAAGTTGGAAATGAATGACCTGGAGCAATTAATGGAAAGCTGATACTTGCTCCCTAAAACTGTCTGGACTGGTTTGTTAACCCTGTGGAGGCGAGCATGGCAACGATGGATTAGGTCATGAGCTTTCCAAGTTTGTGTCTGTGTTTTAGGCTCTCATGAACAATTTTTAATGTCTTCTTGGGGATACATCTCAGTTATTATGGCAGGTCTGTCAAACTTTTAATTTCTCTACATGTTCATAGCGATCATAGAGATCATAACAAAAGAACAAGGAAAGGACAAAATAATGTAACAAACTGCTCTAATGTAAGTCACAATCGTTAGAATGCCCAACTAACTAGTTTACAACCTATACTGTGACCAAACACTACATCAAGAGTATATTTGGGACCCCTTTACACTACAGGATTCTCACCCGGAAAGGGGTTTTAACACGCTTATGTAACTTGAATGAAATCTGCCTACGTTAAACTGGTTTACTCAAGGCTATATGAGACAGAAAGGTTAACTGGTGTAGCAACAGTAGCTATCAAATGTCAATTTCCCATTGACATTAACTGCAGATCTAAGTCCATGGACCATGAGTAAAATAGTCTGTGACCTAGCTGTAAAAACAATGCATTAAGAAAATTATAGACCTAAAACATAAATGCCACTATAGTAAAATAGCTTTAAGTAAAGGTGAGATTAAAATTTAGGTCCATTTCAAAAGGTGTGCTTCTATAACTGTGTATTTACATGGAAGAGCTGTGAACAAAAGAAAAGCACTCAACATGTTTCCACCAGCAGGTCTCCCCTGGTGTTTGTGTTTTCAGCAGCAGCCCTTTGTGTGTGGGTGTGTGTGTGTGTGTGTGTGTGTTTACACCTATTAGCCTATTTGGCTAATAATAGCTAATGGATGTGTGCATGTGAGACTCTTTTCATTTGAGCTATGAAATGGGATTAGTTCTCCTGTGTGCTGTGATGTGTGTGTTTTTGAGAATGCGGGTTTGATTACACAAAGTGTGCGTGCGTGTGTGTGTGTGTGGGGGGGGGTGTAACTGGCATTTATGTCTAGAAGACAACTGGGATTGTGTGTTTGCGTGTAGGCCTATAGATAGTGGACAAAATAACTGAAACACAAAATAGTGATATGACGTACAGCTTTCCCCTTTAAAAGAGCTTTGCATCGTCTTGTGCTGCTGCGGTTCAAATCCTGAACTGTGGGGAACAGGATATTGGAGCTTTCTAAATGAACGGAAGGCTCCAGGTCTTCCAACCAAAACAGGTTTAATGTTGTTTAGGTCTGGGGATGTGGGAGGTCATAGGAGGCATTTGAGTGCGTACAGATATTACCAACGTGGGCAACTGCTGCAGGACCCATGAACTCAATCGGACCTGAAAGCTTCAGGCTCACTGTGTGTCATATAGTTTGTGCAAATCTAACTCAAAATGGCTTATTTCCAGATCTTAATTATTTGAGTTTTTAGTACTTATATTTTTCCTGCCTTGCATTCCCAGACTAAAAGCAAATGCATATTAGTTTGGAGCCTTTCTGTTCATTTTCAATTTCCAAGTGGCACAGACCAAATGGTCTGGACGACCTACAACCAATCCGAGAAACAAACATCATAACCCTGAGTGACACGTGCTGCTCGATTTTGCAGCAGGAAAACAATGACAGCTGGTTCACAAACCTTCTCAAATTACAGCTAAACAGTACACTCAAATATGTTTCTGAAACTTTTTCAGGTGAGAAATAGACAATATAGTAACATAATCTTGGCTTTAATAAGAATCTCTCGACTGGAAATCTGCCTGGATGGGAGAGGCGAACACAAACTGCCAGAGCAAATGAAACATGACAGGCAGATTTGTCTGGTTTTACAGGCTAATAATTTGCATACTGTTTAATTCATGTCATTTTAATCGAGTTAGTTACCACTCAGAAAACCTTGGTACCATATAAAAGAAAATTGCACAGAGAACAGAAGAAAAGGCGACCCAACAGCTCATAATATTGCCCTGAGGCCCCCCAGCAGGTCAATCCAGCCATGTCTATTATGACGAACAGCATTATTTTTCTTGTTATGGCTCTAGGTTTGTGTTTTGAAGTAATAACCCTCTAATTATTCTCTAGCACAGATTAACATCTGGATTGTTTCAGTGCAGCTGGTCAGTTTAATTTTGGTAGTCAAGTTATGCGTTTCTAGGACTCCAGTTCCACACGTGAGCGCAGATTACACTGCGTCAACTGAATATTGCAGAACAGAATACATCCCAACAGTTAAAAACAAGAATTCCTAACAACTCTGATACTAAATGGAAATCGTTTTAAAATTCCATGTAGACAAGTCTGATAGCTTTCTCGAGATGCAAATAATGTACCTTTTGGGACTTGTTTGAACTGAACAGTAGATGAGTACAGTATTAAATATAAATGGTGGCCACATCAGCTATATTAGGCTAATAATAAACTTTAAAAACGTACAAATCCACATCCCATATAATATGAACCACAAAGCATTCATTAAAAAGCGATTGTCAGACCTCTTTTACAGCCGACACGCACCACTAATTGCTACGTAGGTTACTCTGCTGTTTAGCCGACCTTGTAATTATGATGATGAAAGCTATTTGTTTCATATGAAATGTTTCTGTTATTTTGTCCACCTCCTGTGTTTATGTATCTGTATACTCGCTCCCACCTGCTCACCATTTGCATAGCAACAGAATCATGACCTGCCCTTTAACTGGTGGAAGTCTTCTGCCCTCCCACCACACCCCCTCCCCCTCCTCCGTCCACTCCCTGGCAGCTTGTCAAATAGGTGTAGTCTTTTTTTTTTACACTCCCTGCCTCCACCACTTTAGCCCTCATCCCAGCCCAGAATGGTCTCATCTGACCAGGATCATCTTCCTAACACGGTAACTTACACTCGAGACGAGTGCCAGATTCATGTTTCCCATTTTCTCCCTGGTGTCCCACGTGACACTAAGGGGGGAGTAAGATGAGGGAGAAAGAAAGTGGTAGGCAGAGGAGCAGTCTGTGTGCTTGCTCATTAGCTACAACTCCCTCCTTCACCCTGTCAAACCTTCTGTACCGACACCCTGACCCTCCTCTGGTTTCCTCAAGGTCATTACTGGCTCCTGTTCTGGACTTCCATTTCGAGTTTATACCACTTCCTGACTCTTCACTGCTTAGTTTGACCTCTAAGGGCGCATTCACACTGTCCTTCCGCACCGTGCCAAAACTGGTTTTTCAGATTTCAGATTTGGTCAGATGAAAATATTCAAAAAAAGTCGACAAGATGCACAAAAACTCCGAGGTCTATGGAAAGATTTGTAAACAAAGCGATGCATCGCAATGACGTCAATCAATGCGTGTGACGTGCGTGTGACTTGCGGTAGGACAGTGTGAGTGCGCCCTGAGTCTAATTTCAATGTTGCATCACTTTTTTGGCTCAAACCGATCACAAACAGCTTCACAAAGAGAGCATTCGTTGCAGGGATGTTGTGTTGAATTAAACTGTTCAGGCTCTTGTTGTGTCTATTGTTTGACATCAGTGCACACTCCAAACTCTTCCATGTTGTCCTGATATGTAATTACTTGTGGCATTCTCTTTCTCATTAGCATTTACTGTGCTGACAAAGCGACATTATCCAAAGACAGAGGACTAACAATTTAGCAACAAAAAGCGGTTTGTCTTTTATTTTTTAATACAGATTAAATAAAATACCATTAAAAAAAACAATTGTGTACATGTATTCAGGCTATCTAAAAAAACAGTTAAGAAAGGTAGAAAGTGGTCCCTAAAAGTTAGTTAGTTAATACATTTCAGCAAATTTGAGCAGATCTTCTACATTAAAGGTCCCATATTGTAATACCTGAGATAAACATGTCTTTTATTTTTACTTTAAAGTAAGTCTAGGTGTTCTATAATTTCTCAGACAGTATCAAAAAGCTCAATAAGAGAAATGCACACAGCCTTTATTGAGAAACTTTACCTTTAAACAAGCCATCAGGACTTCCAACCTGCTTTGATGTCACAACTATATTATATATAGGAAGAAAGTGCCGCTACAGTGCCCTTATAGTCATTCTCAGGCTGCAACAATGGGCACAGAGACGCTGTGAGCACAGATGCTGAAGACCTGAAAACACTCATCAACCAGAGCAGACTGGACATTTTCAATAGGGGGTCTTAAAGACACAGGCACTAAAACGGGATGTGTTTCAGACAGAGACTGCTTCCAGGTATATTAACACAGACATATGAGAAAATCATGTTTTTTTTTTAACTTTAACTTTTTTAATTAAAGCATGTAAACATGTTCTATGTGTATTTATCTAGTAGGAAACTGAAAATGATCGTAATGTATCTCTTTTAAAAAGGAGCTGTGCATTTTTCTTCACAGCTACTGTAAAACCTGTAGATTTTCACATTTCCACTTACGCACAGCATAGAAAATGTAAAACTGTTATGAGTAGTTCAACCAAGGACACATGGTCATTTTATATTCTCATTATAACGGCACCAACTAATTGGTAATTTCCTTCTACACAGGTAAAATTATTTAGGTAACATTCCCTCTAGTCTAAAGGGTAATTTACTGCTCTCCATGGCCTATCCGGGTATGATGGAAATTAATCCTAAAAATAACCTTCAAGTTCTTCTTTAAACTGTTTTTTTTTAATTTTATGAATAAGGCTCCAATTGAGAGGGTCGGTTACCAGGGAACCTGACCAGACTGTGACACGCTTCACTGGGCCGTAAAAAAAGGATGGCGAGTGGAGAACAAGAGCTAGAGGAGAGGTGAGAAGCAAATGGTCAGAGGGATAAAAAAGGATAAGGAGAGGAAGCAGAGCGGAAGAATAATGAAGGGGTGAAAGAAAGAAAGGGGAAAAGTCCCACCGAGGAGTTTAGAGTGGAGAGAAAAATGGATGAGGGAAGAAAGACAAAGATGACATTTTTATTTGATAATAGTAATTATAGGACCATCATCTACTGGTGGCCATATTTACCCACCTGAATATTTACAACTACATCTCCACAAGAATGAGCAGAGGGACAGGGAGGAAGAGTGTGAGAGAGCGGAGAAAGCATCCCCTCTACATCTTCTCTAGGTCATGGACTTCTCAACCCTGATTACAGACACACACGCTTTGTCTCACACACATACAGTACATTGGTGTGACATCTGCTGTGGATTGGCCCTGTCACACTGCAGTATCTGCTGGGGCTGTCCGTCACAGATGTTCACAGTGAGGTCCCCCCCCTCCTGTCCATCCCTCCACCCCCGGGAGAGTACAGAACAGCAGTCCGGAGAGACACAGAGACAGGAAATCTGTTCTTTATCTATTGAACGGGCCAGCGGATCCATCAGGAGTGTGTGATTCATGAATGTACTGTAGCATTTTTGTAGGTAGGACTGTTTTTTTCCGTGTGTGTGTGTGTGTGTGTGTGTGTGTGTGTGTGTGACAGCCTGGATGTCTGATGCCTGCTTGTCATTAATAAACATGATCATGAATGTTTAATCCCCATCAGCGGGGTGGCAGGGGAACCCTCGTGGGTGATATTGACAAAGTCACACACACACACACACACACACTGGACAGATTGGTAAAGCGGCAGGAGGGAGATTTAAAGCGCTCAACGTAAGGTTAACCACTCATGAGCAGGACATTGGCTCTCTTCTTCTGTCTTAACATGTAAGAAGATAAGAATTTAACAGGTTTAACTCACACATCCAAATGAATCTCAATATAAAGAACTTTCTGTCTAAAGATAGTGCCGTCCAACCATAGAGAACCCACCAGAGAAGATATTAATTTGCATCTGATGGCTATTTTTCTGCCTGTCTTTAATATGATGCATTGGCTATCATAGGGAATTAACAAGAAGAAAAAACAGTGTGTCTTTAATAAAATTGTATTCAACAAGTTGTTTTTCCAACTCTCAAAAGTACAGCATTGCAGCATGAAACACATGTAAATTAAGATTTTTAAAAAATGTCTATGAAAACTGTTGACAGTTCGGTCTATGGATTACCTGAAGTAGATGGGTAATTGTTTCTGGAAGAAGAAAAAATGTTGTGCCACAAAAACAATTCTCCGGTCACAACACATCTCAAAATGTGTGCAACTAAAACCCAAGCTATCTGCATGGACAGACACCAGTAGTAAATGAGGCAGCTTTATTTAGAATAACTTTCTGCCTTCAAAGCTCCCAAGTCAGTCCATCTCTCCATTTCAAACATCTGATATGATTCCATTTGGATGTACGTGAGAAAAACACGGTTCAAAAACATCAATAACAGACACTACCAGGTTTGATCATTCAAAGTACCGTGATCTTTACAAATATGTGTCCTCTCCTCCTAGCCCTCCCCCTCACCCTTCTGCGTGATTCTTGTGAGTCAGGAGTTTCCTATCTTCTTTATTTGACACCGTCTGCTCCGTCTCTTGTGCACACTTCTGAGTGACGCCTCCAACTCTCAGGAGGGAATCGGTTCTTGCCATCATAAACAAACAGGCAGACAACAAGGGGGCCTTCAGGGCTGATTACCAGCTAGCTGCCGCGCCATGCTAACAAACAGCACGGGTAAAGCAAATCAGACCGGGGGCGAGCTAATAGAGTCATATGTGTGGGCAGATACACACACACACATGCACACAAATACCACTTAATGGAAACAATGAGGTTTGTTTTGCCAGTTGATGGACCAGGTGTAACATCTGCAGGAAGAAGCTGAGTCACTCTTTAATAACCAGCTTTTATAAGGTTGTCTTTCCAAATGATGACAGACGTGTGGATGGAGGCGACAGACAGCATGAGAACAAAGGAGCTATAAAATGCCTGCTACGCAATAAGGCTGTGTAAATGTGTGTGCTGTGGCTTTATCACACACCTTCTGTAACTGCAGAGGAGTGCAGGAATGAGACTACATAATCAGAAAATTGATATAATGCTGTGGGAGTTAAATGAGTGTGTATGACAGATAAATGTGCATGCGCCCACTCTCATGAGAGCGATGCTGATGTCAGACTGATAGCTGGAGGCTGCAACCTGTACTTGCCTGTCTTTACTGGTGCCCCCCCCCCCCTTTTCCAGGCACAAAGTGCTGCATTCTCAAACACCTCTTTCCTTGCATATGTCCCCTTTAAACCCACTTCTCAACCCAAACTCACACACATAATTTGTTTTTGTGTTGGCAGATTGAATGAGCTCCCCTGTCAACCACATTACAAACAACAGTCCGTCTGGATCCTCCCTGAAAATCAGGAAAGGTGTTTGTTGCTCATTGTCATCTCCTCGACTACCCTCTCCCACATTTTCCCAGACTCCTCCCAGTGTCTTTGTGACCTTTAACCTCCTATGCCCCGATGACTCCACACTGACCCCATGATAAGCGCAGTTTGAGACAAGAAGCAGAAGCCCTAACAGAGCTTTCTAATGAGACAAGTAAACAGATGACGCGTGTTTACTGATATTTGTGTTTTGAAATGGGGCCACTAACAGGAACGATTAGGGACTAACACTGTTAACAGAGACAACAGTTGCAGACATCATTCCTAAAATGTGAATGTTCTGTCTCTGCCTGTGTAAACCATGTTCACACTAATGGCTTGACTTGGAGTTGCTATGCGGCACAGCTGACACACTGCCAATACACGCATAGTTAGTTATGTGTGTAGGAAAAGGTATTCAGAGACAGGCATGTAGACCACTGATAACACAAAACACCTCCTCAGTATGCAAATACACACTAATTTGGCAAACACAGACTTTCCCTCATCCTGCTCCTGGCATGACGTAAAAAAGAAAATACTCGCTTTCACATTTTTGTATTAGTCCCGAGAGAGGATGAAATGGAAGTTGGGGAGAAAAACAGACAAGTTGCTACCTTCAAAAAGAAAAGTAGAGCAGCACTCACTCTATAGAGGAGAACAATCAACGGCATTAGCTAGAAATATTGGATGCCTTTCACTAGAGCTGAAGAAACATCCACACATAAAGGCCACAGCTGTGATTTCGAAGTAAATGTAATCATTTTATAAAATAAAGGCAACCTACACATTTATCAGAAAGGTTTATCACGTTGGGAGAGTGAACGAGTTATGGGATGTGTGTGGCAGTATTACGTATTTTATTTGTGGAAAGGGATGTTAATGTCAACATGTTAAGTCACTCAGGAGATGGTGTGTATTGTTGGCAAAGATGTGAAAAGGAGCTAAATAGAAATACACATTCATTTTGAGCCACGTTAGCAGCATGGCTCTACATGTGACAATAATACCAGATGGATTGCCATGACATCCTGTACAGGCGTTCCATGGTTCCCAGAAAATAAACCCTAATGACTTGGTCGATCCCTGGACTCTTCCTGTGGCCCCACTGTGTCTCAACACTTATTTGATGAATTGGCACAAAATGTGGAGTTAATGCGTCTCCGTCCAGATTAATTGTAATCACTTTATTGATCTTCTCACTTTTTATGTAGCGCCACCATCAGGTCAAACGTTTAATTAGCCAGTATTGGGGCTCATGGCCAAATACCTGCAGAGCTAACTGACACCCCCATCAGCCTCAGCTGCACTTTGTATTTAGTGCTAAAAAGCAAATGTTACCATGCTAACAAACTAAAGTGAAATCTGGATCAGTTTCATTGGCCAAGTGTGCTTTTGCATACACAAAATGTTACTCCAGTTTACAGCAGCTTCTAGTACTTACATATATCAATCAAAACAGAAACAGAGGACAACTGAATAAAAAGAATAGACAGAATTCTGGGGTTAAGTGAGTGTTATTATGGCTGAATAATTAGAACCAATATACACAAAATGTATATTGCACATCTATTTAACAATGTAGTGCACATGTGAGAGGAGTAGGTGAGAGAAGACAGTCTGTCTTGAGTACTGGGTCTGTCTAAATGGTGAACATGATAAACACTATAATTGCTAAACTACAGCATGTTAGTCGCATGGCTGTAGACTCTTGTTTCAACCTCACAGGTGCTAGAGGAGAAGTCAAGAAGTCGATCACCAAAGACAGAAGGATCCACCCTGACCACCATGGACACCGGTGCCTGATTTAACGAGAAAGATGTCGACCAAAGTGATGGCCCGACAGACCTCTAGTGTGTCTAAGAAAAAAACAACTCTAATTGACATGTTAAGTAATACTAAGTGAACTAACAAGGAGTAACATAACCATTATAAAGTACACCTACAGAAGTCATCTAACAGCAGAGAACTAACGTGAAAGACGTCTGGATATCAATCACCTGCTTTAAATTATATTCATGTGCTGTCTCTTTTATTTGATGAAGGCCATAATGGATCAGCCTTGAATGTTCCTGTCCTGGGTGTTGTGCGTCGTCTGCTTCTCTTATTTTAAAATGCAAAACAATAATCTCCCTCTGGCTGCAAGAATTAAAATTCCTACTGGAGCTTAAAAGAGCAGCGAAGTGAGAACCTTAAGACTTCTTTCTAAGCCCCAGTGTTGGCAGGTACACATCCTGCTAAAGTGCCTCTGAGCAAGCCACTGGATCCCCACCAACAACCAGCTACAGGGCTGCTGCTCGGACTTCCTGCACTGTCAGCAAGTTTTCAGCAATTGGGAACCCAGGACTAAGCTAAATTCCTGGGTTTAACAATTTCCCCCTGGGATTATTTAAGTATTTCTGATTGGGATTCTGAAGGGAACGTTGGACACCTCGGCCCAGTTCGGAAGAGTCTGCTGGCTCTGATAACGGGGAGCCAGGCAGACAGCGGCAGTGACAGTGTTCTTGAAGGCAGAGGACACTCCCACAAAGGTGAGTAATTACTGTAGCTGCTGAGTGGGAGACGAGATAGGAGATTCCTCTCCTGCATAACTAGGCTGATGGAAGATAGATGGCTCTGTTTTCTGCTCTTACTCGGTCTCCGGTGCTCATTTATTCGCGTGAGCAGCCACACCAGCGCTCTCCACTTGTCAGACTCCGCCATGTGCGAATATGATATCTGGCCACAGGCTGTCTAAAAGATAGAGGCTGATTTTAGTCTGGAGGCGTTTGGGAGGCCTAATCAATAGCTTTAATCAATTAAGAATGCAGCAACTGAGAAGCTGGAGAAAAGGGCCAAGTCTCACACTAAAAAGGCCTCATTCCATTTATCAAAGCGCTCCTGTATCGATCTGAAAGAAGAAATGGAAATAGGTATCTGACAAATCAATTTCAGACTGGTGGCACCGTGAAGATTCTGCATGGCAGCAATTTTCTATGCCCTTATCCTTACGCTGAGCATGTTGTTGTTTCAAAGGAGGTGCTTTCATGTGTAGATATACTTCTCTGTGGTACTGGTGGGCTTTTATTTGTGTAAGAAAGGTGAGCACTGCAGATTTTGCGATGTCGCACTCCAAGAACCCAGTCTGCAAAGAGCAACACTCCTCTGCCAGCCATATGGGTGAGAGCTGCAGTACCACACTGACCTCCAATGGTCAGACGTGGTACTGACACTACACAGATTGTGGTCCATTCTGAAAGTTTCTATTGTGGAAAAATAGACCACAAGCCTTCAATATAACCAAAACTTGAGTTAACTATGACTTGAAGTTCAACATCTTCAAGCAATATTAGACTAGGAGATTTTATGATTTCCCCATGTCATATTAAAACTCATTTACAGGCTAAAACTTAACCCTCATCGCTCTAATTGACATCCTCACAGAAGGGAACTTCTCTGCCTCTGACCTACAGCAATAAACAAACATTACCTACACATGGGTATGAGCTAGCAGTGTGTAATTATACCATGCCATTATGGTTTAGTTGCTGGGATAATCCCCAACTAAAAGGTCAGGTCCACTTTGTTTTGTTTCCATGGGCTTGGCTAAGGGCTTTAAATGGAGTATAACATGACAATGATGTGCAAATAGCTTAGCATAGGACCTCCTTTAGACTCAGAGTGAGTCAGGACTGCGCCTGTTAGTTGCCCTGGCTTTAATGTACGGCTTGCAGAGGAAGAAATGTACAAAATCAGAAGCTAATCCCCATTAGCAAACAGAGATATATAACTCAAGGATTCTTGCCCTCCATAGAGTGAGGATTTATTTTATTGCAGTCTAAGAGAGAGCTAGCCAACTGCTGTGTACATATTATATGTCTGTTTCAGGGCAGATAGTGGTTGATTCAAAGTCTGTCTGTGGGGAGGTCAGTGGGAGGCGCGAACTGGCTGACTGCCCGGGCCCTTTGGGAAGCAGGTGGGAGCTAGAAATTTATAGACTCTTAGTAGGAGACACACAACTGGATATTGCCAGCCTGGCTTCATCCCTTTACAGGTCTCTGGATTCAAAATCCTGAGCCAAACTATGACACATTTTTTTTCCTGTGTATTAATGTGTGGATTAGCAGGCTAAGCTCAGGTGTAATTGGAGGTAACGGTATTATGCAGCACATTCAGCTGCTCTTCTATTGTTTTGTTTCTCCATAAAAATAAAAAGTGCTGAAATGGCATCGGTGGACACCATGATGTAGGCGGGTGCTTAAATAAATCATCTTTCCGACACTAGCCGGGCCATAAATGAGTACAGAGAAGAGCTTGGTGCCAACATGTGCTGTGTAAGCACTTCCTTCAGCTGTAGCAGCCGGGTCTCTAGCAGTGCGGGTGGGGGTGGGGGGTACAGCAGCAGCCAGCATCTTCTCCTACTTCCTCCACATCTCCCTCATTTGTGTATTCCCTCTGTACCCTTTTGTTCTTTGGAGGTGAGTGCCAGATGGCTGCTTTATGCTTTTTTTTATCTCTAATATAGGAACGGTGCCTTGCGGGAAACGCGCCCTTTGCTTGGACTTATTAGGCAGATTATTGGACTGGTTTATTAGAAGGGCATTTGGTAGTTATCTACACCTTTATTGTTAGGTGTGGAATAAAGTATGTCGCGGTGTTTTGACAGTGTTGTTTGTTCAGCCTCTCAGGTGTCATGGGAGGTTTTTGATTGCTGGCCTCTACGCTTGCCTTAAAATAGGCAAACTATGACATAGTCAAAAAAAAAAAAGTCAATTACTACAGTCTAGATGGTTTATATTTTTAGAAATTAAGAAATAAGGATATGTGATACTTATCTCAATGCACAACCTGGTATACTAGTTATGTCCCATCATCTCTTTCCATTTCCATTGGTTTTAAGTACTAAAATGGATCTGTTGTCTCAGTTTGAAGCTGCGTGTTGATGTGTGTTCAAGAAGTCATCGGTTCGGCCTGAGTCAGGATTCATGACAATAAGAGCTGTAAAAATCTGATGCACCTTCAACTTTTATTCAACATCACAACTCCTGTAGTAGACATTTGGTCTGAGAGAACAGCAGACTATGGATTTCTAGTAGTATGTCTCAACAGAAGAGCACTACATGTATGAAATGACAAAAGAGAGACGAAGGTTAAACATGGCTACAGGCCTGCATGCACAGAACGATGGAGTATATAGACTCGTTCTCCTCTAGGTGAGTGCTGTACAAACCGCCCAGCTACTAGGGCTGTAACAGTACATGTATTTGCCCTGAACAGTTACAGAGGTATAGGATGTTTGGTTCAGTATGAGTCATTGGTTCGGTACGACCCGGCCCTGTGACCCCAAACACGTCCAAATAGTTTATTTATGTCTACTACTCACACACGTGGAAGAGAAATCCAGGAGTTTTGGCACTAGTTGATGTTTATCATCTGTAGCATGCTAGTCGGCTTAGCCCGACAAAGTCAGACTGTATGCAGACATTGTTCAGCTGAAGTCAGGGATGTCTCTGGACACACACTTCGAGCATTTTATTTAGGACGTTAAAGTACCAAATTGAAGCATTTGGTCAATGCGCTTGAGCCGCGTGTTTACCTGTGCATTGTAGTTAATCTGTTGTGTCCGCAATGTAGAAATGAGCGCAATCCGCAGCCCAGTTCAGGAATTATCAACATGTTGGAGTCTTATGAAGGAGCATTACAGACATTTGTGTTATTTGTATTTTCTTATTGACAATATGCCAGTATTTGTGTGCCTTAACTGTTACAGTAAAGATTATGGCCTGTTAAATCTTTATACTTCTTACTTATATAAAACATTTCTGCGTTCTTTGTTGTTTTCCCTGTTGTACTGAAAACATACTGTACCATGACCCCAAAACTGAGGTGAATACCGAACCGGGAGTTTTGTACCGTTACACCCCTACCAGCTACCATTCAAACGGTAGGCCAGTCAATTCCGGTCAGTTCATTGTGTTCATAGAGCTGCCTAAAACAGTTGCACGCAGAGTCTGGAGTACATCACACAGTAGTGCTGGGTAGCATCATGAACGACAAATCCATTCAAAAAGGCACAATCCCATCCTCAACAGTCACCCAGCAAAAGCTTAGGGAAACATACAGGCTGAAGTCATCATAAACTAAAAACTACAAGTCCCACGGTTGAATCCAACAAAGTGCTCTGTGGATGGATGGTATAGCAGCAACTTGAGTTACGAGAACATCAAATCGACTGAAGTGACAGCACACAATGTGTACGAGTCTGAAAAGCAGTCTTAGTTTCCACTGGTCCTGGGTCAGAAAACAGTCCTAAAGCATGTGTTTTTTGAAACAGACAAAGCATGTTTATTTCAAACTAAAACAATATGCAGCCAACATGAGATCATCCCTCTGTTCTTTTTCTTCCCCTTGGCATGTAAGTTTCTCTTTATGTTCACTGTATAATTGGAAACAAATTACAGACATTTATTTTGGGGATACAACATTTTCATGTTTTCATTTTAAAATGTTCATTTCCCCCCCCCAATTATAAGCACCTGTACTGGTCTCACTGTATGCAGAATATTTTCTGCATAGAAACAGAAAGCATTGTAGGACACCACAAAAGCATTCACTGAAAACTTTGCAGCAGCATTTTAAAAGAAGAGGAGACAGAAATTGGGCCAGCAACTGCCTTTTTCAAGTATTATGTGTAATTGTATTCAATCCGTTGTCGAACAGCCAGGATGTTTTTACTCTCTTCCATAGGAAGGTCAAAGCGCATTTTCCCCATATACAATTGAAACATTTTGGTAGGCAATTCAATAAAATTCGCCACGCTTGGATTAAACGGGTGGGGTGGTGTTACAACTTAAAGGAAATAAAAACACAAACAAAATTGTCTACCAATAAATCAGCTAACGAGCCTTCTATTTAAGTACACTGGTATTTGTGAAAGATAAAATCATTTGTTATTGGTTATAAGACAATAACTGATGTGAGTCAGTCCCGTGTGGTGGTTTGCGGACATGAGTACAGAGAAGAAGAGACAACTTTACAAAATGATCTTTTACCTACTGAGTGATGATTATGTCCCCTCAGTGTCTGTGACAGTGTCTACCACTGGCTGACTCGCAGCTTCCTCCATGGGCTCACTCTGTTCATTGTCTACGTCTTCAGGAGATGCAAGCTGCTCCTGCTCCGGTTCACTTTCAGGGAGCGCAGAATCAGGAGAGGGTTGTTCAGTGGGCTCAGGAGAGAGCTCAGGAGAGGCCTCAGGTGTAGATTCAGCCACAGTGCTATTGTCCATCCCAGATCCATTGACCCACTGGGGTGAGGAGGCTCCCTCTTGTGATTCCTCCTCATCCTCCTGTGGGCTTTCCTGCTCCTTCAGAGAGTGACTCCATTCAGGGGGGCTGTCTTGTATGAAGGCCACAGGTGAGTCCTGGGATGAGGCCTCAACCAGCAGTGAGGCTGGGCTTGGGGTCTCAGTGTCTAGAGAGGCGGTGTTTTGGGGGTGTGACTGGGCTGGGAACTGGTCTGGGGACTGGGCAGAGGGGTCTGATGGTGATTCTGTTTGTGGAGGGGTGTCAAGTTGCGGTGATGACTCGGCCTGGTTGGGAGCCTCAGTCAACGGGCTCTGACTTTTGTTGTCAGATGAAAGGTCAGGTGATTGGGCTGAGGGAGGTGACTCTGCCCGAGATGTCTCAGACAGAGCTGGGGTTTCTGACTGGGGCTCCAGCACAGCTGTTTGGCTCTGGGATGGAGGTGGAGACTTAATCTGAACTTGAGGCAGAGGCTGATTAAGACCCAAGAGAGAGGGTTTGGCCTGAGCTTGAGGCAGGAGTGGGGACTGGAATCGTGGGTGAATCTGGGGGTTCAATTTAAGTGGTGAGAGCAGTTTGCCTTGGTTCAGGGTCAGATTGGGATTAAGAGAAGGAGTTGGAAGTAGAGGAGTAGGCAGAGGGAGAAGAGGTGTCCAGCCCCCTCGCTCACGTTCCCTCTCGCGGTCTCTCTCTTTGTCACGGTCTCTGTCACGTTCATTCTCTCTGGTGCGATCTCTGCCTCGCTCCCTGTCTCTCTCCCTATCACGTTCTCGCTCTCGGCTGTGACGGTTGCCATTCATCTCCCTCCTGAAGTCAAAATCTCTTTCATCTCTGTCCCTTTGCCGGTCCCACGGGCGTCGTCGCTCATCTAGGTCCTGATGCAGTTCGCTGTCAAAAGGTGCTGTGCCGCCGCCACCACTACGGTTCCAGGCCTGTGGCCCACCAACAGTTCCAGCATTCCCTGAAACTCTAGCTGGTCCTCCTGCTGTCCCAGGACGGCTGTCAAAGCGGTTGGGGAAGTTCTGGCCAGGCGTGGTCCGCTCCTCCTGGAAGCCTTTTGGACCGCCTGGGGCCTGTAACCCTCCTCGCATGCTGTCTCGTTCATCAAAGTCCCCTCTGGTCTGGTTCCAGCGGTTATCAGGAGTGAACCCTGCAAGAGCCTGCAGACGTCCCACTAGGCTGGTTCTGCCTGGCTGAGTCCCTGGGGTCTGCAGCAAAGGAGGCCTTCCTCCTCCACCACCACCTCCTGCTGCTGCTGCTGCTGCTGCTGCTGCTGCTGCTGCTCCGCCACCACCACCTCCATGGGGCTCCCCCCTATGATCTGGTGGAGGGGTCCTCAGCAGGCCTGTGCTCTGCTGTTCCATTGGAGGGAAGCGGTAGTCCTGGTCTTTGCCCTCATCAGCTCCAGAGGAAGATTCCTCTTCTGCCTTGGATACATTTTCATTGGAAAGGTTGGGGGCCCTATTGAAGAGGTCCATCTGAGAGAAGGGAGCCCTGGCACGGGCTTGAGCCTGGAGAGAACTTTCAAGGAGGCCAGCTGCCTGTTGGACAGGGCCCTGCTGCATGAGGAGAGGGAAGCGGGCAGAACCAGGTTGAAGGAGGTTAGGTCGCACATCCAGAGGCAGCAGGCCAGGCATTCTCTGCCCTGTCAGAGCAGACTGATGCAGCTGGTGTGTTAGAGAAGCTGTGGGGTGCATGCCAAGGAGACCCATCCCACTGCGGACTGCATTTTGCATGCCTGGGGACAAAACACAATGAAAAACATAAGTAAAAAAATGTTCTCAGCTAAATACAAATAACCTTTATAATTATAATGAAAAATGTTTAAAAAATATGATCAAAGTGTCTATCACTGGTTAAAGCAAAAACAATAAATTAAATGTGAGCCTGAAAAGTCAATGTGTACAATGTATAGAACGTAAGTATTATATGAATTTAAAATAAATACATCTCTTTCATGCCATAACACAGTAGCACTGTCTAACCTTGCAGTGTTAGCTCTGCAGCAGCATCCATACCATCTGCAGACTGTGATATTTTATCATTGGCGGCTTGCTGAGTTTGGACTCCCACTGGGTTGAACACACCGGCCATAAAGCCGCCAGGGATAGTGCTGGTCGGAGGAATCATTGCACCGAATGGTGAATCCTTGACAGCTTCTTGGCTGGCTGCCACTGAAGACTGCACTAGAGCTATAGGTGGGTACAGGAGAAAACAACCAATTTAATTTAAGCTAATAAATTCAAACTAAATAGTTCAAAGGACATTGGACACTGTCCTTTTTTCAAAACTATGTGCATGTATTAGTCACAAGAGTAGCATGTCAAATACTCACAAGAAGCTGCTGAGGCCATGGCTGCTGTCTGTGCTGCCTGCAAAAAACCTGCACAACAGATATTTTGTGTAAGCTTGAGAATTTCTGTAAGTCTGATTCATATTCTTTACATATTTTTTATATGACAGTTGTGTAATTTACCTGGTGGAGGCTGTGAGGCATTAAAGCCAGCCCTTAAGAAGGGTGGTGGCGGCCCGTAGCCTGGTGGGGGTATGCCCATAGAGACAGGGAAGGAAGGTGGTATCAAACCTACTGCACTGGGAAGAGCCTGGGTCACTGGGAGCTGGATGAAAGAGATATGAGAGTGTGCATACAAGACATGGATAAGTTAATGGCATAATGTCCATAATGTACCCAAGTCCCCAATCATGTACCAGTAGCTGCCCAATTGAAAATTGCCATATGTGCCTTGTACTGTTCCATTCTATCCACAGATTGAGACCCTCTTCAGTACCTGTACAGGCATCATGGTGACCTGCTGGCTGTAGGTCTCAGTCTGGATGTTAGATGCTGCTGTAGTCTCAGTGATTACGGGCTGACTTGTAACTTCCTTGGCTGACTCAGCATTCTTGGCTGCTTCCCATTCTGTAGATACAGACAAGAAGATGAAAACGAAGTACTGGAGATTTTAGAGCCAAGCCGTATTTTTCCAACTCAAGCTTTTCTCTTAAATTTTCAATGCGGGTGGGGGATTCACAATGGGATTTCTTAAAGGATTTGGGGTATTACCATAACAAAACAACTGAGGGAACGGGATAGAAAATAAATCCACTCAGTGCCCATCCACACAGACACGTTTTCCAGCAACCGCACAACTTCACTATCGGTTTGGTCGACCATCCACATGGAGGCGGTGTTATCAGAGCCTGAAAACAGTATCTTCTGAAACCGGGTCCCAGAGTGGGTAGATCTGAAAACGTCCCCCTTTCGTTGTCTTCTGGACAGTGAAGCCGCACACTTTGTTAAACGATGATGTCACTGCCCCACCTTTGACCTCTAACCCAATGGCTTCACATAACAACGACAACAACAGTATCGGAGCAGTGCTGCTGTGTAGAAAGAGACGAACCACTGTAGAGTTGCGACATGCACGGGAATGAATTAGGCCTACCATATATTTCTCCCTTTTCCCTGATGGTCTGAATAAGTCGCTAGTTGCTTTTTATGAATAAAAATGCTAAGAAGGTCTGAAAAGTGTGACAGTAACTGAAGAGTGATACGTGCTTTCACATCAGAGTATTGCCAGATTTAGCAAGAAAGTCGCCGGTGTTTGTATAGAGCGCATCTCCGTCTCTTCTTCTCTGCTGTTGGTGTATTTCTGAGGTAAAGTTACGGCACCAAACATAGATCTGGTATGTATATTACAGCATTTTGAGTCGGTTTCACTGGTTACGTGTGAACGCAGATATTCCTTGAGCCAAGGCCGTGTGGACAGAAAACTTTTTATGAACGACAGGGTAAAAAAAAGATCATTTTTGCGTGGACATACCCATAGACGATTAAAGGCTAAGCACTGTTTGTATTTGGATATATGCGGTATGCTTTCATCATGGGTGTAAAACCTGCATGCATATCCTATTTATATACAAACAAACATTGCTAGAGAGTCCACTTGCATAGTGATCGTTTGAAGCAAGTTAATAAGTTTATGTGTTTATTTTCACCATCATTAACGGTTTCCTGGTCAATTATTCCTCCCTCAGCAAAGCCATCCAGGTCATCCAGCTTCACCTTCTCCCAAGGTATGTAGGTGACTCCCAGGTCAACATCCCAAAACTGTTTGTACTCCTGCTTAACCCCCTTGTTCAGAGCCCATGCAATCTGGATCAGATAAACACAAGAAGGTTAAGAAACACCATTTTCCAAAGTCATTTATAGGAGCATACAATGATCATAAAATGTGCCTTGAAAGCTCGATAGTATCTGAGCTTTCACTTTTAGAGGTCATTGGAAAAAAATTATTAGAAGAACCCACAAGGAGAATGAGAATACGATCAATTTAGAAAGATAATGTGTACCTTGATGACTTTGGAGCCAATCTTAAAGGAGCCAGTACTAAGCTTCTGGCGGGCGCGGTATGCATCCTGCCTGTGGACCATACAGATGTAGGCACAGCCTCTCGGAGGGATCATCTGAAGGCACACAAACACAAATCACAATATATAAGTACATGAGAAGGTTCAACAACAAAACAGGTCCATACAGTAGAGAATGACAATATATTCAACTATGTGACTGATGAGAAACATGTAAATGAGAAAAGGAGATGCCATAAATCGGCAGCGATGAGCAATGACAAATAAAAAAAATATATTGTAATAGAAATATTTAAGCCGGTAATGGCAGTTTAACATCACTATATGGTAATGACAAATTCATATTGATGATTTTGGTGATCAAATAACTGGATAACATGCTGTGACTAAATTAGAGGGTCAGGAGGGAGAGAGGTCTACTTACATTGATAGACTCAATCTGGCCAAACTCTTCAAATAAGTTGGTGAGGTCTTGCTGAGTGGCCTTTTTGTCCACTTGGCCCACCCACAGAGTCGTGCTGCACACTAGGTTATGGGTAGAGGGGAAAACTATTACTCATCACAAAAGTACAGCAAATGACTTTGAACATGTTCTGATACAATGACTTCCACTGACCACTTAGAGTCTTTGATCGTATGGGAGGCAGCCCTTTCTTCTGCCGTTCCTTCTCTCGCTCTCGGGCACGTCTTTCACTTGAGTAAGACCGCGATGACTTCCTCTTGCGGTCTCTGGAGCGTGAGCGTGACCGCTTGCGATGTTTCCGCTTCCGTGAGCCAGAGCGGGACCTGGACCGTCTTCTCTTGGGAGACCTACAGAGAGATAACACAAACACCTTTGGAAAGTCTTTTCAGACTGATCTTCATGTTTTTTGTAACACCAGGGCCCGTTCCTTTTCAGCATCGACATGTGTTCAAAGTTCAACATTTGTCCACTTTTGAATGCAAAACAAGTGTCTGAAATTAACCAAAGTACCCATATCACTTTCTGATATAAATGTGATTCATAAAAACACTCTGGTCAGCCTCCGATGTCTTGTATGAATGATTCTATTTATTTGGGCCAATAGTTCTGCATATAGTAAGAAGTATAATTATCAGCATTGTTGGTTACCACTTATACATAAACATCTTCCAGTCAGAACCAGTTCCATACTGAAACAGTACTGGATCTGACCTCCAGGGCAACATTTAGCACCTTCCTAACAAGGTTAAAATATCATTAAGCTTCTCCAACTTATTAAACAGATAATTCAGCAATACATTTAGAAAATTACAATGAGATTTCAGAAATAAGTTAAAACTGACCTGGAGCGCGACCTTGAGCGTGTTCTGGAGCGTGTGCTTACAATCTTCTTCTCTTCTGCCTCAAAGATCTCCTCTTCCATACCATCTGGGCCCTCGTCCAGATCCATATCCTAAAAAAAACAAAACAGGGTCATTTCAACACTGCTCTACACAGAAATGCAAGGTGGCGTAGAAACGGCAGTGATTACTATCAGATCTAGGTCTACGGCTAAATAAATATACTAAGTGCAGTCCTTGTGTTGAGATATTCATTACATTTACAGCAGTAAATAAATACAAGGTACCACCAAGGTATAAATATAATATGATGTAGCAGTTTCGGTAATGGTCCATTGGCCATGCATACCTCTTGTTGGTTGTCTATGGAGTCATCCATCTTGTTATCTTGCTCAGGAAGCTGTGACTGGCTGCTACTCTGAGCAGCCGCAACTGAGTTTTCTTGCCCAAAGATCGAGTCCTGTCCTTCTATACTCATTGCCTGGAGGAATAAAGAGAGGTGTACCTATTATGTCATTTATTAACAAGGCATTTATACAGGCGAGTCTAGGCATATTTATCCATAAGCGTAATTCACATTTTTGAGGAGCTTGAAGAGCTTATGGTATGTGAGGGCCATAGCGTGGTCCTGTGTGTGCAGTGCCTATGAGCGAGTACTAAGCCTTCTGGAGGGTCAGGTAACGCTAAACAAGTTTTTGTGTCATCTATTTGCATAACAGTGGAACTTGGGAGAGAAAAATATTTATATGTTAAACCACATAAGGAAACATCTGTGTGTGTACCTACCTTTTGTTGGTGCTGCTGGTGCTCTAAAAGCTGCTTCTGAAACTGTTCCAGATTCTGCTGTTGTAGCTGTTCAGCCAGCTGATGGAAGAGGGAGCTGTTGATGGGCTCCGACACCATGGGCCTGGAAGTGGTCAGCAGCTCAATTAGATCAATGGAAGGGATTGACACAGTGGAATAATTCTTCGTGTGGGAGAAATAATAGTCTGATCATAAAAAACACTGAACTCACAGCTGAGATGATGAGGAGTCCTTTTTAGATTCCTCACTGCGTTCTGAATCATTCCCAAAATCAAAAGGACCTAGAAGCTTCTGCAAGTAACACACAGCATATCAATCATATTATGAGGCATCAGATGAAGCAAAGAATAATAAGCTTTTGGTTACCGACTGCAGCATTACCTTATTAAAAGAGGATACCCTCTGCTCCAGGGGGTTGAGGCTGTTGGCAGTAGCAGCGGCAGTGAGTTGAGCTGTCAGAGCTTGCAACTGCACCACCAGGCCAGCATCCAAAGCCTGCAGCAGGGACGGCTGGGGCTTCTGCTGCTGCATCTGTAGACTCTGTACCAGCTGCTGCAGCTGCAACAGGTGATAATACTAGTATGTGATGCATTTTTAACACCGATGGCTACACAAACTGCAGAGGCTACTCAAGAAAAGGGACAAAGTATTGTTTTTCTACCCATAACCATATAGTTTCAGGTTCATAGTTTTTTAACTGGAAGGATGAGTGGGCTTCACTAACCTGTTGTCCTTGGGGACTCTGTAGAATTTGTGCCACAGCAGCCACGGTGTCTGTGTTGGTAATCTGGGAAGCCCAATCAGGCAGACTCTGGACTATGTTAGCTGGGGTAGCCGGAGTAGCTGGGGTGCCTTGACATACAGAAACAGAGATTTCTAATATGAAAGTATGAACTTCCATAGTTGGCATCATCAAAGTAGATGGTTATGTGTGAATCTTTCTACTTGTGTGCATTTTGACTGACCAGGTGTAGTGTTATTGACCGGAACAGCACTGCTGGGCAAGACAGGTGTGACGCTGGGAGGGGGAATCCCTGCTGCCATGTCCAATAGAGGCTGGATGATGTCACTCTTGAAGACTGCATTCTTTTGCCACAGGTTCAGGACTCGCACTATCTTGCTCTGGAAATGCAGATAAAGATCACAAGAGAAACTGTGACATAACAGTAAGATGCACTGTGACAGGTGCAGCCTAAAAAAGGGGCTGCTATAATTAAAAAAAGACTTGTTCTTTAAAGCAGAGCTTTCTCACAAGAAAATGTTTTTTTTTAAATATATCTTCAATTTCTCTGCCTTACACATGTTGAAGCTGTTCTATGCTAATGTGCTGCCACCCTGGTTTTGAGTGAATGTGCACAGATTTGGCTCTGACACTTTGCTTTTTTGGGATACCCTCCTGAAGATAGGCATTTGACAGGGCAGTTGCCACACAGCGGTGTGAAAATAGCTTATGAGGGTGACAATTCACTCACTCAGTCGCAACAATAAAATGAAGTGATCCCAATGCCAGTGCCTGATCTATTCCTGAAAGCATTGCTTCCTGTAAAACTGAGGCAGTCTCATCATTTCTCATGAAACTATGACAAGCCACAGAGAGGAACACAAAACCTATTAAAGACTGTCTGACCTTATCATCTGAAGGGCAGCGGTAGAGGTGCTGAAACGTTGCAATGATATTCTTGCTGAAGCGTGGAGCAAAAACATCCTTCTCCATGCCAAACTGGTGCCGCGACTGTCTGACAATTGAGTCGATGACGTACAGCCCGGGGACCTTGTATTCTGGTTTGCACTGAGGATATAGAAACAGACAGCTAGTGTTAGGACACTTCGATTACAGTAAAACAAACTAAAACTTTGATTAGAATTAAAAGTGATATATATATCTAGTTAAAGGGCTACACATATAGATCACAAGCAATTTGTGGAAAATAGATTATTAGAAAAAAATGATCACACACACTGAATATATAAACTACAATGATCTGCCTTTATCTACATGATCTTTTTGATTGGTTTAGGAAAATCTAACTTTTGACTGAATTCACTAAATCATCATCATCACTGAAATGTCCTGTAATGAAAGGTTTGTACATTGACTGTGTTTTAACTCCCAAAATTGTACTTAACCTGGTACAATCCTCATTTAAAACGTAACTCACCTTTTGAATGAACTTCTCCACACTCTGGACAACATGCTTGTAGAACTGAAAGCAAAGGAAAGGAAACATTTTGAGTGACTGCAGTTTTATGAACTTTCAAGAAATGCCACATTGGCTCTAATACCATTTCATCTTTCAAGTTATTTTATCCTTATTTAGAGAGGCTTGCAAAGGTCATACCATCAGTGCAAAAGGTACAATGTCAATGTTGGAGGGTGTAACAGAAAGATGCAAAGAATCACAGTCCAAAAAACGATTACTTTCTTAAATGGGTAATTGGTAAGTGGGGTAAGCCTTAGCAGAGTGTCTTACGCTGAAGCTTTCAACAAAGGTTTAGGAACATAAAAACTGATATCAGGACATTCCCCAAATTTTCCATTCGCCAGTCACATAATAGATTGTTCGGTCTACAGCCTTGCTAGATTGAGTCCATGCACTCTTTAGTCAAATACAGTCTACCAACCAAAATTGTTGTTGATTGCAGTCTGGTTACATTGAATATTGATGACCTTTAAAATGTACTATCCTGCTGTTGTGCGGTGTGACATGAGATGGAAAAAACAGCACAAGCCACACCAAGTTCAAGATAACCACAAAAATAGGCAATTATAAGAGCTTTTTTTGTTGCAAAATCGTGTTTGTTCACAGCCTCATGGTTAGGAACCTGGGGGTTCGATCTGTAAATTTGTGTAGTAGTGTTGTGCATGTACAAGTTTGAAATTAGGGATGCACGGATACAACTTTGTCAGTCTCGATATCGATACCTGGACGTTGGGCTTTGCCAATACCCGATTTTTATTATACTAATGGTAATTTTTCACAACTATTATTAAAAGAACAAAGCAGCACAGGCTATTGTTACAGTGCTGTGAATTTATGATAATTTGTACAGGAATTCAAAATAAAATACAGCAGCTACACTAGGTGAACGACCTCCATATAGCCATGTCTTTGGCTCACTCCATGTTGTTGCTGTGAGTCAACCGGCATGCTATACAGGCGCTGCTCGCATGTGACGTAGCACGCATCACAAAGGAATATGATGGATCGATCCATGGATCTGGCACATAATCTGTTAGCCAATCCAGTGATGCACCTGGTGTACTACTTTAAGACAAGGCGTGACACATTTTTGCCTGCACAGCCAGAGTTTAGATAACAGGTCTGTCAATGTCAGAAAATACATATTCCTGATGTATCAAGGACAGGTACATATAATAACAACAATCATAGACTGGGGCCCTCTGACTGGAGCCCTGTAGTGGCCACAATCACATTCCACTAACCAGTTTCAGGGGTCGTATCTTCAACAGAGCCAGATCACAACAGAAGATGACGGCATTACCTTTCTGGCTCTTTATGGTTGCGCATTTACGATTCTCCTCTGCTCTCTGTTTCTGTGTTTTTGAAAGAAATGTCCCCCCAAAAAGCTGTAAACCTAGGGGTAACACTGCTCCATATCTCTATCGCTGTCCACACATGGTCAGCTCGAGTCGGAGCCAGTGTTTGTCTTGCTACAGCTCCACCTTGGCTACAGCTACAAATGTCTGTGCCTTTGATGCCAATATTTGACCTTTAGAGGTTTGTCCAACAACATTTCATCTGACTGAGAAGCTTATATTTTGGGGAAAATGATATAAACTAAATAACACTGTCCAACATTTCTTGATTTAGCCAACAGCGGCACACAGAGCTCCAGACAGACGGTGATAAGAACAGGAACACTCAAACAAAAACACGACACATCACTGACACAGTATGAAAGTAACAGCCATAACACAATATTCATTCTCAGTGGTTCCTGTGACATGGAAATTACTTTCAGAATACCAATGTTTAAAAATACACAAACAGCCAAATTACACAGAGCTGCAGCTCTGAAAAGTCACGCCACCAAAGACACACCTTCAAGTGGGTGGCCGCTGCAGTGGAAAAGCCATGCTGGCACGCCGAGTTAAGTCGGTACACAAACCATGCATGATGATGTATAAAATACCGAAATTCAAGCCTATATAGTTATTGAGAAAAGTCTTTGCTGAATTACAACTGGAAGATTCAGGGCCCCATACTGCGACCAAATGGTCGTATTTTGCGACCAAAATTTGAGTGTGCGAGACTGAATTTTACTCGTCATACCAATATGTAAGTTGATAAACAGCAACAGAGTGACAGTGACAATATGTAAGCACTGTAAGAAGATATTGCTGTCAGCACAGTAACACAAACCTCATAACACGTGACATAACATCAGACTACAAGTTATAATCACAGTGTCGGCACCTGACGGACCCGAAGCCTCCGCATGTGACGCGCGGGGACAGGCGGTCTCTGCCATATGTCGGAAGCTGTTGAGCCGAGTGACAGCTCCATGGGAATAAATCAACAGTGTTTAACTGATTACTTGAATTTATTTCTCCGCCCAGCGCAGAAAGTGGGGCAGCCGGCAGCAGGTGACAAACAGACTGAGCTGATCAGTCATCTTCAGTGTTGGATTGGGATTTTTTTTAATTGGATTTTTATTGTATTTTCTAAATAGCGTCAAATCCCAACAGAAATTCTTCAAGGATCCCTTTCTTATAGAACAGCTCTATACTTTGTCCTTTTAGTAAACAAACTAAATAGCCTTAAGTTATTTATGTTATTTACACAAAAGCATGTTAATTCTGTCTCTACGTGGTTGTGTGTTTGCAATTCCCAGAAAACTCTGACAGCGTTGGAGATTCACTTGTTAAAGATCGTCTGTTAAATTGTTTGGGAAGAGGCACCACTCCTAACGGGATAAACTAAACTGAAACTTAACTGAGATCCTTTATTATTGAGTTTGAGAAGAGGGTCCACTCCGACAAAAACAACTAAATCAGAATTAAACATACTGAAATTCTTTATTTTGTTGTGCTTGAAACCATAAAGTGATTTATGATTTAACTATGGACTTATTATGTTGGGGAACATTATTTGGACTTTTTGGACAATTATTTAAAAAGACATTTTCTGATGCTGAGTGTAGCTCATTGTGTAATACACTGATTTAAACTACGTTTGCATTGTGGCCTTTGATTATTGCTGTATAATTGTGTTCCTTCTGTCAGGTGATTTTTTTTTACCCCTTTTAACACTGATTTATCCATGTGGGGATTGACCTTTCAATACGAACCTAACCATTAAATTGACTGATTAAACACAGACTGTAAAACCATGATTCCTTTAATTTTTTTGGTCAGAATTTCTGGTTAGTCCGGAGCCCTGAGATTACGTATTTACCCTCAAATATAAGAAGGCTGTGTAGTGTTTTATTTTTCTTGAAATGGTTTGCTTAAGACGCCGTTTGTCTCTGTGTGTCCTGTGATAGACTGGCGTCCAGGGTATACCCCGCCTCACGCCCGATGACAGCTGAGATCGGCTCCAGCGGCCCCCCGATAGGGACAAGTGGTTAAGAATAGATGGATGGATGGATGGATGGATGGTTTGCTTAAGACGCAGAGATTGATGTTGACTGAACAACATTTTCTAATAAAAGCTTGAGTTCTACAATCAGCCAATAGATGGAGTCCAAGTACAAGAGACTGAGTGGCAGTGGTTCCTTATCACAGGGACCAGATAGACTAGAGGAATATGGTCATTTCTATTAAATAAAGTTCAAAAGCCACAGATGATAAGTCTGTCAAGCAACTGCAGACATGCCTACCACATATTATATCAGACTAAGATCACATATAAAGTTAGGTGTTCAAATCAAAGTTCACTCTAAGATAAAGTGCTTATGATATAGTGCTTTATGATTGAGTTGCAAACGCATTCCAACTGTAAAACTGCTGCTTAAATGATATGATTCATCGCGATACGATGTTATATTATTTCTTTGGACGATGATACAATATTTGCTGATATCACAAAACTGCCATGGTGTGATTTTGATTCATTTCAGAGGGCTGTGATCAATATAAATAACTAATATCATATTCAGATTTAACACTTACATTCATATCAACTCACAAAATCTATTTAAATATGATCTGACAATTTTATCACTGAGCTCTTCCGGACATTGAAATAAAAAAGGGGTCTATTCTTTTTAATAAATATTTTAAAAATAAAGACACATCTGAAAGATATGTATCGATACTTTCACTTTGCATCGATGATATTGGGAAATGTGTTGCCAATGAGTTGCAAGGAAACCCGTTCTCCAATCAATACCCTTATCAAATAAATTACATTTTAACCCATCTGGAAAATCTTGCACAAATCTCTGTAACTGAAGCAAATAAAAATAATAATAAATTTCAACTGTGCGCAATCAAGGAAAACAGTTTAGCTCAAACAAAAGTGTGACCAATGTTCAGGAATGGTAATGCACCAGGAAAAAAAATCAATTAACCTTGGCATTTAGAGATAACAATTGTGACACACGCACGCACGCACAATGCAGCCTACAAACAATAAAAGCATCTCACTGGGTATGCCATGTAACATAACCAGCTGTGTGTCCCCAGTGCGGCTTGCGGTGGCTGAACATTAACAGTGTGAAATCGATTTGTGTCAAGATTAGCAATATAATATTAGAAAAGGGTCAGCTGCACCATCCAACTTGCTAGTAAACAGCAGCCTGAAAAGTTATCAGATCTGAGAATAAGACCGATTACTAAAGAGAGGACAGACGCCTTGAAGATGTCAATGACAGCATGGGCCTTGAATACGTAGAAAGTAAATCCATGTAAACAACAACAAGTGTATCATTAGTCCCTGGACGACAATTACAATATGAACACTGACAAATATTTACAGACAAAACATGATTGCTAACAATTAGGAGATCTGCAATTCCCTTTTTCCTTCCTGATGCCGATTCTATAATCAGACTTGTATAATGTTGTGTAGTTGGGTTTTGACAAATTCTTGCCTAACTTGGTCACTAGAGAGCATGTAAAAGCACTAATTCACAATGTGGATGATATCATGACTAAAGTGGTGACTGTGATGAGGATACAACTTGCAAAGTTGGTCTTTTTAAAAGATGATAGCCAAATGACTTTAGTTAGTCAAGGGTCCAAATAAAGTAAATACTGTGAGGAAAAGCCCAATTTCTCTCACTGAATGGCAGAATTTCATCCCACCATATCACACAGTACAGTAAGGGACGGCAATAAAAAATGGATGGAAAATTAAATCTAAAACATACTACAACCCTACTGAGCGCAGACATGCCTCTCCCACACACACAAAAAAACAACACATGCTCATACACCAGTTGCTGCAGTGTGAAACTGTCACTAGGCAACTGATCTAGCATATTTCAGAGCTTGATTAAATATGCCAAGGATGAGAACAACTCTACCTTATTTTTACTATTTAAGTATATTCAGCAAACAATTATGAAAAATAGCACATTCTGCAATGTTCTCACCATTAGAAAGACGAACACATGGCTACCTCATTCAAACTTAGGTACGTGTAATCCCTTGATTTGCCCTGGCTGCCGGTGGGCCCTGCTGACTTTGTGTCGTTCAGATGCTATAGCAGGCTCGGATTTTACAGATACAGTGACGATATTGGCATCACATGAAACTAGAAGATCTAAGGGATCCATTGGCACCAACCATGTCATGCTAGCTTGGAGGGGGTTAAATAATGCTCTAAAGTTAGGCTATATTTTGGTGAGGAAAAACTAGCCATTTTCAAAAAGGGGTCCCTTGACCTCTGACCTTAAGATATCTGAATAAAAATGGGACATGCCCACTACTGCAGTTCCTATTCTAAAATGGATTATTTGAATATTTCTGCATACTGAGGTCCCTGAACAGCTGAGACTCTTGTGGAATCAATGAGCCCAACTGTATAAATTTGTGATGTTAGTCTCCACATTGGCCATTTCAATGTAGTGGTCACCCTTTTTTGAAACTTGAGCTCGCTTTATAAAATGAGCTGCTGTGAAATCCCAGCCTCACGAACTAGAGCATTCAGAGGACGTAGAGCTTCCCCAGGTATATTGACAATAAGGGGGTTTCTGAGCAGTTTACTGAAGAAAAAATGCAGTTCTTGAAGAAGTCTCCAAATGCCAAATGGTTTTTATATCTGATTTTTCTATGGTGTTCCTTAAGATCTGGGTGTCTTAATGTGGTGATTTGGAGGTATTTCTGGCCATTTATTAGCAATTCTTGAGTCGTAAAAAATGGTCAAATTGGACAATTCTGTGTAACAAATGATATCAACCCAAAAAATGACGAGACATTAGTGAGCATGGAAATGGCTCTCATATATATATACATTCTAAAGTAAGCACTTATACACTTTTAGAATTCAATAAAAATTTTAAATATTACTTTTTGATTCATGACTGGAAAAGCATGGCACACAGTGGTAAGTTGCATCTAAAATTAATTTTCAGGTTCCAATCTTTTCAAAAATGTATACCACGTCTATGTGGCATATACCGGCTATCTCCCCCTGAACATCACGCAGAAAGTGAAAGAGGCAGGTCAATGTGTGTCTTGCTCCTGATACAAGGTCTAAGCAGCCTAAATAAGTGAGAGCACCTGTGAGGGCGATAATTCAGTTTCAGTGGAATCGATAGTGAAAAAGATTTTGTGATACACAATTACACTGTTTAAATTGACAATAACAAGCACATCAAATCAAACTCTCAGAAATGTTTTATCTGACATACCTGAAGGATTCTCAATTGAATATTGTAGTTTTGGTTTAATAATTAAACTTTACATCAAAACACAGTAAAATGCGATGTACAACTCTATTGCAAAACTCATGACTTCACATACATGAGCAGATATCCATGTATATATGTGTCTATATATTGAGATAAAGTCCTTGAAGTTGAAGACAACAACATCCTTTGGAAAAAGCCTTGCGTTCCGATTCATGTACGTTAGGTTCATTTTTTTTTAACTAAAGCTCTTATTAAAAATTAGGAAATGGATGAAGTTAGTACTCCGCTTGTGTCAGTTTCTCCCTTCTAAACAGGGTAGCAGGGCTCGGTCTGTGCAATGACTGAAAAATGCCGTAGTAGATCTTATTCACCAGACTTCCGTACTTACTCTAACCTGTCGATGTGGCGTAAATAATAATAATAAATACAAAACAATATCTGCATTTTTTTAATTTGAATAGTCATTTGAAAAATACCTTTTAAGCTCCCCCAAAACAGAATTTTAATAGTCTTCAACTACACTGGAGTGACTTGATGCTTTGATGCTGTAATTTTGTTGCCTGTGCTGCAAAACATTCAAGCTCTGTAGAGCCAGTGCTATGTGCATTTATATTTTTACTGGGAATTGCAAAGCTCCGATTTGTGATGGAAAGTGTGATGTTTGTAAGACAAGTATTGCTACCTTTTAATGTACATTAGAACCTACATTTAAGTTAATTTCATCTCATAACTTTTCAGTCGCAGATCTCTGTAATGATGTTGTTTCCAAATGTACTGTGTGTCAGAACAAGGGAAGACTTGGTCCAACAATATTGTTAAATGTACTAAGTTGTACTATGTCCAGTGAAGCTCAATAAAGGTTTTGGCCACCTTTAGAGAATGGATGGTAAAGTAGGGGTGGGCAAAAAAATCGATTCATGTAAAAATCGGGATTCCTATCTTCTAAGATTCATAATCCATTCATAACTTCCAAAAATCTATTTAAAACAGAAAATTCCGTCTCATGGTGCGTACTTCGCGCCTTTGAGACACTGTTGCAGGAAGCTACTGGCTCGTCAGGGCGCATACTGTCATACGGTCCATTCTTACCATGCCCAAGCACGCTTCACGGCTAAAGTCTAGTTCATTTGACCAGTGCGAGTACGGTATGGTGCCCAGGCACAGCATGCCTGCCAGCGCCGCCCGGTTGAGAGCGGTGGACTTAATCAAAACACGGATGAACATGTACGGGCACGAGCGTGCGCACGTGTACGCGCACGAGCATTGAAGGCGATACTGATGTCTATTTATATGCGTCCCCGCTACAGACATTTAAAAAGATGCAGCCAAACGTTTTGAGTTGGTTTGATGCAGATGTTTACTGCCGATTTGGACAGAACAGTCTGACAAAACAAAATCCCGAGGGTAGATGACGTATAAGCAAGAGGCATTTGCGCCTGGGCCTCGGGGTAAGAATTACTCTAAAGCATGGGTCACGGTACGTATGGACAGTGAGTGCGCACTTTGGATTTGACAACCTCCAGGGAATGAGAAGCTGGACATGACTCATTCATTATGCAAGGTTTGCAAAATGAAAGTCAAGTTCTTTGGCAACACTACAAACGACCACCGGAGTCAAGTGAGCCGTCATTTACGTTCATTAGTAAAACCTGCTGGCCCTATATTTGTACTGCGCCGTATTCTGACATTTACGGTAAATGCATTGAAACAGCATAGAGGAGCTGACATGAAGGTAAAGACTTAACTGTCATTCTGTCTCACCCTGCAGTATAAAACTCGTACCTGCAGAGAGGAGATGAAGTATTAACTTAACGAGCACACTACATGAACTGATCAAATTGCGTCGAAATATTTTTGTTTTGTCCACGTCCGCTTTTCAGAATAAAGTGTTACACAACCAGGCGCAAATACCAAATAGATATGGACATGTGGTTAATTACATAATATTCGGAAACGTTTCAATGTGGAATTTCAGAATAAAAGGTCTTTCAAAATATACTTTACACTAAAATATTATTTTGTATAAAAAAACTACAAGTATTGCTGTTATACTATTTTATTTTGGAAATGGCCATTCTGAGAAATAAGGAAGCTACTAGTCTAGTACGTGTATATTTCTGTCAATGTTAATAGCACTTTTATTTCTGAATTCACTGAGAATTGAGATGTATACAAAAAACTGTTACGTTAAACATGACTAAATACCATTTGGTCATAGATTTGCCTTTCTGTGTTTAGATTATTGCAATCTGTTGAGTTGGCACCCAAAGATTCCCACCCCTAACAATAAGCTTTTCTTTCAAGTAAGTTGGGAATATGTTTGTTTCTTATTATTAAAAGCTTGGTTTTGATGTACACATTGAGCCACATTTATCAAGTATCAAAGGAGTCCCTTTAACAATCTATATAAATTATGAAAAAAACCAACCCATAACTGATCCTAGATAAGCTTTGACATTCTGACATTTGATTAATACTCGCCACTGTGTGCCAGGTATCAAGCCAAACATAAAAAGTGACTAAATGTTATTAATTCCACTAAGTGGATCTTGATTTGTAGATAACTGAGGCATTTGGCATAAGGGTTGGCGATATGGCAAAAATATCATATCGTAATTTTTTTACAGTAAAATCACAATAGCGATTTTAATCACGTTTTTTTTGCATTGATTTTTAATTTTGCAAGTGACTGAACAGTGCAACTAAAGAATTTCCCTATGTAAAAATATAGCCCTGAAAGAGAAAAAATATAACAGAGCATTTAGGCAAAAGAACCTTTCTGAACAGATTTGAATCAGTTTGTGCAATTTTGCCAACGTGTGTAAATACAATGGACATTTAACAAAATGCTGCCTCGAGCGACCTGCTGCCTCTGCTGGCTGCGGTGTGGCTAGACTTGCCGTTTCACTCTCAGCAAACTACCTAGATTCTACTTTATTCCTGTTGCGTGCATCAACAGCTGATCATGAAGTTGACATGATCATTTATTGATTTATTTATTATCTAAACTAGACCTCCTCATTTCACTACAAAGCCTGAACAAATGTGTTGTTGAAGCTAAACAGGTGAGATAAGGTCCATTCAGAAGAAGCTCGGAGGAAATGACTCATAGTATAGTATCCACTGGTGCATGGGACATATACCGTTTTTAGGCGCATGTTTTACAGCTTGTTCCACACATTCTGTGAATAAGTGTGGACAGGCGGCGTCGATGTGATGCGATAGTCTGACTATCTAACTTCTAGCTCCTCTCTGAATCAAAACAGATGGGGGGTGAGGAAGCCTTGTCACTGCCTGTAGTTAGCTATGATTGGTTGATCGGGGTCTTAAGGGCAATGCATGAGGCGGACAAGCCAATAGTGGGATTTTGCTGAAAACCTGATGCGTCTGTGCACCGCAGAGAACAGCAGTGGATAGAATGTGCCCTGTAGACGATAATATGATCTCTCTGCCTTGGCAGACCGTCGACACGTTCTAATCCTTCACGATCTAATATTGTGAAATCGGCCATAACTATTTTGACAAATGCACAATCTATTCAGGAAAGTAACAAGTATGGCTGCCCCCATGGCCGACCAGTGGTCGTCATTCAGAGCGATTGGTTGACGTATATACCCCCCCCTCCCCTCCCCTCCCTAATTCTGAATGTGTCAGAAAAAAATTAGCAAGGAGACTGTCTGAACATCGGAAGGTAGCTAGGCTAGGCTAACGTCACTTACATGTTTAGGTGATAGGTCATGTTTGCCGTGGACTAGGGATAGGCTAAGTTTTTCTTGGAAAGTTTGCATATGACCTTCTTGGGGGTTATCCTTGTTCTTTTTGAAGTGATCCCATATTTTAAAAGTCTTTCCCTACATGATTGGCTATTAATTATCAACTGTCTCACCGGGAAGTCCTGCGGGGACTTGGACCTGCCTTGTTAAAAAAAAAAAGAAACACTGACAGTGAGGGAGTGTGCAATCAATCGACCAATGAAATTTTGGTCTGCTAATAATTTTTTGGTCGACCCATGCTTGGTCAACTATTTGGGGGCAGCCCTGGCAACAAGTATAAGTCACAAGTATGTGCCATTCAATCCACAAAAGATTTCAGGAGGACCGCTTTCAAGATCATTATCCCAGGCCCCCAGGAAAGTTGCATAAAATACAGACAAGGGAACAGACACACACCACATAAAAATAGTTAGCCGCCACTCTCTGTCTGAGAGGCTGCAGTCACCACTCTGTGGTTCAATGTAGCGCCCACAACACTCTCTGATTGGTTGACAATCCTATCAATTTATAAGAAATGCTACTAGGAGCTCCCTGCACTCTTTAGACTACCATCCCAACACAGGAAAAAAATCATATTCTGTCAGTAAAAAAAAGTCCTAACTCAAACGTTATAGTGTGTAAACGCAGCATTTTGTGCATTTGTAATATGGTAATGTCAATTCAATGCCATAAATGGAAAAATTGTGGATAAAGGCTGTTTGCTGCCTAAAAAAGTAACATTGCAATGCCAGCAAATCTTAAGTCATCTCAGTGTGTACTGCAAGTCGAGCCTAAGAATCAGGGATTTTAAAATAATGAATTAATTAAAAAAAAGAAGAGTATTTTTAAGACGTTTTTAAAGCAAGTAGCAAACTGTGTTTAGTCCAGAGAAATAGGTTGCGATGTGTTTGTGTGACAGAGTGTGAAGTAAGTACTAGCAGTAACTTAGCAGTGCAATGTGTGTATAGTTTAGGCTGGATAAAATGCCACAACTCCTCAAGACACAAACAAAGTTCCTGTGTCTTGCTTGCCACCTGCTGATTAGAGTGGAAAAAAGGACCCAGGGCCTTACAACTTTTCTTGCAGAAACCCTGCAGCTGTTAGCTTGTCACTCAGGTGAAGCAGTGGAAGCACAGTAAGTAAACAGGCACTACATCAGTCTTACAATATATTTACAAATAAATCTACCTGGGTTGCGTTCAAATATTTTTTTAAATAACATGATAGCTCTAATTCATTCAAACTTAATTTTGTTTCAAGTGACAGCCCTAATTTAATTGTTGCTAAAATCAGCACTTGTGCTAAACACAAATTGTGTCTGAAATACAAAACTGGAGGAGCAGATTTGCCATCTTTCAGTCCTTTCACAACATATGTGCCAAGATGAAAAACACAGCCACTGTGTGTGCAGAAGACATGAATCACTGCTACCTTGTCTAAGCAAACATTCAGGGTTTGTGCACTGTGAAACAGACAACCCACAGGGAATGGAATTCCATTGATGAACACTGTTGTAATAATGCTAATGCTAATGCTAAGAGTGACTTTCTCTTGCATGGCCACAAACTCTCACAGATTCTGCACCAGGTGCATTTTATGAAGCGGCCAAAAAATATCATACATCTTAGACCACTCCTCTATCACCAGCCTATGCCATGTGAAATAAATTGTATGTAATGTTTATTATATTGAGGATGAATGCTGAATTACTGAAACAGTGTGTGTTTTTAAAGCAGCACTTTTGGATCCAACTTAAAAGTCAACATTGTAATAAAAACAAATGGCAACTTGTCTATTAGCATCCTTGCGGTTTCTGAATTGAAACCAGACACCAACAAATGATCGCTCAAGCTCCATCTATATGCAGTATACACAGTAACTAAGGAAATGTTCTGACTTGACTACCAAGGAAAAGAAAGCTACATCAATTAGACCACAACACAAATATTGTCAACAGACAATTTAAGAAGAAAATGAACAAGATTGCACCTTCAACACAATCAAGAGAACAAAGCCAACATCTAACAACGCATGATAACCAGAGGGAGGGTATAGCCCACAGTGGCAACAGCAAAACCCCCACTTCTCTGGGTGCAAAGATTTTAAATGATTTTAGTCTTCTTCCATCTTCCTTGTGAAACAACCCATACTCCTACCTAAGCTGGTTAGGGATTCTCTTATCTCTTTGTAACTCTCTCCACCCCATCCTCCTGCTTCCCTTTCAGTGCTTTGGGGGAGCTGGGAGAGCTGCTGAGGGAAGGGGAAACAGGTGTTATTCACAAGCAACATAAGGCACAGCAACACCAAAAAGTACAGCAGTTCCTATAGAAATAAGAATACAAACAGGACAATGAAACATTATCAAAGGATGTATCATTAAGGACTGGTGTCCTGGACTTGTGTTGCCAGGCCTTGAAATCTTCATATCGTAATCATAATTACAATAATTTCTTTTGAGAACATTATCTCCACTCATGACTACATTGCTTGAGCATCTCATAAAAAAAAAACTGAGCACTAATATGATCAGGTTGATGGAAACATTCCAAAATGTTTTATTTATTGGTGAGTGCAATATAAGAAGAAATGTTGACTATCCTTTTAAAAACACCCTAGTTTTGTCACTGTTTTTGAAACACTTGTGGCACTTATGGTCTGTATGTGTGTACTATAGATATTTTCTGGCGGTTTAACAAAGAGAGAAACAAAATCTATGGCCGCCCCTAATAACGCGTGGATCGACTCCTGCAGCTTACTTAATCCTCACACACCTCAGCCTGTGAAGTGCATGATTTATGAAACCACGATAAAAAAATATGAAACGATCGACGTTCTCAATCGTCATACCGAACAGTTCGAACTGACTCCACGTAATTTTATCTCACATTACTGTGTTAACTACTGAGAATGCTACACAGGAAACAAGCAATAACAATATCACAATCTACCTTTTACACATGATCCATTTCTTTTGTGGTTTAATCAATTTATCGATGTTAGAACAAGCATTGGTTCCTCAGTTGGATAGCATTTTCAATAATACCATTTGAAGATTTGAAAGGGCAGGCCATAGACTAGGCGACAACAGGGTTCTGTAAGTGAAATTTAGAACTTGAAGATGTTTATAGTTCCACGTCACAGAAAGTCTACAAAAATCTAATCGCTGATATAAGACTGAGGATTTGCAACTAATTTTCAAGGTCTTAGAAACCTCATTTAATACTCAAACACAAAATCCAAACTTAAAGCCTAGACAGTTTTTCCCTGTTTGTTGTTATTTTGTAGGGCTGTCTATAAAAGATGCGTTTCAGCAGCTGACCACACAGATCGCATAACGGCTTGATTAACATGCATAATCACGACCCCAAGGGTCTTTTAAGGCTTAAAGTCCAGTTTCTTCTATTTTACAAGGGTAACAGCAATGTTTGTGTAGAACAAAGTAACTTCTACAAAAACATGGGCGACCACACACAGCAGTGCTGCAAGTGAGTGTGTCTGTGCCGGCAGAGGACTGAAGCTTCTGCTACGTCATAGCGTAAAAATATTATTACCTGTAGTTGCACTTGCATGTACAAGTAATTGCACTCTTGTCATTTTGTCTCTGTAGATACATTTGGGCCAGCTATGAAATCAACATGCTTGAACGTGGCTTCTGCTCAGAGAAGCAGTGGACACAAGCTGTCGTCAGCCTCCATTTAAAACTATTTGTTCACTCAAACATTAGAAAGAAGCACTGAGATTTGACATGTTATAGTAGGAAAAGCATAGGTCTAAATAATAAAATGAAGGATGGCTGAAAACCATTTAGCTGCTTTGCTTCAGGGTCCTGGGATTGTGCCTCTTTAACGATCCCTTCTATTCACATTTTTAAGAAACATCTGTGCTTGTTTTCAATGAAAACTCAAAACGTCTGCTGTGCCATAGCTATAGCTAACGGGTTGATACTCATGGTGCAAAACGTAACATTAATTTGCTTCTCTATAGATCACAAACGGCACATTTTTGTTAAGTTAATTTTTCATAATGCAAGTTCAAATTTAATTTTGGCATACTGCTGATTACTACAGGTTTTGAAACTATATTATTAGCAATGGAAACTAATGGCTATGCAGAAGTTAGGATGCATTGAATTTTTCCCTTTCACATAATTGTTTTGGGTGAAGGAGGATACAGGCTAGCTCATCAATGGAGCTGGCAGGGGAAAATCTGATGTTGCAAAATAAGCCCCTGTTGTTATTACATCCTCTACATACGTATTGTACTAAATACAGGTGAAAATCACACACCTGAAAACCATCACATAAGAGACTTTGTGAGCACCATTGATTTCTTTGTCCTTCACCATCCACTCTATAGTTAATATGGAGTCCCACTGGATCTCAATCCAGCTGCAGCCCTCTACTTAATGCTTCAAACACACATTACCCAAGGTAAGCAATATTGTTATTCCAGTTATGGAAAGATGATGGGCTCAGCACAGTATCTGAGTCCCACATAAAAAATTGGAAAAAATAGAGACACTAACATGCATCATGCTACCATGTTCCTGCGTGCTTGCTTGTTAACCCTCTAATCTAAATTCCTTCCACAAACTCAACAATGGTTTCTGACTGCCTGCCTTATTTGTAAGCCTACCAACTACATGCTAATACGGCAAGTTTCAGTCTCATGGCTGTACAGAAAACATCAAGAGGTACCTGAAGAACAACAGATGCCTTTGCACTGTTTTAAGAAATGCAGTTTTCCAAAGTATTTGTGTAAGGATACAGTCATCAGAAGCTGAAACTCTTATATGAGCCCTTTACAGTATTGTACATGACTGCACAATTTAGCTGTTTTTAAAAAGAACCCGTAATAAGTTTTCCTACATATTGTACACGAGTTTGCAAAACAATGCACTGACATCAGGAGGATAGCAGCAGTTTGTAAAAGTAGAACGAGAGCAAAGTGTTTCCTGTGAAAGGACAGTTTTGATGTGGGGGCAATGGCAATGGATTTGTGGTGGGAAAGAGGATTTCCGTTTATTCTTTAATAACGCCTAGACGTGCTGTACATCCACAGGGATAGAGAGAGCAGTCATGCGCACAAACAAAGTACAAAGTCGATGCAAATGTAAGGCGGGCGACATGAATGGCTTTTGCATTATATCAACCAAAAATTGGTGATTATTTGATTAAGTAGTATTTAGATGTTTGAATGATTTTTTTAAATCACGTCTTGTAGTAACCGTGCAACATACTTTTATGCAGTTTGTGGCTTAAACAGATGTTCTTTCTTGTTAATAAAAAAAAAATCAATATATATTTCATTTGACTTATGGCCTTCTTGTTTATCACTCTGAAAACCGTAAAACTAAATAAATCACACTCATAGCTGAATGGTTGTGCATAGATATTTGTCTTAAGAATTGGAGAGCATTTCTCTTTAATTACCATTTCTTTATTCCCCATTACCGGCCTCATCTGTTAACACTACATACTTACTTTTATAGCTTTGATTCCAGACTTGGTGATCTGGGTCATCTTGGCCTTGGAGATGGGTGGCTTGTACTCGTTCAATGAGTACAGCTGAAAAATGAAAGGAGAGAAAACAGAGAAAACATCGTCATCAAATGTAACTATTAAGACATAACGTTAATAGTTGTTCAACAAGCAGGAGTCCAAAGCATCCTCCCCTCTCCTCTTTTGGTTGTTTGCGACAGAGTTGGACCGATTAATTGGCCGATTTTTTTCTTTTTTCAAATAACCGTCATCATTGAACTCATGAGCAGGTTAAGCAGATTATTAAGCAGGCACATCTGCTTAGTTTAGTGCAACTCATCACTCATGTCTGTGCATGTGAAGTGTGTAATATGAGTAAATAAAGTTGTGTTTATTACTATGATTTATTTTTTCAATTACTTAGATTATGGCCATTTGCCATGCGAGTGCCACAAACCAAAAAACATGATTCAAGACAGTTTGGGGAAGATGCTTAAAAGGTTTGCAGACCTGTTCAATTACTACTATTTACTATAATTTACCTTGGACTTCTATAAACAATACGCCAAATTCCCTAAATCATCTGTGTTTTTTTTATTAAATTGTAACGGAATTATAGCATGAATTACTCACAATAATAAAATACTACTACTGCGTATTCAATAGTTGCTAAACTGACTTCGACATCTAATTCTTAGTTTTTGTATAATCTGTTATTATTAAACTAGTATTTTATCAGATGGAGGGGAAAAACGACTAGTGTGCCATCGGCCACAGAGAAAGCCATATGGTCAATACCAACCAGTCCATAATGAGACGGGGAGATGGGCTTGCCCCTGACCCCGGTTATTTGTTTTGTTACCATCATAGAAGGATAAAATAGCCATTCACGATTCAAATTCTAGTCCGCAGTGGGATCCTATTCGCATTAGTTATAAATTGAGGGTGGGTGTGATGTTTCATGTACACCGATTAGCGTCATGGTTAAGGTAGAGAGAGACTTTAGTGTCAATGCAGACAAATGGGTGCGCTCCTAGCTTTGAGACCGCTGAGGGCTAGCTAGCTATTTATCTAATTGTACTTGGATATCTCAAGTCGTTTATATTCCGTGCAACAGTTACGTTAGGTTCAAGAAGTTACCAACACCAGGTTATAACTAACATGGGAAATTATCTGACAAAAAAAAGACAGTGAGTACTAAGTATTTCACACACGTCCGTATTATATAGATAGCTCACCAAGTTACCTCGCAACTGAGGCGGTTGTGCTAACTTGTAGCTACCGTTACTTAGCTAGCGTTAGCACCAGTTTGGGAGAAAAATAGCTGCTCATAGACTGGCAACAAAACACGATGCATGTTATTAGAAATATTACGCCCACACCTGTAGTCACCACGGTCATTACGGATTAAGGCATAGAATAAAGTAACGCTGTCGCTGTATTGTTGTGCACGGACAGCGGCCTTGTGTGAGAATAAACCCTCCTCTCGTTTTTATGCTACTTGATGCTAAGGTTAGCTCACTCACTAGCTGCCGCAAATGTGAATAAGACAACATGTTCTACTCTGTTCAGAAATGTGCAAAGGGTTTCCCACACAAACCTCATTGTTAAAGGCTTTGACGGCCTCCATGGTGTTGATCGCAGGTGACTGTAAATATTTACAGATATCTTCTCAATAACCGGTTAGAGACATGCATGCTCGACGTTTGGTGAGATGGAGGAGACTGCCAATATGGCGCATAACCTCGATAAGAAAGCTGCAGAGACCGACGACACCCAGCTGCAGTTTCGGGGCATTACAAGTACCAAAAGGCCCCCTCTGTATCGACTTTATCAATGTTTATGTGTTCAATTATTTTGGTTAGATGTGGATTCTTTATAGGACATTGGCTGGCTCAAATATATATATTTTAGAAAAAGGAGAGATTGTATTTTTTTCTATGAAAAGAATGACTTTGATTGAAAAACTATATATTTCGAATAATATATTTATTTTACATGGAAATTCTTCATTCACGAATGCAAATGGTCTAAAAAGAAACCACGAATACAATTGAACATATAATTTATATCCTAACATTGCATGGACTTAAAAGTTAAAGCAATGGAAGCAACTGGAATTAGTAAAGCCTTACATATTCAATTACATTTTTTTATAGTGACAAAGCCTAACAGAAGTTATCTCAGGACACTGTACAGGCAGATATTGTTCTTTAATGTTTTGATTTTTTATGTTACACCTGAGTATATCGTTTTTTTATTGTTCTGTTGTCTAGTTTTTGTATTTGTTTTTTGTGTGAAAATAATTGTATGGGTAAAACAAGATGAAATAAAGAATTTCAAAAGGTATAGGCCTACATCTCAGCAGTGGCTGTAACAGACAACACACTTTAATAATAAAGTGAAAAATGCTCATTTTGTCATAACACTTTATTTCCCTGTATACAAACGAGCACACCGCTTTCATACCAGAATGGAGATCAAAAGATATTAACATTACACATCCATTTACAACTATTTACACCGAGTTAATATTTAACATGAACAGAATCAGATGAAACATAATCCAGAAAAATGCATCTTTGTGCCTGGAGCTCGGTGGGCCCCTACCACTAGGTGCTGTAACTATGTCATAGCTGGCCTTTCCTAAACCTGTTACTCTCTGGAGTTGTGACTGTTTGTCATATAATGTCTGATGTCTGCATCTGAATGACCTTCTAATCATCTGCTTACTCCTGCATGGTTTGGCTCTGCTGGAACTGTTTTAAGGGCCGGGGATGGTCCATCTTAAAGAACCATATTAGAGTGGTTTTCCTGAGAATTGTCCACCACGCATCCTGTGTTTAAATGCAACAAATACTTCTACACCCTGCCTCAAGTCCAATAGACTGTATTTACTATTAGTTAGTAATAAAGTCTTTATCACTTTTGCTATAAAATATAAATTTAGTGCTCTCTTGCTGTCAATGCTTGTGGTTTAAAAAAAAAAAACATGTTTGCATAAAGGTTGAAAGTCTTCTGAATACTGAAATACTTTGTTTGGGTTAAGTAGAATGCATAAATACATTTGATGATTTATTATGTCCTGGCTTTAAAATCCATTGTAGTAACTATGATTTGACACTGACTCCAACAAGTAGGATTATATAATTTCTAGGGTGAACAACACGCACCAGTCATTCAAAATAGTTGTAAAAGGCAGTGATGGTGCATGGCACCAATAATTTAGTGAAAACAGTTAAAATTTGTTCACCACCGATTAAATCAAAGTAGATGAAACTTACTGTAAAAACGAGTGTTTCCACGCAGAAAAAAAAATGGATCCATTATTTTAACGTACTCCACCATTACAAATATTAAAACAATGTCCGCATAGGTTCACAGAGGCACCACATAAAAACAATCATCTGTAAAATTTGCTAATCTTACAAATCAAACGTAATAGTAAAAGTAATACTAAGACACATTTCACATTTTAATGTCACCTGCTAATCATAGAAGGTCTGCAATTCAGGAACTATAGCAATCTTCTTCATTGATCCAGTTACTTGTTGGACAGCACTTAAAAGTCCTGTGATATGGAACAATAGTCTCAATTGAAAACAGCAGTCTGCGTCCAAAACTCCAAAGTATCCGAGTCCAGACGCAGTAAAATCAGTCATGGAGTGTCTTTATAAACTGGTCTCCACCACTGGAGCAGCAATGACTGATGCTGCAGCTTTTGTGGCCTCTGACGCCAACTGCTGGTCCTGTTTAACACAGATCTCCTGCACCAAAGGTACATTAGACTCCTTCCACTCTCTGAACTTGTGTGAGGTAAGCATCGGGTCCGATAACACCTGCTCTATCGCCAGTAGGTCTGCCTCTTTTGACTGTGCCGGAAAAGAAGAGATCAAAGAAAATGGGAAGAATTAAATAATTGCACAAAGTTCTCAAATTCAATTCACAGGCTAGCTATACTGTAATGGCATAATATAAAATCAAAAGTGTGAAAACAGACTATGAAACAGAGCATGTACCTTTAGGGTGCTGTTGAGAGTCCTGATGAGGTGCAGTTTATCGTTGACAGTCTGATTTTTACAGCGTTTTACAAAGGAGGCCCTGAATTCCCTTTTTGTTGATGGTTTACGATCTCCTATTGGAGAGAGGCTGGCCTCTTTAAGATGAATATACAGCTTCTCCATCTCATCTGAGGTGTTCCCATGATCTGCAACATGATAAGATTCTATTGTATTTTCACCATACACATTACAAAGATTACATTGAGTAACATCAGGTCCTGCAGGGATGAAAGGTTATCAAAGTCACAGAGACGGCAAAATGCATTGGCACCAGAGAGACAGGGTACAAAATATATTAAATATTATCAAATGTACCAGCAAATCCATTAACTATCATATCTCCCTTTGAGCAAAGATGGTACCCAAAGATGTGATTACAAGTGGAAATGATACAGCAGAAATCTGAACCAACCGTGCAAATGTTTTTAAAGAATTAAAGTGATAAAAAAATCACAAACACCCAAAAGGTGTAAAATAAAGTCTTACCTTCCATTTCAGCCCCTGACACGAGCCTCTGTGCCTCCCCCTCCGCAGCAGGGCTTTCCTCATTGGACCCTGTTTCCGGAGAGTCCTGGTGAGACGAGCTCTCCTGGGGGTCATCTTCTTCTTCCGCCTCGTCTTGTGGAGGACGATGTGAGTGTACTTGAGCTGAGCACACCACTGTGCTTTCCCCAGCTGGTGGGGATGCTTGCGAGACCAGGTCTAACCAGGACTGCCGGTGTTTGGCGAGCGAGGAGGTGGAGCTCTGTGATGTCATCGTACTGACAGGCGACGAGAGCGAACCGTTGGCTTCGCTGGGGACTGCTGAGGAGTAGGGGGGAGGAAGGGTACCCTGAAAGACAAATACACAATACAGACGTAATCATCTACCATAAATTAAAAATGGTCCAGGTGAATATGGCACTTTCATTTCATTTATAATGAATTAAAAAATAAAATAACATGACAAACTCCAAAAGAATAAATATAATATAATAAATGAATCGATCTCGCCTAGTTGTGACTGATGGTGCAGTGTTGACTGTTGTAGGAGAGACATGACTGACCTGATGTGTGCTTCCGGGTGGATTGGATGCATCCACGGAGTCCCGCAGGGTTTGTTCAGAGTATGGTGGAGGGGGGATCTCTGTGCTTTCAGCTTCTTCATGGTCACTGGCTTCACTATAACACTCTGTATAGAAGACATACACATACAGTCAGAATTCATTACATGTCCCATATAACCAGAATCCAGAGGTATTTATTTGAATTATTATTTTAGTCCTGAAATCACTAGAAACAATCCTGTTCACATGTCAAGTCAGAAAAGCATTTTTGCTTAGCTGAAAAAAAAACAAAAAAAAAACACTTTTCTAATTTCTAAAAAGTTGTGGATACAAGGATTTCATTCAAGAACAGTAATTGTCATTGGTGCTCACCGGCAGTGTTTTGTTCCTTTGGCTCATATTGAATAGAGGCTAGCCCAAGCTTATTCAACCATCTGGGGGAGAAAAAATAGAATATTCAACTCAATAACATTTGACAAAACAAGACATCACATTTTCAAAAAATACCCGTAGAGAAATAAATGCAGTGTTGAACTTTTATGTGACTTACAAGTTCATCTCCTCGTGGCTCTCAGCAGCAAAATAAAACATCATGACGTGTGGATGGCACGCTTTGAACGCACTGCATTAGGAAAAGTAAAATTCAGATTGTTTCCAGAGTACACACTACTTATCACTGTGTGGGAACATTTCCTGTCATTCAGGTTCCACAATAGATAAAGATGTAGTTCCTTTTAATAATACCATTAACCACCAAGTGGGTGGCTTGTAAAAGCTGAATGAGCTTACTGTTTCTTCTTGCACTCTATGGCTCTGTCAATCATGAAGTTGGCAAGGTCAATGTAGCCTTCAGCCTTTTCTGCCTGCAACACACAGATTGAATAACAATGAGCGTTAAAAAAACAAACCACTTCCTGACAATGACACCCAGCGCTGAATTGCAGTCGGCTACTTCTTCTATTTTCATCTGCCATTGCGATGGCGACATACAGTAAATCTGATTGAAGCCATTTTGCCAGTAACTCATGCATGTCAGTTACGTATGCCTGTATCAGAGTCTGACGGGCTATTAGTGACACCGTCACATTCAGGAAAACACAGTGACACTGCTTGGCGGCTCCTGCAGTGACAGGCTGGTAGGATGACAGCTGTGGTAGAAACAAGAATGACTCATCTGCAGTCCCTGATGCGTCACACTGTGCGCGTGTGTTGAAAAGGATTATTGCTGAATTAACCCAAGTATCAGTTTGACTTGTTGTTTTGTTTGTTTTTTTTCAATACTAATTCAAAAACTACTTTTTTAGGAAATACTAGAACTGAAATGACATGGGATCTGATTTCAATAGATGCACTTTTGCTAAATGCTGCAAATGAGTCGCTTCTGTACTTTAGACATATGTAAATAAAATGCACCATGAAAACTGTGCTGATTTCTATTATTTTAATATAATGATGTACCTTTTTTGTTAGTTTTTCCCCCAAAACCCCTCCAAAAAAGAACAACAAACATTTCCTTTAATAGAAATACCTCCCTTCCCAATATTTTTAATTGTGTGCAGATGCAAACTTAATTGGTTTTAATTCATTGTTTAATGCATCAAACAGAAGTGAATTATAACCAATTTGACAAGAATTATTGCCCGGCAAAAGTGTAATTTTTGGTAATTCAGTGAGTGTGTGCATGTGTGTACATCATAAATGGGTCTCCTGATAAAAGGGTGTTTTACTCACCAGCTGGTTGTTGTACCAGTAGAGAGCCGTCTTCTTTAGCACGAACCAGTACTTTTTCCATTTGATACCCAAAAAGCCTTTGCTCTCTTTCTTCCTGTACAGCCAGCCCTGGTGGTCTGGGTGACCCAGCTCTTTGACCGAGATCCGCCTTCTGCTCATTGTACCATTGCCTGTGAACAGAAAACACATGCACCTGAATGCACTGAGACCTCCTCCCCTTTGTCCACAGAGAAGCAAAGCCACAGTTAAGCGCAAGTATAAAATCATAACAGCCAAAAATATTCCGTTACGAGTCGAAATACGCCACTGTGTTTTGTAAATGACCAAATTAATTCTAAAAATAACACTCAACAACCTATACAGCAACCAGAATTTAACAGTGCTATCCCACTTTCAGTCTACCTTTTCCAGTTATGAATCAGCCAGATACAAAAACTACCCACTCGAGGTTTGCTTTTCAGAAGAACGCAAGACACTGCCACAGGGCTAAAAAAAGGGAAGAACTGGGGTGAATGTCACTGAGCATTGTCAAAAGCCCTCTGTACACACCAATTGCCCTGCCACTTTACGCACGCCCACAGATGGTACAAATTACAGTTGAGGGCACACTTCGACAAATAGATGAGGGTGACAACTTACCTCCTCGAATCTTTTTCTTGGACTTGTGTCGGAGAGAGACCTTTGGGTGGAGAGCGGAGGAGGCAAACGTTAGGTCAGGGAGTCAGAGGCAGTAGATGAAAGGAACGCATTAGCGAGTCTCAGACCCCACGGCTCAGAAGAAGAGGCTGTCTGGAACATCCTGTTTCTCACATCGAGTGTCACATGCATTTTCTCTCTGCTGCTCTATCACTCCACACGCACATTAGCACACCCCCACTGCTGTCTAACATCCTCATCTGAACTTGACTTTCTGTTGTGTGCTTTGTCTCCCTTAACACTCAAATTAAATTACAATACTAAAGTGCAACTAAACTAGACAATAACCAGTTCAGCACCCAGTGGCGTATATGGACCCCTGTTGCTATAATTAATTTATTTTTTTCATCATTAAAAAGGAGAAGCAGAAGTAGTTCCACCATTAAAAATGAGAGCATTTTTCCGTTAATTGCTAGAACAGGGTAACCTCTGCCTGAGTAAATGTCAGACACACAAAAAAGGGAAATAACACTTACAGGGTTGTATTCATCAGCAGCCATTGAAGGGGGCACAGATATGGGGAAGGCAGCCTGTTGAACAAAACCAAAAGATCCAAATTATCCACAGGTTGACAAATGGGAAGAACACGAGCGACTATTTGCTTTAACATGACAAGGGGAAGTGACGTCACGGACGAAACCCACAGACAATGTTTCTCAATTTTTTCAGAGTATAAAAAAACACAACCAAATATGAATTGAAAGTGAGTGGAAAAAGCAGAGTATGGAAAATCGAAACGAAGTCGGGAAAAAAAAGATGATTACTCGAAAAGTTGATGCTCATGAACAACACTGACTGAAAGCTCTTGTTTCACAATGGCCCCAGTCAGCAGTTCAATCTGTGACACATACCTACCTACACTACCGAAGAGTACTGACGATTAAAAAGCTTCTTTTCAGTGTCACACCTCCAAAAAATAGCTTTTTTAGCACAGAGGGAAAAAAAACATGTTGCAATTTATCAAACTAAATGACTAGTGACATGATAGGTATTGAGAAATCCTAGTTGCCATTATGGACTAACTTCCTCTACATACTTAAGTTCCTTATTTGTAAAGTGACAAAGTTGCTTAAAAGCGAGACAAATGGAAAATCACAGAGACACATTTAACACACACAAAACCTTTTTACAACAAGCCATGATACAATACAGCGAAAATCTGGGCACAAAGTCACAGTAATGAAGCACCTAAACCACCCAGTGCACTTCTGTGATTGGAAACATCTGCCCAAGAGTCTAATCATCATGAAACCTTGACATGACACCTTGTCAGAATCAGCGCCGCAAAAGAAAAAACTGTCTTGAGGTGAAGAGATGGAAAAGTACAGGTGGAGGTCTGGTCAAAGGGTGCCATAGTTAAAGTCCTGCTGCAGTTTGCATTCAATCACTCACCACAAACTCAACCTACAAATGTCCCTAGGGAGAATAAAAAAAAGGAGAGGAAGACTCGTACCTTGTACTCTTCACAGATCAGTCCAAACACCACACGCACAGGTAAGTAACGGTATCCTCTGTTACTCTAAGAGCTCTCACAATGACAGCAAACCATTGCTAATAGCTCTAATCTGAACTGTGCATCTGTGTATATGTGTGTGTGTGTGTGTGTGTGTGTGTGTGTGTGTGTGTGTGTGTGTGTGTGTGTGTGTGTGTGTGTGTGTGTGTGTGTGTGTGTGTGTGTGTGTCTTTGTCTTGCACAACACAAATGCATCACGTCTCAGTTTCCGGGCGTTTGTGTTAACTGGCTGCCTGTGGGAGCTACATGATGATCACCACATAAACCACAGTACAAACCTGACTGTGAGGGGTGTGTGTGTATGTTAAGTAAGACAACCAAGTTCATGTTGATTTATTTTTTTTGCAGATTTTTAAAGGTTAAGTGTGATTTTAGTTCCTGGATCCATGCTGAACAAATGTATCTGCAGATTTACATGTAATCTGTGACTGGAGTGAGCATTTACAAGATCAATAAACATACACCTTTCTGGAGCTTCAGTGAGTTCTGCTGTACCAATTAATTTTCTTTTTAAAGGAAGTTCTTCAAAGGTAATAGTATAATGATAATAATGGTAAAAAAAAAAAAAGTGTTACATTTTTGGTTGTGCATGTTGTTGAAATTGTGGTTGGTGCGCCAAATAAAAATGTGAAATAATTATTGAAAACAAAACCAATGTTAATCCTAACGTCACAAATATTAAGTAAAAAATTAAAATTAGTGTAAAAGGCGTGTCTTAAAATAGAACAGCTAACGTTAACGTCAGGGTATACATAGGTAACGCACCTATGGCAGCATCGCATTAGACTCGGTTCGTTTTAACATTTGGAAAACACGTTTTAGGGTAATATTTTACCGCATGTATGAAAATATAAATATTGATATAGCCCACTCAAACGGACTCTCACTAACATTCAAATTTAAGTTTATAAAAGTAAATATAAAACGTTACATCAAAATACTTTAAAAAAAAAACACCCAGTACTCTGGTAACTAGGTAACGTTAGCCGTTGTGTTTGCTCCTCGCGGCTAACTTGCCCAAAGCGTCACCTGCGAATGGATCAGTTTTGGACCATTTTAGACAAAATGTATAAACTAATGTCACTGTACCTGCCACCACAGCCTCAGCGACTGGAGACTAGCCCGAAAGCTCCGCTCAAAGTCTGCCCAAACTTTGACGAGCATGTCGGGAAAGAGAAATCCAGAGAGAGCTCGGCAGGTTTCAGGTGGGTGCAGCGGAACCTCTTTGGGTGTTACCCTCTTTGTTCACCTGAGACAGAGGAACACCCGGGGAACACCCAAAGAGCTCCAAACTCAAGTGACAAAAGAAATGAATTCATTTTTCACTACCCTACTTAGACGCAGCAACACATTTTGAGCTGTTTAGTTGCATCGTTATTGTATTGCAGTTAAGAGAAATAAACAGTTTATCTCACAAAGTCCCCGCCGTTCTCACCCATGACCACTAGGTGTCGCTAAGTTACCGCTGTGTAACAGCCGGTAACATCCACACGAGCCACCATAACAAGGCAGACATTAAACCTTCAGAAGACAGGCACATATGGAGGACTAAGCATGACTCAAGTCTAAATAAATGCAGAAATAAGTAAATACATAAATGGATGAATACATCTATAAATCAATGTATACATAAATAAATAAATAAATGCTTTATTTTTATTTCTACATCTACATCTGACCTACGTTTGTTTATTTCTGTGTCCATGTGTTAATCAGGCAGAAGGCCCCATCTATTCATGCATTTTTAAAGTATTTTTTTCATTTATGTCTGTATTTATTTATTTATTCATTAATTTATTTATTTTTAGTAATTATTTATTCATTTATGTCTGTATTTATTTTTTTATTCATTCATTTATTTATTTTAGTAATTATTTATTCATTTATTTCTGTATTTATTTTGATGCATTTATTTATTCATTCATTTCTGTATTTATTTTTTTATTCATTTATTTTAGTATTCATTCATATATTTCTGTTTTTATTTTGTATTCATTTATTTATTTTAGCATTTTTTAATTTTTTTATTTTAGCATGTATTCATTTATTTCTGTATTTATTTTTTATGCATTTATTTATTCATTCATTTCTGTATTTATTTTTTATTCATTTATTTCTGTTTTTATTTTGTATTCATTTATTTATTTTAGCATTTATTTATTTTAGCAAGTATTCATTTATTTCTGTATTTATTTCAGCATTTATTTAATCATTTATTTTTGTATTTATTTTTTATGCGTTAATTTATTTTTTAAGCATTTATTTTTTAATTTATTTCTGTATTTATTTTTATACATTTATTTATTCCTGTATTTATTTCTGCATTTATTATGACTTAAGTCATGTTTAGTCCTCCACAGACAGGCTTAGCAGATGTACTGGCGAATAAATTAAGGTTTAACTCTTTTTTTTTTACTATTTAATAAATTAACATTTGTGTTTAAATGTCATTAAGTGACACCAGTAGCCTATAATTTAGACTGAACTGAGATTTACAGTTCTAAAAAAGTTATTTGGATAATACAAAACATCTGAAAGGAGTGTGAAGGCCAGAATTCCGCTGTGATTGGTGCTACAATTCACAAAAAACACTGTGCTTTCCTCCAGAAAAAAAGGAGAAAAATCCAAGTCCTGGCCACTCATGGCTCTGGGAGGCTGTGGCCTGGCTATCAACACCATTCACTGAGTCTGTAGCCATAACATCACTGCTCAAGCTGTATCTGTGCAGAAGCTTGGATGTTCTGCTTTCGATGTTGGTCTGTGCTGGGATGGTGGTAAACCAGCAGACACATTCTTGAGTCCTGCATTATTATAGTCTCCATTTCATTTCTGCTTAAATAGACAGGGGCCTCTTCTCTCGTTCCCTTTGCTATTGTACTGCAGCGAGTGGAAGGACTACGACGAGACCCCCCTCCCTTTATATCTCTCACATTCTCACACTGTAGCTTCCTCTCGGCCTCCCCTCCTATTTGTCACCCTATTTCACATCAATATCAAGTAACACCCCCCACCCCCCGAAAAAAAAAAAGTGTAGCCCTTGACATTTCAATTAAATGTGTTCAATTAAACAAGAGATTTTAACACAATTCACACTCTTCTCGTTTCTGCGATGAGAGAAAAAGTCTCAGCATGCCACTTTTGGCTGATTTAAAGGGGCATTCGCTGTGGCTGTGGCTGTGACTGGGTGGAAGTGAGGTAATTTCTCCTGCGACTCATGTCAAAGGCCTGAAGGATTCACGGGAATGCAAATTGGTCACACCATTGTAGCACTCAATCTCCCATCACGATCCATGCTGAGAATTGTCACGGCACTTAGCTAATGCCCCCCACCTCCCCCACCTAGAAACTGTGTGTGTGCGTTTGTGTGTGTGTGTGTGTGTGTGTGTGTGTCGAGAGAGAGAAATGAGAGGGGGGCAAACAGAGTGGCTATTATTCAGCAGGGGAATCTCACACAGGGTAAAGGGGGAAGGGAGCAGGGCTGGAAATGATATCAGATTCTAGCCTGCTCAGTTTGATGGCACTACATGACCCTCGCTTGCCATTGGTAGCAACTGACACTAACAACCCAGTTGCCCTGGCACTGGTTACTGCCTCAGTAAAGATCTCACTACATGTGCTCACTGAGTCATTAGCCTCTAGCTCTATGCTCTAAACGCAGCATTGAATGACAGTTAATGAGGATTTGGTTTTAAATTAGTTTTTGTTTTTAATCTGTGCAGCAGATGTATCCATTTAGGTATAGGCACAAATAAACCAATGAACAAAAGCAGTAAGGTACTCCATTCATTCCCTTTATTTCCTATTATATGCTGACAGGGGTCAAGGTTTTCTTGTTTGGTGCAGCAACAAGCCACCATTGGACCATCAATCTGAGCATATGTGATTTGTTCACATGCCACTACTGACTATGTGGCTAATCCATCTGACCCCTGTGGAGCTGTATCTGCCACTTAGGGATTGACAGGTGCTTGGTACTTTGGCCTCTATGTGTGTGTGAAGAAAGCAAAGAGATCCTAAGTTTACGCTTGTGGTCATTTCATTTCTACATTTGCCACAGCCAATAGCCAATAAATTTCCACTTATAGCGTATTCAATGAGGAACGAGACTCTACAGCCATGCTAGCTGCTCTGCGAGATACTGCTTTGAGCTTAATGCTAATGAATGCACGCTAACATGCTCACATCGACAGCATGCTGTTTAATGTTTACCATGTGTTCACCATCCTAGTGTATTGGGATAGCATGCTAACATTAGCACCAAACAAAGCAAAGCTGGACCTGATGGTATTGTAATCAGTTTTGTAGGTATTGAAATTGATCCTGAGGGCAACATTAATGTGACAGTCCATCCAATAGTTGTTGAGACATTTCCGATCCACATTCAAGACCCGCATGTTGCATTGATGTATGACTCTGGTGGTTTGAATTCGATAGAGTGCAGGAGAGGAGTGTGTATGTTGTCATATCTGGTGTGCCCGTAATTCAGGCTCTCAGTTTCAACTGCTAAGGCGGAAGCCAGCGGCATTCCTCACATTGCACAGTCGCAGTCACTCACAGTGATGTAGCCTCTACAAATGGTTGCGTATACTGTATGACCACATACACATCATTCTTTTGTCAGCAGGATCGATAACGTTTACATTCAGAGTGACCAAACACAGTTTACTTACTGCTTGAGAGAAGGACCAGGATCGTATTTGTGGTTGATTATACCTGTAAGAACATAGCAGAGACAATTAAAGTCAAACTTGTATACGGACCATTAAAGCGGATGTCAAGCAGGAACAGGAAGATTCATCTAGCTGTCATATTTTAGATCAGGCATAAGTTTGTCATGAAAATTTCAAACACATACTTATTGCTTCCCAGCCATGATCTTTATCTATGTCCCAGTCTAGCTCACTTTGATATTGCCTAATCAAAAATAAGATCTAAAGGAGACTGTTTAAGGTTTGGCATTTAGTTGGTGTGCCAGTGGTTCTGATAATGCATTTGGCAACCAGCCACAGCTGCATGGGTAGGCACAAAACTTGTTCCCAATGCTCAAAATACACAATTTACCTCAGCCAGGCCTCACCCTGTAATTTCAGGGTATGAAATCATCTCGGAGTTGTTTATCCTGCCTCTTGATTGCTAACATTTTTGGGGCCCTCCTCCTCCTATCATCCATTAATTCTCATGTCCTCGTCTCCCCCTTAAAGGGAATATTTTATGTTAATTTTCAGGTTCATACTTGTATTTTTCCACAAGAACATGTTTATATGCCTTAATCTTCAAAAAACACATTATTTTTGTCATATTTTCCATCTGAATATACCTGTATTAATCCTCCTCCTTATGCATCCTTCATTGCAGCCTTGGAATGACTGTTGCAGCACTTTCTATCTGTATATAGTATAGTTGTGACATCACAACTGTATGGAAATCTTGACGGCAATCCCAGTCCACTTTTCTTTTTTTAGTGTTTCTAGTCCCTTTAAGTCCGTGCCTCAGACGTGTAGTCTAGTCTGTAGAAGTTTTGTTTAACAGCTGTAAAGCATGTGGAGTGGGATTGTGTTTATATTTGCTCTGACATTATCTGAGTTTTGTTTGACGTATGTTTGACATGTAGGTGTATGATATTTGTTCGATTTGCTCTTACGCTCACATTTTGTTATTGTTATATACTTTTGGTGCATGACACTTTGAAAAATAAATCACCTTACTTGCTAGTTTGCTAAAGGGACTAATTAATTTAATGCAGGTGCTGCAAGACACAGACACACTCAGCTGTCACCCCCCCCCCCCCTTTTTTTTGGAGATAACCAAATTGATGGTTTTGACAAATGACATAGGAATAAAATTGATGCACCATCCCATTTTATCCTTTGTCATGAGGAACAAACGGTTGTTTTTTTATGGATTAACAAGCCAAAATTAATATGACACTTGATTAAATCCACCGTCAATCAAATTCCATTGCCTGCGTCAGTGTCACATGTTTATAAACCTCCAACGCTGAGTCATCTGGTTATCTGTAAGCTTTACAATAGCATGTCTCCATATATTCTAAATGTGAGTAATGTGTTTTGATCGAGCATGCGACAATCCGGATGCCATGTGTTTGTGTGCGGCTCTTAAAATAGAAAAGCCTGGGATGGCGGGGGTATTGTGCAAGGCGTTTAATCATCGATCACAGTGTTAATGTGGGGAGTCTCCTCAGGTCCTACATCCAAGACCAAAGGAGACACAGGGGCCACGGATGCGGAGAAAGAGGAACAGAAATCCTCTGATGTCGTCATGTTTCGCAGTAGGATGGGGTTATTTATAGTCGGAAGCGTGGAAGAATCACGATTTGTCATAGCAGTGACATTTCTAAAGATTCTCCAGTGTGTGAATGTGTTTTGGGGGTGGATGGCAAGCAATGGATGGAGACATTGGTGTGTGGGAAATGTATCTGGCATATTGGAGGCCCTGAGAGATGTCTCAAAAAACACAAAAATAGAATTTATTAATAAGGTCTGGATTGATTTAGCATTTGAAAGGAGTGAAAAGGTTGGCACTGCTCCAACAAAATTACCATCATTTATCTCCAGAGGTTTGATAAAGTTGAGATTTGCCTACTCAATTTCAATTCTTTAAGCATTGCTCACAGCAAATATTTAAACTATTTTCTCTGATTAGATAGGGAAATCTAATAGGGAATAATTATTGTTTCTTTGTTTAATTTTTCAAAGAAGAGCAGCGATACTGTGCAAGAGATCCATTCTAACCATGTTATTCTGTTCCTGAAAGCCACACGCACAAATCAACTAATATTAAGTAATAATATTCATTAATACGCTACCATTAAACAATCTATATACTATCACACCTGGATAGTGGTGGTTTTTGCCTGTCTCTCTGTGCCCTGTATGAATGTCAGCCTGATTATCTATGGTACGTTTTCATAAAAGAAGCCCACCCACCCGGCACCCCATGGCTTGTTTTGTAAAGATTCCACAGCCTGCTTACTATCCCTCCCTGTTGGAAAATTAGACCCACCCTGTTCTTGTGTTTTTCATTTGACCTACAGACTACGCAGTACTGTGTGTATATGTGCGTGTGGGATGAAGTGAGGAACTCACCGGTTGAGGAAGTCACTGCTAGAGTGCCAGTCGGGTCCCTGTGATACATAAAGATGTAAGTGTTAACGCATGTTGGAGATGGAGTCAACTATTCTGGTATAGTTGCTCTGAAAGACCCAGTTCGATTGAGATATACTAACATACACTCAAAGTTCATTTTAAGATTATTTTTGTTTTTGCTTATAGTCAACATCCAACATTTGTCTTTATGTGGCAATCCCTAAATGTTCACTGTAAAACTGCAGCATCTTATCTTGTAGGCAGCTAAATTAAAATTATATTAATAGCTTGTGGCCTAAAAAGTTCCATTACAAACTACTGTTTGCTAATTCTGTGTCATAGCAAAATGCAAGTCCTCTCCAGGATCGCATCAAAACATTCCTTCGTCTCAGTCTGTGATCAGATAATCAAAAAATATTGTACATGCAGAATCGATCAATAAATAATTCAGCTCTTCATTCCCATGTGAGCATTTGTGATATGCAGTCATAACATGTTAGTGGTTAGCAAACTAAGCAGTGGGTTAAACAGATTGCAGGTAGTATTTAGGCAGACCACAGATTTTCAGAAAGTGCAAATTAGAGAGGACCGCAGGCGACTATAGCTTGGCGAGCATAGGCAGAGTGAGACACAGGGAAGAAGAAGAAGAAGTGATAAGAAAAGACTCAATCAGTAGATCCATGCACAAAGAACCATAGGCCAAGGGAGAAAGAGGTGAGAGCGGTTGGTCATTCAGTCGGGTCTTCAGTTCCGTGATGAAAGCTGCCGATCCTTCCCAGGCAAACACCTCCACAAATCTATGAAAATAGCAAAAGCTGCAGTAACCCTAACCTGGCTTTTAAATGTTTAAAAGGCAACATATGTGCGAGAAAACGATCCCCTGATGGAAGACCTGCTTTGACCATATGGTCACCCAGCTGGAATTTAAAGTTCATCAAAGAGGGAAGTAGTTGCATAACCATCACCATCTGAGACACAGAGAAAAGGTAACTTGACATTAGCTATCCTCTTTCACTGCATGCTTAAAAAACAGAAGAAGGGTTCAACTCAAAGGTCAAAGCAGGTTAGAGAGCCAGCCGGCTCATTAGTTTGGTCCTGTATTCAGTGGAAGTTAATGGTGACTAAAGCTGCCCTTCACTGAGAGATTGTTATAATAAAATATGTCATTGTGGGTATGTAAAACAGCAACACGCTACATTATAGTTACACATTAAGCAGTTATTCCACACCCAATGGTAAAATAAAGACAATACAAAAGATCACTGACATGAACTGCAATTTTTAATAATAAAACGCTATTCAAAACTTACAAAAGGCAGATAAAGCAACAATAGACACTTCTTCCCTGTATTTTCTTAAATAATACTGTAATACCGTCTCTTATGTTCTGTGAGCTAATAGAAAGCCATTTGACCAGAGTGTCCTTAAAGATTGGTTCAAAAACACTGGCTTAAAGAGACCATTTATTACTGTCAACCAGCAGTATGTATAGGCCCTTTAGGTGGATAATTGCAGAGTAAACTGAAACACAGGCTATACAAGTTTACTGAATTGAGTGCATAGCTTTAAAACCAGCACAAATATTTGCTAGTGGCAAGATATAAACGATCTCTTAACAACTGATGCAGCATTGTCACCTAAAGTGACTATAAAAATCTCTCTGAAGTATATGCATAGCTTACAAGAGGCAACCTTTGGTAGATGGTAATGTGACTAACTGATCACAAAAGTGTCATTTCAGAGAGAAAACATTTATAGTGAAAGCACAGTTATATAACTTACTTATGCAAATAAAACAAAATAAGCAGATAGCTGTAGTGACGTCAAGCAAGTCTTCTGAAGTGTTAAATAATGGTACCAGAGAGCATTTCAACTGAAACATGACAGCTTAATATGTACAGAGGAGTCCACAGACAGCACACAAGGTGTGTCCTAAACCTGAACGAAATGTATCTTCTTGAGGCAGTGATGGGACTTGTAGTCAGAAACGAAGAGGGTTGTGGGCAGTGTTAAAGGGGTGATGATGTAATGTAGTGAGTACTACAACAGCGAGTTTGGTTGAGGAGTAGTAGTGGGTAGTACTAGTAACACCAGGGAAATATGGAGGTTTGGGGGGGAGGAGTGTGAGAAAGCCCAAAGCTGCTAAAAAAACAGCTGGACGTTAAAAATCAAAGGCACTGAGATAGGACAAAAGACAGGAACAGGAAGCCCCGGACAGGAAGCGCATCATCAGTGAGTCAATAGCTTAAGCCGCGTGATCCAACTGACCAGTAGTGAGCGTTCTGCCGTTGCACGCTTGTTGACGGGGCCTACGGGGGCCTTTTTGATGTCCTCCTGGTAGGGGATGGTGGCGCTGTTGTGGAGGTCTGAGTTGGAGTAGTAGCGGCTACCCCTGATGTGGTCCACTCTGACAAGGTGGCGTTCCCCTGCAGGCCTGTAGGGTGGAGACACTGAGGGGACCTCCTCTGCTATGGTGGGGATCCTCTCATTGCTCAGGTATCTGTACAGGAGGTCTTCACCTGAGGCAGAGAGACAATGACAAGTCAGCTTCTAGCTCTTCTGGTCTTCGTTTTAAATCTTCATTCAGACAAGAGCAGTATGCAACAAGATCAGCAGCAATGTTAATGCTTAAAGGTTAGTCAGAAACTTTGGGAAATACAACATGAATATGTAATAATCTTGATTCTAGCCTCATGTTTATCTTATGTTATTCAGACTCTTGACAAGTGACAGTGTAGTGTGTTCTGTTTCACCTGTGTGAAAGTGAAAGCATGCTTGTTTACCTTTCCGTCCCTGTGCCCAGGGCTTAGCATAGGGATCTACCACTCCGACACAGGTGTCTGCTGGCATAGAGAGGGGTCGGGGCTTCCCTAGAGACAAGAGTTTAATATAATAAGAGAATTTAGTATCATATTGTTTCAGTATCCACTGGTGGAATGTTTCCTGAAAGAGAAATGACTGACCACGCGAGGACCTGTGCTCCCTCATTCTGGGCTGGATCACGTTGGCCTCGATGGGACAGCCGGTGCTCAGCTTGTCATAATCTGCGATGGTGCAGCGTCTTCTGCTCTCCTGGTCCAGATAGGAGTTGGGTGACTCAGAGCCCTTTGGTCTTTTACTAATGCTGCAGAAGGACTCTGTCCTTCCCTCCCTGCGTGGAGAAACATGTAGTTATTACAACACATCCCACTCCACAGTTTACAGTATAACACAGTATAACACTACTAGAATGATTTGTAAGCAAATGTTTTGTTGCTCCAGTAAAATAAAGATGAAAGGCTACAAACTTCAGAAAAAAAAATTCAGTCTTTTGCATTTTAAGTGAATGTGACCATATTCTGTCATCTTCCTGGAGGTGGAAGATGAAACAGCGGTTGCATAAGGACTATGGTGGGACTGGTGGGAGCAGAGTGGGCTGAAAATGAGCAGAACAGAATGTGCAGTAGGAGGGGAGGGAGAGAGGGAGGCAATCACGGGTCTTGGACACACTCTGATGTGAGGTGAGGCCAATATGGCTAGGCTGACTAGGGCTTGGCATTGATCAATGCAGGGTGGCAATTGGTTGAGTTGTTTTACCGCTTTTTTCTTATGCTTCAACTTGTTGAAAACATAACCTCATATTCTAATAACCTTGGCATATGAAATGTGACAGCTCACCGCGGGGTGTAGGGCATTGGAGGAGGAGGAGGGATGTACAAGTTCAGGATGGCCGGCTTCTCTTTTTTGGTCGATCCGTTGGCTGAGCCGCAGGGGGACTGGGTTCTGATCAAGGAGGAATTGTTCTGAAAATACACCACAATTTATCAATATCAGTTTACTGTTATAAACAAATAAAGTCACTGCTTTCTGTTTCTTAAGACTAAATATGACTTGCTGGCAACTGGGAGGAGTTTACCACATGTGGTGAGACATTTAAGTGCTTGTGTGCGTCTCCTTGAGTATAAACCGTCTTGTTTGAGGCATGGAAAGATTGTAAGTGAAGTCCAAAATAGCCCGCGAGACATGTACTTAAAACTGTACTCATTTACCACAGTTATGTTTCCCAACACTCAACAACACCGTGCCCTTGACTAGACGTACAACTCTTATTTACGGCCATTCTCATCAGACCTAAATGACGTCTGATGATAAAGTGCCCTTTGTATGTAGATGTGCTGTATTAATGACAAACTAAACATCCGATTTGGGATCTTGTGAATCATTCCCCTGCTGTTCTTTTTTCTAAATAACTCCCATGTGTACAAATTATACAGTATTATAAAGCCTGTGTCATTCTTTCTTGAATCAGGGTGCATGATTTGTCTCTGCCTCCTGGAGCCTTATTATCTCAGATAAACTGAGATGTCTAACTCTGATACCCTGACTACTTGTTAAAACAAGATGCTGGCGATGATGTTGACATGGGCCACCTTTGTGTTGAGAGGCTCTTTGTTTTGAGAAACCCATTCTTATCTGATATCTTCTCATCTTGCCTTCCCAGGCTATAAAACAGGCTACGCATGATAAGACGAATTTGGTAGTCTTAGTTTACAATGGACTTATTGTCTCATGATCACTTAAAGGGGACTCAGGTGCAGAGATGTGGTTAAAAGCTAAGCTACGCCTAATGTGTTCACAAGCAAATTGCATTACAGTCACATAACCTTATTAGCACAATATCAGCTACCCCTGTCCTTTCTTTGAACAACAGACCTTTGTGGTGTTTGTTCTTGAAAAAAAAGAGTATTAACCCAAATAACATGAATTATCTTAAGTTCAATTGTCTTCTTTTGACAGCAACATCTCGGCAATTTCTTTTTAATAAATCAGATACAATCTAACTAGACCAACACTTTAGGCTGGCAGCTGTATGTTTTAGACTGAATGGCATCAATGGACTTTGTTTTCCTCTGATGCGCATGAAGAAAAAACTCACTGTTGTATTCAATTCAGCCGGCAGCACTTTCAGAGTGGCTCTGTGACACGTGTCTGAACTTGCTGTTTTAGAACCAACTCCCTAAAAAGCTGATAATTGGTTGACAATGACTAGACGCAGAGGCTTTTGTTGATCTTCTGTAATGAAAGGAAGATGTGTGTGTGAGTTTGTGGGCATGTACCTGTTGTACTGGGGGCTTCCAGCGCATGTTCTTGAGTGGGGCGGGGGTAAAACCTGTTGTGCCTGTGGGCCTCTTCTTAAGGAGTAGAACAACACCTTTGGGGTCCTCCCTCAGTTTCACAACCAGGTTTTTCAGCTGCCAGCCGACCTGGTTAACAGAAGTAGAACAAACACAAGAACACACACTTTATTAATATGCCATTAACATTTATAGTGTGTGCTCAAGTTGAAAATATGTATGGTTAAATATGTACATATGACAGGACCAAAAAAGGGTATCTACCACTGTCTGCTGGTTGACCTGGATCACCTCATCACCAGCATGGATCTTCCTGGTCAGGTCTGCAGGGGACTAAAGAACAAACAAAATAAAGGTCAAAGCCTGATAAACCACTTTTATAAAGCACTGACACTTGTTGCTATCACCTTGTTGAAATTGGAGCTATTTTGCCACTCCTGTCTGCCTTTGAAATTCTCTATTCAAACAGCATATATCTGATGAACAAACACTCTGAGTTCAATTCGTGAGAAAACAAACACTCTCTGTGAGTATGAATATCGCTTGTATTGTTTTTTTTTGTGTCACACGGATGTCAAACTGGATTAACTAGTCATTATTGGTGATGATTCAGGTCCTGATTCACAATTAAGGACCGGAATCGTGAGGATCCAACCGTGGCAGTGATGCTGGTGTATTAGTCACTGACTTACTGATTTGTCTCAGTGTGGGGAAAGGTTGGACTTATTTTTGTGGAGGCTGCTCACAAACAATTCCCTTAACAGATGAGCAGTTGTTACCTCCTTCAGATAATTCAGTGTGCCCTCAGTAGAGGAGAAGGAGAATGAGGAAGATGAGAGTAAGGTGTTCTTTTTAACCAATATGAGAAGCTTGTTCTTAACATTCAGGTGCCATAAGCTTTTCATATAAAATGAGACAAACAAAGACATATAATGGGCAGCGAATTAAATGGCCAACTGCTTCATTCTGGACTACAGCAGTCAATCTCACTGTATTTTCATAGTTTAAAACACTTCCAGCATGGAAAGGGGCCTAATGTATTCTTGTGGTCAGCATATTGTCATACTTACATGTTCTGTGGTTCCTGTGATGACATGTAACCCATCGTAGGTAGACTTGATGTACATCCCCTAGGGTAAAAAGAAAACCCACAAGATTTTTTTTTAGAAAAAATCGAATATTCCCAGCGGGAGAGAAATGTATAACAGAGATGTCAGGGTCACAATTTGAAACACATTGCGGAAAATTCCTGGCATGCAAACCCAGAAGGCAGACGTTTGGTTTAGGGCTGGGGGAAAAAAAATCTTCCAGCATTCCTTACCAGACCCTCTCCTGGTTTGATATCATTCAGCTGGACTTCCTCTAAGCAGGCCGACTGGCTCATCAGGGGGTCCGAGGTGGTTCTCACTGTCTGGTCACAGATGCTGTTCAAAATCTTAGACTGCGGAGAAAAAGGCAAATGAAAATGCATCAGTGGATAAAATAAGAAGCACAAGACTCTAATAAACGTCTGACAGTGAAGACAAGCAGTGCGCTAAATCCTCTAATGGTGCATTGTGCCATTAATAACCACTGTGTGTTGTACAGGTTAAATGAAGTCAGGTTACACTGCTATTTGTGATACGGATCACACATAGACCTTATCCTTCATCAGTCAGTTGTCTTACTCCCTGTGTACATGCCTCTGTGTGTATGTCCATGTTTAGTGCAAAGCTTAATGGGCTAAAAGGGACCATTAGTGTGCTATAAACTGCACGTATCAATGCGCACGCGCACACACACGCACACACTGTCATTGTCATCATTAGAGGGGTCTTTTCTGTGACGCTGCTTCTCAGGCACATGAATTTTGTTGTGAACACATGGTGTAAACTTTATGTAGGGGTGAGCATGAAACAAAGAAAATAGCAAAGAGAAACTTGGCTTTAATGTGGACTTCACTTGGGTTGTCTGAGAGAGGGAGACAGAGTGCTAGAGGAAGCCCTGTATTAGCCCAAGGGTTCTGGAGATTGTCATGAACAGGAAACACTGATGGATGACTGGGGCGTATAAGCGCCGCCTCCTCTGCTGGCAATCCTATAGACCCGTCTGCTCTATTCTCTCAGAAAAAGGACCTTGCTTCTGAGAGCATGTCACACAATCTCTATGTAAAAAAAGACATTTCCCCAAATGATTTACCAGACATTTCCCCCCTATTATAAAGGGAATCAATAAAAAGAAACAAAGAGAAGAGATACAGCATACTTACAACTTCCAGGATCTTCTCTTCCATCTCGTAAACACTGCAGTCCTGTTACACAGAAGACAGTGATGACAGATTAGGCTTGTGAGCAGTAAACAACATGGAAGAGGGAAAGCTTATTCAATGACTAGAGAGAGGAAAAAGTATAGGGGTTGGGTAAGTACGATATAATCTGCATTACAGATATAGAACTGAGAAAAATGGAGAACAGCCTCAAATAAACAGCTTTTACATTTAAATTACCTCTCTGCCTAAATTCTGGGGGAGCTATAATTGCATAATGCCTGGTATGGTTCAGTAAACTAGATTGAAAATACCATACTAAAAGTCATATAGTAACAATGTGCAGATGACATGTGGGGAAACATCATCATGTAATGATGTTCAGAAAGTCCTTGTCAAAATAATGCCCTGGTTTTCAGCAAAAATTTGGATGCATCACTGCTTTCTATAGATGAGAGTGGGTGGGCTAGTGGAGGCTGGAAGTCGAATAAGACACAGTAGCTGAGAGCAGGGTTGTTTGGGGTGCGGAACCAACAATAAAATCTGCAAAGTCAGCTGGGAGACTGACCATCGTCCCCTCCAAGTCTCCCAACACAGCACTGATGGACTGCAGCTGGACTGGCCACAGCTGAGGCAACAGCCTCCCCTGGCAACTGTGTTGTTGGCAGTGAGGGCCCCTGCTTAGGCCGGGGGGTTCACACTGCATGTGTGGGGGCCCTGTCTGTTTATGAAATTGTCTTTGTGCAGGGAATGCCCCAAGGAAAGCCATACATCAACTCACAGGTGAAATGCTTCCGTCAAACTAGAGAGCACAGAGAATCAACTTAAACAGGCCTCTTATGTCTGGAGCACTCACAAGCTGCAAGCCTTTGTCAACGCAAAATAAAGGGATACTGGTGTTGTGGCCCTTACAGTATTAGTGACATGCACAGGCATGTGCGGCGTGCCATATACAGAGGAAGCTCTGTTGCTCTTTGTAAATCCATTGTGCAGACAGCGAAAGGGGGTCGAGAGAGTTTTTCCATATTTCCATAGCTTGCACATTCCACTGGGCTAAAGGGGAGTGCCTGTTTTTCAAACACATTTGGCTTGTCATACTGTTAGTTTGTTTGCATTGACAAAATTTGAATGGCTGTCTGTGGCCGTGAGCGATGGCTTCACATCAAAGCAGAGTACTTCCTAGGCTCCTTAAATATTGTTTTTGATCTGTGTAAGAGTGCCTGTTTGAAGGACTACGCTCTTCTGGTAAAGTAATAAACCTATATCCCTTACATCAGGGACATGAAAAGCCAATATAAACATTAAGCAGGAAAAAACAATCATAATAGGTTTCATTTGACATATACTGGTCCCAAACTCATGTTTTCCTACCATATATTTTCTTAAGTCAGCCAAAAACAGATGGTGGTTTCAGAAAGAATTTGGCTATGCATGCGTAAACATGTAACTGCATATTTCTCTGGCCCATGTTTGGATGACTACACTGTTGACTGAGCCAAGAGGGATGAGCTAAAAATACAGATTTCAATGTTAAGAGGTCGTCCAACAAAATAGTATCATTATGTACTGCAGACACGGCTTGGCATATCTTCCATCAGGCCTCAACATTTATGGAACTTTTCTCTTGTTTCATAGTACCATCAAATCACGTCAATATAATATTGCAGACAATCCTTGTAAGATCTGTTCATGATATCTAAATGAATCCCATACCATTGTCAAAACCAAAGTCCTCCTTGTAGTCAGATTGTAACAAAGCGCTGAGAGAGGCTGAGGGACAATTCCCTGGGTGTACTGAGCCCTCACATTATGGACTTGATCCCACAGCCGGTGTGGATCAGATGACTCCATGTGTACCACTGCTCTCTGTGCCTTTGATCTGCCACCGGAGTGGATGTGCATGGTCGAGCAATGAAGTGGCTGAGAAAGAGGAAGGCTCGCAGAAACCTGCTGCCTCTACACTGGAGCATAATAAAGGCCAACCTTCTAACTTCCTGTTATTCATAAGGAATCAACATATGATGGATGCATTTCTTAAGGTTTTGTGTGTTTGGCCTGCATAATTTTTTGTGCTAAAAATTGAGATATAAACTTCATATCTAAGCCAATAATTCAGGAGTGGGATGGACGGATAAAAGACACAGGGGATTGATGAAAAATGCATTCTTTTAAAGAGAATGACCTCCACACTGACGGGTCAGCCAAGATGGGTGATGCGTTCACAGTTTTATGGCCATGTCCCATTGTGTGTGTACACACAGGCTTCATTCAGGCAGAACACATAAATTATGTGATCTGAAAAGCCCTAATTCTTGGCTGAAGTTCATGAACGAGCTGGGCAAACCTCATGCCATCCTCCCCCATCATAAAACTAATCACTGTGGCAGTCTCCTGTGCAGCCTATTTTATTAACCAAAAGCCCATACTCTAGCCTCCAACAAAGGGACTCTAAACGGTCCAAAGACATAAGAAAGGAGAGCCTTCTAACTCTGCGTCAGTTTAGATACTTAAATGATGTGATGGGTTAGAAATAAGCCTCCTCGTCGTTGAGAACCAAACTGTATCCCTTCTCCAGAAAACTTACCAGTCTTACAAGACTCTTTCAGCACCTATTTGGAGTTTATTCTTCACCGTAACCTCTCCACTTGACATAGCAGTGTGGGAAATGTATACCCCCACTTCTCCTGGATGACCATGACCGAGACACCCACAGTAAATCACCAGAGGCGCTGAAATCCCAGACTGTGGCGAGGAAATAGGCACTCTGGGAAAGGAATTTATTTTGATGCAATAACCCTCAAAAAAATGACACCTGCAGTCCCACCAGCCATTTTCATTGGCAGTGTAAAATGAGTGCTTAGTGGGATTTGCTCAAGTCAAGCTTTAGAGAGAACATTGTACATACAAGCTCATGGCTTAGATATCCAAAAAAGGCCACTCAACAGCTCCCTACCTTTGTTTAAGACATATGTATGACCAACCATATACAGTGGACGTAGGCTGATGCTCTGTTTTAAACGTTAGCCATCTATCTGGCAGTCAAAATGACCATCTCCTCATCTCTGCATTAAACCAACACACAGGAAGCGCTTTCAGACAGTTTGGTCTCCCACTGCGAAAATCTCGGAGAAGCAAAAACAGGAACCACATGGCTGAAGGAGTACGGCAGCCTGGGGAATGTTGGCAGCCACCTTTAAACGAGCTCCAGCGGGTTTTATGAAACTCAAAACACAAAAGCGACGGTTACCATTAAACGTCCCCACACTAAGGGGGGGCTCCTCATTAGCCAGCATGAGTAGGAAAAGATCCCAAGAAAAACATCAGCATTTGCAATAATGTGCTCAGACTGCTGGCTTCAGGCTTGTGTCATGGCTGCCAGACCACATTTCCCATAACTCTCTTCTCCTTCGCCATATCTTGCGTGTTTTTGTCCCCGGGCTGGTATGTGCTCATTGGAAAAACATATTGTGTGCGTGTCTGCGTTTCCCAGGAGCTAGATACACGTGTGCTGCTGAGCTAACTAGCGTGCAGACCTGTTGAACTGTGGTGGTGAGCTCCAGGCACAGCTGAATGATCTTGTTCTTGGTGGCTGTGAAGTCACTGATCCCTGTAAGGGGCGTCCTGCAGGCAGACAAAGATGGAAAGGGAGAACATTATAAACCCGTGTGGGCCTGCAGAGTTGGGTTGAGATTTACTCAGTCATTCAAATTGCATTCATGGCCGCAGAATTTTAAAATCAAAGCCTATGACATCAATTTTCTGATATTTATTCACTTGTACACCTTAAAAGAACACCCATTAAGTCTATCTTCACAAAGACAATAATATTCAGTTTTGATTGACACTGTCAGAGAGGTATTAATTTCATGTTTATTACAGAATTTCCAGTGGTGTTGAAGTGCACAGCAATATACTGAGAAGTGTTTCTGATATTTCACCCACCCCATTTACAAACATGAGGAAGGAAGAATATTGGAAACACATTTCAATATAATGCAGTCCTGTGCAGCACCACTACTAACTGTGACTTCAGTAATAAGCATGTAGTTGGATAAATACCCCTCACTATTGTAAGCTTCATTAAGGTGAAGAATGTCTCTGTTGAAGTCAGCTATAAGCTGCTAAAACTATACCTTTAGAATAGAATTAGTGAACCTTGCTGATTGCTGTGTTTGGGTGACTGGCCACAGACAGACTTGGCCGTAACTCAAGAATGTCACCTTCCTGGCGCCATTTTATCTCCTTTTGTGCCCATTTCCCCCCTAAATCCATCTGAAACATAAATATATGAACTCTAAAATAGCTACCGAAACATCAGCCCCAAACCCTCAAATCAGTCCTTCAAATATCAGCGTGGCTCATCGTACGAAATTATGAAGAAAACCTTTAGAAAGAGCAATCAAGTAAATACAAGATTATTAAACCTGGTCTGCATCCTATATCTTATATATATCATATATCCACAAATCCATTCATATATTGATTCCACTGTCTAAAGTGCTCTGGTAGAACTATTATTCCTACTATGGTCTGACAGTCATATCATAACACTAAATTGAAAGTTAAGTAAATTTCAAAATAAAATGTATAAATGTGAACTAGACCGATGGAATTTTAGCACAGCACTTTTTAAACACTGTTATACTGCTCTCATCGCATCATGGCAACTACCATTTAAATCATGACATCATCTTACCCGCTTCAGCCAAGCATGCCACAAAAAGAGGAGCTTAATTTCCACCAGCGAACACTTAATCCTGGCAACCTGCTTAATATGCTGTGCTTTATGGTGTGATGTAGAGCAGGTCACCGGCAGAGCACAAGGACTCTGCCAGCTCCAGTGTTAAAGCTCACAGGGTGTTGTATTTCTGCTTTAAAACTGTATTGTTACCTTGGCCAACAGCATGGATATGTGCGATGGCTCCTTTGCATTCCTACACTAGGTATACAACTTAGATTTCTCTATGTGTATGTGCAACAGTGGTCTTATGGCAGCCTTTCTGATATCTGGTCGGACTCAGAGTGCACAGGTGGGTGGGTGATGGTAAAAAAAAAAGTTCACCTGTCAAGCCAAGCCAGCAGGCTCTTTGCAGCGCCGATCAGCTCCACCACAGATGTGAGGAAGTCATTGGGTGGCTTTCGTGAGATGCTGCCATCATACGCAGGGCTTTTCCTGCGGTCAGAGGTGGCCATGTGTAAACTGTTGGTGGCGGCTCGCATCCTCACAACCAGGTTCTTCAAGTTGTCTGTCTCTACCCCATAGTTCTGAAACAGTAAATCAATACACAATTAACTACAAACAAAAATGAAAAAGAAAAGCACACTTATGAATGATTGAATATGAAATTATTTTAATTGCCAATAAAACTAAAGATCAAAGCGAACAAGCCTTCAAAGGTCTAGACCTGGGAGGTACTTGCTTTTTAATTATTTTTTTTAATAAAACAGTGAAGTCAAATTTTTAGCAACATGTTGTTTCATGTACAAAAAAAGAGCTGTGATCATTTCTTCGACATATATGATTTAAGTGCACTGGTCTATGAGGAGAGCTCAGGCATGTAATTTCCCCTCCAGTCTCCAGGTTTGTTCCAGGGCGTGCAGGGAGGGTTTGCATGTGCCATCACCTGATTCCTACCAAGTGGGGCAAATTTTGCATTCTTGAGCCTCGGTTGTTTCGTGCTTTTGCATTCCTCCAGTTTATAGGTTATTCACGTGCACAAAGCAGCGGGACACTGTGCCTTCAAGGGTCACTAAGTACACTGCAGACCTAGCTATGAAGTGAACTACTGCAGGGTACTGAGCTGCAACGGCATGCACATTTTTTTTCTTGCATCTGAGACTGAGCATAAGCACCTGTCAAATATTTGAAAGAGCTTGTTTTAAAGTCTTTGCATTGTTTTGACTGAGCAAATGGGTTTGGGAATAACGTGTTGGTTAAAGGCAAGCAGAAAAAGGGTAGCCTGGCTGCTGTCCTGGTAAATATCAGCTTACATGGTGTTGCATCGCTGCCAGGAATGCTGCTGTATGTGTGATGTGCCAGTAGCTAAATATGCTTAGCAAGGAGTAAAACAGCCCATGTTTTGGGAACAACAGGGGAGATCTGCAAATGGTTAGTGTCTACTTTTATTCCACAGCCTCTCTCCAACATGAGCTCAAAAAACATACAAATCATTTCACTCATGTCAGTCCTCAAGGAGTCACTGGAATAACCGGACTAGTCAAACAGTAGCTGTAGACACCCTCACTCATGGCATGACAGGAAATGAATTGTTGAAACATCATAAAAGCTAAGCAAACGTACTCACGGGATAAACAGAGGAGAAAAATATATATATTTTAATGATTTGTTTTTTCATTCAGTCATCCACATGGGGAAAGTGGAACTGTAGCACAAAGGCAGTGCAAGTGTTTTCCAGATCAAACGTCTCTTCTGGCTTTTTCATTAGCAGGCTAATCACACAGTAACAGCAGCTCTAACTGGCCCCACAGATGTCCAGCGAGCTTTTGTCCCGTACTGCCAACTGAGCTAAAAAAAACATGTTTGAGCAAAATCTGTAGTTACAGTAAATACAATTTCTCATTCTCATAACTACATTTCAAGCCTAATTTACATTCCTTCAGTGCCTTTTTACAGACGTGCAGTTAATCTAGAAACAAGAAGGCATACATTTTCTTTTGTGTAGGCTCTAGTTGGGGCTCTTTGAAGGGACTATATTCTGGTATAAGTGTCTTCGGGAGAAATGGAGAACGGCTATCACAACACAATGTTTCCTGCCATCGCCTCAGGCATTGCATGGATCTGACTCGACTATAAAAGATACAAATGCCTGTGTGGATGTGTATCTGTTGCTATAATGTGCCATCTAAGGTTAAGTGTTACATTATATCTTGGGTCAGATTTTACCTAGACAATGGTAAAATACATTTATAGCTGCTCTGCAGCTCATGACGAGGTCAGATGATCTGTCATATACTGTATGTCCAATAACTGCAGTGGAGAAAGCTAATGTGTGTGTGAATATCATATGGTGCTGGTCTGACGGTGGGTCGCTGGGGTCTGAGAAGAACTAAAGAAGTGTTGGGTTTCAACATTCACTCTGCAGAAGACATCATGGCTCAGAGAAGTGCAGCAAAATGAAATGAAATGTTCTGTCTTTGTCCCTAGACAGCAGTTTGCTCTTCATAGCTTTTGGGTGGAAGCATGAGTATGAATGTTTCCTAAAAGGGCTGTGAAGTTATACGATAGGCCATTGGTCATCATCATTTAGGTTTGAAACTGCTAACAGGACAGCTAAGGTTCCTCATATATGAAAGCTGGAATCCTTATAATGTGTGCACATGCTCAAACGTTTAAAATTCAAGAGAAAAGCTTAGTAGCAAAGTGTCTGAAAGACAAATGTGACTGCAGAAGCAGGAAGTTGTCTGACCTAATGATAAACAAAAAGAGAGAAAGTGGGGGGGAAGAGTGAGGGAGTTTGTGGGGGTTTCGGGTGCTGGTAGCCTGTATTCCTGTCGGTAGTATTGACCTTGCCGCAGCTAATTGAATCGGGGGCCTCACTTCCTCCCACAGGACCTGTGGAAATCCCTAACAGACAAAAAGCATCGAGCTGGACTGCTTCAGTGGGAGGCAAAAGGTTGCTGAGAGTCCAACTTTCCTGGCAAAAAAAAATTCCAAGGGACAAAGATGGAGGGTCAAAATACAGTGTGCTAAATTCTTTGGTAATAAATTGCATATGACTAAACTAAACTAACAGCGCACTTTGAAGGGAAAATGTTCACATGCAGAGTTTTCTTAAAATAACAAAACCATGCTGAGGAAGCACTCTGGAGGCCAAATGTATGGAGCTGCTCAAGGAGAAAATTACTTGAGATTTCACTACCATGATGTCATGGTGAAACAAAGAATCTGGGCCTGATTACTGTGATTGTAAAAAAAAAAGTTATGGACCACAGGATGTACCATATGGTGCATATTCTATGATGAGTAAATCTATCATAACAGAAAAGGCACCCATGTATGTGCCAAGTGCTTCCAGGTGTCCACTTCCACTAATAACAGGTAAAGAAGATACTGTTAAAAGGTAAAGGACAAGTTGCATATATTTGCTTTTTGCAGAATGAGTGTATTGATTGAGTGAAAGTTGGGTATAAGGGAAGGGATTAATCAATTCTGAATGCCCCTACCCTCTACATTGTCTGGTCTTGAAAATATATTCCAGCATAGACTTCAAATTTGTAGCTATAAGCTGCCGTGTTGATTGTACATCATATGAGAAGCAAGCTACGTGATGAGAGTTGTTTACTAATTCAGGCTAGATCATGTAGTCTGGCAAAAACATAAGTTGCCCCATGAATGAGGGGAACTTTGGGGTAGTGCTTTTAGGCTGCAAAAAAAAAAGCAAAACAGGCTGCGGATTCAACTTTTGAAGAAATGCAACTCGACGTCACGCCAATTATGTTACTGGCGATCAGACTTCCCACATCACACTTCTTTTGTCAGCTGATTGTTTCCTGCAACAGATCATAACAACGCTCTGACGGTAAAAAATAATTGTGAAATATAAAGTCTTTGTGTGCTACATTAGGGGGTTAAATACCACAACAGGACGTCACACAAATGGGCCATTTAAATGACACTCCCACCACCGCACAAACTTGCGGTGGATCGCTGGAGCCGCCTGAGGCTGTGTGAATGCAGCCTAAATTATGCATGTGCCTGCTTCACACAGGAGGATCATAGAAAACCCATGCATAGATTCGGTGCGCAGAGGTGGCGGACCACTGACAAAGGAATCACATCTTTTTGAGGCCATAAAGTTTGTTGAACCAAACCCATTTGACCTACAGCTTTCAAATCAGCATCAATGCAAGATGCAGTCTCAAGTGGGAGAGAGAAGACTCAGGGTAAAAATAACCATGCCCCGAAAGACTAATGTAAAGCATTTTAAGAGAGCATAAAGGCAAAAATGCTGACACTGATCAAAACACGGACCACAATCTGGGACTTTTATGGCACAGGAAGTGATAAAACTCCAAATCGATCCCATCTGCTTGGAAACCTGGTTCTCTTTCACGTGGAGCATGGACGGCTTTCATCACACTCTTTTCATGCTCACTAGTTGAAGGCAGATATATTTTTGTAGGCAGTTCTTCTGGGAGCTATGATGATGGACAAAGGGGCAGCTGGTTCACTCCCAGAGAGACTAATAAGAGCCAAACTGGGAGTCTATAACTGAACCGAGAAAGATGGCTCAGGCTGCAGCAGAGATTTCTGAAGAACAGAGACCAAAATCAAATATACTTTGTGTATGTATGTATTTTGTGTGAAGTAGACGTAACATGTAAGGGACAGTGGGGAGAAAGTTATTATCTTATCTATCAGACAGATCAAACTGTCACTTATTGCTATATGAATACCATTAACTGCCTCTTATAATCTCACACAGTTCCTAACTGCCAAATGGAGCCTAAAGCCCCTTTGACCCAAGTGCTTCTCTTCTTGAGTGACACTGCTGTTCCCCAACGTCCCCCGGGCAGCTTTGTGTGTTGTGGTGCCTCCACACCCCGCTGAGCTGTGTGGGAAATAATGGGCCTTTCCACATCGCTGGTTCCTGTAGCTGCTGAACCAGAAACTACAGGCAGGGTTTTGAGTGAGTGCATACACCGAGGTTGACAGGAAGGGATCGTGACCAAAAAGAGAGCCCCTGTTTTGTTACAAATCCTTCCTGAAGATGCAGTCTCATCTCCCATGATTATGCTTTTGTCTTTTCGTCCCTGCTACTGTATCTCTATCACATTAACCACACACACACTCGCAGCGGAGGTCTACTTGCCAGAGCGCAGAGTAGATCGACAGCCTCCAGCACCAGTTCCTGGTGTCCAATCCGGGTGACTCCGAGCTCCTCCAGGTCTTGATGTGTGATCTTCAGTAGCTGCTCCCCACTGATCTTCTCCCGCTCAAAATTGCTCACATACTGCTGCAGACTGTCATCCAAACCTGGACAGACAAAATTTAAAAGGTAAATGGAAGGACTCATTAGACAAAACAGATCAGTCTGCTTCTTTAAAAAGGTTCAGTACTGTCATTTGTCCCCATTTATTGTAGCATGTGTCCCAAATTAGTGTGATTGTAGGTACAGTGCAGACAAGGAACAGGTGCGTCTGCTATCTTTGCTAGACAAACACACCATAAACTGAGTAACGGTTGAGACCTTTAAGTCTGTTGGGCTGGTTAAACAATGGATGGCTATATTTGTGAGTGGGTGTGGGCCTTTCAATAAACGTGCTAGTGTTAGGGCTGTACCCTTGCTACTATTTGGAGCACCAAAAACAAATGAGCGAGACCGTTAGACTACCAACTGCTCTGGTCATTGAACATACAAGGATGTAACTCACATGCTGTAACAGGCTCTTCTGATACTGTAGAATGAGTTATATACAGTACACTGCCACAAACAAACTCCCTCCCTGCTCACGCAACGTGCCCCTTCAAGTAGTGTGGGTGTAGGAGTAAACGCCATCTTTCTCCTAATCAAAGAGTGCACAGATAGGGGGCAGCTGCAGATCCATGGCTCTGCGCCCTGCTTTTCTGAAAGACCTGTCAGCTGGTAGACACACTCACTCGCTCGCACCGTACCACATACAAACACACACACACACACTGACAAATAACATTCTTCAGTGTGAGACAGGGTTTGGCAGATCCATTTTCAGTTTGACATTCAAGTCACAAAAAGCTTTACTTTTTTAAGAACATGTAACTTAACAGCAGAGAAGTGCATCCATATCAAATGTAGGGCATTAAGTTATTAGTGAAGAGCCACTGGGTGTGTTCAGTGGTCACGGTGCCATTTGTTTGGATGGCACCTCGTATCTTCATGCCTCTATGACACTCAGTCCGTACATGTGTTGCAGAGAGTATGCAAAGAAGGTGATACTGTATATGTGTGTGTGTGTGTGAGAGAGAGAGTCATGGTATTGAAATGCTGATTAAACAAAATTAGATTGCATGTATCAGAGCAAGGATACACACTATTCATACTGCTTCAACATGTTACACATACACATATAACCTAAAAAAAATCAAAGATAGGAAAAAAAAGTTTTTCACTGACATAAAAAGGTATTATCAAATATACTGTCTGTTTAAATGTAACACCACATAATAACAGTAAAGCACAAATCCTATATTCTACATTGATTTATATTCTGTTTTGTTTTCCGCTGACAAAAGAAGCACAGAAGAAAACAGAAATGAAGGTTTAATCAAACTGTTAATTGGCTTTAAAAAGGCCCTGAAAACGTATTTTCTTAGCCCACTTCTAACTATGAGTGAAGCGCACACTATTTTCTGTGTCTGGATAATTTCATATTTGTTTCTGAATTTCTCTGTTCTCCTCTCACTAGTTTGAAAAAAATCTAACTTAAATATTGCACAGGATGTACAGACTTCAGTACCGTGCTAACAAAGCTAAACAAATAAAACCAGGAGACAAGTGACTTGCTTTACTGTTCCTTGACATTCCGGTATTACAGCCCTTTGAGATAGGCCAACGTTTTTTTTTGTTGAAGAAATTGACATCTACAAAACACTACAAACATCAGAATATGCTGCACTGTGTAGCCCTTATGTTCACATGACCTTCAATTCCATTAAAAATTCCAATATGGCATCAAAGTTCACTTATCACAGCATTTTTAAGACTTGGGAAAATATATGTGAGAGCTCAAGTCACCTCCACTGAATCAAAGGGAAATTCCATCATGGCTTGTTAAGCATTAGCCTCAACATAAGTCAAGTCCAGTTAGGCTCATTGGATTTTTCTCATTCCTTGGTATGCTAATTCAGAAGCAAGAGAATTTTAAGCGTAACCCCTGACTGGCCGACTGCGAAAGGAATCCACTTCTTATTGTAAGAGTTAAAGGGACTGAGTGCTGGCCTGAACCCTCAACAGCACGACCATAAGCCAAACACAAACACTAGACCAGTCTCTTAATACCATCAGATAAAAACGAAAACTTGGATCCAGAGGGGGCAGTTTCTCCTTCCTGCTGTGTTAAAAAGGCATTTCCTGTGGAATGGTACCGCTCTCCTCGCCAAGCAGAATAAGAAAGGGAAACTTTTAGTTCATCTTACAATAAGACTTGCTGAGGCTGTGTGTTGCTCTAAACCCACAATATCATCCAGACAGACAAGGTATGCAAAAACAGTCTGGAAATAAGGAATGCATCTACACCCGCAAACGAATGAAAGAATGAATACATGAATGAATGAATGAGGGGCCTATCCTCTTCTCTAGGCTGTTTTCACTTTCATTCATTGGCAAGTGTTTGCTTCCCACATATCCTATCCCTGATCCTTGAAGTCTGACTTCAGAGAGTTTAAAAATTCCAGGTCAATCCAGGGTCCTCACTGATCTGCATTAGCTTTGAATTGGAACAATTGTAAGTGTGTTTACGTGCATTAGAGAGAGAGAGACCTACTACTTTAATGGTACCAGTGATTGAGGATAGGGGTAAATGTGTGTTACAGAGAAAATGTACTGTATCACTGAATTCAGGGGCCATAAGTGGAAGGTAGAACAGCAATCTTTCCCTCTGGACTCAACCATTGACACCTTCTGTATAAAAGAGGGGTGTTCTTACAGTGGGGCTTATAAAACATTTATTGGGCCTGGATCAATGGCAGCTGGGGTGTGTGTATACGTGTGAGACTATCAATTTTCATTAAAGGTAGAGCAACTAGTAAAGGAGATAGAGTGTCACGTTATTGTGAATTCAGCAAAGGGGGAGGCACAAGGGAGGACTGTGTGAATGCTTTTCAAAAGCCTGCACAGGATGAAACGCTTTTGAGGAGTTTTATAGCCTCTGTGAACCACTTGGCAAATGTCCTCAAAGCAGAGCAAGTGGGTGTGACTGTGCAGCAGAGACACAGACACACAGCACTAATGTCAAATGCAATGGCATTGCCAAAAAGCTGGAAAAACATTAATTGCCCCCAAACTTTGTTATTACACAAGTTGACTGAAAGGATTTAAACTGGACTCAAATGCCAATACTATTAAATTATACTAACAATAGTATAACATTTATTGGGCCTGGACATTAAAGCCTTGTGTAGTGTTGCAATAAACACAATAATAAACCAATTCTCCCAATGAAGAGTTCATTTACAACTTAATTAGGTCATTTATCAAGCACAAATGGTACATTTTTTGTATTCCCAATGTTTTGAATTTCGGAATTTGTTGTGTTTTATCCGGTTTATATCATCTTTGGATTATGGACATAAAAGTGCAATTTGAAGATGTCAATTTATGATCTGGGAGTGACTATTTGGACTATGCTCTGATATTTTATAGTCTAAACAAGAAATCAATTTATAAAAATGTAAGTAAGAATGGACTCACAGTAGTATTTTACATGGCAAAGTGTAATGATTTAATGCAATCAAATCGGTGATAGCAGTGACATATATGGTTAAAAAAACCTTCCTGCCTTCCAGGCTATCTGAATTAAATCTGTGTGAGCAATAAACAGAATAAGATGCAAATGCCTATGTGTGTCTCAGTATGGCACCTGCTGTTCACTGTGAGGTCTTTCTTACCACCCACCATCTCCCGTTTAAATAAACAGTGATTATCTGTAGAACAGGTTATCAACACAACAATTTCAATGCATAGGTGGATACTTGTACGCACAGGCATATTTTTGAACAGCTGGGAAAGCAAGAACCCCAGATAGTGCTGTTAAGATGCAACAAGTGCAACCTGACCCCGTTGAGACCTTCAAGCACTGCAGCCTACTTAAAGGCTGTGTAACCACACATTTCTGGCAATGTAATCAACAGAACCCTTCCGCTTACAAATGGCTGGGCTATTCTTGTCATAATCTCTACATTTCCCATCTTTACAGAAGCACAAACACAGCAGATTCTGTTATATGTGAGCTTGGGACCCAATGAGTGTGTGTGATCAAAAAGAAGTTAAAACAGGTTTGTACACAAGTTCGCTGTTCTGTCTGATCTATGATCAATTTTGATCAACAATGCTTTCAATGCAACTTTTGGTTGCCAGCTTTTCGTTCTCAGGGGTTTGATTACACCAGAAAAGAGCGAATAGTCTTTCACCTCCTGCAGAAAGAACCTCCTCTTCACCTCCCCCATTTTCAACCCCTCCCTGTGCTCCCAATGGGAGCTGTAGCCACCCTGACACACACACACACACACACACACACACACACACACACACACACACACACACACACACACACACACACACACACACACACACACACACACACACACACACACACACACACACACACACACACACACACACACACACACACACACACACACACACACACACACACACACACACACACACACACACACACACACACACACACACACACACACACACACACACACACACACACAAAAAGGCGCACACACAAACACAAACCAATATCCCCACTGGGGTGACCAGTGGGAAAGCTACAGGGTGTAGGATAGCAAAGCCACTGTAACTCTGCTGTCTTTATTTGACAGCCTGGTCTCTGAACCTGCGGGGAACGGTCAGGAATTTGACTCATTGTTCTCCGCTGAGCAGCTCCATTGTGGGAATTCACAGCACCCTGGCACAATGGTCTCTGGCGGGACCAGGCCGTGCTGTAATTAGAAAGAAAGAAAAAGCTCCTCTCTGCGACTGCTAAGCTATCCTCTAATGCATGACTTCACAGGACAACAAAGCCTGTACACACACTCTGGGCTGGCCCTTCCAATGGGAACTGGGGAAAGGAGATACACAATGGTGCTCCACATCTCTCCATCAAGCGTGTTGTGTCCTCATCTGAGAACAGTATAGGATGTTACAGCTTGCTATGAGAAGCTTCACTCTTTGTCTTATAGTTGCTTTGAATCAATTGTTTTTTTTCTGATAGCAGGGCAAAGATATGCATTATTGTGCCACGTTTCAAAATACGGGCAGTTGCTCCAAGATATTCATGCGGACTGCAACTGAAACTGCACTGGAGATACGTTTGGATACAGAGTATGAATATCAGCTTAACTGGCTTTGACCCTGTGGGACCAGTGTTTTAATCTTATCATTGCTTCCTCCAGCTAACAAAGAGTGTTTCACTTCATGTACCCTAATCTTAAAAACAGACAACTACAAAATGGCAGTGACGTGCCCCGAGTGGGCTTCCTAAGTGAGAAAAAGCAGCTGAGGTTAGTCCCTGCATAGGCAGACAAAAGCTGCTCTGTCTCTTACAGGGTGATGGATGATGACTGATGAGAGAAAAGGGGGTCAAAGTTCGCAGGGCTGTCGTGGTTGAAGCACATCAGCAACTATGAGTGCCAACCCCTGGGCTCAGTTAATCCTTAACTCTAGCAGCACACAGCCCCTGTCACGTTGTTGGTACCCTGTCAGATTCCCAAGTTTGAGGGGGCTTGGGGGTTGGGATAGCTTGGTTGCAATTGACTGGAGCAAGGTGAGAGGTGATGTCTGGAGGCGAAGCAGAGCAGAGCAGAGGAGTGCAGGAGGTTATGAGAGGTACTTTGGCTGTCGCATGACCTGATACATGATGACTTCTGGTCATAAACAGATCAGTGGAGAGAGGAAAACGAGATAGAGAGAGAGGAATATTAGAGAAAGAGTGCTGCAGGCACATTAGAGATTGTCTTTGCAAACCTGCATCAACCAAACCAGCGGTTGCTCAAGCTTCAAAAAAGGGCGTAGAGAAAAAAACTAAAAAAAACTGCTTTCCTGGGTCACTGAGTTTGCAACCTGAAGCATCATTTGTTTTCTTGTAAGATGTCCTGTACATACAGTTAGGACATCAAACATTTTACTACTGTTTACTCATAGCTGAGTTTAACATACTGTTGTGCCGCAGGGCCTGCAGGCCGACATGCCCTTAAAACTGAGGTTTCTAGGTATTAGCAGTACATAGGTGGGAAACCCAGGACAACAAATTCCAGTATTAACCAGGATACTGAACGATGTAAAAATGTTTTACTATCTTTGATTGATTTTATATTTTAGTGCTTGCAATAGACCTAATGACAGAAATCTTGTTATCGTAGAAAAAGCACAGATGTCACCAATAACATTAAAGCAGAAGTCCTGCATTTTTCTTAAAAGTGCTTATTCGCCTTCTGGGGGAGTTATATGAGAAAATTGATAACCCTTTCAAGTCTGTCCATTAATTATAATCAATAATCTTGCCTCACTGCAAGAGGGTTCCTGGTTATAATTCTGTGTGTTCTTAGTTTGCATGTTCTCCCTGTGTCTGCGTGACTTCCTGCCACAGTCCGAAGACATGCACGTGTTAGGTTAATTGATGACTCTAAATTGCCCATGGGTGTAAATGTTAGTGTGAATGGTTGTCTGTCTCTGTCTGTCTCTATGTGCCCTGCGATAGACTGCCGTCCTGTCCAGGGTGTCCCCGCCTGGGACAAGCGGCTGCAGATGATGGATGGATGATGACGACGGCAACAGCTTGTGTCCTTGTTAACTTCCAGTCAGTAGATATTATTCACATTCATTGCAACAGCAAAAAAACTGGGACATATTTACAATGTTTATGTTTACAACTGTGAAATGGTCTAATCACTAGAAGCCTGGTAGCTTAGCCTAACAGTGCACAAATACTTGAAACAGGGTGAAACGGCCAGTCTGGCTCTGTCAAATTATAACAAAACTGTAACTATTTCTTGGCAGTTGTAAGTGTTGGTAGGCTGATTTTGTTACCATTTGACAGAGCCAGGCTGGCGGTTTCCCCATTTCCAGTCTTTGTGCTAAGCTAAGTTATCCATTTCTTTAATGATGGATCTGCTCCATTAAGGTGAGTCATGAAGCCATGCATGCCAATGAGCAAGCATGCACAATACCAGGGTTGTGGAAGTGAACACCTAACTGTAATGCAGCATTAATAAAGGGTACTAATTACACCTGTGCTCTTCCTGCCATGCCTGCTGTTAAATCTCCTAATGTATCGTCTTCATGTAGTCGTGACTTGTACACTTAACACTGCGTTTAGACGGTTAACTATTTATAGCCAATAATGCCGGGAAAGACGTCTAAAATATGGGCTCTCTATGAAAAGAACCAGAATGACCCCAAGAAAGTCAAATCTAAACTTTGCAAGAAAAACTTTGTCTATCACTCGTCCATGACAAACATGACCTACCACCTTAAAACATGCAAGTATCTTTAGCCTAGCTACCTGCCCGTATTCCCAAGGTCTTCTTGCTGATTTTTTCTGACACATTCAGAATTAGAATCTTAAATAATTCCCCGGTGTCATCAACAGGTAGAAGACTTATAGCAAGCGGCTGTGTGTACTTTTAAAAGTACATACTTGGGGGGGTATATACAGTATATATAGAATATGTGTCGATTAGTCGACTACTAAACTATTCACTCTAAATGACCACCACTGGTTGACCAAGAAAACCCTTGATCAGGGGCAGCCCTAGTAAAACACAGACAGATATTAAATTTATTTTTTTCACATCAGCACAGTGATGATTAAGGGCTGGTTTGTGAAGATGCAAGTAAACAGTCTATCTTTCCTGAAAAGAGTCAGTGTCAGTGATACTGTGTGCAGGTAAGCTAACCAATGCTCAAGTGTAGGACAGAGGCAGGGGTTGGAGCAATAACCTCTCAGGCAAACATAAACACTCATCATTCTCCAGCCAGTCCGCCGCCCGGCCACGCTGCAGCTCGTTACCACCAGCATAAACACCCACTAACAACAAAGACCTCAAAAATGTCTCAAAACCCCCCCCTCCTTCTCCTCTCAGTCCTGGTCTTGCTTCTCCACCCACCACAATCTTCAGTCTTTCCTGGCCCCTCCAATATTGTTGCGGTTCCGCCTGTTGACAAGTATCCCAAGATAGTCACAGTCTTTGTGTCTTGAAAGTGCACAATACAATAGTCTGTCACTTTTGGAATTGTTTTGGTTTTGTGTTCAACAGATTTAAACAAAATAGGTGTTAAATCAGACAGCAATAACTCGGTCCCTGAACTGACTGAACCTGCCAAAATAAAAAACAAATACAAAAATGAATAAATTACTCAAATAAATAAATTAAATGTAGGCATTGATTAACTGATCAAATGTGACAAATGGATATTTCTGTTTATATTAGCTTATTTATTTATTTCCCTTTCTATTAATTCCCATATTTATTTACTTTCCTATTCTCAGGCCATACTGTGTGGCATGAGTGTCACAACTGAAATGGGATGTTGCATAACAGACTGTGCTGTTGTGTGTCAAGGATTTCTAAAACACTCACTTTGCTACAACCTATACATCATTTCCTGAGGATAAAACTATAATTAGAGACTGTAGTTGTGTACAAAGAGACAGAAATGGAGAGAAAGCGGCAAAAAAGGCAGAGACAGAAAAAGACAAGGAAAGACAAAACAGAAAATGAGCACTTTTGAGAGGGGATATCCCTCAAACTTAACCCTGGGTTCAAAGTCACGAGACACACAAACAAGTCATAGGAAAAAAAACAGGCAACTCAGTTTAGTGCTTTCATCCCATCACATGCATGGTGTATGATCGGGGTGGCCCTACACACTGATTACAGAGCAATTTAGCTGCACCATAATGGCTGCCTATGGAAACCACAATTCAAATGAACAAGGTTTGGGGGAGGAAATGTGCCTCACTCATTTAGTTTGCCATGGGAATAGTGTGCTAGCACTGCATGGGGGCATATTTTTTTGCAGAGACAAACTCATCCATTGAGCTATTATGTTGTATGATGATGCTTTTATTTGGCTTTTAAGAAACAGAATGATATGACAGACAGAAACAGGCTGTAAATTAAAGATATATCGCCCCTCTGGCCAAAGTGTAGTACTTGCTCCATTCCTAATGTGGATCCCCATAAGCATCTTTGGATAAGAACCTGCTAATTGCCATAAATCTCCCAGAGGGTAAATCACTCCCATAAATCTTGTTAAAAAGCCTGGCTGAAAAAGTAGAAAGAAAGATCCCACTGCCAAGCCAAGCTGAGAATTTACTCGATCAAAACCGACAGCCGGTCCATCTTTGACCCTGGCACAGTGGAGTTCTGTTCCTCGGCCTGGCCTGTCCACACGCAAGTCTGAGCTTGCTGCCTGCTTCCTATCCAGGCTAAACCCTGCAGGAGTGGACTACCGGTGGTCGTAGCCTGAGTCACAAATGCTGCCAACATAGTTTACTAAACTGACAAGGGTAGATAAGGGAAGTGGGAAGAGGAGAGTGACCACAATCCAAGGATTTATAGCTTGCTTGTGTCCAGGTCAGGGGAAGAGGAGACATGGGTCAAAAAGATTGAGAGCATAATTTAGTCAATCCATCCTGTCTGTAGAAGACCAATATAACAACAAGACAAGACAAGACACTCCATTCAAAACACAAGACAACGAAGTCAGCTTTCCGCTAGAAAATCCTCAATAACAAATTTCACTTAATACGACTGAGAGGAGCGAATTAACGAACACATGAATGAATTACGCAACGAAAGACATCACAAGGCAGCCTACAGGCCGTGGGCAGCTGATCCCGTTTTCCCTGTTGTTAGGGGGGGCGTGTGGGGGAGGGTGAGTCATCTACAATGAAAGGTAGCAGTGAATGACAGTGTGTCGTCCGCAGGCCAGGACAGGGCGCCTGTGACGCAGCATTTAGACATTCACACACGCATTCACACACACTACATGTTGCGTTCTACTGACTCTCTCTCTCTCTGACTTTGGTGTTTTACACACACAAATCTTCCAGATCACAGAAACCCACTCCGCCCATTTCAAGGTGGGGTTTGTTTGTGCTCTTGCCAGCACCTGTTGTGGGTCTCCCTCACAGCCATGACATGTTAAAAAAAGGGACAGTCGTGTTCCTATAAATGATAAATGTGCTGTTGACTGAATAGGGTGCCACATACAAACAGATGAAGGGCAGGTCAGCAGCTTTTCCCAGTTGTCTGCACCAAACAAAAGGAAGGAATCAACAGAGTCTCCCATCATTGTTTCTCCAGGTCCAGGAGCCACCACTCCCTGCTTAAACAAATTCAAACCCCACATTTTGCTCTAACATACTTTGTATAACCTATTGAATTAAGATCAAGGGAACAAAATGGTTTTGTTTGAAACTTTCTAACTTTCAGTCTTGAGTCAAGACTGAAAGAGAGAGACAAGAGATTTGTCAAGCTTGAGCCTCTGCCAAAAAAACATGTGATTTTACGTTTAGTAGGTTCAGAGATTTCACAACAAATTCCAATTTGAGAAATCTCGTCACGGCCTGACCTGTATCCTGATAACTTACCTGCATGTTTCGATGCTTTACCTGTTGGGAGAGCGTATGAGAACAAACAACAAAAGTGTTTTTCTTGTGACCTGTGATGGGGAAGCCCAGAGGAAGAGGGACAAAGTGAAAAATGCCCGGTATGAATGACTTCACTGCTCTGTGATCATGGGGTTTTCTGTGACCTCCCTTGGTGAATTTCAACCATAACAAAATGAAAACAGAAGCTTGGCACAGTTGTGTCCCCTTATCAGCTTTATGACCTTTCCATAAAAAGTATGCACCTTTGTGTGCTGTACCTGCATGTAAAACCACACATAAAAATAACCACAAAGAAAGTATGGGGCTTCCCTTTAATCATCCAGGTGTTTTTAACATACACTTTTATCTATTCAAGGTGCCATGGTAATAGTGGGCCTCAGGGCTCATCAATCCTGTGAAAACAAACACCAACCAATTACAGCTGCCTTATCTATCAGCAGTCTGTAATGTAACAAGTAAACAGCAGAGTTGACAGACTCAGAGACACGTCACAGCAAGTGAAAACATGAACACAAGCATCAAGACCTACAAACAATAACAAGCCTCCATGCAAACCTTATTACATAGCCATGCCCAACACAATGTTGTTACATAAACATGGAATGCAAAATAAAAGTCAGTTCTCTTTGAATTTAACTAGAAGATTGCATTTCCTACAGTCAGGGGTGGCAATTTTAAACTGGGTGAATGGCTGGACAGGAATTCAGTCCATCTTTGTGGAGGACTGGGAAAATATGGACTAGTCTGAACATGTTCTAAACAAGCTCTGATCTGGCATCCATCCAAGTGCCCAGCTAAACCCAAAAGTGGCTAACAGTTCATAAAACTACAGATCACTTCATAATCATAATGACATTACACTCCATTAAAGTGTAAGCTGGTAGCAGGATGAAAGAGCTTTGTGTGTATTTGGTCAGTGATGGGGACCATCAACTCGACCGAGTTCATCATTTAAAATCCGTTAAAAGCAACTGGTGGCCCCAAATGCAATAAAGGACATGTGTGACCTGTTTTGACTGCTCATTCGCAGAGCTGCTGTTTTGGTTTGGAGAAAAAAAAAAGCCGTTGACTGCATTCCTCTCATGTTTTGTGGTTATTGGAGCATAACTGCATTAGCAGTGCTTTGATAATAATACCAACTCAGACATTCACTTCCTTTTTCCTTCACTGCAATAGTTTAAAATCACCTTAAAAGCACGGATCTGGTGCGGAAGCAAATCAAATATATCTAAAAAAAAAGTGTAAGGAAGCCTTCAGGCACAATCATGACACGCAATAAACCAGTGAGTGTGGGCAGGCGGACACATTTTACATCCCTGCACGAGAGGTCAGTCAGCATGTGACCTGTATTTGCACTTGCACCCGCTGTGCCACCTCAGGTTGGAGCTTTTATTTCTATGGCTTAAGCATGGTACTTCACAGGCCAATGCTCTTAGGGAAGAGCAGGGCCAAAAAGCTTGCAGGTCCTGCTAAGCTGAGATCATCTGGGAGATTTGCAATGCACATTTTCGATTTGAATGTAAAGCAAACTGGTCCAGCCCAGGTTGGCAGGCAATCAAGGTGACACTTGGTCTCCTGTCCTGGCACTGAGAGATAAACCGTTGGACATACATGCAAATACAAACGGATTCTAGTTTACTGATTAAAAAAAAAATCACCCCTGTAAAGTGCTTTACACATGAGGCATCATTACTATGTACTCTTCAAACACAATATTAATGCTGAATCCACTGTTTTGAAGCTCAAGTGAATAGCACCTTTCAATATATAAATATGTGAAGACCTTTAAATTGATTAAAACACAGACTTCTGTTTTGTCTTTGTCTCCTCATCGCTAGATTAGAACAATGACATTAAGTATTGATGAGTTCTCTCAAAGACCCCATGTGTCAGGGCGCGCTCACACTATCCTCCCGGACCGAGACCCGGACTTTAGGGTACTTGTCCCCCCTCCCTCTCCCCCCCGCGCCCCAGCCCCGTTTGTACTCACACTACCAGGGCCTCGGCCAATACTTCTTGCTGTCCATACGCCTTCAAGCCGTAACACGTCACACGCATTGATCGCGTGTGTGTGGCTTTGTTTACAAATCTTTCCATAGACCTCGGAGTTTTTGTGCATCTTGTCGACTGTTTTTGAATATTTTCATCCGACCAAATCTGCAGTAAACACAACGTGAACCTTTCACCACCATTGTTGTTGTTGTTAAATGTCCGCGCATGGTCCGTCCTTCTATTTACATGTCCGAACAGGCGGACATAACGCTACTGCCGTAGGGCTCGTGCTCGTGCTCGTACACGTGCGCACGCTCGTGCTCGTACATGTGCAAACGGCTCCGCTAAAGCCCACCTATTTCAAGCGGGCCGTGGCGGCCCAGCTGGCCCCAGTTGAGCGCGGAGCGGGTGCGCTCACACTACTTAAAGGTACTAGACTTTAGCTGAAAAACCGGTTTTGGCCGCGGCCAAAAGGATAGTGTGAGCACGCTGTCAGAGCACCTGAGGCTATAAGGCTGGGACACTGGGCCGTGTGAGAAACAGGCCGCAGAGGGGCCAACAGGAACGAAACCACAGCAATCCCTTTCAGTCACCTCTCCCCAGGGGGAATCCTCTTACAGCACTCAACTGAACCCTAAAGGCCATTTTCTATGGAAAGGTAACATGGTTATCTGCCCATCAATGGAACACAATGAGTCGATTTGAAAAGCTGAATGGCTGGATGACTGGAAACTGGTAACTGACAAAGACAGGAGTTTTAACTAAGGGATGTCAAAGGAAGATTGACTTTCAATTGAATAACTTATTCCAATTTGTTACTTTCTTGTTTTCGTGAAGCCACCAGAAGGGCCATACAGATTTCCGCTGCTCTTGAAGTCTGTGTTTGGATTAATTTAACACCTGTCCTCCCCGATGCATATACACGCAGCCTACAATGTAAGGGTTGCTAAAACGGATTAATGATGCCTGTGGAGGCTATCCAAACATAGAACTCCACTTGTCCGACAGCAACCGCACTAAAACAGAGGCAGTGAATGCCTTAAAAAGGGTGAAGTGTCTGCACAACGTCTATTCACACTCCAGTTTAGGAAGTCTCTCTTTTAGCCAGATAAGGATCACGGGCCATCATTGCCTACACCTCACTATCATCTCTATAGATAAGGCCGCTGAAGGTACCCATCATTGGAATCATTCAGCATGTGAGGACTCAGACGCAATGCTGTTACTTTTCCAAGCGCACACTTTGTCAAAGACAAAAGCACATTGAGCACGTTTGACACATCTCTGACAAGCTAATTGCCTCTTTGGCACTCTGATGCCATTTAAGAGGCCGGACACTGCCACAAACACCCTTGCTACTACTTTTACATTTCCATCCACATGACTTGATGAACACTTATTCAACCTACATCTGACCGCTCATATCAGATTTCTGGTTACGGGTAACATTCGTTCACACACACGTTGTATAGATGTGTGCCAAACAGAGGTGGCAGTTTGTCCTGCACTGTTGGCACTAGTCGGCCCTTGGCGGCACTTGAGGCATGAGATATATGTGAGCCTCTAGATCAGAAGGATTTTTTGCTCAAAATAAATCTATAACTAAAATCACATACCTAAAACATGTCCAGATACAGGGCCTTGAAATTTGATTAGCCAGTATAGTATTCAAGTAGGCTATAAATGCTGGAGGATATCCAGCGTGTACTGAACTGCAGAGTCTGGACTTGTTAAAGGGCTAGAAAAAATCCACTCAGCCAGACAGTTAGTTGTTCAGGTTTGCATGTTTGGGATGCCTTGTTAAATCTTGGCAGTCTTACTTCCAGTAACTACAAGCTGGACAAGTGGGGAGGGGAAAAAAAGTGTGTTTGGTAAATGAAAATGATTGAGCTGAGTTGGGGCTAAACATTCCCCCAACAGTGCCAGCCGTTCTCAGCTGAAGCATTGCCCATGTGGATTCAGGACTATATTTGGAAAATGACTGGCAGCATATGACTTAAACGTTTGACGTTGTGATCAAGTGTATGTGGGTCACTGTATTAATGTCACTTAATTTAATTTACAAAGTGTCACACAAGCCCTACATACAATTTGTTTACTGATTAAAAAAAATAGTCCTGTGACATCCATACTGTCATTAGAAGAATGCATTGTTGCACCAGGGTAAGTAGCCCCACGCATGACACATGGAATATCTATCACAGGACACCACAGGTCCAGCTGGAAGATCAGAGCTTGTGATGATGGAAATGTGCTTCAGGGTAACTCAAGTCCCCAAACAAAAGAAAAAAAAGAACCAAACGCCCTTTCACTAGCAATAAACATCCACCAACCACCTCTTGATCTGCTTGAACAATGCAAGTGATTAACAACAGCTTCAATACACAAAAGCAGCCCCTGTCCTACTGAGAAAAACAACCTGAGGCAAATGAGAGCGAAGGACTTCATACAGTTTTTTTTTGTAGGAGTTTAATTTGACTTCTTCCACACAGATGCAACAGGTATGGAAACACCCATGTTTGTGATCGGTGTGAACAGGTCAACAGGAGGCCGTGACCCTGCTCTCGACACAGGTTTGACTCTGGTGTGATGCTGCTTGTCTTTAGGATGTAAGGATTACATGAGTTGTTTTCTTCAGTCAAATAACAGCAATGGTTAAACACTGTGCTCTGGCTGTCTTGTTACAGCGGTCAATGACAACAACACAATGTATTTAATAGTCTATGGACACTGTGGCAGACTTTAAAATAAAGATGTTTAGTGATAGTTTGGACAGTGTGCATACCTCCTTTGTGCCCTGTAGTTAAGTATTTTTACTTGGACCTGAGTGCACTGGTTTAGATGATGATAACAAGTAGTGCTGTATTTTGAATTTGAGTCGAGAGCTTTATTTGTTTGGTGCTCCGACGACTTAAAGGAAGATCCAATTTCTTGCAAAGTAATTGTAGTCTACACCCTCCGACAACGCCTCGAACCAAAGCAAATGGCTATTTAACCTTGCTAGACCACAATGAGGAAAGTTACATTTCGAAGATGACTTTGCAAGGCTGCTTCATCTGCTTTGTGTACAGACAACTCTGCAAATGCGTTTAACAATGAGAGAATGGCCTGATACTTACCCATCACTTGGTATGAATGGGCAAATATAAACTGACAAAACTGTCAAAACTGTTCAACAACCCATGTTTATGTGAGATGTGAATGGGATATATGAAATATTCCCATGAATGGTCTGCTGTCATTTCAGTTAGTTCCCTTCTACCGTGGTTAAGACCTACAGAGACAAATGCTGAGTCAGATTTGCAGGAGGCTGACAGCAATGGGGCCTGTTTGGACAACTAATCCCCCATCCATGCGTGCCCTGGTTGGGCTCTTTTCACTGGACACAACTGACACTAACCCCTCCACAATCCCCTTTAGCTCCCAACTATAGATGAGCACTGGCAGGCAAGCCTCAATCAGCAGATACAGCACTACAACACCGTCGTAGTTCCAAATAACCACAAAAGAGCTTACCCTGAGAAACAGAGATTAAAAAGCAAGTCACCTATGATTTGCTCTGGACAGTTTCCGACAGTAAAGCAAACACAAACAGCTGATCACATAAACAACCCATTACTCCCTTTGCCATATAATATACGCACAGTTTTTATGTTTGGAATGATAGCACGCTAACTATTTCCATCCATACTTCACATACCGTTTGGTGTCCCTCAGCAGACATACCTATGCTGTGACTGAACTCAGATTCAAAGCATGCTGAGGTCAAGACCATAGCAAGCATTCCTCTCAGAAAAACCGGTATGTTTTGTTTTTTTAATGAAATGTTTCAGATCCTAATAAGCACTCACTAAAAACAAGTCCGACTGCGACCTGATTGATCAATCCAATTATTTTGACTTTTTTGACGCCAGGGCAGTGATTCTCAAAAGTGACGTCAATATTAAAAAGGAGTACACATTGCGTTATGACTTAATTAAAAGCAATGAGTAATAATAAGTGAGTGTGAATGGGTTCACTGTCACTCCTTACTAGTACAATAAACAACAAAACTGGTTTTAGTCTCAAGACCCTGAGGCAAAACACAAAAGAGTCTGCAATCTAAAGTGTGACAAACTTCAGGATTTCTAACAGAAACTTTTGGAAACCAGTGTAATGCTAGTTGTGTTATTTGTGTCAATCATTTATAGAATAGAATAAACTTTACTGAAGATCCTTACAGAGGAAATTCACGTTAGGCAGCTCAAGTTATTATTAAATAAATAGTATTGTATAAAGAAAAAGTTAAGAGTATAGATAAATAAAAAATATAAAGTTAAGAGTAGAAAAATACAAGTAGGCACATTACAGAATAGACAACAACAACAAAAATGATAAAAGAAGAAAGATATTACACACACACACACACACACACATATATATGTATATATATATGTATATATATATATAAACATATATATACTATAAACACAGATTAATCACAATCTAACCAGTGATATACAGTACAATTAGTGTCAATACAGACATGGTGTGTAGCCTATTGCACATTGCATTAAAGCCTATGTATTTACCTACAATAGTGTTGAAGTCGGCTAATGTGTGTCACTCACAACACAACACGAATCAACGCTGCAATGTGCAACAGTGTATGAGACATAACAGAACATCTGTAACCTTATGTGAGAGTAAAACCAATGCAGCCCCATTGTTAAGCGCTTCGGTGGAGGTATGTTGTCACACAGGAGCAGTTTCTACGAAACTATCTCGAGATAACCGAGGAAGTGACCCGAGAGTTCAGACAGAGAAGAGCTTTTTAAAGGAGCAGTTCATGTCAACGCGCTATTATTTCTGTCAGATACATGTAAATACACAACAAAGTGCTCGAGACTTACCTCTCATCCAGTCGTAAACTTGCATCGGGGTCCACTTCGTTATCGGCTCCATTGTTTCTTTTAACACTATTACAAAGATTTTGAAAAATGTGCCAAAGTTTGGCGACAAAGTTCTACTATTTAAATAAGAAATAACAAAAGTCACATTGTTCGCAACAGGTCAGTGCTGTTCGCCTATTTGCGTTCACCCACTGGACCACTGTGTACACGCGTGAGTGGAGGCTGGACTGAAATCTCCCACAGCTCCTCAAAGGTCCTGGATCAATGCTGCGTTCACGTGCTGCCGGGGATCCTGGGAAAAATCATTATTTTAATATTTCCTGAATATGATAGCAGTTCTCCGCCACATATACAATGGGCTAATCTTAAAGATAATGTTGCTTTCGTTGTATGCATATTTTATTTAAGTAATTATTTATTTATCATCATATTTTCACAATAAGGTGCTTATCTGTCATATGCACAAAAATTGCAGCAGTCGTTGACAATGAAAGTGTCAGTCAGGCTCCTTCAACAATGCAATATAAAAAGAAAATGTATAAGAGAAACACAAGTAAAGAGAGCAACCTGAGACCTAAACAAAACAAAAGTAATACAAAGTGAGGATTACAATTTAAGTGAAGAGAAAGGTATGACGTGAATAAAAAGTAAAATGTAGTATACAATTAAATATAAACAAAGTACAATACTGGACATAAAATAATTTCAATAAAACAAAATCTAATAATAATAATATCTGTAAATGAAATACAATACTGTACATGGAATATAAAAAATGTGAAATTAGAATATTGATACGAAATATGTACAGATATGTCGCTTTGAGAATCACATTTTTATCATGATGCATTTCCCTTTTTTCCCATCAAAGTATTCTCCCATTGATATTGTAGCAGCTAATTGCACACTGATTTCGGACCCAGAATCACTTGAACACCCAACATGGTATAGTTGGGTATTTACGTCCATGTAATTTCCACTTCAGATTGTTGAAGGTGGAATTTACCGAGAGCACCTGAACGTAGCGAATGATGTAGTTAGTTTGAAACTGGAGGCGTGTAGTTCTCATATCAATGTGCTTCCCACTTTATATTTTGTTGCTCCTGAAAAAAAACCCCACAATTATTCTGAGAGTCTTTCAGCATAATTTAATGTCATTGCATAATTTTGTTCGATGTGCATTTAACATCGTATTTGTCTATATCCATGGGTCAAGGGCAGCACACTGATTATGCCGTAGTGATATGACATTAAGTCATTAGTGTGACATTAACGTTGGTTTTGTTTCAATCATATTTGCAGTCACCAAGATATAACATCATGTGAGAATAACAGGGACTTTTTCTGTCTGCTACACTGAATGTGACTCACTGCTGCCCTCTGTTGGCAACTTGCTTCTTTGCAGGTAAGGTAACAGCAGACTGCCCTATGTTTCCACATTGAATACGATCTCAGTCATTTAGAAAACATCCCCATTCAAATAATATAATACAATTGAACAGACGAGAATCAATTCACCCCCCCCCCCCCAGATACCCAGTAAGAAAGATATTGTGTTTTTTTTTTAATGATTGCAATTTCTGAACAGTAAGACAACACTCCTGTAATGTGTAAAATTTCAGAAGTGTTTCAGTCAGAGTGGGTCGTCCTCCATTTAAGAGATCGGCGGTTTGATCCCCACCTCCCCCCGGTCCACATGTTGAAGTGTCCTTGGGCACTGAAGACACTGAACCCTGAATTGCTCCCCGTGCTGCGCATGGGTGTGTAAATGTGGTGTGAATGATCAGATTAGATGCTATGTAGATGTCCACTGCCATCAGTGTGAATGTCTGTGTGAATGGGTGAATGTGACAAACACTGTGAAAGCACCTTAAGTAGTTAGAAGACTAGAAAGGCGCTATATAAGTACAAGTCCATTTATCATTTACCATTTAATGTTAAAACATTGGTTTGTGTGTGTTCAAACTTCAGGGAAAGCCTTTAGGAAAAAAAAATGGATTGTGATTTCCTCCTGTTAGTGATGATGTGATGTTTGATGATCATCAAAATGAATGGATGCGTGATATATATTAAATGTGATGATATATATTATGTAACCAGATGTAGACCTGGATTGGTGAGAGCATCTGTCCAGGTTAAATGTAGCAACATCTAGCTATACAGATTATAAAGCACAGCAGGTGAAGTAAGTAGCAATTATCGAAATATAAATAGGTTTGATTTTTTTGTATATATGGCTTTGGCTCTGTATCTTCCTTAAGATGCTATGTAAAGTTAGTTGTTTTTCATTATGGTTTGTGACCTTTCCTGTCCTTTTGCTTTGCAACACCTTGCATGGGAGAGTCCCAGCCCTTCCCATCACTCCATTACTGTAGAGCTGGGAGATGTAGACTCTGCACTGTAATCAGCTGCAGATTAAACCTGGGCACGCATCAATTTGCCTGTCAAGAAGCCCGAATACAGTGCTTAAACAAATTTGTTGTTCTTCTTCTTCCTTGTTCCAGCATGCTGCTTTCTTTGGTGGTTGGACTGAACCATGACACAATCTGAATAAGAGTCATTATTTTAAATGAAAGAATTAAAGATATTTTCTTTAGAATAGCTTAACAGTTATTTTGGGGATGACTGAGGAAGAATGCATGAGGTAATATGAATAGAAAAAGAGGTGAGGGTGAAGAAGCAAATGTGAATCTATAAAGCACTGCAGGTCACTGAAGATGTATCACTCTTTACAAGCCAGAGAAAGAGTTTGTGTGGGAAGTATAGAACAAATTAGAGCAGTCTTAGGTGACTAATGGTCCTTGATGCACTTGTACTTTTAATCTCCTTCAAGGCAAGATAAACAGTATGTTTGTGTACATTGTTGTTGCCAGGCATCCCAAACATTTCTGACTGCAGCAAACGGGAGAGTCAGATCCACGTTCCGTTCTCATGGGAGGGGGCTGGGCTGAGGGGGAACCGGGTGGTGTGGAATTCAGGGGAGGTCCTCCCTGATAGGATTAAGTGAATCATAGGATTGTTGTTGAGGCTAGACGGAGGAATGGAAAGGGTTTTTGGTCTGTTGAGGAGGAGAGGGCTCAAGGTTTAAGGCTGAGGGAGGGAGAAAGACCTGAGCATCACATGAAAAAAGCTCCTACAAAAGGTCCCCTTAATAGTCACAATGGCCATGCATCGGAGTGACCTCTCTATCCAAAGCGCCCAAAACACTAACAGTAAAACAAAGACTCGTGAAGATAAGCAAACTCTGCCATATCTCGCTTGTATTCCGAATCAACATTTATTTCAGCCTAAAAAATACAGGAAGTCCAGTTTTGGCAGTGTATATTATTCTGGGATCCACATTAAGATCGGGCTAATAATGTCATATAAACAAAGGCAGGCAAAACATCAGCACAGGAAGATATCCACTTCACTATCTAAGATGACAGGATATGAAGGGCTAAAGATGTTGTTAGAATACAAATAAATCCACTTCCTGCCTCTGTCAGGTTTGCTCTGAACAGATTTACTGCAGGAGAAACCTCGTATATCACCCAGTGTGTCAACATCCTTCCCTTATGTGTTTTGGTAGCATCATGTGGCGGCTATATTGTATATGTTTATGACAAATCAGAGATTTTGGATGTTATTACATGTCTACTCTATACGCAAGTGTTTTCAGGCTACAGCTGTTCCCACCGCAATTCATAATGAAACCAGGGGAATTAAGGGGAATTAAACTGCTGATAATTATTATTTTCTTTTACCTCTGTGCTGCTCTTTTTCCTTTTCTTTGAGACATCAGATCCAAGACATTTGCACTGACACTAAGATGCCTCATCACAGTGTAAAGGAGGGTTTAAAGATGATATGAAGAGTGCAGGGTAGTAAGAAAATACACAGAATACACTGTGTACTGTTCTTGTTGCTGGGGACTTAACACTTGAAGGGAAGATGAAGGGTATTGAAGTCTCTTATGAACCCATTTGGGGAGAAAGTACCTTTCATCTACACGTATGTAAGCCAAAACATGTTAAGACAAAGATTTCAAAATAAAAAATGTACTTTTTGTAAAGGACCTCTAAACATATAAAATGTTTTCTGCACCTGGCACCCCTCTGATGTGCGGAGTTGAGTCTCGGCCTCACATCTCAATTATAAGAACAATAACTACATATTGTTCGTCTTTAAACAGTGTTAAATACAGTGTATTCTTTCAGTCTATAAAACAACAGCTGAAGATCTTTACTACAGTGAAACATCAAAAGAAAGGAAGTTGTCATATTGATATGCTGTTTTTTTATGGGGCATTCTGTGGGGTTGAAGTGATGACGGGTTTGGCGTTGAGGTACTCGAGCACAAAAACCTGCAGGATCTTGTTGAGGTTCTGAATGGAGGAGCGGTCCAGGTTCTGCTCATTGTCATCGAACGTGTGCCACACAGACGGGAAGGGGGAGGGGATAAGGTGGAGGATGCGTACACCTGAAAGGGAGGCACAGGATGCAGATCAACCCAAAAGGGCTACATAATATATGTAATAATCATATTTACAGTGTGTGTGTGTGTAACTTGGTGTGTATACCTCTGTCTAGGAATGGTATATGATCATCTTGTATGCGGCCAATAGGGTGATTGGGCCAGAAATATTGCACACTGTTAGGATGATCCACAAGCTGGTTCATGGAGTGTAAACGCCTTTCTGCGGATAGAAGAGGGAGAACAAGAGTTGGGTCATTCACTTTAAATAAATGATTGAATAATTTGCAGATTTGCTTCAAACTGTGTGTGTTTGGCCCTTTTTAAAAAAAATTAATGTAAAAAAGTGTCATTTCAAAACTAGAATGTTAATGTAGCGCCCCAAAGAAGCTAATTAAGAAAAAAGTTTTTAAGGGACTTGAAATTATCTAATAGCACTTTAAGCTAATAAATATGTAATGTGCATGGTGCAGTCACAAGTAAAATGTGACAAATGTATAACGATTTGACCGTCAGGACAGTTGCCACTTTGTCTGAAATGTGACTGTTTATTTTCCATTAATGACTAGTGATTAAAGTGACTGGTGTTTTTTGTGGCATACATTCATCATAGTTAACACACCTACATATTGTTTACAATGATAGTAAAACATCAGATTTTTTTTTACCAATGCTCTGCAGTCTGGAGAGCCAGTGTGTTGTGCTGCTGAACTGGTTGCCAAAGCGTGGGTAAGGAGCCCCGATCAGGTCCAACAACACAAGCAGGTCCTGGAACAGAAGAAACAGGGCTATGTCATGAGAAACTCTCTACACATCCTGAAAACAGTTTCCATACAGGCCCCACTTTGAGGTGTGGTGGTACAACACACTGACATCACATCTACACACATACGTTATCTCTGTCTGTCCACACAGGAATGCTTACAATTGTAAACTGAATTATAAATCATGTTTGATATCAAGACACTAAGGCCTCCCACATGATAAAATGGTTGGTTTTGTGATTGGAGATTTTTTTTGTCAAAATACAAAACTATTTAAGATACGCACCTGCCTTGTTAAAGTGCCTGTGTGGGCTGTGTGTGTGTGTGTGTGTGTGTGTAATGAGCAGATCAGGGCTAAGCAGATTGTACTGAAATGGGATAATCTTGAGTGTGATTAAGTGATTATGTTAATCTCAGGTGGTTTAGACAGAAAAGTGTGAGAAGAGAACTGTTGTGTACCATGCCGTGCAGTTGGTTGGTGTCTGTGGCTCCGGCAGGGTGTGGGGTGCTCTCCATCTTCTGGGCCAGATGGCGAGAGCCGTAAAGGGAGTCTGTGTTGGTCCACTGGAAAAGAGCCTCCTCTCCATCAAAGAAGAGCAGCTGCAGGGTCAGGTCCGGACTGGAGCTCTACGTTGGAAGTAGAGAGAAGACGAGTCAAGGCATTCCCAGACGATTGCTGCCCCCTAGGGGATGTGAGATTACAGTGACACAAAAACTGTGGTTTTCTCAGTTGGTTTTCATATGACTTCCTTTTTATTATTATGTAACAGCCCAAATAGCTGGTTCTGTAATGGTACCTTAATCATTTCCTCCATGTCATTTATCAGCTATTATATTGATTGTGCGTCCACCCCCATTGTACCTAACGGATTTGTATTCAATATGATTCATATTCTAACAGTGACCTTTGTGACAGGCAGCTGAGTCTGATAAACCTCTCTCCCTGTCACCGGCCCTGTCACTGCCCGTGTCTGAGCTCAACTGTGAAACAGAAACAGGGCAGAGGAGCAAGCTGCATGAATACTAAGCATTTTCATTATGATTCACTTGTTGTGAAGCCAAGGCAATAATGTTTGTGGCAAATTTGTGTTCATTCACATAAAACAGTACCAATAATTAAAGCATGTGTACTTGTTAGAGCAGAGGTTTGTTCATACATTAAGGTTTATGGGTGTCTGTAAATTAGACTTGATATTTCCTTTGACCTTCACCTACGAAGTGATGCGCACATTTTTCTTTCATTTTATTCAGAAAAATCAAAGAACCTCTAATTGACAGACGAAGTGAAAATGAGTGTCAAATTGAACACAGGCACTGTAGTTTATTTTGAAGTTAATTGTACAGGGATGTGTATTAATCCGCACCTAAATATAGCCCCTACCAAATGAACTATTTACTCTTTAAGTATGGTTTGCTAAAAACCACAGTGCCCAGTTTTTTTTCAGGAAATTACAGACTACAAAAAATAAAACTGTGTATTTGTGAGCTGTTTTTAAACATTTACATCCTCAGAGTGTCACAGGTATGAAAGTTGGAACATACTGGGAAATCAAATTAGACTATTTTGCCTTGAAGCCTTGGAAATGTGTTAAAAAAACACTACTTTCTTACCTCTTCCACTCCAACATTTGTAAATGTTTGTCACTGTTTGGGTGACGTGAAGAAAATCTACAGTGATGCTCATTAAGTTCCTGGAAATGTCTGCAGCATGTTTGGCCTTGTTTTGTCAGAATAATCAGAAAAATGGGTTACCGACTTAGAAAATCGGAATAACAACTAAGAAACTCCTACTACTTTTTAAGAATTCACCAATAGCAAATATATTCTTTGCTCACATGTACGGTAATTTGTAACATGGTATTATGTTGTAAGCGTTAGTTGTTGTCCACATAGGATGACATAGATTTGTTATTCATTAACTCTGGACACAAGTCAGGAAAAGCAATATTTTAGTGATTTTAAGGAATATACTGATGCAGCAACAAGCCTGCGACAAAATAACTAATATAACACCTCACACTGGAAATACATATTGGAAATAGAATCGCTCTGAGCAATAAAATACAATAAAATGTTTTTTTCGACTTGAAGCTACACTAGAGTCAGAGGAATGACTTCCCAACTCTGGAAATTGCCCAACTCTGATGAGCAAGTGAGCATTACTGCTGATGTTGTTGTATGACTTGCCTGTGATTCATGATCACAATTTGAGGCAGTGCTGGCAATAACCACAAAAATACATCCCTACTGATCCATCCGTATCACTGAAAAGCCTATCTATGTAATGCTCACAGTAGAGGCTGTAGGCATCTACCCATAGTCACACACAGATGTACAGTATTATGTATAGTATACCCTTTAAATGATTGTATGTTGCAGATTTAAGTCATATGCTAGACCACCACCTTCTGAGCTTTCAGTTCTTCATCCAGGGCTCGTGCCAGCTCCAACATCATGGCACAGGGAACGGCTGAATCAGTGGCACCTTGGAACTCCCTCCCGTGCCATTGTGGTGGGTAGTACTTGGAGTCGTAGTGACAGGCAAGGACCAGGCGGCGATTTGCTGATGAGTTCAGGGTGGCCACTAGGTTAGTGAAGGGCAGGGGGCCATAGGGTGTTTGGGACACAAACTTATCTTCAGTCACCTCCCAGCCTGCTCCGAGGGAACCAAGTGTTGTTTTAATATGCTGTGAACATACAAAAAGATGGCTTTAGCCGGTATTTCCCCTGATCACCACCTTACTAATTAGTTGATCTAAGTCGTTGGCAATTAAACTTCTCTGATTGACACCTGTTGCTTCCCAATGTTTCAGGAATGAAACACATTTTTATGATAAATCCCTGAACGGGTTGTGTTTCTACTATAACATATTGGAGTGTAAAAGGTGGAGGACTCATTTACAAGTGTAAACCAGAGTTATATACTTATCTATGCTTTTAGTTGCTGTGACGTTGCATTAGACTAGCCTTTACCCTGAGGTATAACAGGACATTTTCTTTCCATTTGTTGTCAAATACATATTATATGTTTTCTGTACAAGTGCTTTTTATCTGAAAGTGGTCCAGTCATTATCCTGCAAATAGACTCACCTCCTGCACGGCCTGGCTGCCTGCAGAACCTGGGTACCTGGTGACCAACAACGGCCTCAGGTCCCTCTGCCACATCTGCTCCAGGTCAGTGTGAGACACGGCAGTCGTGATCTCATCTTGTGTTAGAGTGAGAGCTCGGTGATGGAGCTGAACAGAGCCAGAGGACACAAACAAGATAAAAACAAAATGGGTGAGAAACAGCATTTGGTTCAGTGCTTTAAAAGAAGGAAGGAATTATGTGTATTCAGAAAAGACTATATGGCTAACATCCATGCAGTGATATTAGTAAGCAATATTTACTCATATTTGCAGTCAGCGCTTGCAGATTCAGTTTCAGATCAATAACATCTTATTATAATAGGTAAGTCTCTCTATGATGCATTTCAATTAACTGCAACGTGGGTGACTCACTGCAGACAGAATCATTGATTTTAGTGCCACAGCTCTCTCATATTAGTGGAAACCAATCACTGCGTCACTATAATATCACCAAGACATAACAATGTCTAAAAAAGCATACACGTTATGTTAACATTTAAAAAAATATATCCATAAAAAAGAAACAATTTGATCTTGTGGTGAGGTTTTATCACAAATTGTGTTTTACGAAGCTCACTCCAACGCCTCCTCAGAGAGAGAGAGAGACATGGGCCAATTAGACCAGTGTGAACAGACATTGATTGAGCGTCTTCAAATCATACATAGTGTGCTTCACACACACACAAAGGCTACATTAGAAGAGCGGGGATCTATTGAATATAGAGGCAGAAAAGTGAAGTGCGCTTGTTAACATGTTCAGACTCGATCTCTAGGAAATAGACTTGATTGTTAAAATGAAAAAGACAAAAACCAAAACCAATTTAAGGAATTCAGGTTTCATGCTATCAATTCAATGTGTGCTAGCTACAGTGCAGCAATAGGTCAAAAAAACATATAGATTTTTCCAATCCCATGGCTTGTTTTCATTTGGTCTCAAAGTTCACCTGCTGAATACCCGTGGTTGTCCTGGTAACAACTGAACCAAGAGAAAGGAGAGCAGATAGAGAAGAGCTGATGGTGAATATCAGCACAGTCAAAGCCTGTGTGTGTGTGTGTGTGTGTGTGTGTGTGTGTGTGTGTGTGTGTGTGTGTGTGTTTTTTAAAGCCTCCCCCAATAACAGGCCTTCACTGGCAATGTAATATATTGGTGTTATCGAAAAACCATATAGACAATTTCTGTAATTATCAATTATTTTGTTGATTATTTGTTTGATGAATTGTTTGGTCTCTAAAATGTCATAAACAGTGAAAAGGGGCCCATCACATATACCCAGTTTCATCCAACCAACCGTCCAGATATTCAACTCACAATGACAAAAGAACCCAACACAAATCATCTCATTTTAGAAGCTGGAACCAGCACATTTCTGACATTGCACCATACGTACCGGAAGTCTTCACATTTGTATGTCCCAGACAATAGGGGAAGTCATATTCCTTAACTTGTTTCATTACACTTGAAGCAAACACGTTCACTTACAAAACGTGTTCACAGCATGAGTTGGGCCCACACTGACTGAGTGACTTACTGACTGACTGTAATTACAGAGTAGCATACAGCGCAAAATGTATAATTATGTGGTCACACAGACTGAGGAGCTCGGGCTCACTGAGTTCGGAGAGGGTTAAAAGGAGGGTCCACTTAAGGTCTATAAATACCAAGACCTGCAATTGGAGGATCAATGATGATGACTGTGCTACCATAGCAACTAGGCAAAGAGGAGAGGAGAATAAGAACATAAACGAGGAACATGAATGGCCAGGCATACCCAGGTGCATCTCAGGGGAATGACACAACAGTGCTGGAATATCATGAATACATATATTATGCATATCGAAACTGTAATTGGGAACTTATGGTTTTTCTTTTCTCATAGTTTAGAGTCTGACTGCTGGGAGATTGCCATTTAAAAAGGAAACACGCAGAGAGACACAATAAAAACAACATTGGTGTGAATCTTTTTTTTCATGCACAGTTCAAACATTGTTGTAATCAAACAATTCAATATATGGGATTCAGATGCTTTTAAGTTACCAAAAGTTAACAAGATATTTGGAGCTAATCAATAATTACACGCATTCATTTGAGCATTGCCAAAAGTAGGCTGTACGACATTACAATTGTAGAAATGCTGCATGTGGAAAGTTTTTTGAACGGTTTCACTCTTTGAACGGGTTTTCTGGTTGTCTAAATATTGAATTAGTCTATGTCTGCCTGATGCAGCAAGACAACAGCATGTATAGAAAAAAAAATCTCAAGTTAATTACCTTTTCTTGTGTCCAGGGGATTCCATCGGTGCGGTGGATGAGCGTCACCCAGATCACGGTCACGGTGAAAAACAATACACGCATTTCGGAGGGACCGTGGCTTCGCTCAGCCATCGCTGTTGTCGTTCCTCGGCACATTCCTGCCTCTCCTCTGTGAGAGTTTATGGATCATGTGAAAAGGCAGGAGGGAGGACCCGAGGCTCTCTCCGCCACAGCGCGTCACTGTACTGCTGCGCGTGTGTGTGTGTGTGCGTATGTGTGTGTGTGTGTGTGTGTCTGTGTGCGTGCGTGCGTGTGCGTGTGCGTGTGTGTGTGTGTGTGTGTGTGTGTGTGTGTGTGTGTCTCATTGATAATTGCACATTTTCAACAACAGACCAACCACAGACCAGCTGCATACCTACAGCCGGGAGGTCACAAGACAAAGCCTAACTGAGTCCATTATGTTTTATAAACACTGGTAACGTTTAAACGGGAGCTTTGTATTACCGGTACATTTAACACAATTAAACAAATGAAAACAACTGTAAGTAGGCCTGTGTATCATAAGGTAACCTGATTTTATTTCATTTTTTATTTATTTATGGGAACACACAATATTTGATTATTGGTTTACCTATCTTTTGTGTTTTTTTCTTATTATTTTTAAACAACTTTATTTGCAAATTCTTACAAACATCATGTGACACAAACAATTATAGGACATTTCGGCATCATACTTTTTAAAATAATATATTTATAAGGCAGTCATCTTACATTATGATGACATAAAATAAGTAAACTTAAGAGAAAGTACTTAAATACACAATAAGGAAAATGGAGTAGAAAAGAAAAAGCAATGAATATAGCGTGAATAAAATAAATAAATGATCCTGTAGTACATCAGCTTTATAAATACTTTTCTTATTATTTTTTGTGATCATTTTTTAATGTTTTATTTAACAGTCAAAACAAACAAACAAACAACAACAAGAAACAAAAAACATTTGTTGCCAACCATGACAATAATGAAGCACAAGTAGGGCAATCAAGGCAAAGAAACATCATATAACAAACAATAAACAATATAATCGTAAAAAAAACAACAAAAAAACAATAGTAACAAAAAAGACATACACACTTAACGGGTGGGGGGGGGGGGTCACCCGTTGAGTTTGCTTTTCTTATTATCAATAATTTGGACGGACTCAAAATGAATGAATTACAAATTAACTAATTCCAAAATTCAATAATGAGAGAATTAAAGGTTGAACACGTCGCTTTATGTATGTGACATTTTCCGTGTAGAATTTACCAGTTGACAATCAAATGTATTGTTTTTGTTTTTATTTTCACATTTTTTTCAAACTTTATTTAAATTTTTCATTTTTTTCGCGTGAGCCACAGCAGCGCATGTACGTCATCAACACGTGGTCTCATTGTCACGTGGTCAACCCGGAAGTTTGTGCCCTGTGCTCCGCAAGTCAACATGTCCCTGCCAAATACGTTCAGAACTTCAGCTTCTTCTTGATACAATACATTTGTTTATCTGTCCCCAGCGGCGGCGGCGGCCATGGCCGAAGAGCTGCGCTGCTTGAAGGCGCAGCTCGAGGAGAAAGTGAAAGAGGTTTCCGCTCTCAAGAATAAACTGGCACAGCTGGAGAAGGTACGGGTGTCTTACTGAATGCTTGGTTTAGTTTATTACAGGGGCTACATTCTGTTATGTTCCTATAGAAATGTGTTTTAATCATCTCTTCGCCTAATGTGTTACAGCAGTTAGTGAGATAGGTAGAGTAGGAGACAAATAATGTGCAAACAATATACAATACTTATCACTATATAAAACGTATGCTTCCGGACAATAGCTTGAATAAATGAGGATTTAAAGTGCAGAAAAAATATCGTTGTAATATAAAATAGTGCAGGGACACATGAAACCTAAAACACAGAACATATACAGCACAGAGACATTGTTGTAGCTCCTTATGTCTGTCATCAGGAGATCAACATCCACAGAGAATTGAGTCATTAATAATGTACATCTGAGGACAATATACCTAATTATTCAATTACTGGGAGTGATCACACAGTGCCTATGTGACTGTCACATCAGCACTGCATTAAAAGTACGTTAAATGCAAAAATCGTGTACATTTAATCGTAGAATGCAGTGTTTGTGCTTTTGATCTACAAATTAAATCAATGGCAAACATGACCGAAAACACATTAAATGCTTTCTCATCACAAAGGGGAACCGGAAAGTTTTAACAGGTCCAAAAGAAATCTGGATCTTTCAGAAGCAAAAGTAAAGCACACTTAACTCATTAAATCTTTAAATGCTGAGTAGAATATAAATAAGCATACTATAAGCCACTTAAATCCCTCCGTATGAAGAGCTTTTACCCAGATAGCGCCTTATGCCCAACATATGGGCTGTAGACGTATGTAAAGAGAGACAGAAATGTAGCTCATTATATAGAGGCACACTGTTGAGGGCTGGGATGCCACATGGCTCAAAGCTCCTGTTTAAACTTGTTTCTTACACCTTATGTTATAATTCCTCCCCCGGTGTGACTTAAGAGCCATGCCTCAGTACTGGAGCTGTATGGAAAAGTGACACCTCTAACCCCCCTGAAAGCCAAACCAGCCCTCAGCAATGAGGACATCATGCGGTACAGCAGACAGCTCCTTCTGCCTGAGCTGGGCGTGCAAGGTATGGATGGCTACAGGCTGTGTTACTCTGATATATAGTGCAGTGAGCATTCTGTCGAGTGAGATTAATGGCATGGCCGAACACAACAGAGTGTGTCTTGGTTGTCCGCAGGTCAGCTAAACTTGTCCAAGACCTCAGTGCTGGTTGTGGGCTGTGGAGGACTGGGCTGCCCCCTGGCACAGTATCTTGCAGCAGCAGGCATCGGTAGGTAACCTAGTTGATTAATGAACAGCATGACCTTGTGCCAAATAAATCAAATCATAAATCTTAAAATTGATTTGCTTTATGGGTGTGAGTAATTGTTGAGCTGTGGTCTTTTCCTTTAGGCAGGGTCTAAAATTAGCAATCTGTCTCACCTCCCAGTGGCTGGTAAACTAAATAAATGTACCTGCAGGGGAGAGTTTTGCAGCTGTACTGTAATTATTCATTTCCATTTTAAAAAGGAATATATCACACTTCCCATTTTGGTTATGTTTAACGGTTAAGTACACTGGGAAAGGTAGGTATACGTAGAGACAAGAATATATTCACAGCTTTTAATTTAAGCCTCAGTTATTTTATGAACTATGTTTCTCTTTTTTGTTCAAAATGATACCACCTGTTGCCTCAGGTGAAGTTTCAACCACATGTTGGCCGTGTAACCAACTAGAGAAACCTGAATAAACTGAAGGAAAGCTGATACAACATTTAAGAATAGGCAAAAAACAAGAATACTACCCGGTTATGGAGTTTAATCTTCATTGTTTGCAGCTGTTATCTGGGTTTGGCATTTATTCTAAAGCCTTTCTGACTGACTTGAGTCTTCGTATCTGCAGGGCGCCTGGGCCTGCTGGACTATGACGAGGTGGAGCTCAGTAACCTGCATAGACAGGTGCTTCATGGGGAGGAGAACCAGGACCAAGCCAAGGCTCTGTCAGCTGCCAATGCGGTAAAAAGGTACTGATTGGCGCCTGCACACACTTGATGAAAAATGAGTATGTGCGATACATAACAGATCAAAAGCACCATAATGCAAACATCATCTAGAAGAAGTGTTTAGGAGCATTTGAGAAGTGTATTCCTGCACATATCTGTGCTGAAACTACACAAACAGACCTGAAACAGAGGCGTTAGTATTTTGATATTAGAAAATGTTCTCTGACTGTGATAAGTGGTGTGTTTTCTATGTGTTATGTGGCCATTTGGCTGCAGCGTAATGCATGCTGGCGCTTTCCAGTCTCACCACAGGTTATATTTGGTTGTGTATTTCTCCCCAGTCTGCAAATATTGTGTAAACATGTTATTTTAGAGACAGCAGTTTCTGGTGACTTTCTCCCTCACAGTGGGCCTACTGTGGTTAGCAAACACGTAACACAGCCATGACCACATGAGGGCACCATTTCTCCGTCTTATTCAGTCTTCTGATGTTGTGCCACAAACACCCTCTTACTTTTATTGTTAATTGGTCATTAATGATAATTTACTACATGCTTAATACAATATCAAAGTCTTAAGTCTGTTATCTTTTTTTAAGATCATGTAATTGTGTTTGGTAGGAGATAGGAAGTTAAGATTGGGAGGGCAGAGGGAAAAGCAGGGGCAGACATGTGACTAAGGTCCCATGTCAGATTTAAAGCTCACATGTTGCCGTTTGTGGTTTGTCCTTGGTTTATCTCAACCATCAACATGACCCTAATATTTATTTTAAAGCAGTTGATAAAAATACTAATGTTTGTAATAAAGCTGCTTATTATGTAGGACCAAACCAGCCTTCCTAGAAAATAAATTGATATTTTTTAATCTGTCTTTTGTGTCTGCAGGTTGAACTCAACGGTAGAATGTATTCCCTACCACCTGCAGCTCTCGTCGGAAAACGCCTTGCAGCTCATTCAACAGTATCCTCCATCTGCTACACAGACATGCTAATTCTTTGTCACGGAACTATCTTACAGATGTCGTCCGCTAAGTCTTATTCAGGCCTATGACTGCTTATATTTCATGAATAATAGTTTTGATATTCAGTTGAGTCTAACCAATAATATGACCTCTGTTTGTGATGACACCTTGACATCACTGACCTCATATATGACATTGTGGCTGATTGTTCAGACAATGTCCCCACTCGTTATCTGGTGAATGACGCCTGTGTGCTCAGTGGCAAGCCTCTGGTGTCAGCAAGTGCCCTGAGAATGGAGGGACAGGTAAAGGCCTCTTTCGTGCACCCATTACCTCTTCTATATTTGTAAAGTTACTTTACCAGCGTAAAAGCCTTCTTTCTGTGGTTTTGTGTAGCTGACAGTGTATAACTACTGTGGAGGCCCCTGCTATAGATGTCTGTACCCAGTACCCCCACCCGCAGAGACAGTGACCAACTGTTCTGACGGAGGGGTGTTAGGAGTGGGTGAGTCCAGTTCCCTTATTTGCCCAGAAGCCTTTAACTTTCTTACAGAGTACACTCTGTCTAAATGATCCATTTTTTCTTTAAGTTCCAGGAATAATGGGCTGCTTCCAAGCTTTGGAAGTCCTCAAGATTGCCTCTGGACAAAGATGTATCCTTTAGCTTTCCATACTGAACTCCCATGTAACATACAGTACCTTACTTGCACATTGTGTCCCTTTACATCAGAGTTTTCTGCCTAGTCATCTGGATGAATCAACAAAGAACTGCTGAAAGGGGACTGTAGCAAAGTTAGGGATAGGAAGGGTGCTCGTCTGATAAAATATAGCAAAAAAAGAGACTGGACTCTGCTGACGCTTCATTTGCCGTTCCCATGAGAACTCTTTCGAAGCTTCTGTGGTTAAAGTGTTCTCATGCTAATATTAAGAACAGATTTTCTGTATCCTGCTCTCTGTCCTGCATTGTGATACCCACGCTAACACCTGGCCCTTATGCGTCAGCCAGGGAAGTGCGGTACTGTTTTCCCTACCCAAAACTCCTGAATGTTGCTATGGTGCTCATGCACAAATGGGAGACGTGGCAACCAATTGTCTGAACCAAGCAACGTGGGGATACCTTTTTCAAAAAATAGTCTATAACTTGACTCAACGTGCCAGCTTCCTGCGGCCAACAGCTGGTGATGTTTGATGCTCAAGACGCCAGATTTAGGTCCATCAAGTTGCGGCCCAAGCAGGCCGGCTGTGCAGTGTGCGGAGAGAACCCCAGTGTGACCCAGCTGGTGGACTATGAGGCTTTCTGTGGCTCTGCTGCCACTGATAAGGTGGGTCATAAGAGATGAGCCGGTATTATGGGGTCCTGCTCGTTTTCACAGGAATGTTTCCTTTTCTGAATAACGAGAAGTGTTTCTTACATCAACTGGATTTTGCCTTTTAATAAGACAGAGTACATGTCATTATTCTCTAATCATAGGAAAAATCTCTTATTGCCTGATTTTCCATGTGTTTTCAGTGCCGCAAACTCAACCTCCTTTCCAGAGATCAGCGGATCACAGTACAGGTAGAGAATATATTGTCCAGAACAGTCGGCCATCGCGTGACTCCCTGTATTTAGTGCTGTTTATTGTATGATTACTCACAATTTTCTTCATTTTCATGTGCATTCATAAAACTGATTACATCTCAGTGCTGACCCAGCCCCAAATGGGAAATTACTTAAAATGTGCCTGTAGATTTTCTATGGGAAAGAATAACATTGTTTGGCAGTGAGAGCAGTGGTGGTGGATTACATCTGTTTCTGGAGAATTGGTGCCTTCAAACCCCGCTGAGTCATTAGGCACAGAGATTGGGATCGTGATTGATTGGGCTGTAATCGAGATTGTGCAAGGGGCTCCAGTTTGTTTCCTGTGATTTAAGGAAAAGCAGTTAAAATGTTCATATAACTCCACAAATCCAAATCCCAGCAACATTTAAACATTTGCTGAGTCATTTTTGGTTTCCCTATTTATCTACACAACTACACAAACATGTATGTATGTATGTTCGTATGTATGTATGTATGTATGTATGCATGTGTTTTCCCAAAAGTGTTTTAATGTATTTCCAGGATTATAAATCAATAATGGACAATGCAGAGCCCCATCTTTTGTTGGATGTGCGCCCTCTTGTGGAGGTGGATATATGCCATTTACCTTTCTCTCTCAGTATCCTTTCAGTGATGGAGCCACAAAATCAATCTCCTCTTTCCCATTTCGGTGTGCTTATTCTCCTTTATACTGTTGCCAGACATCCCCCTCTCAAGTTTAGAGGAGAGGAAGAGTGAACATATCCAATTACTTAAGGAGAGAATCAGCCAATTGAAAGAGCAGGTGGAAGGTGACAGCCGGCCTCCAGGTAACATGTGAAAACACCGTATTTACATGTTGTTTAAAATGAACAGGCACGTAGAGACACTTGTGCATATTCAAAGTCCGCTGTGTGGTCTCATACTGCAGAGCCACAGGCTTATTTTGGACAGCTAGTAACAGGTTGTAATGGGGTTGCTAGGTGACCCCTTTTCCAAAACAAGTACGGTCAACCTGAGCAGCTGTCCTGCTTTACAAAAAATTAACATTCAAAATGTTATTTTGGTGATGTTTTGGGCATTCATTGTGTTGAGCTTTCTTTGTCAATGAGTTAAATTTAGCCTTAATAGAGCCTTTGTTGTTTATTTGCACGGTCAAGTCTGTAGTTAACCTTTTCACTTTATCATTCAAACTGCTGTGTGCAGCGTTTTGTCCCTTTTTATAGTGTTTCACTTTGTTCTTATATCATTTAATGTAATGTAGTTAAGCTCGGGTATATTAACGTTAATAATCATTTGAATATGACGCATATTAAGTCTTTAAGATCCACTGTTGTCACTGAACTCATTTCTCTGTATTTCCTCTCTGCTGATGCCTCCAGTGTATGTGATCTGTAAACTGGGTAACGACTCTCAGAAGGCGGTGCAGGTTGTGCAGAAGATGAGTGGATCAGAAGTGGACAGCATCACAGTGAAAGACATCAGTGGAGGCCTCGTGGCTTGGTCAAAGAAAATAGACCCCACATTTCCACAGTATTGATTCATTTTAAATGCTTTTTTTGTCAATAAACTCTGCATTCTGTTTGACATTGTTTTTTGTTTCTTATTTGCATGTGTACTGAACATTGTGCTTTCAGCTATATCTACTCTAATGCTATTACTAAATCTCACATACCAAGTGTAACGATGGGCTAGTTCCTAAAATGTGTTGTGTAATCCACTGTCGATCAGTTCATTGAAAACATGAGCTGGCAGTTAGATAACACGTAACCATCCTTGCAAAAGCAAGTCCCTCTTCCTGTTTTTTCTTTCAATTCTTAAAATGAGTGAATAAATCGAACAGTCAGCTTCCTCATATCTAAGGAATTCATCTTCAACACTTTCCATGTCAGGATCCCTGAGCTGACACACTAGCCCACATACGCACAGTCTCCCTTTAAACCTCTGTGAAGCTGCTTTTAGGTTGGGAGACAAAACCATAGAGATTGATTTTTTCTTTTTTGTTTATTTAAGTAAAGTGCAATCAATCCAGTCCTCATTTTGCTGAAGGCTTAAAGGAACCCTTTAAGGGCTCCTTAGGACTCCTGCAGCCCACTTTTACAAACCTGTGTTGTTACAAACCGATCCGTGTCGTGTAGAATAAAGTTTTTTTTCTTGGCATGGCCAAGTTGAAATAACGGAAAAGAAAGGCACATGCGCATTGGTTTGAGCTCCATCGGAGGCGCCATTGCTTCACAGGGACTGTAGTTCAAGTTTTCCTCCCCACACATGGAAAGTCAGTTATGCAGGGATAATAAAAAGACTCCAAGCCCCAGCGACGGTCGCTGCTCTTTTTCCTCGTCAAGCAGGGGGAGTAGACACACAGCTGGAAGGATAATAAGATGCGCATGAATTGACAATCTGGAATAAAAGATAAGAGAAAATAAATGGACGGCTCGGTTTTTTCTCTGCGCGCCTGTGTGTAAAACTTGTGTCAGTGTTTGTTACATGTGCGCTACGACGCTGCGCTTTTGTGTGCGGCTCCAGTGAAGCGCAGCACTTTCAAACTTCACGCTCCGCTTTCCTCAGTTGATGGAGTTACAAAGTTTCTTCAGCAAACTCACAATGGAAAGAAAAGCGCCCTTCGCTGACAGTGAAGGTAAAGTATGATTCCATCCATATGTGAAGCGACGCTTGGCTGTAAACGGGACTTGTGTTGAAGCTATAGATCAACAACAACCAAGTCCTCTGAATGTGTAGATTCAGGTCTTGTATAACTTGTTTTGCTGGCATTCTCGACTCGGGCTTGTGTTCTGCCAGCAAGCCAATCGAAAGTGGGAGGGGTGCAGATGTTAAGAAGCCTTGGTTCCAGATGTTTGTAGCGTTTGAAATCTTGTAAACACAGAAATTATACGCTTTAACAACTTTTACGTGTCTTTTAGGCTATTGTTTAATTGTTTTTACGCACGAGCTCGAAGGCCCATTATGGCAATAGTTTTATTAAGTTTACAAAATGTGAAAAAAAGGTCGACAGTAAAGTTAAAACTTGTAGTTTAATATGTGACTCCGTAAGCACGGTCAGTATCCAAAAGAGTCAATAGGAAGCACTTAGCCTACAACCAAAACAATGCAAGGGAACAGCAAAACACAACACAAGTAATGATAAAGACAGTCAAAGAGGAGTAAAATGTCAAGCTTTAACAAGCAATTCTATCACAAACAAATATTGTTGGAGATTTTTTGGCCTTAATTTAAATAAAAGGATGAGCCTAGCTGATATTAGTTGGTTGGTGGTGTTTTAATTGAGACGGCAGATTGACTGAACATGTTTTTCTAAATGTATTCAACCAAAGTGTGTTTACAATGGGAAGAACAGGAGCTGTTTCATTCATACAGCCGGATTACAATAAGCAAGAGCTTTTAATGTGCACCAGATCTTCACCTGTCTGTGTTCAGATAAGTGAATACTCTTTTTTATCATTGTAAACAAATAGTGTGCTTGTCTCTGTGTGTGTATGTTTGTGGTGACAGGCTTCCTGTGGTCAGAGTGGATTACTGACTTCAGTAAGGAGAAGGAGCGCCACTCCAGGATATGAAGCTTGTTGCAGTGATCTTACTGCAGAGGTCTGTGGATTGTTCACAGACTTTTTCTCCATCACCTGCCCATCTTGTGAATGAGTTTGTGTTGTCTGAGCTCAGGTGGGTGGATCCCCTATTGCCCTCTAAATTTATGAACAACAATGACACTTTGATGAAAACATACAGTTCTGACTCACTACCACTGATGAGGACCAAAGATTCTCCCCCACGAGAGTCAACTGTGCTATTTTCTGCCACCCTTCACTAAAAATTCCACCATTCAGCATTCCACGTTACCATTGGAAAAAACCCAATGTCTGCCTCCTCTCCCCCGTCCTTACCTCGAGCCTTCCTCCACTCTCTCTATCCGCACCACCCATCCTCGTCGTCCGCCCCGTCGCCGAGCCCACCAGGGCCGCTCTACACGCGGCTGTCCAACGGCAGTCACAGCGTCCCCAGCCCCACCAACTCCCGCAGCTCTTTCCATGGGGTGTCCTTCCTGCTGCAGATTGGACTGACCAGAGAGACGGTGAACCTGGAGGCCAGTGACCTGTCGCTGTCCTCTGTCAAGGACCTGGTGTGCTCCATAGTGGACCAGAAGGTAAGTGTCTCATTAAAGCAGCTTTTCATTATTCAAAAGTTAAAAAGCACATCTCATGTCCTGAAGTGAAAGGTTTTCCACCAACACATGCACAACGACTGCAAATAGCTTGTTTTAAAAGTTAAAGTGAAATTCCGGTGTAAAATCCTCCAAGAATCATTTTAGGCAAATTCGGTCATCAAATAAGCCATCGAGACAATTTTTTTGTGTATGAACTATTAACGTAGATTTTCCGGAGAGTCGCTAACAGCCAGCCACGGCTAACACGGATAAGCTCGGGGCGGCGATTTGAACGCATTCAAACGTCTTTTTTAACCACTAATACTGAAAATAACACCAAACCTCTGCAGTAGCATGATAAGAGTCCTGGCACAGTAACTGAAGCACCAACAACGTAGTATGTAAACTCGAAGTGTATTAAAAGAGTGTTTTGAAAGACTTACCTTCCGGCCCCGGTACTTGCTGCTCCATTCAATCCAATAACCAAAGTCAATCCAAAGGGAAGGAGCCCATTGATGATTTATTACAGCAAAACACGTAAACGTCTCGATGGCTTATTTGGTGACCTTATTTGCCTTAAAAGACCCTGGGATGATTTTACACCGGAATTGCACTTTAAGCAGGAATACGGAAGGCAGTGGCGGACCGACATGATGCAACAACATGTGTCTTGCCATCTTCCACCAAACTCATCTGGTTTTGTTTTCAAAAGCGGACATCTGGGCCTCGTGCCCCAAAACGAGTCAAACACCACAGAAGCATGCACCCAACAGCCCCCATGGTCCTCCAGTTACAGGACACAGTGTAGTAGTGTCAGTTATTTACGTGGTGGTATAATGTTACTGGATTTACATGGTGAATGTGCAGGAACACAAGCTCCTATGCACACGCATACACATAACTACTGTGGTTTTTCTCTGACTGCCTGTGTAATGTTGGACCTACTTTATTTTCCCCAACCCTGGTAATGTGTTGTAATAACGCTGGAGTGTAGTCCCAGCATAAGAAGTGGCTTTAAATACATTAGGTTTCACTATTTGCCATCTTATATTTGAGGACATCCAAAGTGCAAATCAGCGGCGCCAGCTTTATCTTTTTTTATAAATGAATGAATGAATTTGTGCTGAAAGTGGTCAGGCTAATCCTGATCACGGTTTTACGTCTGCCTGTTTATGATGAGCAAAGTTAGAACAAGGGTAAAACATTAAATTTTTTCTTTCTAATTTGAAGCGGCCCCATATTAGAATTAGTGTAAGCTACAACACCACATAGGTTGTGCCTTTAATATGAAGTGGTTTTGTCTGTCAGAGAAATATGTTCATTGCACTGCTACAAACACCAATTTACATAAAGCGTTAAATTAGCAGTCAAATGTAAGCAGTACAATAGGTATTGCAAATTAAATTTGAAAGTTGAAAACATCTATTATTATTTATCTACTTAACATACAGTATTTCTAAGCACAAGCACAGTAGGTGCTCTAAACCTCTAAAACTCAGTTATTGTCTTTTTTGATCCCGTGCATGTGTACTTCATAGTTGTGTGGGATTAATGGTGTGCAAAGCCTGTTGGAATAATGAAATGGCTCCTGTGTGCATCCACACGTTGCTGTTTTTCTAACCTCTCGTGTATCAGGATGATTACTCCCTTTGTGTCTGTAATTATCATCCACTGAATAAAAGAGGGTGATTAAGCAACGCACTTTCATCAGCCACCAGGATCTGAAGGTTTTAGGTCGGAGAGCTATATCTGTGTTTGAGATAATGATAATGGAAATAAGGAAAAAGAAGAATGAGGAACAAACTTGCGTTGAACTGCAAGTGGAAGACTATGAAGGAACTGTCTGTATTGAGCCTGTGTTCTTTGATTCCAAGTTGTCCGAGTTGACATTCCAGAGGAGCCGGGTAATGTTGTTGTTCTTTACGAGGTCTGCTGATTCTCACTAGCTAGTTATGAACAGTTCTGGTCCGCAGAGCAGAAAATCTCATCACTGCGCATATTTACATGGATCCTGTAACGTATTGGCATAGTTGCAAGAATCTGTAACAGGAAAAGGGTGGGAAATACGATGCTTTGAAGACAACCCGTAGAAGAAAATCAGTGCAGTGCATTCATGGTGAGTTGGTGCTGATAATCTGCCAAAATGAGATCAAGATCATCTACTACCTATGTGATCAGTGTGTATCACTTCATATCACATGCATTACTTTATAGATCACATGTACTTTAATAAAATATGGTAGGAAATCTTATTTATGGACAACAGTAATGGGAACTTTAAAAATGCCATACATAGAACTAACATCTAAACATACTGTATATCCTTTTGATTACTATATACTTTACATCATCACAACAGAACATATACGGTGCGTTCATCCACATTTCTTCTAATAAGCCCTGCCAAATGCAGTGTACTGCCTCAACTATTTCATGAAATCCAGCCACATGGCTTTGATATCAATGGAAAATATGACTGTAGGCCTTCTGCTCTCTCCAGTCCATCCCTGTCTCACTTCTTGTTCTAAAATATGCATGACAATGGTGAGCCTTTTACAAAGTCTGCTCATATTGGCCAAATTTTCCAGCTGAGGATCTTTGACCCCGGTTTAGTCGTTGACAGTCGTCCCAGGATGTCTCCAGTCAGCAGTACCTCAGGTGTCTGTCAGCAGAGACGGGACAGGAAAACGCTTTAGACTTCATGTGGTAATATCTACAGGGAGATAGATTCTGGATGGAAGTGCATTCCCCCCTTCATGCTGCTGTTTCCTCCGCTGAGAGCTGGCCTGCTTCGCAAAGTGACTCACCGCTCAGCCATGTAACAAACAGGGATGCTTATCCCAACTGAAATCTGTCCTTTCAGTGTCAGGTTTTTCTGCTGCGTCAGCTGTTAGGAACTTTCTGATTAGGATTTAGTTGTATGTAAACCATGATGTTACTTACCCATGTTGGTATCTTTGTAGCCACTAGCCTTCAACCTCGCGCTTGAGCAATTTGTCCATCTTCTTCCTGATCTGATGTCTGGGTTACTGTGCCAGCGGCGCAATGGAAAATCAGATTTTAAAGGCATCCTAGTGTGCTTTCAGGCATGCAGGTAGATGAAGTCCATCCAATGTGTCCTGTCTCTGCTCTGGGGTTTTGCCGGTATGCAGACAAACTACCTCAACTCCTCTAATTGGCCTTTTGGAACAGTTAGATTTATAGGCAACTCAAGGGGTTAACAGGGCTTCCAGTATACTGTAGATACCTACAGCGTAGGTTTAGCTTTATAGTTGAGCAATCTCTGTGTTTATACTACTCAGTCTTTCTTCAACTTCTTTAATGTATTCACTCTCAGTAATCTCCAAAGGCATCAGAAACTTAAGAGAAAACACAAGCAGCCCTTGCTGACCAATCACATTTTTTGCGGTCCCAACATGGTTACTCTGTCAATGCCAACACTACCATGTGTAGTTAGTTTGAAGTGAATCAAGGGGAATGTCAGCTATGGCGTAACCTGGAAGCCTGCAAGCAGAGCAACTTTAGATACGACATAATCATAACCTTATTATGAATTCAGCTTAATATACTTTTTATTACAGACAGTGGGCCCAGCCATTGTACACAGAAACCCCATAGGCTGCTTATATCTGCCATCTCATTCTTTCACAATGTTCTCAAAGCTTGTGACCATAGCTTAAGGACAGGATGTCAAAGTGAGTGCTTTACTTTGTTGCACTTTTGCTGCAAATTGTTAGCTTGTTGTTCCTCTTTGGAGCCTGTTCCTTCACTAGCTTGCCAAACTATAAGATGTGTGAGGTCTTGGTGTATTAGAAACCAATATCATGACAGACTAACTCATTTCCGATTTCCAATGAGCCTTTGTCTTAAAGATTTTTGTTAACTCGCAGATAAATCTCTAGAAACCATAGATACAAGCCTGTATGTTGTAGCGGATGCACTCTGGATGCAGTTGGACAGCTGTACAATTTCCAGATGTTTGTATGCGCTCTCTTTTACTGTGTCATGGCTTCAAGGTTGACATTTCATATCTTTCCAGAACCATTTAGTTTTGAATCAGTCTCATTCTTTGACAGGGAGTCATACAGGCTGTTATAATAGCTGTATATTGTATAGATTATGTACAGCTCATGCCTCTTCCTGCTAAAGACTCAACCACATGACTTGGCAAGGGTCCACATAGTAGATTTGCTTTCTCTTTGTTTCTGTGCTGATCTGAAGTTGGTTGTGATAATAGTGGTTTTGGACCACATTCAAAATCTTTAGTGGTTAAAGTCCCAGTTTAGACACGTTTTAAAGCATGTAAAAGCTACTTTGCTATGAGTAATATTTTGTTTGACGTGGTTTTCCCACATAGAAAGTAACTCAGTAACTCAGAGAAGGAGCTGGTAGCTGCTGCTCATGCTAGCACTAGCGCTAAGATGAGACTCTCTGCTGACTAGAGGTTGACGCACACACTTGAGGTGAAAAAGAAGTGCGCAAACCGCCCATTTTTATGACTAAACACATCAGAAAGAATCAGCCCCTTGTGGAGCCCCTTGGGTGGATGGGCCCGCATGTAGCTCGGGCTGCCCATCCATGGAGCTAACGTTAGGGGTCTGAAATAAAGTGTTTGAATCTCAGAGACGTTCACAGACATCTCCTTCTTCACTTTTCCTCTGCATAAACTTTGCTCAGATACAAGTCACTATAGTCAATGTCAGACATTTTAGAGGACAGAAACAAAAGAAAAACACACCTTATTCCAGAGCAAGCTGATCTTGATAGGATGAGTCTCTGTCTCTTAGGGCAACTATTGTAGTTACTGCCCCTTCAATCTTCTGAATGCTTTAAAATATGACTGTTCTAGTGTCATCACTTGGCACAAGGGTATCAACTTGTAAAGCCAGGCTCCTTGAGGACTGTGAGAAAGGATGAAGGGAGCCAGCAAGTGGGTGGTGGAGACCCTCCCAATCGGGTAACCATCTAACTCACAACGGCGCATTGACGGTCCCCCGGTGGCTACACGCAACTCCAAGTCTGAACAGCCTTGTTTCACTGGTTGGGTCCCGACTGCTCTGTCTGGTTTATGGGCTTGATGAATGGCGCGAGATAAACATCCATAGCTTCGACTTGTTGAGCGCTTCCTGTTTGGTGTCGCCCAAGTCCTCTCGTGCAGCCAGCAAAGGAGCAGTGGCGGGACAAAAGTTCATGACTCCCTGAGAATGACTCCCAGTTAGCCAGCTGGTCAGCCTGGATAGCCAGCCAGCTACAGAACATTCCTTCTTCACCCAGGCATTTTTGGAGGATGATGTGATGTTGCTCAGGATGGGTGGAATTAGACTGTTAGGAAACTGAAATATCTGAAGCTAAACACTTGCTTTGGTAATACTGAACGTCTGACACATTTTGATGTATGCTGTAATGGCGAATTGCGCGATCCACACAGTTTAGTTTTCAGTCTTGATGGAACTGCATTTGAGACAGAATTGAATTTTCCAGTGGAGATGCTTTTGAGTGAATGATGGCAGCAAACCTGTTTTATATAAAGTTACAGTGTAGTATGGAATCAGTTAAGGTTTTTTCTCGCTATCGTAGGGGATGACAAAGCTTAGCAGGATGAAGGAGTCTTGAAGTTCTTTTGGCATAGGTAATGGAAAAAAAACATTAAACCTTCACCTCAACTGCTATTTTATGAATAATTTAATTTTAGCACTTGTCCTTAGGATGTTGCTGCATTTTCACTGCAGCTGGAAATGCTGTGAAAGGCAGCTGCCTCAGCCACAGGTTTCCCTACTGGTTTTGTCAGTGCGGTAACTCACAGTCTCTGGTTGAGGTCTGTACAGCTGCCTCTGTAATTAGCGAGACAAAGGCCTTTTTGAGTCAGAAACAGGCTCGTCTGGACAACGTACAGTAAAATAGCAGAGTTTTATAAAAACAAAAGAATATGGATGGTTCTAACCCTTTGAGCAATATAACTTGCTTGATGCCAGGTAAGACTTGGCAGAGAAAACAAGATCGGCTCAACATTCCTTTTTCAAGATTAATTACACTGAGTTGCAACAGGAGAGCCAGCCTTCTCTGGTTTGCATTTATACGCTATAATGATGGTGCTGTATCTGTCTTTAGGGGCTGTATTGCAAAGGCTGTTGTGTCCAGTTGTGCTTAGCTTTTATAGTTAGCGTCAGTGATAAGAAAGAATCAATATATAATTGTAATCTCAGCAGCCCTTTCACCTAAGATCTGAATGTGGTATTGAGGTCCGTCATAAGGATAGACCTTGTCTGTAAAACAGTATCTGTAGAAATGAGAAGAAAATGAGAAGAGAAAATAGCAAAAATGACGGGTGCAGATGGAAAATGTAGGGACTGCAGTTCACGTCGACCAAAACTAACTGAAACACACGGGGAAATAAATCACCACCATCTCCCTCCCTACCTCCCTCCCTTCGACAGTATAAGCCCACATCTGCATGTTCCTATGGAACTGGCAGCCATATTTTACCCCAGAGGACGTCCCAACAGCACAGGGCTTTATGTGTGATATACATGAGGCCAGCCGTTTCCTGGAAAGCACATTCAGCTCTGTCTCAAGTAAAACAGGTCACCGTTGAGTCAAAATATTCACTGTTGGTATTCTTGGTTATGGCTTTAGTCTTTCTTCCAATTTTGAGTGTTCATTTGTAGGTTTACTAATGTGTTCCAAAGTCATGGAGTTGACTAAATGAATATCACAATTGGGATTGCTGAAAAAAAAAAGCCTTCCATGTACAACTCATAAGCCTACTTGCACAAGGAATCTATCAATTTCCCCCAGTCTTGGAGTAATTTGTGGAAAAGGGAGAGAGAGAGAGAGAAGAAAAAGGGGAAAAAAATATCTCTGAAGTTAAGTGAGCTAAGTAATTTCGACCATCTGTAGTGCACATTTCTGCCCCCTCGCTCTCCTCTAAATGTAAAGTGGCAAGGCAGAACACAGGGCCCGGCCACAAGAGTTAGAGAGAATGACAGAGTGGAGAAGAGTGGTCCTCCCCAGGGACAGGGGGACAGCCCTGTTGGCAGGCCTTGCATGCGGCACAGAGGGGGGTTGCGGCAACTGTATAGCTGATGCCCTGCCGCTCAGTCGGTGCCAGAACCATCAATAGAAGGCGACTCCTGCCGCCAAGTGTGGCTTTGCTTTGGATTTTCTGCCCAAATGCCCTTCACCATATTTGACTTTGCCAGTGGTAGGAGATAATCTTGCATCACTCCAATCTCTATTAATGCTGGCCGAATGGGCTTTGATTGTGATTATATTGAAGTGGTAGGCAGTGGCAATGTTGAACCATTTAATACGCAGGGATCCGGGTGACTTTGTCCTTGTGAAGCCGACCACGTGTACGAGCACTGCCTTAGAGACTCCATTCATAAACTTGTAACCATAGCATAACACAGTTGGCTGAAAAGGGACATGCCGTTTCCCTTATTAATTTACTCATTAACGGCTTAAGTGTCTCTTCTCCTTAGACTGGAGTTCCTCCTTCACTGCACCTGTTGACAACCTCAGCACACTTCAAGGACTCCAACCATGACAAATGCTGAAGAGGGGATGGATTCGCATGTCCACTGCCCTCTTCAAGATATCAACTCTCTCTTATTCGATCGGTTAATCGCTAATGTCACTCTTCTGAACTGAAGGACTTCTCAAAAGGCTAGTACGAACAGATGTTATAATCATGATCTTAGCAGATGTGTTAACATGGAAAAATGTTTCCAATAATCAATTGTGTCCTGCAACGGAGACAACATGGTGTCTGTTGTAGCTACACATCTCACACGTCATATCAGAGTGGCATTATTGATCCGTGCAGTTGGAGCAGGTGGCTTATCCTGTGTTGTTTTCACAGTACTGTTTGCCTTTCAGCGTAGTGAGTGATCCGTCAAACTGATAGGAAGGTGGCAGGGGAAGTGCAATTACATGTTGATACAACAAGAAACTAACTGTGATATGAAGGAAAAAGTTCTTAAGAAATATCCTGATGAAAAGCACTGCAAGCCAAATGGAAAGAAAAGTATTTTAGTTAATATTACAATTCCACTTTTGTTTGATTGGCTTGCATTTTTAAACCCAAGGGAAACAGTCAGCCACTCAGCATGACTCCCTTTGTCTCTGTGTCTCTTGCTCCCAGCCGTACTCGCTGTTGGGTTAGTTCCCCTCAGAGCCGCTCCCTGTTTCCATATTCTCCCTGCTCCTGCTCTCCAATCTGCTGTGGTCGGCGGAGCAGTACAGCCCGTACAGACTGTGTGCCTGCGTTCAAATGGCTTTTTTCTCTGCGCTGCACTTGCCATTATTCTTGTCTGTGTGTTTAAATATTCAGAGAAATTGCCTTTTGGGTGTCGATGTTTTGAAGAAGGTGACAGCTTGAGTGTTGGAATTTGGCTCTGACGACTGTTTGGTTTAGTTTTGTTAAATGAAGTTCTTTTTACATAGGTACATTTGTGTTTTCTTTGAAACTGCTAATTCAACAAGAGAACGTCTGTAAAAGTCCTCATTATTAATCAAAAAGTAAGAAAAAAACTCAAAGCAGCTAGTGTCTTTCCACTTTCTGTAACCTGCAGCAATGTTTCTGTTGAGCAACAGCAGCATGTTCCTACATCCTGCTATTAGCGCTCACCTTTTGACCTCCTGCTCTGCCAGAACAAGAGAAAGTGCAGTCACCATCAATCTCACATAAATTCCCCCCAGGTTCACCTCTTTATTTGCCCCGTGTGGAGGTGAATCTGGCGGCTGTCCCCTGCTACACCAGGCCAAAGAGGGAAGATGGAGTGTGTACTGCAGTATATCTGTGAGGCAGAGGCTCTGGCGGAGGATCGCAGCGGGGCTATAACTCATCAGCAGTGTGCGGGGGCCTCGCCAAGCATTTCTTAGATCACACTGCTTCCTGAGAGGCTTTAAATCCTGTGACTCAGCCTTCCTCTTCTTTGCTCGTTCTCTGGACACTGCTAATGCATGCAATACTCATGCACACACATACATGCGCACGCACACGCACACACACACACACACACACACACACACACACACACACACACACACACACACGCATGCACGCACGCACGCATGCACGCACACACATACACACACACACACTCATAAATACACATATGCATGCAAGCCCACACAAGTGCAGTCATCGAAGAGAGATGAGACAGTTTCTGTCATGTATGTAAAAGAAATGGTGCATTAGGTGCATTAGGCCACCTGGCTTTCATTGGGGATACAGTGGCTAGCAACCAAATACTGACCTCATCACCATTATCTCCACTCCACTTCTGTGCTTTTGTACATCAGGCCAACTTCTACAGAAGAGTATTGTTTCTCTGGATTCAGATAATCAAAAGCCTGGTGAAATAATTGTGGGATTTTCTATGGAAAGCAATGTTTTTCTAAAACCAGGAAGAGATTTGGCTGGAAACCATCAGCCACTGTGGTTGATGTAAATTGGGTAAGCGGTATAGCTTTGTTAGCGTCTCCTGATGATTGAGAGAGGTCTAGGATGACAGGTGTAGAGTCTCTTATTATGCTGTGGTCTGGACAAGTCCCTAGACCTGAGCTCAGTGGTTCAAAGTTGTGATTCCACTTTGTCTGCACCAGAAATGGAGATACACACACATGCTCACATAGGCTGCATTCACACACATATGCAGCTCTCGGCTTACAGTAAGAAGGAAACAAGTGGTAAATTAATTACATATGAGCAGTTGGCACTTGTTCAAACCCTTGCCTCTCTCCTCTTACCAGTTAGGTATGCCTCAGTCAGGCTGCAGTGTTCACACTTCTCTGAAACATGCAGGAGAAAGACAAAGGCTGAGAAGTAGCGTAGAGCTCTGAGATGTTGCTCAAACAATACGTTGATTCGTCATTATGCTGCGTCTTGTCCATACAACGCAGATGCATGAAGCGGGGAGAAGTTCCAGTTGAGTGAGGGTGGAGATTTTTAGCTTGTGTGGTGTGTGTTACGGTTTTGAAAGTGCACTACTGCGGTGCGATGCACATTGAAATTGACTGTTCAGCGCCAGATGTATTTCAAGTAAAGCTTTATTCCACGCTGGGCTGAAACTTTGAGAAGGTATCAGATGTCATTCGGACTAGATCTGTTGTTTGAAGAACATACCACGGCGTTCCACGATGACACAGCCTCATACAGTAAAAAGCTATGAATGAACCATGAGCCATACTCTGCCACATGGAAGGAAACAAGTTAGTCAGCCAGTAGAGTGAGAAAGTCACAGCTTTTCTTGCCGCTCTCCCCCGAAATGAGTTTCCTTTCCGCTTGCATGTGGCTGCTTCAGTTGGTTGCACTTAGTGGAGTCTTCCTTTTGCAGTGGAAAAGACGCTGACTTGACTTCAGGAGGAGCACATGTTATGAATGTGTGCATGTTGCGGAGAGTGATGGGATGAGTTTTGCTTGATCCTGCAAGTGTACCACGGTGCCGACTTAAATATAAACCATATGAGAGTAGCACCCCCCCCCCCCCCCCCGCTCTTTCTGCCTCCAGCTGTAGTGTGTTTTTCTTGGCCTGTGCATGCACACGGAGGAGCAAAAAGTTTGACGTAATGTACCGTGGAAATGAAGCATGCATCAAGGCCTTTTTTTTCCATGCACTGGCTGCAGGGCAGAAGGGAAGCACATTCTATGCAGTTGCTTGACTCATCATGGATTGTGGTCAGCAGATCTACAGTTTATCTTACCACTACAAAATAATTTCAAATACCTCGCTAAGTGAATAGAACAGTGGGCGGTGTAGTATATGCTGTCACCTTGCATCACATAGCTCTCTGATTGTGTAAATGTTTCAGCTGTTGCAATTGAGTAAATCTCTCAAGTCCTCAGAGAATGAGTTCATTAAAATAAGACCTAGACTGATGAACTTAATGTGCAACGCTCAGAGCGTAAAGCGCTGTCCAAATGACGTAAATACAGCTGTAACGTAGTTCGGCCGCTGGCATTTCAACATCACGATAGAGACGATATAGAAAAAATTGTAGACATAGACAATACAGACAGACTTTTGTATACCTTTTAAATATATCGCTATATCACCAGCCCTATGCTCACTTTAGCATCAGGGGCTACGCTAGGTCGGACCCCTGAGCTAGCTGCTAAGTGCTTGAAATAGACTACTCCAATGGTATTAAAACTCCTTACTGCAGAAACTGAGTGGTGCTCCTATCAACAGTGTACATTTTTAATTCACTGAGCCAAGCAACATTGTCTCATGTGCTTCCACGTTTACAATGCTATTGTGTATGGTTGTACAGTATGTTCAGTGACGTATGAAATCATCATTAATCTGCATTCATCGAAATGAACGTGTTATTTTGATAAACCTAATTCCTACAGCTGCTTCACTTCTCTAGCAATTGTTTTTCATCTCTAAAGATTACAACAGGTTAAGTAGTGATGTGTTAGGTTGTACCATAAGGTTGTACGTGTTTTCTCTTAGGGTTGTGGTGGCACTTTAACACACTGTCTGATCTTCTGCTCACTGCTGTTCTCATCAGTTCATTAGGTTTGGAACATTCCCCTCTCTAGATAGTAAAAACAAGTGCATGAGGACACAAGCACATCAAAGTAAATTATTTAGAAATCATACAGCCAAATTATATGGAAACGGTTAGCGGAGAACCCAAAAACACTTGATATTGAACAAGACAGTGGAAAACCAGAGTGTTTCCAGTGTGCCTTCTTTTGATGCCTCGCTCCAAGTGACAAATGAATTATGTGCCCACTTCAAGTAATTGTATAATTCGCTGTGCATGTGTTTCTCGTACCATGCTGTGTGGAAAACTTTTGCTTGGTATTACAGTAATGACATGTAATGAAAACAAATACTATTCCACTGTTGACTTTAATAAATTAACACAGTTTTCCACACTGTGTTTGATGTGACTTGAAGAAATTAATTGCCCCCCCCCCCCCCCCCCCAGGGTTCGCATGAGCATATAATTGGATTTTCCAACCGTTCGTTAGATGACTTATTGAAGTATATTTTCCTCTGTTGTGGGCATTAACATACACCTCAAAGTCAAACAATGGGTTTCCCATTCTTTTGACATAAAAACTGTTTTCCTATTTGTGAAACCCTCGCAAAGGCTTAGTGGAGTTTATGGTTTCATGGCTTACTGTGGAGCATTCAGCACGGAACTCAACATGTATATGTGATTTGAAACAACTCTTATTTTTCTCCCTTTAATGTTTTTTTTATGGACACTTCAAATATAAACCAGAAACAAATAGAAACCAACGTGCTATGGCTTCTGGTGAAGGGTTTTCTGAGAAAGTGTGATTTGTGGCGTGGCACTATTAGATCATTGTAAAGTTATCAGTCAATGGACTTATTTATGTGGTGAGAAAAAATGCACCATACTGATCTTGTGATCAGTCTCTATCTTGCCACCTCAAGCTACATGAACAATGGCCTCATACCTCCTGACTCTAGTTTAGCATTTCACAGGAACTCAGTACCTTGATAAAAATAGGTCTTGTCCTCTGCAGAGAGGTTAGATTATCCTCTACCCTGTAATGTTAATATTAACACATGCATTCACTTTTGGACATTTACATCTGGAAGCTGACCAGTACAGCAACAGTCTTCAGCCTGGCTATTCACTTTAAACACAGTTTCCCATCACTAATTGGCGTCCGGACAAAAACCTTTCTAATGTTTTCCATCCACTATCCCATTGTAATGCCATAACATTAGTAAAATGCAAAAATATCTCATATACTCGGTATAGAAGTGTTGGAAGTTTATTGGCTGTGAGTTTAGGGAAAAAAAACTTTCAAAAGGATATCTTTGGTTAGTTTTCTTAAGGGATAGTTTGACTTATTTTGAAGTGGGGTTGTATGAGGTACTTATCTGTAGACAGGGAGTGTATTACCTATAGTTGAGGACGATTAGCAAGGCGCTAGTTTAGAGAAGCAGACAGGAGTTCCGACACAGAAGCTGCTGTGGACGGGGACAGCCTTGCCATCAGACAGTCCTTTCCTTCGGTACTGCATTTCATCAACATATTTCTATGCATAAGCACAACAGGGCCGCACACTGTATTATACTGCAGATCAGCTGTTTGAGTTATAAACAAATAAAAATGAGTGGTTATGATGGTTGATGAATGGATAAGTACCTCATACTACTCATACTTCAAAAAAGCCAAACTATACTTTTAATTTAAATACATTGCTCTTTGTAATGACAACTTACTGTATTTTGCTCTTTTGTAAACTAATTGTTGTGCTTTTCTACCAACTAGGGTTAAAAAAAGGTCAGCTTGTTATAGTTTCTTACAGAGTAAAACTTAAGGAAGCCATAGGCCAGTAAATCAAGATTAAAACACAATCAGATAACAGCGTGATGCCAGAAGTCACATGACAATAATATAGAATTATAAAACTGGCATTTTCAAATGCATCCACTTTAAAGTGTTTATGAAAAGATCCATTGTTGTTGATCTAACACTGTTGTGTGGCTGAAAAGCTGATTTTGAAAAATATGCATATTTAAATGTATTAGTGTTATTACATTCATCAATAAGTTGATCCACAGAAATCTATTAATTGTTTAAGTCATTTATTTTTTTCAAAACTATTCAACATTTCCTAGTTCTTCTCAAATGGGAGAATTCACTGCCTTTCCTCATTTTATGTGATAATAAATTGAAAAATAAGCCATTTCCTAATATCTTTTTGAGCTTTTTGAAACAGTGGTAGCAATTATTACTTATCAGCAATTACTATTTTCACATTTAATAGACCTAATGATTAAAAGGTTGATAAAGAAAATAAGTATAGTACTACATTAGTGTGCACATGACGTGATGCGATCTGTTTTTATGAATAGCATTGTTTACGTAACTACACATGTACTATGTGTACAACCTTTGGCTCATGCAGAGGGATCTGGAGCAGGACGCTTTACTGTAACTGTCCTCCACATCTGTCTGGCCCGCTGCCAGACTAATAAAGGTGTGAGGCAGCGCGAGGTCAAGCAGCATACTTTTCCTTACTGTAATCACATGGCCATCTGTCAGAGCCTGTGCACCGCTCTCAACACTGCTTCCCTTTTGCCACCCACCTCAGTCACATATCACACACGACAGAAACATAAAGTTCTAACCGCATAATCATGTGAACACTATTCTATTTCAACAAAAGCTTTTATTGATGTCTGTGACTGAGTGACTTCACGCATTGGTTTTGTGTTATTCTAATGTGATAGCGAAGAAAACACAAGTCACAGCTTTTCATTTCCAGTTTTAATATCAAATCTTACATGGATGACTTATGACTGATTTCCTTAATTTATCATTTTGAGCTTTGCACTGCAACTGATAGTACTAGCTATGCCAGGGAAAGCATCAATATCCCTCTGTGCCAAATGGCACACTTGGTTACCAGATCATTTCTTCATGGATGTCTTGAGTTAATTTGTTTTTGGCCTCCAAAGAAATAGGACCATATTTCAGATCTGTCCCGCTCCCTGCAACACCCCCCCCCCACCCCCAACCATCTCCCCTCTTTCCTCTTCGCTCTCTTTCCTTATAACAGGATTTAGCATATCAATGGTGGATTAGTTCGTTTAACAAAAGCTTACTACTGCAAAGCCCCTTTCCACTCGTCTTTCCAGCCTGACTTGTGGACCTCACACACAGCTCCTCCATGCCGGGGTCTTTGGTGTGCGTGTGTGGTCGCGGCTGTTCGGCTGAATGGATTTGCGTTTGAAGATGACAAAAGACATGCTTAGTCACTATGGGCTTCAGAGATGTATGCAGTAGCATATGTGGGTGAGGGTCCATATGTGTACAGGAACATGGATGGAGGTTTGTTTTACATGTGTTTATGCTGGGAGCTGACAACGTGTGTGTGAATAGAGAGTTTTCTGCTGAGCACATCCCCAGGTTAGCAATCAATTATCACTTTATCTGTATGATCTCAACAACATACTGTGTCCGAAACCTGCCAATCTATTGTTCTTGTACCTCTGGCTTCCTCCGGCTTTAATGGGGCATGGAAAAAAGTAATGTCCTCTGCCCTTGCAGCCGTTACATGTTAGCCTGCAGATCCTCCTGCTCTGGAATGGGACCCGTTCTGTACAGTGGAAAGTGTTGCACAGGGGTGGGGTGGGGGGTGGATGGGGATATGCCAAGAGGAGGTGACTACAGCTGGCTAGATTTGGGCATCGACCCATGTGCGTGTGGGGTTCGAGAGCAGGCGAGTGGAGGAAAACCCCACCATGACACTGCAGCCGGTTCAGGAAGGATGCCCCCCTGTCTGTGTGGTGTCTGTTTGAGCCACATAACATTAATCACCTCAGAGGGTGACAGGGTATAGGATGTAGGTATGTTAGACGGAGGGGGCGAGTTGATGTGATGTTCCATTATACAGGCACGTGCCAGATCTTAGAAAAACTTTCTCCTATTAGCTTCTCATGTTTATGTTTGCAGTAGTTTTCATTCAAGGGAAATGACCTCCACGCAGGGTTTGTTTGATGGCACCCATGTACTCTCTATGTAACATATGGCTGGATGAGTTTGTCTCTATACAAGGAATTGTCGCCGCGAAATATCATTACCATTTGGCAAAAACACATAACACAGCACAGGCCCACAGTGTTGAAGGCTTACCTCTAGACTGCACCACAGTATTATGAGCTCATTATTGTCATAGTGGTGAGGTACAATCTGGTGGTACAATCTTTAACCTCATATAACCTCAGTTCCCCCATTTTGGAATGGCCACTATCAATTATAGGGCTAATTTTGAGATGGAAATAATGCACTAATTTAACATTCTCATTCCCTTAAAACTGAATTGCCATATTAGGTTAAAGGGTTCACCCGGATTACATTAAAACAAATGTGTTTTACTGTACCCCTAGTAGAGTCTAGCAATGTGGTTATTTCTGAGATATTTGCTGGTGAGTTAATTACCTCAACACATTGGACGTTTAGTGAATATACAGTATGTTGCATCTGAGCTGATGTACATCGAGGTATATTGCTGCTGCTTCAGCGACATGTTTTTTATTCCTAGAGTGAGCCTATAGATAGATCATGAATGCTTTTCTAAGCAGGGACTTTCATGGGAAATTAACATTGCTGTACAAGAAGTGAATCGTGTGTTATGATGTTGTATTTGATCCATGAAGTAAAATTTCTTCTTGACTGGGAGTGTAGGTTGGGGGCAGGGGAACCTTTGTTGGCCTGTCCAACCACTATTCCTGAAAGACCAGAGCAGGCCTCAGCAGTCACCAGTTTCTGTGCAGAATTACATCTTCAGCCTTCTGACGGCTCATTCTTCTGGCTTTGTTGACACGAGTCATCTGATACACCCATGTTTTCCTGAGCCATCAATCTGTCTTGCTGTCTCTGTATCTGTGTTTCTTGGCAGCTAAAAAGCTCCAGGTGTCTTGTGTGTCCCGTGCCCAGACGGCTTTGCCAACTCCAGTGCTCCTGGGCCGTAATGGCATTGTTCTATGCGGCCCATTGTGCGTGACCTTGGTTCAGGGGGAAACAGCTGGTGGATTCTCCAGTACCCGCCTGCTTGGCGCAGAAACTGGGCTCAAGCAATGGTGTAAAATTACTGCGCCCCAATTCCTACTTTGATACAAACCATGCAGGACAGGTCTGAGCATCTGTCTGCTGCTGATCAGCTTTTTCCGCACCGTCAGGGTTGCAAAGTCATGTTATACTGTGCAGCACAGGAGAAATGGTTTTTAATACAGGAGTCTTGATGTACAATGTTCAATTTACACACAAGTGTATGTGTCTGTAAATCTGGATATTTACTCTATGCTTTTTGTGTATGGCTTGATACAATTTTCTTGTGTCAAGAACATCGCTCTTTAAGAGGCTATGGGCTGCCCTCAGTACAGGAAGTGACTCAGTATTGACTGGCGCTGCACTTCCTGTGAGCTGATTCTCCTCTACTCCTCTCAGGATGTTTACCTCCTCCTCCTCCTTCCCCCGCCTCCCACCCTTCTCTCCGCCCCCTTCCTTGATCACGTCACTTTACGCCGGTGTACTCAGCTCCAGGTCAGATTCGGCTTGTCTAGGTTTAGTTTGGCCCAGACATGGTCAGTGATTGTGACTGCTGAGTTGGGGATCTTGGCCATGCTGGAATCCAGGTGTATTTTTATTGTGTACACTTGTTAAACCATATAACTTATACATTACTACTTCACTAAAGGACCCTTTTCCTCCTGTTTTAAAGTCCTCTGAAAGGAAGAAAGGTGGTCTGAACAGAAATTTTCTTCCTGAGCCTCTGGGTTCAGATTACTCCAGTCCCTGTACAGATGTGAGCAACTGAATATGATGTAATGTATGTGTGTGAGTGTGTGTGTGTGTGTGTGTGTGTGTGTGTGTGTGTGTGTGTGTGTGTGTGTGTGTGTGTGTGTGTGTGTGTGTGTGTGTGTGTGTACTTAAAGAAGATTTACTACAGAAAAGATTGTTAATACATGTCAGAGTAATGGGGTTGATCTGCATCTTTTTCTTTGTTTCTTCGTGCCTGTATCAGATGTGGACCCACTGCAGCGCATTAACCATTAATGTCCAAAATCTGTTTACACATTACATCTGCCATTATTTATCACACTCATACACACACGCACGCACGCACGCACGCGCGCGCACACACACACACACACACACACACACACACACACACAAAAGCTTCACTAATTTCCTTATTTGTATCTCCACCTCTCTCCAGTTTCCAGAGTGCGGCTTCTTTGGCATGTACGACAAAATCCTGCTGTTCCGCCACGATTTAAACGACGAGAACATCCTGCAGAGGCTGACCGCGGCAGAGGACATCCATGAAGGAGACCTCATCGAGGTGGTGCTCTCTGGTATGTAGGCTGTAGGAAAATGTATAAATTTATGCATAGTGTCACCACGAATGTGTTGAATGATTTTTGCAGGTTGTATTTTTCTCTAGCATCTCAGATTAGTTACAGCATGGAGAAAGCACTACTATAATTAATTGTTACTTAGCATCTTTGTGAAAGAAAAAAAAATAACATTGACTCAAAAGATCATTGTGAACTGTTGCTTTTGGCAAATACAAAAGGTACAGCCTGTAACAAGAACTTTAAATGATCCAGTCGTAAGAACTCTTAACATGAGTATTTTAGATGTTTTTATATTCAAATGTGATATCCAAATACATTTTTTTTGCCCCACATTATGGAAGCTTAGGGTCAAAGTCATTCTGTGACAAATTTTTTAAATGTTGAAAGCACTAGCTTGAGAGCAGCTGCTAACATAAAATAAGTGCCAATTTTGAACAAAAAAACCTAGGGGATGTTTTTTGAGAATATGCGATCCTGAGTATTGAGAAAAGTGGAAAAGGTATGTTGTACAAATTTAGATTATAGACATTGGTCAATAGTTTAAAAAAAAGAATCCTCTTATGCTTATGACAGTTGAAAGATCAGCAAACACTGTCCAAAGAAATGTAGACTAAAAGGTCCTGAATTGTAAAATAAAAATAAAAATAAAGCAGGTCGAGGTGCTATAGAAATACTGTAAAAGTATCAAAATGCTCAACCCACAAAGAAATTACCACGGTCCGTTTCCAGAAAACTGAGCCTTTAAACGAGCCGTCATTACTTCTGTACGGTTGTGATGTCACAACTATACTACATAGGCTATACCTAGAAAGTCCCATTACAGTCATTCCCCAGCTGCAATGCAGTGCAGAGAAAAAGAGAACGCAAATGCAGACCCACAATTGCTGACCAGTCAGAGCAAACTGAGCTTTTTCAGGATGCCTTTAAAGAGACAGGCGCCAAAATAGAGCGTTTCAGACAGAGGCTGAATACATGTTTATTCACAGACAGACTGTATGAGAAAAGTAATCAGTTTTTCAACATTAAAACATGTAAACAAGTGTTTTTAATTCCAAACAATAGTCTAAAACTAATAAACTGGAGGAAGCTTCACATGGTCCATTTTTTGTGCCTAGTCAGTCAGTAGTTGAAGCACCTTCCAGTAAACACAGCCTGTAGCGTCTTGTTCAAGGTCAGAGTACTCTGTACTCACCAAAACTTTGCTGTCAAAATGAAATATTATTCTTGTGCAATTTATTGTTTTCAGTTCAATAACTGCAAGTGAATCACCCAACACTCACCTGCTTTTTATTTTGAGATACATTTCTTTTCTTTCTTCCTCATCAAAGTTTCCACCTTTTCTAGCTGCTACACAGGTGTTTGGTTTTTCTTTGTCATTTCCTGCGATGAATGAATCAGCTTCCTGTGCAGTGCTGAGACCAACAGATGGCTTAGAGTATCTGTTCTGCTCTAATCTGTTCTCCTGCTCCATCTGTCTCCACTGGGAAGCACCTGACACCACCTGTGCTGAATATCTCCCCCTCTCTCCTGGGCCGAGAGTATTGTTTGTGGGGATTTAGACGGGATGATTGTATAGGTTCGGGATCTGACGATACTTCAGGCATCAGGGCTGAGGAATGTAGACTAAAGACTGGAGAACTTCCTTCTTTTTGTTTCTCACTGTCTGTGTTTGTCTTGTGCTCTCTTTTGTGTCAGTCTTTGTTGCTCTCTTTCCCCTCCTTGCTCTCTCTCATTTTAATCCCTCCTACCTCAAAGAATCCATCTGCAGGTGTAAGCTCCAGCAGTTGAGCTCGACAGTTTATAGCGTGAGATATACCTGATGAAAACCTTCACAGAAGTATCTCAGATTTGCTACGCATGCAACGCATGCTGTTTTATTAAATTTCATCTAACACTCAATAAACTTGGCCTTCTTCATGTGAGGGGCTTTGCATGTCAGACACTTGATCTTTGTTTGAGAAACACGAGCTGAGAGGCGCACGTTCCCAAGCCCTTCATTTGGTTTAGAGAAAATATGAGCCTTTTTTTTTTCCAGGCCCCAAAATTTGTCTCCTGTAATCTTCCGTTCCGTTTTTTCTTAACCAACCTGTTGTTGGATTCCACGGCTGTGGGAGAGAGACAGTCTGAATCTCTCTCTCGCTGTGAGAGGGAGGCAGAAGTGGCTTTTTCTTGGCCGTGGGCTCAAAGAAGAGGGTTTGTTTTTCCTGCAGTAAGTGATTGTAGTAGACCCGTGGAGTGTAAACACGCTCTGATGTGCGGGGCGGCCCTGGACACAGCGGACACTGCGCAGGCCATCTCGGCCCATGAGGTTTGAGGTTTGGCCTGACCGATTGTCCCTTTGTTCTGTTTTTCACTCCCTTAAATTCCCACCCACTTTCACAGGCTCTTTACTCACCACTGCTGGCAGTGTGAAATTGATATTCTACAATACCTTATGTTTGTCATAAAATATGCCATAACTTGTTTTTTGTCAGATGGAAATTTATGGCCTCCAAATGGAAACTCTGTGCCTCAAATCAAACAGATTGTGTATTCATGGAAGCCTCTCCGCTCGTGAGAAGTGCTGCGAAAAACAACGTGTTGAGTTCATGTTGTTTGATGCTAATTACCACAACGAGCATTACATAACCGCTAAGAAGCGGCCAGTTGTTTTGCAGACGTGTGTGAAAAAGCTCATGAATGCCGCCTTTTATGTTTGCCCCATGACATGTGACCTGCTTGAGTTCTTTTTTCTCTTTCAAATCAAACCAAAAACTGCCAAAAACACCCCGCCAGTCATCCTCCTTATCTCTAAAATGGATAAAAACGTGCATGTATTGATCGTGTGCATAAATATGAACATCTCAGATTTTGTGACTGCAGCAGTTCCAGTTTTGTTGTTTATTTTGTTGTGTTGACCCCAGAATTGACCCTTGACTTTTTAACCGCTCATGAGGATTTCTGACATCTAAAAGTTTTTTTTTGATGCTCCAAATCCTAAATTGATCTCTTGCTGATAGGATGGTCTCTCTCTTCTTTATATGGAGCAGATACTTAGCAAAGAAAGTTTTTTTTTTATCTTACTGGCCACATGTCATGTTTGTTGTCTGCATCTCATCGCAATCACAAAAGCTCAGAATGTCCTCAGTCGTCCAAGAGAGAACCTTATCAGCTGAATCATGTCATAGAAAATGTGCTATCACACTGTGACATCACCATCGCCGCAACACAGGTTTTGCTGCTTAACCCAGAGTGTAAAGATTAACCACCACCGCGACCCGTATAAATGATTGCACAGGACCATGAGGCTAATGCAAGCTCTGAAGCTTCAGTTGCACACACACACACACACACACACACACACACACACACACACACACACACACACACACACACACACACACACACACACACACACACACACACACACAGAGGTTTTTTTGGCATCATTCACCTCCATATCTTACTCATCTTCACATCTTTGATGCGTCACAGCCATGATTAAACATCCCTTTGCTTCCAACAATGAGCTCAGTGTGTCTGTTTGACACAAAACAGCAGAGACGAAGAAAAATAAGAGAGAAACAGGAAGAGAGACATGTCCACAGCTCTGTTGGTTTTGATGTTTTTAATAACAAGGATAGACTGATATAACAGGATCATTCTGCAGTTCTCTGGTGTCCCATGGGTGTGCCCTATCACTTTTATATACGGAGTGATGAAGCTAAAATGTCTTTGCAGATGTGGTGCCCTCTACTGCAGCAGTGTAGACATAGCACCTGCAAGAAGTGAGAGAAGATTCTCATTTACACACATACAGTGAGGCTATATATTGTCTTCAATATTGTTTTTTTATATATTAAAAACAGTGTGAAGTAGTTGCCAAATACATGGGAGAAATGGCAGCTCTCGTCTTGTCTTTTTTTATTCCTTTGTCATATTTTCTCATCATATTTTTCTTCTTGTTCTTCAGTTTTTTTTACAAACTGTTTTTCACATTAGTTTTGTTTTCACCGACTTTCAGTCATGCCACTTTTCTTTCTAGCTCAAGCCACAGTTGAAGACTTCCAGATCCGACCCCATGCCCTTTATGTCCACTCCTACAAGGCCCCCACCTTCTGCGACTACTGCGGGGAGATGCTGTGGGGTCTTGTCCGACAGGGGCTCAAATGTGAAGGTTAGACACACACACACACACACACACATACACACACACACACACACACACATTGTGTCATTGCCAAGCCTTTGAGCTAACCAACTCTAAGACCTTTGACTATATTTCAAGGAGAAGATCCAACTGTATCCACACACAAACACACCACAACTCTGACCGTAACAATGTCAGAATCAGGGAGATATACAAGCAAACAAGAAAGAGTCGGCAGTGTAGCTGGTGGAATGCATGAATCCCAGTGGAATTATGGCACATCAGCTCGCCTTTGAGTTTTAGTCCTTGTTGGGTCAGATTTGAATTATACTCTTTCATTTTGATGTCATTTGGCTGCATTTGAAGTCCCCCTCTGACTGTGAGTTAAATCTAAGTTGTTGATTTATTTTCCAGGGAAACAATCATAGTCACAAATTCTCCTTTTAAGCCGCCATCGCATGGCTGATTTACGGAATAAGAGAGTATTTACCTCTTGTAAATGTAAATGTAAATGTAATTATACTGTGATCTGTAGCGTTTGTACGGCCTTGGTGTTTGTGACTGATGTCATTTGTGTTTTCATGTTTTTAAGGATGTGGGCTGAACTACCACAAGCGCTGTGCCTTTAAGATCCCAAATAACTGTACTGGTGTCAGGAAGAGGCGATTGTCCAATGTCTCCCTGCCCGGACCCTCCCTCTCCGTTCCCCGACCGACACCTGCAGAAAATGCTGTGGTCGTCCTGGACGAGGTGAGTTCTGATTGGTGGTTGCTTGAATGCATATGCTGGGTTGGGAGGGTTACTATAAAAAATGTATTTTGACAACTTGATTACTTTCTGTTACTTTTGAATTATCTCAGTATCAGGTATGCAAATATAGACAAGAGAAAAGAAATAGGGATAAGATGATTCCATCTTTTTTTCTGTAAACTTAACAGAATACCTTTTTTTAATCGTAATTATGTAACGCCATTCCATGTATTCTGACATACTCCGAGTCTGTGCATATGCTTGGATAGAAAAGCACTCTGCAAAGTTGGAAAGACGTCAGTATCTGCATATTCTCTGAATGAAGGGGGGGAGATGTAAAGAGTTTAGACATCTTCCTAAATCAGACTGGGAGCCAGGTAAATTGGCCAAGAATATGAGGCAGTCAATCCACATGCTCCTCACAAGCTTTGTCTTAACCGTTAGATGTGTCTTAACTCATCAAATTTGGCTCTTTCCCATGGGTGAATCTTCTGGGCCCTGTTGTAGAATACCACTGATGCAGAAAATTAAATTGAGTCGCACAGAGCTCAGTGGAGTGATCCTCAGCAAGGTCTTATGAAACTGTTTTTGCATAAGCCCGCACTGGAATATTCCCCGCAAAAGTTCATCAGGAAATGTAATTAAGATAATGATATTAAAAGCCCAAGTTTATGTATCTACTCGCTTGAAGAAAGAAAATGAAGAAAGCTTCCTTCCTATTTCTGCCAGGATCTTCCAGACTTGATTTATTCATATAAAATCAGAACTAAAGGCTTATATGTGGTAAAATATGACAGAGATAATAACTGTTTTTTCCTCCAGTGGGATCGTGTTAAATATTCAAAGTCATGCTAACTCAGTACGACAGATTTCTTTTCCCCTTTTTCCACTGATTTCTCTTCTTCTACTGCCATGTCATTATTGTCCTTCCCAACCCCACAGCAGAGGTCCCATCAGGAGGCAGGGAAGCGAATTCTGTCCTGGAGCGGCAGACCTATCTGGATGGAGAAGATGGTGCTGGGGCGGGTTAAAGTGCCACACACCTTCGCCATTCACACCTACACTCGTCCCACTATCTGCCAGTACTGCAAGCGTCTGCTCAAGGGTCTCTTTCGCCAGGGCATGCAGTGTAAAGGTAGGGCTAAACTAAGAGTCTGTTTAAAAGACACATGGGTTGTGTTTAGATTGTTTTGGTGACGTGAAGAGTCTCGCTTTTTTTTCATCTGCCAGATTGCAGATTCAACTGTCATAAGCGATGTGCTTCAAAGGTACCTAGGGACTGTTTGGGGGAGGTGGACTTCAATGGAGGTAAGTTCTTCTACACCCAAGTTCACAGTCACAGTGCTACGTATATCTCCAATATTTGCACTTTCAAATATTTGCATATTTCATATACGTGTGTAGAGCCAGCCAGTCCTGGCCCAGACTCCGACACTACCATGGATACTATGGAGGTGGACAGTGGTGATATGGACGGCAGCAGAGGACTGGATGACCCGGAAGAACCCTCCACCCCTGATGAGAGGATGTTTGACATGGATTCTCCCTTATTGGACAGAGAGAAGGACGAAGAGCCCATCAAGACTATTAGGTATGACAATGTTGATTTAAGTAGACAACTATTATGGCTGGTAATGTGCCATTGTAGATGTTCTATTGATGAAGATTAGGTGGCACTGCTCATGCCAGCTACCAAATTCTACCCAGTCATGTGTGTATATATGTGTCTGTGTGTGTATAAATATATATATATTGAAATATTGAACAGTTCACTAAAGAGTGACAGGAAACGAGGGGGAGAAGGGGAAGACATGCAACAAAGGTCACCAGCCTGATTCAAACCGGGGACTATGCGGTTATGTTTTAAACAACCAGGTCTAACTGCCCAATTCCTATATTTATTCTACACCAGCAGTGTGCGTTTTATGTTTCCAGTAGTGTTGCCACTGCTGCAAACATAAAATACATCACATCCTGTGCAGGATTTCTGTAAGGAAAGACCTACCAGACACTGGGTGGTTAGAAAAGCAAACATAAAAAGGTTTCATAAGCTGGCTACAGGTCAATTAAAATGTAACCTGTTACTGTTTCAGTGTATTTAGCTCTAAAAGTAAGTAAGTTACCGTTGTGTTGATTCATGAAATCTTTTCTTGTTGTGTCTAGCCCTTCCACTAGCAGCAACATCCCTCTGATGCGGGTGGTCCAGTCCATCAAACACACCAAGAGGCGGAGTTCCACTGTGGTGAAGGAGGGCTGGATGGTTCATTATACGAGCAGGGACAACCTGGTAAGACTGATAACCCCAAAAGCCCAACAAAGGAGCCCAGTCTGAAATGGGCTGTGCTTAGCCTGTATGCTGGGGAAAACTCCTTCTCCAAAAGCTGTTCACATGTGTTGAATTCAGCACAGAAGGTATTTTCCTCATGAAACTAACTTTTAAAGTACTGTAACATTGGTAGGTGTTTTGTGTTTTGGTGTTTGGACTAACTTTGGTTTTCCTCTCCCCGTTGAACAGCGGAAGAGACATTACTGGAGGCTGGACAGCAAGAGTCTGAGTCTCTTCCAGAACGACACCGGGGCCAAGTTCTACAAAGTAAGCATAAAGCTATCACCTCTGCCTTTTGTTTTAGGAACAATGTCTGGTCCTGCACATAAAAATACACACAGAAGCCTTTATTAATCTGTCAGGAAATGGAGCAGCTTAATTCAAACTGATTCAATGTTGGCTTCATGGTGAATAATATCCATAAAGTCCCCATTATAGCTCCATAGTATTGACAATGTACCATTACACTACTTTCTTCTAACTCAAACGGTGTGATGTTAACGTCATTACCATAAGTGATTCAGTTTCATATTCATGTTTGAATATTGCCTGTCACACTGATGAGAGGTATGTAAATACCATCTAACCCGTGGTTGCTGTATGACTCAGCCTCAGGGCTGTCCTGTTGCAACTGTAAACTACGCTGAGGTCAGTTCGGCCCACTGAAATTTCCCCTGTGGTTTTCACCCTGCAGCCTGGTCTCTTTCCTGCATGAAGTGAAAGTTATGTAGTTGCTAACAGTTGCTATCTTTATCCAGTATTCATTAGGTCAGATGGGACATTTTAAGGGGTTTTCAAGAGAGAGGAGAATTCGGACCATAGGGATCCCCAAGTTTAAAAAAAAGTGAATTTTCAGAGAATTTTGGCGCACAATTGTTCTATAACGTGGTTGAATTCTTTAAAACCAGACAATGAGTTTCAAACTTTTTTTAAAAATCCATTCCATTCCATAGTAAGTGGTAGCTGTGAGTGAAACATTGTAATTTTGTTATGTAAAATCAGTTGTGGAGAGTGTGTGACACTTCCCCGCTGAGTGCCAGCACCGTAGTCAGTCATTACACTGCCGCAGGGGCTTAATAGCACAGTAATTACAAACTGGAGAACTGAGGGAGGGAACGACAGCCTGCAAGGTAAAGACTTCCACATGTGTGTTGGTGGTTGTGTGTGTGTGTGTGTGTGTGTGTGTGTGTGTGTGTGTGTGTGTGTGTGTGTGTGTGTGTGTGTGTGTGTGTGTGTGTGTGTGTGTGTGTGTGTGTGTGTGTGTGTGTGTGTGTGTGTGTGTGTGTGTGTGTGTGTGTGTGTGTGTGTGTGTGTGTGTGTGTGTGTGTGTGTGTGTGTGTGTGTGTGCGTGCGTGCGTGCGTGCGTGCGTGTAAGGTGGGGGATGTTATCATTTTATTGTTCATGTCGCTTTGTGTGTTTTGAGACTTAACACTGCTTGAGCTGTGGTCAGACTTGTGTTGCAGTGGGATGGAGTGTAGGATGCAGCAGAGTTTCAAGTGTGAGCGTTTGCATGTTCTCTTTGTGTCACACAGGTGGTTTTATAAGCAACTGTCTTTCTTCTGCTGGTTGTGACACAACTTTGAAAAAAACAAAACTTCCCTCACCCTTCTCTACCAGTTATTCAGTCACACCCTGCGTCCCCCTGCCACTAAAGCCTTGGAGAGGAAACCTCAGCAGGGGCCGACTCCTGAGGGTGTGTTCACTGGCAGCTTTATGTGGTTCTTTATTATCAACTTGGCACTCAGCAACGTCTAAGACCTTCAGGAGGCTAATTGAAGGCTAGCCGTAAATGCCTGCTTTTCATGCATCAAAGTTTGGACTTTGTTCCATGTCTGCCGCTTCAGATTAGCAGATCTTTGCCCAATGATAGATAACATGATTTTGTGCACATACAGTAGAAAAAAAACTTCTTTTCAGGGGGTTCTTCTGCGAAACCACAGATTCTCCATATGTTCAGTGTTTGTATCCGGGAAACCGCCTGTTCTTTCTGGGCATTTTTCTCTCATTTCTCTGAAGTTTTCTAGCCTGCTGCTCATCAGTGTGTGGCCCACTGTCCTCCCCTCTCCTCTCTTCTTTATACCTCCAATCTGATTAGTGGTGGTCGCGTGGTGGCTTGCTTGCCAGGCATGGCAGCCATTTTCTCCATTTGGAAGCCATAACAGCTCCTCGTTTGAAGATGAGACCCCTGTACTTGTGGCTTTCTCTGAAGAACCTTTTATGGGGTGAGGGGGCTTCTCTCTGTCTCTGCCAGATTGAGTCCTGTCACACTCAAACGGTGCAGCCACACACCCACACTACCCTGCAGAGGAACGGTAGTTGCCGTGTCTTTCGTCTCAGTGGCTAGCGGTAGCGCCAGAGGCTCGTGCTCAGATGGGGCCTCTGGCTGGCCCTGCCTTGTAATCAGGGAACCAGAGCACTTCAGCCGCCGCAGCGCCCGCTCACGTGACCCGGCCCCGCTAACCACAAGCACTTCATCTGATACTCTGTGGTGAGCCACGCGGAGGGGACAGCGTGTGCCTCTGTGAGCCCCCATTGGCTTGAACTTCTCTGTGTTTTTTAATTTTTGACCCTCCCTCCTCTTTTTGATTTGACAGTGAGTTTGAAGGGGGGGTGGGCTTTTAAATTGTGCTCCAAACTGTCCCTTCTGTATGTGCTCATAAGAGAGAGAGGAGTAAAGGAGAAAGTTAGAGCTGGGGCTGCATAACAACACTGTGATTACACAGACAGTGTGGAGACTTTTGGAGTGTGTGAGTGTTTCTACCTATATTATTGTTTCTGTCATGTTATTGTTTAGGTAATGGATTACAGCATTTGGCATGTTTAGGCTCCAATAAGATTGTTTTCTATTTGATTTTTTAAAAGAATGAGATAATCACTTTAAAAAAAGTGGTCACAACTTTTGTAATATTAGTAACTTAATGTTTTTTTAAGTAAGAGGGAAACTTTCCAACTTGGTAAAAAGAGAAAAATATCTAAATTGTTTTGGCTGTAGATCTAATTTTTATTTATTTATTAGTATTTATCTAATTATCCAATGTGTTTCTGTGTTCTTTTTCTTACCTGTTTCTAATCTCTCCTCCCAAAGTACTATGACTTATATAATACCTTTTCGCGCCTATAAATTGTTTATGCCTTAGGTGTATTTGTTGACTGTGCAGGCAACACTCAGTGGAATAGATAAATAAAATTAAGCACTCACTTGATGGAAATGCTATGGATCTAATTTATTTTAGAAACGCAGAATATAACATTTTGTGGGTTTATTTTTCCAATCTCTGTCCCTCACCCCTCCCACAGGAAATCCCTCTGTCTGAGATCCTCCAGGTGGAACAGTCCAGAGACTACAGTAATCTGGCCCAGGGCAGCAACCCACACTGCTTTGAGATCATCACAGCCACCATGGTCTACTATGTAGGGGAGAACAATTGCAGTCACTACCACAGCCCTGCTCTGGCTGCCTCAGGAGTTGGCATGGATGTGGCTCAGGGCTGGGAAAAGGCCATCAGACAGGCCCTGATGCCTGTCACCCCTCAGCCCAGTGTGGCCAGTGCTGCTGGCCAGGGTAAAGATCATAGTAAGTAGAGGATTTACAGCTCTCTTCTGCAATTTGTTTTATGTGGAACAAAATGATAAATCTTAAAATAGAGGTAGCATATGGCATATTTTCTTTATTAAAAGGTGACATTTTGGGGGGGATTTAGAGGATTATTAAATTAGACACAGGAAAGGGCTACATATTCAAGTGAAAAACATTTTTTTGATGTTTCATTGAAAATTTTTAGTTAATATAGTCCATTATAGCATAAGTAAGATCCATACTTAACTGTATGGCTTTGGTTTAGTTTGTAATATACATCACTGAGGAATGTTGTCAGTTTGTGACTGTGTGCCTTGTGTCAAACAAGAGCTTCCCCTGTCTGTGATGACTTGTAGTATAACATGGTATTTCCTGACTCAACACAAGACTTAAGTATGCAACTTCATGCGCCACAACAAACGAAAAGTCTTCCTTTCCTTGATTATGTGTGTTGAGAAAGCTGAAAGTGGAAAATTTGAGGTTTTCTCAAATTGAAAGTAGCTGCACCACCTTGGCTAAAGTGGTCAGAAAACCCACTTAGGTAGCCGCCCTTAGCTGTGTCTATAAGCTGAGGGAAGTGAGCCTGTGAAGTGAGTCACTGTTTGAAGATGACAATAGTGACAAATGATCTAACATTACTGTGCAGAAACTGAGCCTCCCTCACTGTACTCATTATGTATTAGGTCAGAGTAGCTTGGTCCTTAACTACAAAGAGGAATTTACAATCAGTTATTTAAAACAGCCCTCGTCCAGAGATCTGTATTAATTTAATGATTAAGTAATTGTAGATGAACTGGTAAAGTATGGATATTTATTCTGAAAGTATTTCATAATTCATGTAGTCATTTCTCATTCCAAATTCGAGCTTGTTTTCGAGCTTGTTTTCCAAGATACATACCGTAGCATTAGCTAAATGATCACAACATCATGTTTTCTGCTACTTTAATATCTGTCTCTTGTATTCATTGGCTAGTACGCCGAATTAGCCCCTACGGCTGTTTAAATTCCCAGTTATGAAATGCATTGCATACTTGCACTACACAGTCACACATAGCTTCCCAGATCAATTTTATAGCCAATTTATTGTCTAATAAAATGCTTCATTATGTGGGGCTGTGACTTATTGCATGCAGCTGCGATAAGCTTGAAAGTTGTGAAGAAAAAAATGTTGTATCTGACTACAATTAGAGATTCATGCTTACGCTTTGGTGAAGTTGTTAAATGTAGAAACATCATGTGTTTCCCCTCCAGAAGAGCTGTCCATCAGCATATCTGTGTCTAACTGCCAGATCCAGGAGAATGTGGTGAGTGGGCATTCTTTGTTTTCTGGGAGCTGTTGTTGCACAACTTCCCGCACAGCCTCAACATGCATGCATTCGTGTGCTATTAAAGTATCTGTTGTGGTAAAATAAAAATTAAAAAAAGAAAAGGTATCTTACTGTTTCTTTACCAAAACCTCCAGTGGACACTTTTAAGCTGCATGAATGGGGAAGCTGCTGACCTATACACAAGATTTTTTTCCGTCCCAGTTCCACTTCTGCATTGGGTGAAAGTTAAATATTTGGCATTACCAGAAAATATTTCGCAAGATCAACATTATTATCCAGGCTTATGATGATGTAACCTTTACTGATTGCCATTGTCAGCATGAATGATTCAAAGAAAAATGCAACAGTAACAATGCAAATGATCTCTCTATAGGATATTGCTTCAGTGTACCAAATATTCTCTGATGAGGTGCTGGGATCCGGCCAGTTTGGCATCGTGTATGGAGGTATGTTGCACTTTTGATATGGTTCCGCTTAAATTCGATATATCTCTACTGTGAATTGTATTACATTTGTAGGCTGTTTTAAAGTTATTAATTTCACCCTGTCCTATAATATTTTAGGCAAACACAGAAAGAGTGGCAGAGATGTGGCCATCAAGGTTATTGACAAGATGAGATTTCCTACCAAGCAGGAGAGCCAGCTCAGGAACGAGGTGGCCATATTACAGGTAATGACCAGAATCCATCACTGAGAATACCAGAGTCTAGTATGTACTGTAGGTATGAGAGGCCTTGGTTGTACCCTCACTATTCCTGAATCAGTGTCTTTTGTGCCTTTCTTCAGAATCTGCATCACCCAGGTATCGTCAACTTGGAGTGTATGTTTGAGACGCCGGAGCGAGTGTTTGTCGTCATGGAGAAGCTGCACGGCGACATGCTGGAGATGATTCTGTCTAGCGAGAAGAGCAAACTGCCTGAACGAGTCACCAAGTTCTTAGTCACACAGGTCTGTATTCCACAAACACACTTCTCATCCCCTCTCCTCCATCTCTTTCTGTCTCTTCTTTTCTCAAGTCTTCAAGATTAAGATTCCAGTACTTGCATGCTTTCTTAAACTGGACTACTCAGTCGCCTGATTGTAAAATATTCTCTCTTAAAGCAGCTGATCAAAACTTAACTGATAATCAATTAGACCTACAGCATGTCATTGCCTCTCCACGCTTTATACTTTTGAATGGCATCTTCCTCAAATTCGGTGAGGATTTTTGGGTTTTATTTTGTATCATAGCTTTCTTTCCCTGTCCCCCCGTCCTCCCTTCAGTTTTTGGGGTGTGTTAACCCACTGTTTATTCTTGTGGTGAGCTGATTGGGGCGAATTGTTTACGGGATTGGTCTGCATGGCATCACAGCCTCCTCCCTGGCCCGTGGATTACAGCCTGCAGTGTGCTGGTGGCTTTGTGGCCTGATTAGAAGAGCAGCAGACTCCTGGGCCTCTGCGGATCCCGAATCCCAAACAGGAGCGGGGCCATTAAACGACAGCCCCATTAGCTGTGGCGGGCTTTACTCTGATGTGGCCGGGAGGACTTCTGTCAAAGTCAGGGTCAGGAGAGGGGAGCCAGACGCACTGTGGTTTTGGTACAGGGCCATAGGCAGACATGCGAGCAGGGCTAGCTTACGCCAGGCCTTGTGAATATCAATGGGATGATGAGATGAGATCATGTGTCTTTATGTGAAGGTGCTGGTCAGGATGGAAGTATTTAAGGACATTTGTATGCTTAAACTGCTGTTATGTCTCCATATGGCAACATTGTATAGCGTCTACTGCTTAGATTATACAAAGGTTACCCTGTTTATACATTTAATGCTCCATGCATTGAAACATTCAAAAGCTGGAGTTTATATTATTGTCATCGTTTTAGCTCAATCTGTGCTTTTTTTTAATTTAATTTTTTTACTTTTTCTTGCAACAGATCCTGGTGGCCTTGAGACATCTGCACTTCAAAAACATTGTTCACTGTGACTTGAAGCCTGAGAATGTACTACTGGCCTCTGCAGAGCCCTTTCCTCAGGTAAATTATTTTTTTTAAAATGAGTGCATATATGTTGTGACACAGCTGCATGCATTGACCATGTTTTTCTGTCTTCTCACAGGTAAAGCTGTGTGACTTTGGCTTTGCCCGTATCATTGGCGAGAAGTCGTTCCGACGGTCTGTAGTCGGCACTCCGGCTTACCTGGCTCCAGAAGTGCTGCGCAGTAAAGGCTACAATCGCTCCTTAGACATGTGGTCAGTGGGAGTCATTGTGTACGTCAGCTTGAGCGGGACATTCCCTTTTAATGAGGACGAGGACATTAACGACCAGATTCAGAATGCTGCCTTCATGTACCCCCCTACGCCCTGGAAGGACATCTCTGCAGAAGGTAAAAAAACTGTTTGTCTATCCTCTTCCAGCAGGAATTCACAAATGTTTGGTTAGCTAGGATGACCTTCACTTTTGACTCTGACAGCCTTGTTGCACCTGTAATTTGGTCTCAAACTGATACTCAGACATGTAGCTTCAGAGCTGTCCTCCCCACCTACATGTCTGGGTCGTCTGAACTTTGTTCTGACTTTTCTCTGTCTGCGGTCGACTGAGTCACTCTGAAACCTCCACAGCTGCCCAAGCCACACACACACTGGTGAAGGTGTCTTCACAGTATGCTGTGGGTATGAGATGATACATCCTTTAATGTTCTGTTTTTTGATACAGTCTGCACATTCTCAATGTCCTTCACAGCTACAGATCTGATCAACAATCTTCTCCAAGTCAAGATGAGGAAGAGGTACAGCGTGGACAAGTGTCTCAGCCATCCCTGGTTACAGGTGACACATTAACTTATTTTCTTCGACCCAAATCACTCTACTTCTTCTCTAACTCAGTCTAATCTGAACACACAGACGTGGTACACATACTGTTAGATTCAGCATGACTTACAGTATCCGAGGATATTCCCTCATAATCACTTATCTCTTTTGGACGTTTTCTTTAGTATCGACGGTTTACTGATAATTGCCAATACCTTAAAAAAATACATTACATTACTTTTGGTACATTCAATGCATATTATTACTTTTAACTTATTAAGCAAGTTGTGGAATGTCTTTTTTTCTTTTTTATAAAACTTATCCAAGGACATAAGTACAACTCACATGCAAACTGATGGCATGTAGTTCAAGACATAGTGACTCTGCTAGAAGCCTATAAATATTGGGAGTGAAAACTAAGCATAAAAGCACAAAGGAATTCAATCACTTCATGTCAGAAGCACCTTCTTACTAAGGAAGATAATGTACATGACTAATTTAAAAAGCCATGTCTCTTTCCTTTAGGATTATCAGACATGGCTAGACCTCAGGGAATTTGAGACGCGGCGAGGCGAGCGCTACATCACCCACGAGAGTGACGACGCACGCTGGGAGGAGTACGCAGACGAGCACTGTCTTGTTTACCCCAAACACTTTATCATGGCTCCCAACCTGGACGACATGGAAGAGGACCCCTAGTGACACAGGGCACTTACTACACCAGATGTATTACAGGACAAGTATTGTCACAGGGACTTTGTCATGAAGCTTTGGGAGCGGCGGATTTTCCCTCCAGAACTGTTTGTTGTGGAAACAGAGAGAAGCCTATCAGGTGGAGAATCACTCACCAGAGGCTTTAAAGTGAGAAAAACCCCGACAGAATTTGTAGCATGTTGCACAACTTGCTACAAGCAGTACGCAGGTGGAGATGCGTGCCACAGAAACGCATTAAGACACAGGAGAGGAGTCAGGAGAGAAGTTCATCTTCTGTTTGCACGATATCAAAACATTCCATGGATTTACTCAAGTTTAGTTCATTTTTAAGAACAATCACAAACCAAAACAAGGTGAACTTAATAGTTGAGTTATTGTACACGCAAGTTTGGATAACGTTGAGTAATAATATGACTCTGTTCTTTATGTGAGAGGAGAGAGAGAGAGCTTACCCCAGGAGTAAAGGGCACTTTTCACAAGGGATTTACAGTCTGAGAATTCAAAACACATGACTTTTGTTCTCATTTCCCAACTGTTTGTGAGACTGTCCTTTGGCATGAAACTGGAACTATCACATATATTTGTATGTTTTTTTTAATGTATTTCATAATTGTGGTAGATTTTTGCACTATATTACCATTGCATTTAGCAATTGAATAGAAACACTATTCGCTGCTACAGAGAGCAAATGGTGTTGTCCAGTCTATAGGTGCAAAGTTTTAACCAGAGATAATAAGCAGAAAGTTGATGCAACTCACGCGTATTGGCTGCTTTGTCACCATTTATTTTAACAAACTTCGACAGGTATTTTCAACCAACATGTCGTAAGAGTATATAACCTGTTAGTGGCAGCTAATAGTGCAAATTTGATCAACTTTCCTCTTGAGATAGTGACCAACAGACCAAGTATGTTTATTAATTTCATTGTTTCCAAACATTTTGACAAAAATTGACATGAATTTCGTATTTCTTAGTTACTAAATTGTCAGTAATTACAGTAACGGAGCCATTTTTTACAGTTCAACGTGAGGCTAAAACAGCATAGACTCTATGTTAGAGCGTCATGTTTCTGTGTGTCTTTTTCTGTACTTTCGCAGTATTCTTGAATGAGTTTTTAAGCACTCCAATTCTGGAATATGTGTTTTTGATGCTCTCTGTATCTGTGTTGCATCGCCAGAGGCGGCCAACCAAGGTTTTACATTGATCAAAATACTTGTGTCTCCTTGTCAATTACGTTGTCCGGTCCATTTGAACGGACCCTTTGTCTCGACAGTGGACCAAGCAGAAATTAGGTATACTTACAATCCTTTTCACGTGGGAGTTTATTGTTCTACAGTTCTGTAGTTTGCTCTGTTGGTGTGTTTTGGGAGTACTTTCCTGTTTCTTGTTGTCCTCCTTCTCTCTTTGTTGCCGCTGGATTGGCAGGTGTCGCTGTTTTGTATATTTCAGTAAATACCAATGGAATAAAAACCCAACTTCTCAACTGAGAATAAAAGTTTCCTTCCTGTCTCTACGCTCATGACTTTAACAATAGATTTTGTATGTCAGTTCCTCAGTGTGCATGCATGCATAAGCAGCCCTGGTTTATAGTTTACTGTATGTTGCATCACGATGTGTGAGTGAGCGAGCGAGTGAGGGAGGGAGCGTGTGTGTAGTGGTTTCACATGTCACATCCCATTCTCAGCAGCTGGATGCGATTGTTGCACCACACCGAGCAGTTTGCCGAGCCAGTCGCTCACCACAAGGGAGTAATGACATAGTTAAAGAGGGTGGTGGTGAAGTGGGGGTTTGTGGAAGACTTTGAAATCGCTATCATGAAATCCTTTCCAGTATCAAACATATGCTTACGCTCTAGCAGTATGAATACAATGTCTTATTCCTGGGCCGTGCTTCAGAATGAGACTATTGTTTGAAGGTACAGCTCACAGAGAATAGACAGCTGCCATTAATTTACCAAACATCTTTGAAGTGTGCTTTCCTTGATTCCTTCACCAATCTTCACTACATGTACCGTAGATACTAGCTGACCACTGTTAGCAATCATGGCTAGCATTATTGCAACGCTATCATCTAATAGCCACTGATGAGAGGTTGAAGATACTCTTGTTTCTAAATGCAACTCAATACTGCTCTCCTGCATCTGTTATTCTGAATATTTTCAAGATGTGGATCCTCTTTGCAGGCCAGATGACCCCATTAACCTCTGTGGGGGGAGACATTTATAGACTGAACAGGCGTAAATACAACAGCACTGCTAGAGTTCACCGAGTTGGTCCTCACACAAAGGAAAACCCAAACTACACCCACTCACCCCCCGTAACATACCACATATTTAAGTGTAGCTTGTGTTAGTCAAATGTAAGGATTTATGGTGGAAAGAAGAGAGAGATTAGAGCGAAATTGCTGGAAAAATAAAGTGCAATGTCTCCCTCGTCTGGCTACATATGTAAACGTTTCAGTAATCCATGCCTTTCTTAAAACATTGATTTAAGAAGGTACACGCTATGTAGATACACTTAGTATCCACTTTATTAGGTATACCGGTATAGTCTAACGCAATCCAATACAACTGTTATAAAGTCTACCTTTATGTTTTTACCAGCTGTGACAGTGATGCTGGTATTGTTTTCATCTGTGAGCCTGTGTGTGTGTGTGTGTGTGTGTGTGTGTGTGTTAACACTGCCATGGAGGTGTGGTGTTTTGTATCGGACTGCATTATATAGACCATTTAACAGTTGTAAACAAAGGTTTTAAATGTGTCCCAGTTCATTTCCTCTTCCAGTGTATTGTGAATGACAGCAGCTGACAGGAAGTTATCATGGACCCAGGCTGTTGCTAAGCAATGGAATTCCATAAAAAAAGGTATATAATATATACTGCTCCCCTCATGTATGTAACTGCGAAGGACAAAAAAAGTAGAAACTCCTCTAAATATTTTTTCAGGAGGAGGACTTCAGTTTAAGATGTGCATGAGTTTGTGAGATCACAGCCAATTTGAAAGCAGATTGTGGTCCAGTCCTTTTAGTGAAGTATAAGACATCTTGTGTCCATTAGTTAAACTTTTAGTACGAGAAGTATTTGCATATTGTTTATTCTGTATATTTCAATGAGGACGAGTAGATTTATTTTAGAGGTAGAGTAGAGTCATTTTTAAAGTGGTAAACGTTTTTTTGTAAAAAAAACAAACAAACAAACAAAAAAAAGTATACGCTTGTTGAATCTTTCAAATACTGTGAATATAATGACAGGAAATATTCAGGTCTTGCAATAGGGGAAATGTTAAGTAAATAGTCAGAATTATTTTGTTGCATACGTGTACATATTTCTATAATGTAATGTGTCACTGTTGTTGGTCTGTATCCACTAAAAAAGCAGTTCTCTTTCCTGCCAGAGGGTGTCACTCTCTATAGGTTAATCTAGTAAAATTGTAATGGAATAGTCAGTCTTTGTGGGAAATCTCGGAAACAGTGTACTGTATGTGGTGAATCATTTGGTCTCATCTGAAGATGGATAAAGATCATTTTTTAAAAATAGCATCAGGCATGTGCACTGTTGTCTTCTACATTTAGAAATGTCCTGTGCAAATAGCTTCCCACGGGAGTGGTTCACACATTACAAGTTATACAGCCCTGGAAATCTTCTTCAGAATGACCTATAAGATGTGTTTTAAATGTCCTCATAGAATTTACATGAATCAAGACTGTGCTGTCAGATACATGTCAAAAATAACATCTGCTGAAGGATCAGACACAGCGATCTGTCCTCGTTGCCCTGATCCTAGAGTTTGTGTATATTTGTTGAGCAGCTTTGCCTGGTAGCTTCTCGGCTGGTCTCTCGTCACTTCAAGGAGAGGTCTGTGTGTCACGCATCCCCTGCCCTTACCTATCCTCTACGTACTCCATTCTTCTGCTTCTCCACTCTACTCCATGTGGGGTATCCATGGGCTCCAGACCAAACAAGCAAACAAACAGAACAACAGAAAAACCCATCACCCAGACAAGGTTGGTCTGGGCTTGGGGCGGGCGGGGGGAAGATGGGGAGAGATCTTGTTTGCTTTCTTTGCCAGTTCCATTTCACTGTGATGGCAGAGAAGGCCTCCCAGGACACGGCTACCCACACTTCTGTTTGACTTCCAGGGGGGGGGATCAAGGTGGTCCTCGACACTGACACATCAGCTTCTGACCCAATACACAGCTGGCTGCAGCGATGGGCCTGTAGCCTTTACCTAAGCTGGCCCTGTACTCTTTTGCTGTGAGGAACTTGTTTGTGTGATATTCAGCAGGTAGCCTTTAATCCTCACAATGCTGTCTTTCAGTCATGACCAGTATATATAGTGATTCCTTTGATGACTTAAAACTGTCATCCCATATATACAGCATGCTATTAACTTACATTGTCAGTAAAGAGTGACTGGAATAAATAAAACAAATTGTATTGAACTGTTTCTCAAGATACAGTCAGTGTCCAGCACTAAGTAACAAAAACATTTATAGTATGTATACTTAGGCTCTGCTCCTGTATAATCAGTCCAGTGCCCTCTGCCTGTAACCGACTATAACCCACACCGTAGCCAAACTGCTTTACTTTTGCTCCCTGTGTCCTCCATGAAGGGCACAAGTCCCAAGAAACACTCTATCTCCAATCTGTAATACAATCTCAAATGCCCGCAATATATTTTTCCTATCTGTTCTTTCCGCATTAAGACCTGTGAGACAAATGAATGCAACTTCAGAGGGCATTTATACCTTAAGCATGTGTGTATTGGAGACAAAGGTGTCCAAAAGCATGACATGTGGTTGACAAGATCAACTTTCAATTCGCCTGCATGTTTACCTATAACTTAATAGCCTGAATCATGGAAGTTAGTGCGTCCATTTGCAGTGAAGATAGTGAAGGTAATTACGCCAGATAAGAGACGCCAGAGTCAGAGTTTTAAACTGTGTATTGCAGAAATAAATGGCCAAAGCTATGTGTGTGGTGGCTGGTTGGAACACCAAGATGTTCTTTTGTTGTAAAAGCTTTGGAGAGAGGAAATGAAAGCTGGAAATGGTTTCCTAGTCTGAGAAAATGCAGATGAGCTATATAGGTATGTTTGATTTGCTGACTCCCGCTGTGCCTGGAGAATTCCCCTGACCCATCCTATGGACCCGGTTGCTGTGTGAGGCCACATGTACCCCTATTGCAAAGCAGGCAGGCGCAATACGCAACCCCCTCTCCCCCCCGAAAGGGCTGGCCATTGAACTCTCAGGCAAGTGGCAATATTTGCTCACCTGAAATACACACATCTTGCCAATTGGGGTTGGGGTGGGCTCAAGGACTGGGGAAGGACCCCTTGATGCAGCTGTGGCCTAGAGAAAGACCAGACCAGGAAGTTTTGTGGCTGGAGAAGAGTGGGGGCTCTCTTGGCGGGGGCTGTTTAGCGGTGGCAGCCCTATTGTGTCTTGAAGGAGGCAGAGACTGTATTTGTTCGAAGCTGCAGGAGGCTGATGAGGTGCTAATCTGTTGAGTGGCTGTGTCATTGGGCCCCTGTTCCCAATAGCCTGTTAGGTGTCAGGGCCTGTAAAAAAGGCACAATTTACGGGCCCCAGGCCAGGACTAGCCATCGGTGTCCACGGGTAAGCAAACACAGATTGAACACTTATGTTGTTGCTCTAGTAGGGCAGGCTTTACCACCAGGCTCCTGGGGTGACACGTAGGCAGCCTCTTTTCAGCCCTCTCCATGAGTTGCGGCCCCCTCTTTGCTCCTCTGTAAACACTACAAATTAGCCATCTGCATATGGATGGGCCTTCAGTCCATACAGGAAGAAGACAACTGCCTGGTGGAAGGGACAAGATACAGGCTCTCGTCTAATGCAGACCAGATATACATTCTCCACTATCGGCTTTTAATTTCTACCCTCATGCATACGAAACACATTCAGACACAAGATATTCTTAGATATGCCAGTTCCTGTTCAAGAGAGTGTGATATTTTGTTGTATAGGTGCTTTGAAGCATGAGGATAATGAAAGCACAGGGCTGCCAGTTGTCTGAGATGGGTTCGGGTCAGTAGTCAGAGGTAATCCCAAACTTGAATTTCCCCATCAGCCTGGAATACAGATAAGACCGCAGCAGATATGACCCTCACTCGCTCACTCACTGACTGACTGACTGACTGATGGAAAAAGGAAATGGACCAAAAGTCTCTCTCAGATGTAGAGCTGAGATGTGTGTGTGCATGTTTTCTCAAGAGGCCTGACTGGGATGGTTGCAGCCCAGCAGATTTACAAACCTGCTTCAAAATGGTCTATATATATTATACCTCTATTTCATAACAACACATCAATTCAAAACTCAATTAACATAGTCAATCGCTTAATTTAACTTATCACAGAAAGGATGCTCGAAGGTTATGCCCATGTCCCTGGAGTCAGTTAGGATTAGAAAGACTATTACTGATACACACTGTTTTAATCATAAGGCCAGGTTTGCGCTCCTGTCCACGCCGACACGGATCTGACAGCACGACGGCATGGCGAGTGTGAATGGCAATAGCTCATCACGGATTATGGCATCGGCTTGATTGTAGTGATATTTAGACACAGAGCTTCCCATGGGAGCCTGGCACTTTAATTAACATAGCACCACTGGCCCCCCTCCTGTTTTAATTGCCTTCAGTCTGTGATTAAATGTGTATTGACTCTGCAGTTGGTCCACTAATGAATAACAATGTGCTGATTTGGTGATATTAAATCTTTTGGCTCTAATACACATCCCATCCACGTTGCTTAGAAAGTTCAAGACATTACAAGGAACCATGACGTGAGCACATCTATGTCAGTGGGGATAATACAGACAATCCATGTGACGTATAGGGTTTTTTTCATTTTGTGTTAAATCATTCATTCTCCTGTTTTAATTTTCTTATGTGTGTAGTTTTTGATCAAATCAAATCAATGTTTTTAATAATAATTATAAACTTTCTAATTAGACGTCCTTTATAAAATGCTTATAATAAAATAAATGGAATCATATCTTATCGTATCGTATTGTACCTATATTATCTAATAACAGCCATTGCAAACAACATATGTTTTGGGTTGCCAGGTTGTGAAAAACCTATTTGGCAGGTTCTATTTTCTAATAATGAAATTATAAATGTTGGAAAACCATTAATACACATTCATGGGTTTCTCACTTTCAAGTTAGCCATCAAGTTGTTAATAAGAGATTTTTTCTATCCATATTGTCTGCAGACCTTTTCTAGAATGATGTGTCTTTACCAGCCAGAGTTTTCACAACCTTGCAACCCAACAGCTAGTCTTGTCAATGCTTTTGGTTGCCCTATAAGAAATACCAAATGCTTTACTAGACATTAATAAAGTGAATAGTTACAACAAAATCCCTCTATAAATGGTGTCTTATCACAAAGTGTTACCTAAATTTGTTTTAAAGACTCTAATTTGGTGCACATGCATTCTTTAGCGTCATCTGATATGTGCATCCCTTAGAATCCCACCGTTCTCACTCTACTCCTGTGGTCTAATAGATAAACTGTCACCTTGTTTGATAAATGAAGGGCAGCGGTCAACATAGGGTACTTTAACATGACAAGAGAGAAGTATTGAATCTGCAGTGCCCTGGATACAGTCAACATAAAACATATCGAATGGCATTCCTCTCAATATCAAAAGATGCGTATTTGAGGATATCCTTAGTGCGTTTACGCCTGTGTTTGCACCCTGACCCACTGGGGCCAGGGCAATAACTTTGGACTCCCTCCCACACTGCATCCCGTTGCAATGACCACTCTCAGTTTTTATTTAGCTGGGTTGTGTGCCTTCCCAGTCCAGCCGCTTTTCAGATTCATTTCCAGGTAAACACAGTGTGGCCAGCCACAAACCTGCGGCCAACAGGCGTTGTCACAGCTGTGGCAGATAATGGCAAGTCCAAACTCCAGCCCGGCTCTGGAATGTTTACTGTCACCACAGGCAAGTTGGCAGCAAACATTTTTTTTCCAGCACTTTCTAAGAGGAAGACTTTCCTCGTTATTAATTTTATTTTGATGAATTACATGCTTAACCTTTTGCCCTGTGCTGTTTTGTGTGACTTGGTGCACTCGGGCAGACACAAAGGCACAAAAAGGGTCATTCTTAAGTGAATCTTTCTATTTCAGTGGAAAAAAAATCCTCACTTTGAAAGTTGAAACTTAAAGTTAACACATTCCTGCCAACAACTCCTGGGTGTTTGAAGGAATGCACCAAGAGTTCCGCCTTCCTCTCACAGACCTGGGAGCACCGTGTTTCCATCCCCTGCACCCAAGAAACCCCCAAGAAACAGCATCTGTACCAAAAAAAATAGACTTTATATTATTTTAGGGCCCTATGCAGGTGTTTGTGCTTTCACTTCTTTAACTGACTCATTTAGTGTTTTCCCTTATCATAACCGGTAAAGGAATGACACCTGAATGTGTGAAATATAACACTGATAATCACCGAGGCTAATGGATCAACAAAGTGGCAAAACCAGCCCTGAGAGAGGAGACATGGTCACCGCTCGTCTGGCTATGGGTATGTTTTCTCAGTCAGAACATGTCAGCTTTACAAGAAAGCAGTGCGCTATTGCAGGTTGTTTTTTTTTCACTCATCCTGACAAAAAAGGTAAATGCAACTCTAATTTCCAGTGTATGCTCAGGGCTGGAAAGCGTAAGCTGGGAACAGAATGATCAACTTCAAGCATTAGCATTTAGTATCACAATGCTCCAATTAATGGGCTGAACTATAAAAAAAACTGTAATGTGAAGATTACACACAGTGTTGCAGGTGGCCAATTCAAAGTTGAAAAATAAAACAGAGGACGATCAAAAAGCAATTAATGTCTGTATTTGACCATACATTTACACTACCATAATATTATATTTTCCCCAGCCCTAATGAAAAAGGATTACACAAAATATGACCATAACATAATTATAAGGGGATGTTGCTGTGAAACATGCCAAAAAATGTTCTGTATATTAAAAGTAAAAGGTTTAAAAGTAATGGTTTGTAATTTCAGTTAAAAAAATTAAATCCATTAATGTCCTTTAATGGTGTTGCTGTTCATTTGACACCCATTTGCATTTCATTCATTTTGTATCAGTTGCAGAAGTGCAACAATATTTCATCATTCAATAACAACCACATACAGTTTAAATCTTGCTATAATGCAATGAAGATGGATTTGTGATATTTCGGTCTTTATTTGACTTCCAACCGAAGTCTCAAGCTACTATACAGAATTAAACCTACTGTTCAGCCCCATCACCACTGTTGCAAGTCTAAGAACATTTGGTGCTGTTTGGTGGTGTGTGACGCCTAAATTACAAAATGTATTGGCAATTTGTAATTACAACCACAGCTAAGAAAAAATATATAATCTGTAACACCAACTTCTGCTATCTTTATTTTTAAAATGTCTCTACATAATATATTTGGTCAAGCTGACTCTGGGTGATGCTCCTCTTTAGAAATATAGAGATGTTACAATCATTGCCCAACTTTCCCCATTTGAAAAAAGTAATCAGGACAAGTATTGTCTTGGTGTGACTCCCCTTTGCACCTGTGGTATAGGGACACTCAGTGTAGCAGTCACATTACACCAGAGGATAATTAAGGAATATATACAAAATAGGCTCATAGAGCAGCAGCACAAGGCCCAGTTAAAGTTTTTGTTTTTGACTAAATCCAAAATGTGACCTTCACCCATGTGCAAGGACTGGTAGGTTGATGATTAACCATTAACCGTTAACATGTCTCATTCAGGAACATAATGTCATGCAGGTCAAGGACCATATTAGAATACTGAGGATTTGGCGTCTGTAATTTTGGAATAACTAAGCATTTTCACACACTATTGATTTTGTTGGGATGGTGGAGTAAATAGGAGAGTTTTGTTTCTTACACAATTGAGAAAAAAGTGTCCTAAGTGTTTTTGACACTGAAAACACCACACATGCTTATGTAACAGAAACAAATCTGGTATCTTCTTGCTATAGGTGCACACTGAGGTGTAGACAGTTTGTTTTGCAACAGACATATGAGTGAAAGTAATGCTATTTATTTACATGTATATTTTTCATTTATGTCCTTTTAAATATGGCCTTAAATGCATTATTCACGTCTGTATGTTTACTGATATTTTATATGAAGATCCACATGCTTTTTTTATTTTCAACACCTCGAAATGTCTGCCCATGAATATATTTTAGGCCATAAATAATAGATGAATAAATGTTAGCTGGTTATTTGTTTAAACTGGATCATCATTTTGACAGCATTGTTGTTTTTATTTCTAAAATAAATCAATAGAAAAGGTTTGGAAAACGTGAGTCGAGCCCAGATTTGACCACCTCCAGCTCTCTCCAGTGAAATCCCCAATCCTCAAACACACACAGCTTTTTCTCATGATCTCATTTCCAAGTTAAGCAGACTCTGTTAGTCCCTCGTCAACACGACAGGTTTACTCGCCTTTACTAATGGCTCTCTATACTGATAGTTATGCTCTTGCGTAAATATGCAGTCAAATAGATGTACCACTGCTGACACGTGGCTGGCACCGGACTGGAGCCTCACCTTTATGTTTGTGTCATACAAATACTGTACAGGCTGCGAGAATTAAAGGGCCTCAACAGCTCGGGTCTAGTCCGTCTGATACTTCGACGGTGTACAAACATTAGGTTGAACTTTCATTAGGAAAAGGGTGCCACAAAAACAGCGTTTATTTCGCATCTTATTCAAACGCTGTTTTGTTTTTTTTAACAACGACGTTGTCTATATGTGCGCCACACACACACGCACACGCACACGCACCCGCGCACACACACGCACACACACGCACACACACACACACACACACACACACACACACACACACACACACACACACACACACACACACACACACACACACACACACACACACACACAGCCAGTTGGAGGCAATAACCGAGAGAGGGCGCTCTGAAGCTATGCCTGGCATATTCAACACTAATTACAACAATTGGAAACGGCAATTCAGTCACCCACATTAGTAAAGCAGCATCAAATATCTTATTTTTGTGCAAATAATTGTGAAATAATTAAAAAAAACACTTTAATAGTGACAAAGGTGTAAAGGGATTTGTGTTCGAATGTGACTGTGACGAAGTGATGGGGCAAAGTGATGAAACGGCTTTTTTATTTTCACTAATATCAAAGACGCTCACGTCAGTTACCCTCTTGTGTTCCTGTGTACACGTGCAACTATGCATGCCCACATCAGTAAGATCATTATTCTCTGCAGGTTCACACTGGCGTTTAAAAGCACAATATTTGAGTAACCCACAAACAGTTTGATATGTCTAGAATTATGCAGCAGCACACCCCTGGTAACATAGCCTACTGTAATGCAGTTATTAAATAACTGTTGCATTTAAAATACATTCATTTCTACCGATGGACCAGTCTCTACCTAATTCCTAAACGTTTTAGTGTAAATAATTAAGAGTTTAGGTTAACGCTGTAAATTCCTTGAACGCAACGCAATACAAATGCTTTATGATTTCAGCTCAGATGAAGTGGAATAAGCACGGTGGAGGATGTGCGTAATGAAAAACACACCAAAGAAGAGCGCCCCCCCCCCCCCAAAAAAAAAAATCCTTTTATAACTCTTTTCCTTTGCTTCAGCCAAAACACAATGCGATTAGTTTATAATGAAGCTTTTCATAAGAAACTGTTCTTTTCAGTCAGTGCAGGTGTACAATTGGGGGTGGAGAGGGGGGAGCCTGAGGAGTCTCACGCCTAGGTGCGAGGAGATTATTCAAATAGGGCCCAAGGCGTAGAAGTAGGGATTGGAGGCTTGCCTAGCGCACAGAGCTATATCACAGCGTTAACAGGCAGCACGGAGCGTCATTTGAACTCCAGTCACTGACAGACGCATTTCACGGCTGGCTCCATAAGACACACATCAACGCCAGTCCTTGACGAAGGGACACACCGACGACCCAAATACACTCAGTGGTCCCCAGTCACCTGCTATTAGAGAGACTTTTGGCTTTTCCCCTGCTGGGAGACGCTTTGTAAAAGTCCTCCATGATGCTTGGAGCAGTTAAAATGGAAGGACACGAACACACCGACTGGAGCACCTACTACGGAGAGCCCGAGGTGGGTACCTTAAATATATATTTTTTTCCGTCTAAAGCCAATCCCATTTTATACAACTCAATATTAGCCCTGAGATAATATTAACTTTGTGATCAAATATTGACTTGAGGCGCCTCCAAATCCTCCCCCATCTCCACGCAGCGCACTATCCTAACAAAGTTGCTTGACATGTAGGGGGGTAAACTTTTCACTCGGATTATAGTTTCATAAATCTAAACGTATCTTTATAAATCAGATTATTTTTCTCATGTTTCCACTCAACAAACATCTGAACTGTTTGGTTTTGGGGAGATTGAATTCAAATATTGGGGTTGCAGTCGTTATTTTTTTTTTTATATATTAGGCGTCAACATTTTCATCACATTGTGCATTTTTGTGTGGACTATTCAACTTAATTCACTTTCCACACCAGTGTTTAAACGTACGCAGCCGTATTTTTAATTTTAAAACTAATTCGCGCGGAACAACATCATATATGTCAATTTCAGCCAGTGCGCATTTCAAATAACAGCCATCTCATTTTGATTCAATGCTATCGATGTGATTTATTGAAGCTTAAAACGAACCTCTGTGTTTAGTAATGACAGTTTACAGTCTCTGATTCCTCGCTGTAACGTTGTGCCAGGTGAAACTGATGATTGCTTCTTTCCCTCACTGACAGTGTTACACCTCGGTTGGCAACATGAACACGGGCCTGGGAATGAACTCTATGAATACCTACATGAGCATGTCCGGCATGGGCACCACTGCCAACATGACGGCCAACTCCATGAACATGTCATACGTCAACACGGGCATGAGTCCCTCCATGACCGGCATGTCACCGGGCACCGGAGCCATGAACGGCATGGGCGCAGGCATGACGGCCATGAGCGCAGCCCTGAGCCCCAGTATGAGTCCTATGACCGCGCAGCCCGCATCTATGAACGCCCTGACATCCTACACCAACATGAACGCCATGAGCCCCATATACGGACAGTCTAACATCAACAGGTCCAGAGATCCTAAGACCTACCGCAGGAGCTACACACACGCCAAACCCCCGTATTCCTACATCTCCCTCATCACCATGGCCATCCAGCAGTCTCCCAGCAAGATGCTCACACTGGCCGAGATCTACCAGTGGATAATGGACCTCTTCCCTTTTTACCGACAGAACCAGCAGCGCTGGCAGAACTCCATCCGCCACTCTTTGTCTTTCAATGACTGTTTCCTCAAAGTGCCCAGGTCTCCGGATAAACCCGGAAAAGGCTCCTTTTGGACTCTTCATCCGGACTCCGGGAACATGTTTGAGAACGGCTGCTACCTGAGGAGGCAGAAGCGCTTCAAGTGCGATAAGAAGTCGAACGTGAAGGACAGCGGCCGCAAAGGAGGAGACGGCGGCTCCTCCAACAGCAGCTCAGAGAGCTGCAACGGCAACGACTCCCCGCACTCCAACTCCTCCTCCAGCGAACACAAAAGGTCGCTGTCGGACATGAAGACGAGCCAGGGCCTGAGCCCGGAGCACGCCGCCGCCTCCCCGGTGTCGCAGGGGCAGCACCTCATGGCTCAGCATCACTCGGTCCTCGCGCACGAAGCGCACCTGAAGCCGGAGCACCACTACTCCTTCAACCACCCCTTCTCCATAAATAACCTCATGTCATCGGAACAGCAGCATCACAAAATGGACCTAAAGACTTACGAGCAGGTGATGCATTACTCCGGCTACGGCTCCCCCATGGCCGGGGCTCTTTCCATGGGCTCCATGGCGGGGAAAGCCGGTCTGGATTCATCCATACCTGACACGACTTACTACCAAGGCGTCTATTCCAGGCCCATCATGAACTCCTCATAAACTCTTAAGCCCTCCATCCGGTGTGGACTTTCTTCCCCCTTCAATTTGTACATTTGTAAAAAAAAATATAAGAGTTTGTGTACAATATGTATTTCAGATATTTTTGACGTTTCCCACCGTTTTAGTTGTCGAGTTTGTTAGTAGGCTAATTCTTTTGAGAGAGGATGTTGATAATAATAATGAAAAAGTAATGATAATGTGACGAGATCTGTTCGGAAGTCGGCTTCAGGAATGGACCCCAAAGACAAACAACAAGAACTTGCTGTAAAATAGCCTCCATCTGCATAACTGGATTCCTAAATGAATTTAAATGCCTCGCAGGATTTCTTCAATCATTTGTGTAATTCCTATTTATGGCTTGTATATGTGTATTCTTGTAGTGACAAGAACAGAATCTATATTAAAGTGTTATTGGTTTTGTTTTCTGAACATGATGGTGTTTGCCCGTTATTCTTATTATCGTAAGGCTATTATTATTATTATTATTATTACTATTATTATTAATAATAATATTATTATTGTTATTATAATCATCTAACAACAGTAGTCTCTTCTCCACCATTAAATGCAACCATTACAGTCATTGTGTTCCTATTGATGTGCACTTATAAGTTAAATTAATATGAATGAATATAACAAAAAATACATTCTTTAAACTGTAGGGAAAAAAATCCCACTAAAGAAAAACATACATTTTAATTTGCTCTCTTTAAATACATATTTAATGTTAAAAACTTAATTTGTAAGATACAATTAAAGTCAGCATTTATTTTTCACTTAGATCCAGGATTAGCCATTAAATCACACTACATAATAACATGAACAAATTCCATTTAAGGGCATACAATGATTTTCACAACATTTATTTTATTTAAAAAATATTCTTATCCATTCATGTGCTTTTACAATAAGGCGCATCTTTTCAGCAGGATTAATAGCTTTGCTGGACAACTACGAGAACAATGCTCTCAATCTGTCAGTAAGAAAATGTAAACAAAACAGACATACGGTCATTAATCCCAAAGGCAAAGTGAGACATTTATGGAGAAAAAAAGTTTATCTAACACATCAGCCACTCTGTGATATTTTTTGCACTGACCTGACAGAGAAGAGAGAAACATTTCAGAAAGAAGAAAATAAAGAAACAAAACACTCATTCTACTCCAAATGGGCTGCTCAGGAAAATGTGTGTTTTCTGTAGACATTTAAATCATACATTCAAATCCAAAGAAGCACTAACATGGTATTTGTGATCTCCCTTAGAAATCCAACTGCTGCAAGAGAAGTAATAAAAAAAAGTTGATAAAATAATGATATGCATGGATAAAATCAGCCATTTAAATTCCCACACATGAGAAACATTATGATTCAAACCCATATAGCACTGTTACTCAAACGCATGTCTGCCTGCCAGTCACCCAGGTTGATCCCCATCACACACACACACACACACACACACACACACACACACACACACACACACACACACACACACACACACACACACACACACACACACACACACACACACACACACACACACACACACACACACACACAGAAAAGTTTAGATCAGTGAATAAGATTAAGTGTCATTGTCACATAAAACAGCCTCCCCATGGAGCAGGAGAATAGTTGCTGGAAAAGGGGGCTGATTTGGGAACAGAGCAGCCTGAATGTAATGCTCTAACTTCTCTCCCCACAATCTGGGGGTCCATTGTCTACTCCCTATTTTTAAAGTAGTTGGACCCTCCCCTCTTGTTAGATAAGATAGGCAAGTTGTTGTCCAAATGAATCGACCCCCCCCTTCTGCACGCCCTTCTCTGCTGAGCTCAAATCCAAGGCCAGGGGAGTAAAGGGAAATTTCAGCTCCCCTTATAACCAAATGACACCCCTTCGCCTTCTGAACACGTAGGGCCTAAAGTGTACGTTTATTCTCCAGACCCTCTTTACAGATCGTACTTTAAACAGCGTGATCTGCGAATAAACAAAGCCAGTAAACAATAGAGTGGAGGCTATGCCCGCATATAGGAAGAGCAAGCACACACACACACACACACACACACACACACACACACACACACACACACACACACACACACACACACACACACACACACACACACACACACACACACACACACACACACACACACACACACACACACACACACACACACACACACACAAACCAAATTGCACAAGTGTAAACTTTGAATAGGACGCCGCAGCTCTGTAAATTTACACAGACATTAAATTTCGTTCTATTCATTTTAGACATATAATGCTAAGCTGATTTTTTTATAGCACACTGATCGATATCTCTGTAAAATAATCATTTTTTTTAACTAGCGGGGCAGTGAAATCTTTGCTTTGTGCTAAAGTCAACAGTGACAGAGTTTGAGCTCAAATAAATGCCGTGATGTCTGGAGCCCTTTGCAGAAGGCAGAAGGCGAGCTTCTACAATGGGCTCCTGTGTGGCTTGCCAACAACAAGCACCGGTTATTTTGCACAGGTATGAGGCTTTTTCATATTTTCTATATATTTTTAAGAAATCTTTATTTATTTATTTTTTAACAAGGAGGGAGATGTGATTTAGTTGCCGTTCCCGGACATGCATGTGGGGGGGTGGTGCTGGGTGGTGGGGGGTGGTGGGGGTGGTGATGGCTGATATCCTAAATTCATGAGAGAGGAGACGTATTGGATTTCACGACAGGGTGGTGCAAAGCTGAGGGGATCTGCAGGTTGTGTGATGGAGGCTGCTTCAAGTTTCTGTGTCTTTGAGTTGCGCGATGGAGAGAGATCCTGCTGCAGTGCGAACAAAAAGAAACTGTCACTAAAAGGCGATTTGGTCTGATTTAAAATGATACTTAAATAGTGAAAAAAGAGATAATTCAACTTGTTTTCAGTGCCGGTGATCCTTTAAAAACAAAATAATATAACAAGATGTCTCTATAAAAATATGACTTCAATCTAGGAAATCCATATTGATTTTACAAAGGAAATAATGTGATCTCGGAGAAATATGAGACTAATGTGGATCTAATGACTTTTTCAGTATGATATTCTTTGCAGTGCGCGGCTGACTGATATGGCTGCTGCACTGACCCCGCTTCCGATTTTATTCGCTGCTTCTGTGCTGCTTTGATTTATTATACTTGTAAACATATCGATTTATGTTCTTTTTTTTCAGTGTACATTTTATAACTAAATCTTCTACATAACACTGGTCGTGTGTGAGATTACAGGCGTTTACTAAAATAAGGTAATTCAAATTTCTTTGTCCAGAAAATCCACATTATAGTGTATTATAAATGTTAAAAGTAGCTCCAACAGCGATGCTCATTGATCATTTATTGAACAGAACCCATCGCATGATAATATTAATAATAATAATAATAATAATAATAATAATAATGATGTGATTATTATATTAATAATTGCTTTTATTCTTACTATTAATTATAATGCTAATTGTGTTATTAGTTTTATTAGTAGTAATATTGTTTAATAATGTTTAATGTTTAATAATAACTCATACAATAAAAAAATGAAACAGTTATTAATAACTTCTTTAAAAAATATATTCCGAAAATAAGCGTCCCATAATATTTCTGCAATAACGTCTTAACAAAAAAATATCCAAGAAGCCCTAATAGGAGAACTCGTTCATCTAAAAATCCTAAGTAGCCTAGATGGAGAGCTCTCCAAAATGTTCATTAGCCAATATTAAACAATTGTATCCGGACGCGGATCTCCTCTCCGATCCTTTGAAGGCGGGATAACCCCAGTCAAGCCCTCTCTGGCGCACACTGAGATGGGAATGGCCTTTTGGAGCTTTGCCGGTTCAAAGGTAACCAACCTCAATCTGTACTGGCGGACAAAAGTGCGCCGAGGCCACATCGCTGCACCTTCCCTATCTAACTTTCTTTCCATCAGGGAGGATACCTCTACAGCAGCACCATCATAGTCGAGCACATCTGTTGTTATAGCAACTGCATAAGGGATGGTGCAGCCTGTTGATCCTTTTTACTCCGCTTACCTGATTTCTCTGCATTTCCTGTGGTCATATTTTGCACATTTCTCGATTAAGGCCAGAGGCACCTTTTGCAGGCAGTCTGCTATGGACGGGGCTATTAATACATGACATACAAATAGTTCTGCTAAAATATGTATGAATAAAAGATAAGCAGTGAATAATCTGGGTTCATATTAGGTGGTTTAACAATAAGATATTTTATTATTTTTTCTGTCATGATAGCACTGAAGTGAGACATCTCCGCTACAGCGATGCATTTTAATGCGCAGGCGAGTTTGGGCCTCTAATTTCACTGAATGACTCAGTGGGCTACCCCGTAAGCCATATGCGCATCCACCCATGGGCGTCAGCAGGGTAAGGGCACTTCCATTCCTAAACAGTTTTATGCACGAAAGAGGGGACATTGCATGTATAACAATGTAAGAAACATTATATGAAAATCCTCATCAGGGGAGCAGCAGCTGGAGCAGTCAGGTCTGTGCAGGACAGTTCGGTAATCAATCCTCCAATGGGATTAAACTCTTCAATGATACTTGCAGCTTTGCTCATCAGGGGTGTAGCCTATTAATCTGCTGTGGAGCTATTTCATGGAGTCAGATGATGTTGCAGGCCTACAGCAGGGCGCCTGCCGCACCTATAGGCTGCAGCCCGCGGACTGGAACACCCAAGTAGATCTGTCTCCATGGTGACGGCGGGACACCGGTCCAACAAGCTGTAATTCTGTCTCAGCCTTTTGCAGGGGAGGGACCGTCCACACTAGCCCGACTTAACTCCTCTTTCACCAGGAATACTCCTAATCCCATATCTTAGCAAGGCAAACTGCCGTCCCTCAGTATATTAAAGGGACACAAAGTCAAAACTCAAAGCCACCCATGGTTTCTCAGCAGGCGGCCTGTCCCCGGTGTGACGCTGCGTCAGCGCCGTCCGTCCATCGATCGTATGTGTCTCCAATTTTCTCCGCACTTATCCGAATAAATGTGTTCATTATTAGGTTATTGGATTTCTTTTTTATTATTTCGAATTGTCAGAAAAATTATAATAAATATTATATTATTGTCAAATATGGACGATAAGGAAACAGATTAAGCCACGGTTAAACACTGTTTTATTACCATGGTGCTATTATTAGTTATCTTTTATTATCTCATTAGAAATTTAGGATCCAAATGGGAAAAAAAGTTAACAAGTTTTGAAAGAAGCCTGAGGTGCTAGGCCTGTGTCAAACTGGAACATCAAAATGCAGATTATAATGGGAGCTGTTTCTAGTTTGTAACTCAAACTGCAAAATACATTCTTACAGCTGTTGTTATATTCTACACTAAAATACATTTGGTTGTGAGGGTTAAAATATTCATACTTCTACATACAAGTGTGCAGTCATGGTAATGATTTTATATTTCTAAAGAAATGATTCAACAGAAATAAAGCAGAAACTAAACTAAAAGTGCACAAAGAACAAGTAGCTTGGGTTTCAAGCAGGCCTCAAATGCACAGATTAGGTTTATTATTTAGCTTTAATCTGCCTAAGTGGTATTCCATTTTTTATGGATATTGAAATGGTTGAAACTTATCAAATCAACATATATAAATTATACAGGGCTCCATGGCAGAAGCTTGAAATGACCTGTTCACCTGTAATGGACTTTACATCCAATTAGTTTTTTTTTTTAAAGTGATGCTTGGATGAGCATTTACATGATTTTACGTATGATATGATTTGCATGTATAATAATAATATAAACAATAATATAAAATCTTAATTGCTGGTCAATATTTGTTGTGCACTGAGGATGTTTAACACGTTTTACAACATTAGATTTTATGGAGAAGTTTGTTCTTTAAAGGAGTGTACCAAAACCATACATTTTTGTTTATACAAAAAATGTGAATCTTTCTGCCTTGGCCTTTTTTCTAACACAAGACATTGATTTATCACCGGTTTCCGTTCACTTTTCATCATTATTGAAGATGACACTTTAATCTTAAACTGTTTCTCATAAGTCTCACAATCAACGTAACTGACATACAGTATGTGGCTGTTATTTAGTAAATCTGGAGGACAGTTTGGGGTTCTGTTATGATGGAAAAAAGAAGTGTGTGTCTGTGTGTGTGTCTAAGAGAGAGGATGGACAGGGTGAGAATGCAACCGCGGACTGTGATGTGTCCGCACTCTTCTGACAGTACTATGTGACATTCCAGTGTAGGACTCCTTCATGTCCTGAGAGAGAGAGAAAGAGAGAGAGAGAGAGAGAAGAGAGAGAGAGAGAGAGAGAGAGAGAGAGAGAGAGAGAGAGAGAGAGAGAGAGAGAGAGAGAGAGAGAGAGAGAGAGAGAGAGAGATCCACCAACAATGCCCATTGAGTACTGTGAGGCAGCAGCTGGTGGGACGTGCACTGACCTAAAGGCAATCCATTCAGGTCAGGACGGGGTGCCTCTCACAACCCTGCTGCTTTTATATGCCTGGAAGTGGATGGATGGTCCGTGTTTATCCTTGAAAAGTATTGCAACACAGGTCTGTCATCATGCAAATGGAGGAGAAGTCAGTCCCCACCTTACCAAACCAATCAAGGTTTCTAAAGGGAACGACAGCAAATCAAGGGGTGATAGAGATAAGGTAAATGGATCTGATGGAAGAACTTTCCGTGTTATGTCAACGTGATGGAGATAAAATGGAGATGACGGGCAAGGCCTTTGTTTCTTGGGAGAGCTGAAGTGAGGCTCAGCCACACACTGGAGGAGGGGATTAGCTTCTCAAGGAGAAACATAAAGCGTACAGAAACACCCCTCCATGCAAGATAATAGATGTGCGATCAACCAGGCAGAAAAATACTATATTGGATGGAGATTAAAGATGCTCCAAATATGAAGTATTGCTTGGGTTGACTACAGGAATCATTTGTGTGTATGCACGCACTCATGCTTCAAGCTTCTCTTTGGTAATTCCACAGGCATTTCCCAGTGGGTCTCATGCCTGTCTTTGAGATCAAACCTTGTTGGCAAAGCGACCATAAAACGATATGTCAGTCAGCTGTGGTAAAGGGATGCCTGCTTTGCTGTGATTGATCTGCCAAGGTTTCTTTATTCCCCTTGAGACTCCAGGGTTTAGAGTCGTTGCCAGTGCTGATGGATATCTGGGGCTACTGCAGTGGAATAGTACCATATTATAACCCCTCTTCTGACCCATTTCTACCCAGTGTGGCACATTCAGCAGCACATGGCCATAACATGGGCGCCAACATGCTGCAATATCTCCTCACTTCCCCCTCAGCTCCAGTTCCAGGAAGTGAAGGCAGAGCTTTGCCAGCCAATCATAGCGAAGGACACCCAACTCATTAAAAGTTAATGAAACCTATAAACGTGGTGCGCCAGCAATTCATTTAAACCCCCAATCCAATCTCCTCTCCCAGCAAAGGCAAACAAGCCCGTGTGCCCCCAGTGCCGTCCTCGGAATAACAAACTACGGAATATTTTGTCCTGCATATGTTCTCCTATGCAGACATGTGCAGTGTGATAGGCTGTCTCACAATGGGACTTGTCCAATTTAGAGAATGCCAAGAGTGGTGTTCTGCAGGGGTGAATTCTGTAATCTGCGTTCGAGTTGAATTTAATGCCTTTGCTTTACACCACATAGCTTGTCGGGAATGGCGGCGATAGATATGCCATTTCAACATTCATGAGAATCACTGACATTCAAATAATGTGCTCATTATAATACCGTATGAGTGGGAGCTAAATCTGTGTGAAAAACCTGTATTTACCTCCTCACGGTCATGTAAGTGTCAAGAACTATTCTTGAATCAGGGCAGACGCACAAGGCCATATCTGAGCCCTTCTTCCCTTCAGATAAACTCCCTCCTTCCAGGACGCTCCCATGTAATAGTATTGCAGCTCTCAACTTGATAACAACCCATCAACAGCAATAAAGTGCCACCTTACAAGTGTCCAAATCTAAAGTATGGAACAATATCCCCCCTTGTCTTTAAGACCTCCATTTCAACACAGTCTCAGTGCCTCATAGTGCTTCCCTTGGGGGATTCAAATTAAATTCCCCCCATGTATAGCGCCACTGTCAGCCGGTTAATGAATTCCCATACCCTGACTTGAATCAAATTAATCCCCAATTTAATCCCATATAAATGGCTGTGTTATTTATAATGGAAAGGCGGATGCTCGGCTGAAGGACTGAGGAAAGCTGGGAGGTGTCTATATGGCTGTTGAGCAGATTATGGTGAAGGATGAGGCCTGTATGTTTTCCCCACTGCAGAGTAGTCCCCTGATACACACAATTTAACCCTCGTCTGCTTGACGCTGACAGAAACATCATGGCGTTTGTCTCTTAATATCCTTTCAGATTAAAGAGTCAACTGGCAGATTTATTGGTCAGAGCTTGGATACCCTTATCTTGAGTGCAGAACAGACAGATAATGTTAGGCGAAAGGGGCATCTCCTATATATCATGATTCATTTGTGAGGGGCTTGGATACAGTTAAATTAGCTGTGGGCGCAGCCTTGTTAAACCGTTCGAGGTCATAGTGTCACATACAGTTGTGTTTATGTATTTATGCAAATTTCCCATGGACCTCCCCTTCATATGCAAACCTTTCATGTGAAGAGTAGTTGCATATTTTTTGGGAACAACCCGCCTACTTATGGGTGAGTGACAGGTAGTTTGTTAAAGGGCTTATTTATACAAATAGCACAGCATCATGCAGCATGGTGAAATTTTTCTAATGGTTTTTAGATGCAAATATAATGGTGCACTACACCATCAGAAGCATTTGGGTGGAGAAAAGCAAAGTCCAGATGGTGGCTCCAGGTTCAGTTATTGGTGTGTGTGGCTCTGAAGAATGGAACTGTTGGATCGCCCCGCTTGTGTGTTGTTTTTGGCGCGTTCATGTGGGGAGCCAACAGAAAATGAAAACACAACATCCAGATATGGCAACATGGTGATGTTTATAAAAACTGCAGCAATTTTCTTACTAAAAAATAAATCTCTGCATAGGATAAATGGGATATTTGGGATTGATGCACTGGATCGGAAAGTGTGTTAGGAGCCAAAAAGTTTTCAACCGTATCAACTGCGTGATGTTCACTATTAACAACAAAGATTTTAATGCATTCACTTCAAGGAAATTAAGTGCAAACTTTGTCTTGATGCTGGTTGTTTAAGATGATGAAGTAGTTGCTATATGGAATAAGGTTGGATATATGGTTTGCATGCATATACGGTATAGGATTTTTGCCGATCCAAATGTATTCTACTGTGTATAGTTATTAAGTAAGCAGTAGCATGGGATGGATATGAGGTTGACAGACGGTTTTGAAATCAGTTTGGCAGTTCAGAGGACAGTTTGGAGCCTTTAAAGCTCGGCCCACCAAATGTCTGAACAGCTATGGTTTATTGAGGCATCTGTAAGCTTACTCATTTTATTGCCAAGCTTGGCTCGTGTACCCACCGTCATGCAGCGAGAGAGAGAGAGAGAGAGAGAGAAAAAAAAAAAACACACACACAAAAGTTTGCTGTTTGCCTTCATTCCACCAAATCCTTGACAGCCGTGCTATAGCCCATCACTATTCACACCATTGTGCTGTCACAACAACTAAACACATCATTTGTGTTGCAGAAACTCATCCTGTATGTATCCAATACCAAATGTTTGGCGACTAGGAGAGAGGGCGATGGTGGGGGGGTGGAGCTGCATAATTTGCTAGGAAACATTTTACCCAACATTTGGTGATAAAAACGCCGGCGTCGGCCCTAAGGCTTAAAGCAATTAATTCAGGATCCTGACATAAACTCTCCAATCCTTTGACAGCTTGGAGCTGAAATAAAAATGCTAGTTCTCCTGGGAACGGCAGGAGATAGCTGGCTCTTTTCTGGACTGTTTGCTCACTGGCCCTGAGAGCAATCTTCCCCAGTCAGAATGAAATGCAAGGACACAAACAATGTACCGGCGAGAGAATGGGAGATGGGGAATGAACAGTTTGGACTATTTGCTCAGCAGAAGGGCAGCCACAATGGCCGGCCCATGGCTTTCCCATGCATCAAGCCTCTTAGTCTTAGGCCTCCCTTTGTTGCCTGGTTTCTTCTTCCCCGGCCAGATAAGAGCACAGCTGCCCTATACTTTTAATTCCCATTGTACACCATACTGTATGGTCATTTATCTGTGCACATTCTGCTTGCCATGACGGTGTTGTTTAATTGAACGGGTTATCTTGCGTGTATCTCTGTTCACCTTAGCATGTGTACTCGTTTAGGGGGTTGAATCGCTCTCCCTTTGCAATAAAAGACAGGGTGAAGACCGGGGAGGGGGGATAACGGCTGACCCCTCTTCTCTTCTTTTAGAGGAGGCAGCACAAGTCAAGCACAGAGTGCGATAACGATGCCCAAGTGGACCGAATTATCATTTTAAAGAGTTTGAATCATTTGTATTAACAATGGAAAAATGAAAAAGAGTTAGATTTGGGATGCAGGAAAACTCAAAGTGAGGAGTCCCATTTCTAGATGTTCTTTCCAAGCCAAAGGCAGAAAGCTTCTGAGGGCTCTTGAGGGGAGAAATGAGATGCGGTCATTATATGACCTAATGGCGACTCCAGCCAGAAGAGAGGGCAAACAGAACAAGTGTAGTGGCTCTGGCTGAGAGAAGGATCCATATTGTGCTCTTTTGTTTTGGTTTGTTGGTTTGTGTTTGCATTTACATTGACCAGTTCTCTGCCGGTGCTGAATGTGTATTCACACTCAATACATGTAATGTTGTCTGTGTGGCAGGAAATGGAAGTAAGCGTGCTCCCCTGTTGCAGTCTGCCGGGAATAAAATAACAATAGTAAATGTATCTGAAACAGACAAACAAACAAACAAACATACACAAAAAGCAGAGTGGGGATGTCACAGGAGGATCAATACACATAAGATGAAGGAGCATATTCATGCATTTGAGCAGACACTTGCCCAAACACAAACACACGTGCCCATCCCCCTCTGTAAAGGTTGTGGTGTCAGGGACCCCCTGGGTGGTCAGACTGAGGATGATTTCTACACAATATGATGTTGTAAAGGAGAACCTTAGAGAGAAGAGATTCACTGGCTGTGTCACATTTGCATTATCACTTCAAAATACATATATTACATATAGTTTACCTTTAAGTTGTAATGTATTTGAAGAGAGTCACATCAAGGGCTTTTTTCAAACTTACACGCTGCAGATACACTGGAAAAGCAGAGTGAAAACTCAACCCATGATGATTCCACAATGGTTTATTCTAATGCCTAAGCTCTTAATCTATCAGATCAGATTTCAAAGTGCCAGTAGCTGTGCCAAGACAGGTCCCAGGAAGGAGAACCCTTTTGTTTGGGGCAGAAAATCTTACATTTAAGACCAGACTTTATTCACAAGGGCCCGAATCACAAAACAAAAAAAGGTATGACTTGTTACGGAAGCAATACCTCAAAGAGCAACATCATTAAGAAACAATAAGTGCTTGTTTTCACATCCACCTTTGGTGCACCACCAGCGTCTTGCCAGCATGTCAGACCTCAGGTATGGCAAGATAAATAGCTGTCTTATTTGTGCCTGTGAGAGCCAAGCTCCTTGTGGGGTGGTGCTCTCAGCTTCACGCTCCACCAACGCTGAAATAAAGCTCTGTGCGAGGCATTTCAACACCGCTTAAGGTTGTCGGTGGCCGTGTAATTTATGAGTCGAGAGGACTTCGTTTTTAAGTTCACTATGACCTACAATCTTCCAGCATTCATGGGTGGAGAAAAGAGCAGAGTGAGTCATACTGTAGGAAACTTACAACACCCCTCCAATTACCTTAAACAATGGCGGTGTGAGTGATACCTGTAGCGTTCTGGTGTGCGGTTCAGTCACTAAATGTGATGTGATCTAAAGTAATTGGACGTATAGGCACTTTAACAGGTTAGGTGTCTTGTCAGGTAGGTCAGTAAAAAAGAAGGCAGGAGGTGGTTAGAGGTGCTCACTTCATGTCCCGTAGCCCACAGTGGGTGGTCATACAGACAGACAGACTGACATGCTGACTGACATGCTGACTTGTGCTTACTGGCACAGTTGCCTCTTTGGCAACGTACTGCATAAGAAAAGATAGCCTCCTCTGAGAATGACTGCGATCAGGTTTTTGGCATTTGTATTTGGAAAATATAGAAAAAGATCAAATATAAATTTGGCTTTTTGCATGCATCCATCCATTTTTAAAGGTAAACATAAACATATTTTCAAAATACAAAATTATTACATTATCAATACTTTTCTTTTGCTGTCTGTGGAAAATAAAATTTATTTCAAAACGTCATCTACAATAGCCTCTTAGTTTTTCATTAAAACATTAAAGTCTTCATTTATATGTTTGAAAAAAACCGAGTATTCATGATCAGAAATAAGCTTTACTCATCAATAATTGTACTAGAAGCAGCATTTTAAAAAACAGTGGAAATTAAATTTGATTCATAGTCGTACTGTTTTAAACCATTAAACATTTATATTTACATACCTTGTGTTTGCACTTTGTTACAATGACTGGTTATATGACTTGATAATTGTGTTTTATTGCTTAGCCATCACATGAAGGGAAATTAAAACACACATTATCAGGTTAGTTTTATCAGGGGTTTTGCATGTTATTCAACATCACAAAATGTATAATCCGTCTTCATAAGTTGTTTACATTTTAACCACAAAAACAAAAATATCTAAAAGGCTTTCAAAAAAACGGTAAACGAATATTAAAAAGTTTAATTTATTTATAGGAATAAAATAGTCAAATATATTTAGCTGTCTTTTTAAATTACTGTCAAATTGTGTGAGCAAGTAAAACACAATATGTTGTGTTTTGAAAAATTAATTTTGCTTTGTTGATATTACTCATCCAACTAATTATCAAGTGTGATTGAATTCTCTAAATTTAAATCAAATAGAAATGATCGTAGGCTGCATTTAATTTATAAACATGAAAGGTTTTAAGAATATGCAAAAGAAACATGTAAAACAAATAACGTATTTTGCATCTATGTAAAATGGATAGTAATATGTAGCTATATATGTATATATCATTTACTTCACTATCATGTATTTTAAATGATTAATGATTTAAAAAGGAATTGACAAAATAGTAAGCAAAAAAATGAAGACATTGAAATTGACTCTTTATAATGCACATTTACACAATTACATTCTTTTTTCTGGTAAAACAAAAGAAATGTAAAGGAAATATTTATTTGAATGCTTTTGTGGCTGAAAATGCTGCTGCAATAATAATAGATTTTCACAGCATGGAAATTGGATTAGATATAAAAAAATTCAGAATAAAATTACCAAAGTGTTTTCAACGTCTTGATTTAAATGGCACTGTTCACGCTGGAACATTTTAATTACAAATCCACATTTCATATTAGTTTTGTTGAATACTTTCAGGGCCCAGCACAGCCAGATATGGCTGCAACATTCACGTTACCTCTCTGCCAATGTGTGAATGTCAACACCCTGTAAACACCTTTGACACACATGCTTGAATGCGACGGGCGAGTTAACTAAACATTCCTGGGTGTTCCCCATAAAGGTCGACCACTCATCCACCAGACTGCACTGACCCGTCTCCCACGCTCCAAACTGCACTCGTGGATTTTTTCACTTCATATATTCCTTCTCCTCCTATTTATTTTTTACATATAACACATGCATAATTAAATATTAAACGTTATAGGATATTTAAAAAATTGCAATAATGCCTCAGTCCATATCTGGCAGTTTTTCTCCTGTGCATGTGTCTTAAAACGCTATACGGAACAATGCTCTATAAGGATTTGGGAATTTGGGAGTATAATTCCAGCCCTGTGCTTATCGCCACACCCAGACTATTTGAGTGTTTTGAGATGCGGGCTCCCTGAGGACGGATCGAAGGCGTCCTAGTAGAACTGCACATCAAATAAATAGGAGGATGGGATTTATATGGAGGCTGTGTCTCTGTCAAACAGGGCTCTGCTGACTGAAGTGATCCCCACGGCCTGAGTGGAAGAGAGAGGAGGGAGAGGAAGACTCAGAGGGAAGAGGGATAGCTGCTGAAGAGCTCATGCACAAACACACACGCGCACGCACATACACACGCACACACACACACACACACACACACACACACACACACACACACACACACACACACACACACACTCACTCACTCACTCACACAATGTCCCTCTCAGTCCTGGGTTGTGACCGGCCCATGGCATTGGGCAGGTATGTCAACTATGTTTGCCAAGCCATCCATCACCCATGCACCTTCCCTCCTGAAACAGGAACTTTTGTTTGAAGCATACACTTGTTAAGCCTATCCTTTGACTCCGCTCTACCTAATTTATTTCCCTATAGTGGAGAAAGAGGATTTATTAGCACCTATGTTTTGTTCTTTATTTTCCTCTTATTGTACGCTGCACAGTGCTAACGTGTTGGTAGAAACGTGGGCGTGTTGTCACTAAGAGAGAGATTGCGAGCTACGGTTTGGGGACACCAATGGTCCTTATCGTCGATGACCAGGGTTAGCAAATAAACACACTGTAGTGAAGCCAAGCTGAATGTAAGGAAGGAAAACGATTTATGGCTGCATGACGCTCACACATGACGGAGAGGATATGATATGTTTTCATTTTGTGTTGGTGTCTATGCGTCACGGTACAGCAGAATGAAAAGAAAATGTATATTCCCATATGTGATGCTTAAAATGCGTGTTGATTTATTTTTTTGTGTGAGCATGTTATCTTATTTAGAAAACCATTTCATTATGTGGGTGATTTCATAACAGAACAAGGAAGTATAAACCAAATATGATATTTGATGTTGGAAAGGTTGAGACGCAAAGAGGTTTCCATAGATGTCGGGAAGTGCTGTATTGACGTTAGCACAAACACATACCTGAGTCTTTTCTCTATAATTAGCCAGCTTGAGAACATATTGTCTGAGTGAGACTCTGACATGAGAACGGGGCCACAAAAACGTCTTAAAAGAAACTTATGTGTAGGCTGGTATGTTTGCTAAAGCACCTAAGTTGGAGCCTCACTTCATTCCGTGAAACACAACCTTCATTTATCTTTTGACTTCTACTCAAAGCCAGAGAGCTGATATCACTAAAAGTGCTCCGTTAATTATTGACTCTCGGAGCACCAAGCATCCTGCTTTGAGTGGCCACTTTGCCTCCTCTTGTGCTGCATTTTCAGCCGTAAATGTTTGTGATCCCACTATCCTCTCATACAGTATTATTAGCACTGGGGTGGGGTGGGGGTGGGGGGGTCATGGCTAACTTTCAATAAAGAACCATTGGCATGCTGAGGTAAATGGGAGATAAGAGTTTGTCTCCGACCCTTTTAGTGCTTTATAAGAATGTGGCTGTGTAAACTTAATCTCCCCTTAAGATAAATTTGTCCCCGCTTTGTGAAAGCAAGTTCATGCATTGCTTTTTTTTCCTCTTTTCTTTCTGTTCTAAAGGCCACTTTGACAGGCGTGAAATGAGTCCTGGACTTTTCATTGACAGTTCAAGATGGAGAGCAAACTGAGATTAGGGCATGTTAATTAATTGTGGGGTCAGTAAAGTGGCCTCCCATCCCATGAAAGACTTGTTCCGTTGATTGCCATCCTGCCAATCAGTGACAAAAGTGTAATCATGAATTTGTCGGCCTTATTCTAACTTTTATTCTGACTTCAGGTGTAATTAAGCATACTTTTTTGAGCTTTTACGTACCACCTGCATGTATTGGTGCTACTTAGCAACTCACCTCTACAAATTAATAGCACTATGACGATTATTATATTGTAAAAAACAACATAATACAGTGTTATGTAAGATTGACCTGTATTCTCTCTCTACAGATGGCTGTCTTTGTAGGACACTTTTCCATTGCTGCTTCCGTCTACTCTCATCACCCTGCGTCAAGCGACCTGAAAGCACTTCCCTGTCGATGTACTTGGCTATATCTACGTCTGACCTGTCTGCCATATGTAATATCAAAGCCTCTGTCAGCGTGGAGCTGAATGGGAACAAAAGAGAGGCCTCCATTAATGATTAACTGTTCTAAAAGCCCCGGCTTTTGTATTCCCATGGTGCCCAGGCTATCTGGCCACCATGTGACATGCTCACAGCATTTTTCGAGCAGATTGGGGGAAAGCTAGTGAGCAAACACAGGTGCTTTGGAGCAGCGTTGCCGACGCTGTCAGGGACAACCACAAACAAGAGCAGCTATGCCTGGCTAAATGAATCCCCACCCCTCCCAACACCATCACCATCACCACCTCCACCCTAACCCCCCCATGTCGCTAGCTAACTTGTTTGCTAGCTCCCTACAGCTTTCTCCCCGCAAAGCTTTCCTTCTGGAGAGTCCCCACGTCTCCCCCCAACAAGTTCAATGTCCGCTACAGCCGCCGCTCCACAACTTCTCACACCCTCCAAAGAAACAAACAAATAAAAGTGAGGACGGTCGACCACTTCTTTGAGGTGATGGCATTTGCTGTGGTCATGACTAGTGGGAGAGCAAACAAATTAATGGTGTTCGAGTTTTCACTTTCCAAACCAAACTAAATGTCTTTTAGTTCAAGTGGGGCAATTCCACTGACCCTGGTGTCAAACGCTGTGTAAGGGCTGCACACTCGTGCACTTGAAATGCAGAGGGGAGGCGGTAAGAAATTAAACAGGCCTCAAAGTGACAAATAAATCTTAAATAAATGGTCTTGTAATAAACAATCATGCTTTCTTTTCTGTCTGTGTATTTTGACCACTAACTTTAACAAGGTGTGTGGAGAACTTAACCTTTTCATCCAGGCTGACTGATTGTTCAGAGTGAATGGGGGTGCTGGGTCGCTCAACTTTGATAAGACAATCAGATGATAGGATGGCGTTATCTTAACATGGCTTTCCGGCTGGGGGACAAATTAACAGTGTGTGATAACAGGAACAAAAGCTTGGCTCTTATTGGCTGGCTCCTCCAAAGAAAGGAAAAATTATCAGGACGGAAAATTCACAATAAGCGCAGTTTATTTCATTTTCAATTTTCTACTTAGCAAAGGAACACCTTTTTTTCCCACTCAAATATTTATATTGTCGTTTGTTGGCATTTTGGTTTCAGTCTGCAATTACCTGTGCCTATAAAGCTGCTATTATCACTGGAAAGATGATAAAAAATGTTTTAAAACAAACAATTAAAATCAACAGGAGAGGAAATTAAGTTGTAAAATTGAGAGATGGATGCATAAAAACAGAGCATGACCAGAAGTGAGTAAAATACACACACACACACACACACACACGCACACGCACACGAACACGCGCACGCACACACACACACACACACACACACACACACACACACACACACACACACACACACACACACACATATATATATATATATATATATATATATGTTAAGTTTAGAGAGAGAGAGAGATGGAGAGAGAGAGTGTGTGAGAGAGAGAGAGATAGAAAAATGGCGTGTGTGTGTGAGTGAGGAAGAGACAGAATGATGGAGAAAGGAGGAGGTCAAAAGTTGTTTCTTCAGAGACCTGCAACTGATCAGTGAAACAACACTTCTGTCTGGGTTTTCTGACTTTTGCAGCCCAATTCTCAGAGTCAGAGAGGGGTGTGTATACTCAAGGATTCACTCAGGGCTTTGTTTGCTCTATTGCCAAAAAATGATTGGAAAAAATATTGGTGCCCTGGCATGAAATGTTAGAACTTTCTTAGAACTAAAAATTTTGTTGCAACTGTGCAGAAATTACATGAATAAAAGAGCTCTTTAAAAAGGAAAGGTGTCATGTGTTATTTGGGATTTGGATGTACAGTAAAATAGGGATATTATAAAGTGGAATGAACCTAACTTAAACCATTCTTTCAGGGACCACCAGACAGGGCTTAAATGGCAAAGATGTATTCGGAGAAGCTCATCTCATCCCCTGTTCTGCTTCTGGTTCTCTGCAGGGATTTAGGCTCCACTGGTCGTGAGCTGAGTCTGATCAGAGGAGTTACAAATCCTCACTTTTAGGGGTCTTACTGTAATTCACAGGCCTGTTGGCCACAGTAAAGCGTGGGGGCCCAACATCTTGAGAGGGATTTGAGACAACATCTTTGTTACCTCCTCATTGTGTTACGGTGAAAGTCGTCCAGCCCCATTGTCTGACCCAACTCTGCTCAGACCTCGGCTCAATCAAAGAAAAGTTTTCCAGTAATGAGGTAAGACATGAAAGCTCACTGAACACAGCGACATGTTGAAAGGGCCCTTTTGATCTTGCCAGGCACAATGGTAAAATTTGAAAAGAGCAAAGTGTGCTTTAAGCAGCAATGCACTGCATTAACCTTGTCTTTTGACAGGCCCACACCTAGAAAGAAGTTATATTCCCCTCGATGGAAAATGTTATTCATGTGTAATGGACCTCCTTAAGGAGAGGGGGATCTTTGTCTTAAGTCTACCTGCTTCCTTTAGAAATTGGCTGATCAAGAAACAGATAGAGCTGACCTGAATTCAAAGCTTTCTCTTTTTTCAAGTCTCATATTTTTCACTTATTTCACTTAACATTCAACAAGGATGGAGCGTATTAGTAGTGATTTAATTAACATGATAATGCCTACAGAGTAGCATCACAATGAGTCAAATCTTTAAAATTCATCCCATTAAGTGACTCAAGATCACGGATTCAAGAGGATGGTACTTCAAAGTTGCCCTTCTTGTTTTATGAAGAGTGATAAAAAAAAAAAAAACTTAACGGCAGTGCGCTGGAGCTGTCTGATTACCCAGCAGCCATCTATGTCCGTCATGGGTCAGTGCAGGGACGACTCTGTCCCCAGACTCTGTTAACTAAGTGGGCCGGCACTATCTCTGCCTCATCAGCCCACAGCCAGTCTGTCGACTCCCCTGAGAACACTAATAAAATATACCTGTCTCCTAGAGTTTTGAGACGCTGCTTTATTGTGGAGCGCGGGCAGGTTAAGGTAAGCTTTCTTAAAAAAATCTCCAACCTTCGAGTCTATTAAAGCAGCCATTTAGCAGACAGCAGCTGAAGTCAGTACCTAAAGTATTTTGCCAAGATATGATCAGATGAAAGAGCAGGTGTTGCTTGTCTTTAAAAAAAGGCGTTCGTAGTCAGAAACCTTCAACAATGTCCTCGACCCCCCAACCCCCGCCCCAAATAAAAAAGCCACAGACACAAACACACACTCCCTCTGAAGCCTGCTGGTCTTGCCTGCTATTCATTTTCCACATGGAGCTATAAGACAAAGGTGGTCCACTCAGGTAGTCGAGCGACTCAGAATACAATCTGCTCAGGTGGAAGACCTCTGTGCTGCCATCTTCACGCCTGAACTGCATTCAATGACAGACATACAGCCCGCCTCGCTAACCGCTAGAAGCTTCTCGCAGCGGTTCCAATAACCCTCTATTCACTGAATTGTCTTTTATGAATACAGCCTGTGTCCTTCGTGTTCAATTACCTGAGTCAATATGAATGTATTGAACCCCAACATATGAGTCAAATCATAAAGTGTATATACAAGAACAGGGATATTATGGCCATCTCAAAGGGGCAGTGGAAATTACACTGGTGATTTGCAGCCCAGGAAGTAAACAAAGTGGTAATATATGAGGGTAATAACACACAAATATGGTTCCATTGTGGACGACATCTGTACAGTGTTGCTGCTTTTCACCCGTTGGACCAGAAGACGCACTTCAGATCATCGGAGCGTCTTGTAAGCGGATTTAAATTATGCGATAAAATAAAAAGTCTATATGCCACAATAATGCCTGTGTGAATGGGTTCATATGAGACCATGTGTGCATTGCGTGTATGAGGCAGCTGCTGCTTCTTGGCACACACAAACACACACACACACACACACACAAACACACACACGCAGACAGACACACGAACACACGCACACACACACACACACACACACACACACACACACACACACACACACACACACACACACACACACACACACACACACACACACACACACACACAGCACGTGCAGACGCACTCAGGTAGCAGCTGGGCAGGCTCACCTGTCATATTAATAAAACCAGACAATCCCTTCCATCAGCAGCACAGTAGCAGCAGCAGAGGCAAAAGCAGACAGAGACAGAACAAAAGAGCCGGGTGGCGGAGAGACGCGAGGATGAAAATAAGCAGGATGAGAGGAGGAGTTGGTAACACTTTCCGCCCATATCTTCGGCATATTATGGATATCACCTTTTAGACCTGCTGCTAATACCTCATAATGCTTTATCATCATGTCTAATAATGAGAAGGTTGATCCTTTACCAGGCTGTTCATAAGCTGGGATACTCAACTTGCTTTGCCTGGGGGCCACTTTTGCAAATGACAGGAGGCCAGGGGCCAGTTAAAGGAAGATTAATAATAATTATCAGATAAAATGAATAAACATATGCCCATAACTCATCTTTCTTTGAAATTGGTTATAGTCAGATTTACCAAGATCAGTTGTACATTTTTCTTTTTCCATAAACCTTTTTGTTTTTAAATGTACTCTGGCACCATATTTACATTCAAAGAAAATAAAAACAAATTCCAATGTGAATCAATTTATTTTTATTTTAAATTAAATAAATGGTTGGATTTGGTTTGCTCTAAGTTGAATATCAGCCATAGAGTAATCCATGCAAAATGGTTAGAACGATTATGAGGAATTATGATAGGCCTGCTCATGATTATGAATAATACAAAAGTATCATGGCTATACATAGAATGTCTTTAGACTGGAGGGAACATACTAATATTATTCACATACTGATATTAAGTTATAAATGATGAAAGTGACTCCTACAATGCATTTTTGTTAAAGTTCATTATGCAGATAAACACAATACTGACCTTACGGGCCTTATAGAAAATGTTTGTGTATGATATTAAAATAAAATAAAAGTATATTGATGGATTGATTGATTTATTGATTGGTTTGCACAGCCTGTATAGCCTTCTAAGACACTAGGCAGCAACAACCAAGATGGTAACATGACACACTATAATATAAAATTCCATAAATTCAAAAAGAGAACATTTCAAAAGGTTCAAGTATCATATCATGATGGATAAAGTATTCTGTCTTAGCAAACATTTTTTTAACAGTCCGCTCAGTGTGCGCCAACACACCACATACACATTCTTAAATGAGCACACACGTACCTCTTCTTTCTCTGTAAATTAAATGTTATATATGCCTTCTGCATGAAAATATTTCATTTGAATGTCATTTCTAAGCTTTGGCTTACTCCAAATCTCTTCTAAATTGTACTTGTAAGTACAAATTGTTCCTTTTTTAGGGAGTCAGACAAGAGAATTGGCTGTGGATGATAGAGCGATGACAATGCTGAAAAGATAAGAAAGCCCTTTAGAGACTTTCTGATTGTGTGTGTGTGTTCTGTGCGTGAGTCTCCTCTGTATCTTGGTCTGAGTCTTGGTCTGCTTCTGTGTCTGTCTTTATGAGCGCGTGTCAGTGTAAGGGTGCATGTTGCTGCTTGCTTGTGTGTGTTCTCTTGGCATCGGAAAAGGCCTTGGACAGAGTGAAGAGAGGGCCCAGGGGAGAGGGAACGAAAGAGAGAAAGAGAGAGGCGGTGGAACAATAAGGGGTGGTGGAAAATGACAAGCCTGGTAAAGCAGGGCTTCCTGAGAGCACCACATCTAACAGAGGAGGCTGTCCCGCACAGACGAGACTGTCCTCCTCCTCTTCCATTAACCCCTGGAGTGCCTGGTTGCCCAGGTAGAGGCTGATTCATTGAAGGCACTGACAGCTGCTCCATGGGTGGGATCCTGTATGTTTACTTTTACCTGTAGACTCAGAGGACTCATCCTAAAGCCAAAAGTGTCACAACTGACAGCGAAATGAAAACACTGTCATGGACCCACAAGATCATCTGACAACATGATGAAATTGAAGTTGATTAATATAAATCTATTGCCGTCAGCACAAATAAAAAAATAAAATGAATTATTTTTTTTTTCTCCCTTTCATAAATTAAATTAGTGGTGTGCCTTTGCTGCATTGTGGCTGAATTGTTGGTATCCCGGCAGCCTCAAAATCAGCCGAGTGTGATTAGGCTGATTACCTACATGGGTGAATTGACAAAACGTGTCCGAGGGAAGAAGTAGGAAATGCTTCATAAAGAATCTTTTCAGACAGACTGACAGGGCCCAGTGAGTGAGCACCAATTTATGGACGGAGGCACAAAAAAGAAAGTTCCCAGTGTTCATCGGAGGCCAGTGAATCCAAAATGAACTCTTTTTATGAGGCTGACTTTGCCTCCGTGATGCTGCTCGCACAAAGCAGTCAACAAAGGGCGGCAGTAAAGGGGGAGTTGTGACAAGATAGTGACACAAAGAGAGAATCAACTTTCACGTGGCTGAATGCAGGCAGGAGCCCGGCCCAGCTGTTTTTAATGGCAATGCATTGACAGGAGGGCAGGCTATTTTTAACCGTGTGCACTTCTTTCACGCACACACACAAAACCTCCCCTTTCACCGAGCTTTGTCAGTAACCTGCGGTGACCTGCATTCAAGGCTGCATCAGGGTCCCCTGCACAAAAGATGCTGGAAAAGAGGGGTACAGGGATGTCTGCAGCTGGATGTCCAGACCAGCGCCTGGAAGCCCACCACAGACCTCCAGGATGGACAAGAAAAGAAAATAGTGCAGCAAAACAATTGTATTACCTGAGATCATCATGTTGCCTTTACAGAGACATGTAAAGCCATATAAGCTTGTTTCAATTCAAACTAAATAAATGTCTATAATGTCTCTGCAAACACACACACGCAAAACACACGCAAACACACGCACACACACACACACACTCACACACACGCACACACACACACACACTCACACACACTCACACACACGCACACACACACACACACTCACACACACGCACACACACACAAACACACACACACACACACACACACACACACACACACACACACACACACACACACACTCACACACACTCACACACACACAAACACACACACACACACACACACACACACACACACACACACACACACACACACACACACACACACACACACACACACACACACACACACACACACACACACACACTCACACACTCACACACACAAAGAATGTACAAACAAGTCGGAAAACAAAGGGCTCTTGTAACAGGGCTTGGGATCTTGATGAAAAATTCAAACAATATTAAATGGGGTGTGTCAACAGCAGACACACTTATGCTGAGGGCCCTTCAAACAGACAGAGTAACTCGGTACACACATTACGCCGCCACAGTTCAACCCCTTAGCGTAATGATGATGGCAGCTTTAACTGGGGCACAGCTTTTAAAACCCCTCTCCTGCAAACACTCTCCTCTAAAGGGGGTAGAAGCTAAGGATTCTGGCTTTACAAAAAAGCAGGAGTAAGGAGCCGCTGTGTCCAGGCATGTCTTTTGCTTCAGATTTACCTGCCCGGTGATCGTCACAGGTCACCTGGATTCCCTATGACCCCACCTCCCCACACCTCCATCCTCCCCTCCCTCTCTTTCTAGTGACCACTTCATCAGGAGTCACACTCCTGAAAGATGCAGATTAAGAGATCAGTGCTGAAGGATTCCAACTGTCCTCCTGCACAACACGGAGCAATAATGCCTACTGACAGGCGAGCTTTAAGAGCCAGGTCTCAGATTCTCGCATCCATCAGTGATCCCTCATCTCGGGGGGTCGGAAAAAGAAACAACTCACATAAATATGTGGACTTCATTGAGCACATGAGGAAAAGGTGCACAAGGGAATAATAAAGGAGCACTCTCCTAAAATGTGACGTGTGTGTGTGTGTGTGTGAAATTATTTTTTAAAAAGTAGGAGCAAGTGTGTGCAGCTGATGAGATCTATTTCAGTGCACAGATAAAGTAACCAGAGGGCCCTAAAAAGCCCCTTTGCCTTGCTCTGTTCATTTTTGTTCACTTTACACTGTTCACGTATTGTTAAATATTTTTTGCAGTCATTTTATTTTTAGTTAAATTGTTCTACATATTTGAATATTGTAAAGCAGATTTTTACCAGCAGTTTTTCCCCCTCATTCACTGATTGCACACATAAGTACGAAAGTAATGCACTGTAATTCTTATGTAATTCACAACATAATTTTTACTGTAGAAAATGAGGTAGTCTAGCAGGTAGGAAGGTGGTTTGGGGTGGTGGGATGGGTCCCAAAACACAGGACTTTTACCCGGGGAACCAGTGTTCATGTCCTGAAAGTACTAAAACATATCACAACCTTTTTTCTAATCTTCACCAAGTCGTTTTGGTGCCTAAACATCACTGGCGCAGTCCCCTGTTTCACAGCATCAAATAGAGTGGCATATTTCACAAGATATCACACAAATCAGTTTCTGTCATATTTCATATGCTTCAAAAACGCTGGCTCCCACATTTCCCATAATCCAAATAAATTTGTAATGTGAATTTCATTTTTCAGATACATCACTCAACAGTTTTGATAGGATAAAGTTTTACTCCTCATGAAAAGTAAAGTGAATTTAATGTGTATTATAGTATTCTGAATAGCCTCCTTATTCTTGGATAGTCACAGAGCTATATGCAGCTAATCTTAAATAATAACACAGTCATTATAAGAGCTATTTGCCACAAGTGCGTGCATCTGGCAGCGCCGCAGGGTCAGTAGCTCCTCCACCATCTGTAGGCAGACAACAGTGCTGACTGGGAGGAGCCCGGCTAGCTGCGGTCAGACACAGGAAGCGGAGACAGCAGGTGCACTGTTATCACCTCCATAGAAAGGTAATGAAGCCACATCACAATCAGCAGGAAATGAAGCAGCACAACTGAGTCTGTCAGCCTACTCTACGACATTTTATACATCTATATTTGACTGTATAGGACCCAGCAATACATAGGAGCTGAGTCTCACTTCTAACTCTTTGAAACTATCACTGAGGACTTAATGCTCTTGATAAGGGAAAATTTCCCAACTTCTCTGCTTGCAGTTGTATCCCTTTTGTTTATGAGCGCTCCATGTAGACTCAAAGTGGTGTGACATTTACGGGCGCCTGCTTTGAAGAGGAGCCAACTGCTCTCCAAGCAGTAAAAGAGCCACCTGCCTCGCCTCACCTGCCCTTCTGTGAAAGCTTAGTGAATAAAAACTCCCAAAGTTCCACTGTCAGCTAGACCCTGCCCAGTAGCTTCTGTACAGTGCAACACACCTTCGAAATCCCCCCCCAATTTTGGCTCTTGCAACAGACAGAAAAGAGGATATAAAGAATGAGAGCTGTGTTCCTTTCAGTGTCTCCCCTCGGGTAAGTCTGGGGTAAGCCCACTAATCCTGCTTGGTGTGATGACTCACAACGGGTGTGGCCAATGTGTTCCCAAAGATATCTTTTCCACAGTCTGAATATCAATAGGAATGTTTATGTTGGCTTTGTGAATCATGTTGTGTGGCATTTAATAGTTTCTAATGGCTGCTGAACACCTCTTCTTATATGTTTGAACCATAGAAAACATCAGAAAAACCTGTGTTATTTCTCACATATCGTATATATCGTACATATTGTATGTAGTGTTGTATAACCATGTGTTTCCAACATATGTGTGCTTGTGTGAGAGGGAGAGAATTGGGCCAGTGTCCCACCTAATTGTTATTGCGTCTGTGTTTGGCCTGGAGACAGTCGATAGGAATCAGCAGTGAGCCCAGTGGTGGTGGTAGGGGGGTTATGGGGGGCTGTGTCTCCCACTTCCCAGTGTCTTAGTTGTGATGCATCCCTCCACTAACAGGGATCAAGGTATTAGGGATTCAGGTTATTTGTATTGATTTTATGTGCTGTCATGCCGAGCTTGAGGACGCCTCATATTTGTGGAAATTGCAAATTCTACCTCGGAAATGTCACCAGCGTTTAATCTTTTCCTGAGTGGTCAATACGGTACCTTGCTCTGGTCCGACCGCGTTTATTAAAGAGAGACCAAGTGTTCCCTCAGTTACCATGGCGCTATGCAGCACGGAAAATAATTGGTCCAGTCTGGACGGTAACATGGGAGTAAGGAAGTCAAACTTCAATATAAATATCTTTTCATGAGATCTGTGTCAGTGGTTATGAGATTGAACATGGATAAGGAGAGTTGACTCTGGATTAGGTGCAGGGCAGGGAAGAATAGTCATACAGTAGTTGGGTTTCTAAGGGCTATAAACTTCATTGTACTATAAGTCAGTGGGATTCACAATATTGTATTTTACAAATGATTTTAGTGCCTGTAAAATATGTATTAAAAGAAGCTCTCATTTCAAACTGAGAGCAGTACTACAAGAGTATACAAACTAAGGTCAGTGTCATTATTCTACGAGGACTCTTCAAGGTCTGTAAAAGCAAACTGCTCTGTTGCATCTGCTAACATTTGCATGCTATTATCATCTTTGCTTTATCCGTGTTATAGCAAATGTTTCTCTTTCTCCAGTGTTTACAGGAATGGCCAAGCCACCCCTCCTCTCTCCATTCAGCACAATCAAATTTACTCTGGCTTGAGTACACGTTTAGTGGGGACCATTTGTTTGAGGCAAACACTTAGGGCCCTAGTATGTCATTGACCAGTGTCCACAAATATAATCCTATCAAGTTCAATCTTAGGATATCCTACGCCTTTGTTTTCATAATACAGCAAATTAAAATCTGTCTTGTTTTAATATAGAGCCATCTCCTTTTTTAAATTATAATTTTTTTGAAGGCGCATTATGAACTTTCTAAAGTCACTCCATCTTTTATTTGTTCAGGTCTGGACACACTCCTTAAAAAATACTTTGATAGTTTTACTTTAATCCTACTGTTGACATCCACTAGCATTTAAGTATTTACAGTACAAGTGGAGGAACGGCACAGCTAACAAACATCAACCTGCCGGGGTGAACGGCATGATGTGTGAACGCACCCTTTCCTGCTTGTTGATAAACCCCTGCTTCTTCCAAAAGCCCTCAGTTGACATGTACCTACAGAGAAAGCCTTAGAAAAACAAGCAGGACCCTTGTAAATATGCAGTGCCCAACGGTGGCACACACAGTGTTGGCTTACATACTGCTAGTGGTGTTTTCCTTTTTACCTCCAAATTTGCTCGGAAAACTAATCATGGTCTGATAAAGCCCATGGTAAATATAGGAGAGATTGACACCCACATGTCAAAGTTTACATAGCCGGACCAAGTGTACATATAGGGTGAGGGAACTGTGGGGCCGAGCAGGGCTGGACTTGCCTGACCTCAGTGATTCTGCGCCAATGAAACAGACACTTTGTGAGAGAAGCCACAGAGGAAGAAGATTACTAAAAGACCCAGGCCAAGAAGGGAGATTGTTTGAAGATAAAATATCAGTCTGCACACTGGAATAACAGGAAAAGGAATGCACAACATTATGAGGGTATCATAAATCTAAGGGATAAAAATGTATTTTTTGGTGCATTAATTAATGTGGTTATAATGACGCTTTTTCCCTTCACCTTTCCTTTAAAAGACATTAAAATAAAGATGGTGGATAGCTTCCTTCTTGCCAGTCGCTGTCAGCCTTCCAATTGCTTGATAATCCACAGCAAAGACAGTGCAGCTAACAGAAAAGGTTAACCCCTGACTGATGTGTCTGATGTTAATCTATAGATCAATTAGGGAGAGGCACACTGGGTCAAGCTACAGATATTGCAGTGGCTATTAGTTCCCCTATCTGCCATTATTACACAGTCACATGCTCAAACATTGCGCTGGGTTGGTATGCTAGGCACAGATGCCTAGGGTAAACAGACAGGCCTACAAGGCTTGCACAAAATATTGATCTGACAGCAGATGGGAACCTTGATATCAGCCATTCAGTATTTCTGTGTCTGTGTATTCTCGTGCATGTGTTGGGAACATTTGTAGCAAATGTGTTTGGGAAAATATTTTAAAGCACATATTGTGTGTTTGTTTTGTCTGATGTTAATCCAGATTTTTTTTCCAATTTCAGTTTTAGCATATGATGGTATGCTGTGTTCTTCAATTAGTTATATGGGTATGCATATGGCCTATTTTATTTTGAAGAATTAATCATTTCTAACATGCTTCAGTAAAAGAAGCATATAGGTCACACTGAATAGGTGACAATAATTGGTTCATATTTTCACTTGTTTTGCTTATTAAGCTGCTGGCTACAACTGCACAGACAGAGTGCTTTCTCTGGCCTTAATCCTAAAATTAGATCACAAAAGTTGCAAAATCAATGTTGCAATGGAACCTATTATTTACAAGATATTAAATCGAAGCTACTACACATAAAGCGGATACAAGTCAGATCTGAGATTTACGTTTTATATGACATTCTTTGATTTTGTTCCAAATCGGACTTTTGCTCCCTCTCATAATAATCCAAACCTAGAGACATTTTTCCCCTCTCTCAAAAATACCAAACAAAGCATGAAACACATGCATCAACCTCTTTTGTTATATTAAGCTGGGTCTAAAAGAGGGAAAGGTTGTCGGTGAGAAAAGATGAATTGAAATTTTCCATTACTTCATTCAAAGCTTCCCTTTCAGTTTCAGTGAATTAGCTCGAAATAACTGAGGGTTGAAATGATACCACGTCTATCAGCAGAAAGAAGGAATGAAGTTCTTAAATCCTCTTTCTCGGAGTCTGAACTCAAAGATATTACGAGTGATCAAAATGGAGCATGCTGGGAAGAATGTCAACAGGAATGACCCATTTATTGGCGAGGGATGGTTCTTTCTTTGCTAAAGCTGCCAATAACATTGAAGCATCACGTTGTAAGGAAGAAATGCGAGTGCTCTCAGCTTATGAATAGGCAATCTCAATAAATGAAATTTGGATTTCTAGAGAGGGTAAGGCTGGGTCACATATTTTCTCGGACTATCCCTGGGTGCCACAATGCAGCCAACTTGTCAAAATAGCACTGATGGGTAATCCAACATTCCTCAATCCTAAAATCTAGGGATCATCACAGCAGGGGTATGGAGGCATATTCATGATTAATTATGTTTCTATATCTGTCTGCTCCGCCTTTCTGTGTTCAGGGATCAATCACTCTGAGTAGCCTGGCCAAACACCATTGACAAGGTGGAAGCAATGCAAATCTGGTCCAGGGGCTCCATGGCATGCAACCATTCAATTAGTCTTGGTCAGCGGGAGGCATGATTATTCCAAAATTAGTGATTATTTCCCTGGGTAAACAGGCCAGATTGGGGTGTGTCATCCCTTTTGCGCCTCGCTGGTCACTAGGACCTCCACAAAGGAGGCTGGGGCCTTGAAGAAAGGCCAGGATACAGAAGACTACTTCCCCTGAAAAAGCAGCCCGCTCCCCCCTTCCCATTGCTGGACCCCGCAGCTCGACGCAGCCCTCCCTGATAAAGTGGTATTTCCCGCATACAAAGGCTGCATCGGACTTAATCCTCAACCAACCCACACCCCCTTCTTTCTTCCAAGCAAGAGAGCACAATGAGCGTGGACCTTGTCTTAATCCAAAGGTGGGCTATCACAGTAATCTGATAATACATGCTGATCAAAGTCTATTCAATGCTAATCAGGACAACAGATCAGCATTATGATCTAATTAGGGACACCCTATGTGCCTCTGAAGTGAAATGCCAGAGCATTGTAAATAGTAGAGGATGGCATTGAAATGCGAGAGAAGAACAAAAGGCTGAATGTAATGCTCTGGTATAATCCTAATTCAAAGATGTACTGCCAAAATAACCAGATACCGGCGAGTTAAAAGAGAGTTGAGTTCATTTTAGCATCTCGGGTTTAGATGGGATTCATACAAGATTTTATAAGATGCTCCTCTGATGACAAAGAAAAAAAAGGATCAGATATGATTGTGCCCTGCTTTTTTCAGAGGTCGGAAATGTTTTTTTCCCCATCTTTTCAGTTCCATGGCAGCAAGAGGCCACTCCTGACATAAAGGACGCTGAAGAGGTTGGAGGTCTCACATGTCATATGCTACACCTACGGCCAAAGTAATAAAAAGACAGCACCTTCTTTTATCAGTTTGCAAAGGGAAACTCGCTGATACTTCTTGACAGTTTTGACTTGTGTGGACACATTCTGTACTTTTGTTGATTTTGCCACTCATGGTTTGCCCAATTAGCCATGAGCTACTGACAAAGCACCACATAAATGACCCACTTGCCTTTCGAAAGTTGTTGTTCTCCTCTGGGAGGCGCATCAGTCGCACCTTGCCTGCAGAGTTATCTCCCTGCAACTCAAGAAATCTGGGTGGCCGCAGCTCTTTCACAACAGCACAATGCAGCTTCTACATTTGGATAAACTAAGTCTACTATAACAAGGCTCCTAGCAAAGGCTAATCCTATCAAAATGGACTCCTTTAAGAAAAACAATAAAAGCAAGTGCCCACTAACAACAGTGATACGTTAGGCATGGAATGCAGGGAGGACAGAAATCAGCGTGCGATGAAAAATTCCTTGGACGGCGACTGCCATCTTTTCCACCTGGGCCTAAAACAACAAAGCAGTTTTTGGATTCAGCACTGTTTAGATACTCCTTAGCTATGAAAATAGAGGCCAGATGTGCAGGCAGGAGTCTCATGTGGCTACATGTAGGTTACTTGTGTGTGACGACGAAAGGCTGCCTTGTCGACAGCCATTGCTTTGCAAACTGACTTTCCCTTTTAAACAGTGTACAAAGAAAGGTTTAACCCTTTAGTCTGAACAAAATGTACAAACATCACTGACACTATGAGAATTCAACTTGGCAGCACTTCAATTAGAAGTTTATGTGTGTGATAACATCTAATACGTTCAAAATATAACTTTCGAGGCTTTGGAGATGACATGTCGAGACAGCCAAATAGATTAACTGGATTAGTCATCGTACAAATGTGATCACTTTAAATGAGTCAAAAAGAAAAAGTGTTAGTCAGATTCAAAGACAGCCCAACATTTCAGTTTAACCCCTAAGCAGCTTCGAAGTTGCTTGAAGTTTAGATGTTGTCCTGTGTTGGTCAGCTCAAGCCACTGCCCCCACCCCCATCTTTAGTCCCAACTCCCACACACAGGCAGGAACAAAAAGACCCACCTCAGTGTGGCCCCTATCAATGTCACCGCTTTGTGTAGCAGTCTTTCAGGGTACATGAAGTGTCTTTAGCCACGCTGAGATCAATAGCACGGCCAACTGTGCAGCAGCTAGCGCTGGCGGCAGCAGCAGCACGGAGCTGCAAGACAGAGAAGATAAAGCTGATGAGACACATTGTCAGATCCGTATCTTTGATCTTCTTGTGTGCACTTTGCTTTTATATAGAACTTTTCAATCCTGTGGCATTTTTAGCAGGAAATGGAATACATCAGTTGAGGTACAATATTGATGTGCCATATCTCCATTGAGTTGAAAATGTCCCCGGGGACCTTTCAAAGTTTTCTGTGTACTCTGCTGAGCCAGATCTTTCCTGACAGTGACCTCAGTCAGCCTATAGGTACACTGGATTGGACAGGTCAGTTCCATTGATTTCCCATTCCCTCTTGGCACAATAAAGACTGTCAACGAACCACTGTGATGTGTCCTTGACCAAAGTGTAACCCACACTGTTTTATCACATCTACTTTGAGGCTTTTAACTCAGTAAAAGGCTCTTTCACGGTGCAATGATCCATTGAATAAAATGTAGAATTAACAGTCCATTACTGTGACTTTGATCGTTCCCTTCAGTAATCATGTAAACTGTAGGTGAATATATCATTATGAATAAATGGAGACCACCAAGTAAGACTTTAGAGGTTTCTCTTCTTTTTCCCAACAGAAAAAGCCCTAGCCTAATTTGCCATCATCAGCTTCTTTTGTTCAAACAGGGGCTGGTATTTAAGAATAATCCTCCTTCCATAGATGAAATAGTGTCTCGACAGGCAGCGGCAAGACTCTGTCAAAACCTTTTCCAGAGGCGAATCTTTGTGAGATCTGCAATGTTCTAGGCTGAAAAATATCTTGTTAATGACAAAACAAGTGATGTAAACTTGCCACCTGGCTTTGGATACAGGAAATGTGCAATTAAAGCCCAGGCAAGCAGATGAATGTTTGCTTTGTTTGCTGTAAATGTTTTCCTTTTTACCGTGGCAATGTATTTTTTTCTTATTACACATAATTAATGCGTTTCAAGACTGATTTCATATTATTTAGAAACACAATTCGACCCAACATGAAAGTGAAATAGACACCTTTACTTTATATTCAGCATCTATTATCCTTCCAAAATGCCATGTGTAATGTCATGCAATATCTGACAAAATGACCTTAATTTAAAGGGCTGCCATTGATGTCAACACCAGGTAAATACCAAGTTGCAAATGTGCATTGATTGTTTAGATGCTCCAGGTGACACCCTGCCAGTAGAGAGAACTTTTGTTTACCTCTCAAATTTCACAGTGTTGAAGTGGCACTAAAAAATTATTGATATATTGCTAAAGTGTCTGTGCAAAGGATTGCAGCATATAGATTATGCGTCAAGTTAAATGTTTTTTTAAACATTCAAATGAAGTCTTAATGCAACATGTTGTCATAAAAAAAATCTTTTTAAATTGTGAAAAAAATAAAGCATAAAAACATGCACATTTCTACTAATAGATGCACTTTTCCAAAATATATTGTCAGTGATGTTTATGGCATTTTAATGTATGAAGAAATATATAGTGTCCAGGCATCTTCGCTATTCCTTTGGCTGTCTCACCAACAACCAAATGGCCAGTGTGTACGGTGCAATTCAATAAGGAAATGAGATGCAAATGACTCCATACATCTACAGCATATTTTAGGAACGTTATTCAGGCTTTTGATCTAGACTATCCTTTTGTCAGTTAAAATGTACAAACTATTCAAAAGATTTCTTTTTTTCTTAACCTTTGTGAGAAAGTGGAGAAAATATTTGGAATGCATTAAGTTCTGAAAACCGCCTGTCATGGCTGACAATAAAGGGGAGCCTAATAGATGTTAGCATTGATGGTAAAGAGGACAAAAAGAAGCGACTCTCTGTTGTGCACAAACCGCTTGGCGCAACTAAAAATGAATCCATTTACTTCAGACTGTTTACTTTGTACTTTTGGCTGTGAAGGCAAAGAAAATAAAAAAAAAACACTAATTCACAAGGTGAAGGAGCCAAGGCCTCAACTCCTCTTTCACGGGCCACGTTTTTTCAGCTTTTTAAAAACTCACTCGCCAAGCTCCCTGGCAGCCAGTGCTGACAAGATGCAGGGGAGAGAGAAAAGACGGAGCAAGGAGACAAAACCAAACAAAAAAACAGTAACATCTGCAGCCGCTTCCAGCCAGACAGTTTGATGTGAATAACTCAGCACTTTGTGCCCTGACCTTGGCGAACAAAGGGGGGGAGGGAGGGGGGATGCCTCAGGAGCCGAGTGAGACGCCCCGGGAGGCGAGCGCCCAGAGAGCACCCCTGCTCGTTTCGCTGAGTTGAAGTTATTGTCCCCCAGCGGGGCAAAGAGGTGCCACCAAGGCACCCGGCGCTGCATGCCACTGTCATAGTATCAGCACAAAGATGGCTTCTTGACAAATGAAGCAGAGCAGCGCAGGAATAAAATGTAATTTTCAGAGTAGTGCATTGTTTGGATCACCATGCCATATGAATGCAGATCAGGGTCAGGCAAATAATTATAGGAGTGCCTGTTAAAGAGATTGGTAAATGTAGAGACAAATCAGTGTGAGGGGCGCTAGATGAATATTTATCAATCCTGCCAGTGGGTGCTAATAAATATACAGATTTATTTCACCTTAGTCTAAAGTTAGAAAAGGCAAATTCCTCCCCATCAAATCAAAGGAAGACACAACAAAGCAACTGTGTACTTCAAGACTTAAATCTTACAAGTTCCTAATCCTTCTGAAGTCCACACGGGACCTTTGGTCTCCATGGCAACGACAGGGCATTCAACCAAGTGATTGCCTCCAATGAATTTCAGATAAGACAAAATGGAAGTGAATTGATGTGATTTTAATGCAGAAGTGAGCGGCGGAGGGGAGGTCCACTCGGTTCATATTTGAATAAAGCAAACAGAGCAGACAAAAGGCTGACAGCCGTAAATGACATTGTCAGTACAAAAATTATCAGCCAGTTTACAATCTGTTTGCTCATGTAGAACAAACAGAATGTGTGTGGCATCCCCGGGCTTTGTGAACGGCAGGGCCGGCAGCCGGCGGCGAGAGAAAAGCAGATATCAGCTCCCCCTGCAGCCCTGCAACAATTAGATAGCAATTTGACAGGCACACTCAAATGCGAGTTTGTTGTTCTCTTCCAAGGGCACCATCATCGCCATCACCATCATCTTTTTTTTCTTTTTTTTTTAATAGCAAAAAGGAAATACATAATTGAGGCATCGAGAACAAAGACAAATTGTGTGACCTATGGCCAGAGGACTTGCAGGGTGGGATATCACAGGCGTAGGGAGACACATTCCAAACATAAGACCCTCAGTTACCTAGCAAGGACTCGAATCAAGGTCCCCATTTTCTGCCCTTCCCTCCTTTGGTGGTAGGGGACCAACAGGGAGCTCCTCCTTAAAAGACAGCCCTGTTAGGCCCCGTTCACTCCCTGCTGCCCTTTGTTGCATTTTGTCACTTGTTTTGTTTAGAGCTTGTTAACTTCTCTATAGCCGCATGGACAAGCAGCAGCTGGTAAGCTTGCGGTGGGCTGAGACGCATCAATTTTATCCTGCGACTAGAAGGGAAAATAGGCCAGGCTTACTTTTGAGAGCACCTTGAACCTTCTCACTGTAATGCCGTCTGTCCATGTTGCCAAGCAGCGATTAGTCTACATGAGTCCAACAAAGATTGGTGACAGTTGTGTGCAAAAGGAACCATAAGCCATATCCCCTCTCATTAGTAATGTTGTACATTGCACACTTTATGAAAAATGACCTTTATTAAATGCTTTCAAATTAATTTTCACAATTTTTCCAAGAATATGTATTTAAATAGAAAAAAATTATTCATGCACAAGGCCTACAGGGGTTCACTGAAAGTTCAAGTTATGTTTGGAAAATGCAAAAGAAAGGCAAATGTATTTAAAAGACGTCAGCAGCAAAGGTGTGAATTCAACTGCAGCAAACAAAGCAGCACTGGAAGAAATCCAGCTGAAAAGTCAAGTCCAGCTTGAATCTTTTCCTGCTGACGAGCAGTAAGTAGGGCAACGTGTAGAGGCTGTGGCCTTATGAATCACTGCTCACCTGACAGATCTGAAAGCAGCAAAGAAAAAGTCAGCTGAATCTTCTTGATACTGTGTCAAACTTTTCGTTGCAAGAAAAACAGAATGTCTCTGACATGCTGTTAATTGATATTCATCCCAATATTCTCCTCCCTGTGCTGTGAAGCCCTGCTCTGTTCCCTGGCTGTGGAGATGCCGTTTAGTCTTATTAAAAAGTTGTTTGATTAGCCGGCCCTGGAATGGAGGCTGTGGAAAGGTCTGGCAGCAGCAGATAAAAGGGGAATGATAAATAGGCAAAAAGCCAGCCGATTGCCAGTCAGCCACTAGAGCATCAAAACACATCCATTTCTCTGCAAAGTTGATCCAATTATTGTCAGCCACTCACAGATAGCTACTATGCTTTACTCCTTTCATTCCAGGCAAATTGCTCTTCCCCTTTTTCGCCGATACGGCAATCGGTCATAAAGGGCCAGCCATCATTAGTGCTGTTTGAATTGGAGCCCTGTAGTGTTTGGTTAAGAGGGTAAATGCAAATTTGATGAAAGAATAAGGCTGCATTTACATATCAGCCTCAGCTCACATGGGGAGGGTAAACATTCTGTTTATCTCAAGTGTCATTTTATGATTTCAGTCGAATATAAAACTGACCTTGGCCCAGTCGGAGCAAAAGACCAAGGAAATTTACTGTTGTTCAAACAAAATGTATTCAAGTAGAACTTGTCAGCAAATCTTCCATAACTCAGCAAATAAAAAGCAGGATTTTTGAGGTTCAGCTCCCAACTGTTAATTCCCATTATAAATAATGCAACAATAATTATCACTGTAAAGTAATACTCTTATTTAATACCTGTGAATAAAATGATGTCTTCAAGAAAATGTGACAGTGACATGTTAAAGATAATTTTTAAGCAATTACAATTATCATAATTAAAAGTGTAATAATAAAAAAAATATAAAAGCTTATAAAATAGACATGTGACACAGCTATTTATACTTATTTCCACTAAAACAGGTATCTGAGGGGAATCACTTTGACACATTTGAATCCACAAAATGATTCACATGGTTACAGTACAAAACATAGCTCTAAGTAAAAAGAGTGAAAAGACCTGATATAAGATGCAGAGTTTAAAACTGTAAGACGACGTACACAGTATGAGGCACTCACAAATTTATATTATATTAGGTGTTTGATTCCTTCAGCAAATGTAAGTATTTATAAGACCAGACAAAACTGTCAAATAAAAAAATAAAATATACCACCAGACACCAACCAGAAAACATACTCCACACAAATATTTTGTCATTTCTGCACAGCCACAGAGCTGAGTGGGCTGTTAAAAATAAGGCAAAACACTGCCATCTATGGCTATGTTCCTAGGACTGCTGAGGTCCTGTGCACCCAGCACAAAGGCAACCAACTATTCTTAGAAAAAAACAACGTTGTATTGCTTGATATTTGTGAATAAGATTAATAAAATATAATTGTAATCATAAAATTGTAAACACATGCCTGACAATTATCAATCTAGTAAAGTAAAAAAGTGTTTTGGAACAGGGTTCACACCAAAGTTTCTTGCGTTGCTCACGAAGCAGACACGTTTTTGGCTTCTGCAATTGACAGATTAGACTGAAACCTAGATTTTCATCCAAATGGGCATCTGGTGGCCATATCCTTTAAGCAACACAATTCTGCACAAATCAGGGGTTCTGTCAGAGCTTTTCGTACCACCTGCTGTGTATCTTCCCCTCAAAATGATTGAGCCTGCCTTTATTGTTTCATCATAATTTTATCTTTACAGTTTGTTGGCCAAAATGCAACACACAGAGCACATTTTGTACTTAAATGGAAAATATAATGACACTGAAGGCATCATATATTGTACGATGGTATAACTTACTGTATATCTTATGGCAGATACTTTATATCAAATAAATTTATATTGGCAATAAAAACACATATCAGAACAAAATTTTGACTGTGAGTCAAGAGCGCATTAAGGCGCAATAATGAAGTGCATATAGCTGCCAGACTGGGGTAGCAGGTTGGCGATGAAGCATAGAAGAAAGCCAGATGTCAGGGCTTCTATAGCTTAGGCCTTGACCAGGCCTTCGTCTGCAGCGGCCCTTTATGTAGCTCCCTGTGTGATGCACCGGTCCCCTATGGGAGCCCCAAGGCTTTACTGGTGATGAGACGCGATCTGTCCCGTCTGTCACCTCTCTCCAAGTTATTCATACACCATCCATACAGTCAGTCCTCCAAGGCTTCTAATCCCCGTCTCCCGAGGTGGAGTACAGACAGGGAAGCAGACAGGCGGGCTGGTTGCAAGTCTGTTCATAAGATGTTTAACAAGCTGAGCATGACAGAGCATTTCACATTTACAAAATTTCAGCAATGGTATCAGCATGAGGCTGCAAAACAGTGGGTTATATATTTGCACGCTGAAATTGTTATTCATACAATAATGTGCAAATTCAAAAGTTCCAAGACGAAGAAAGGGACATATTCTTGGCTTCAGATCTGACTTTACAGATACTCTGAAACTGGTTTTAGGGTTAGGACTGGGGCAGTGCTTCAAATTCAAATTCTCTCTGAATAGTGAAAAATAATTTCATATTTTCATTTTTCAAACACCATTTCAAACTAATCATTCCAGAACTGTTTTATTCTTCTTAATATTTATAAATCTTTCCCATAATGTTCATAAACTCCTCTTCAATTTATGAAAAGCAGAGTTTAAGTCAGATCTACACACGGGGCAATATGCATTAAAGTCCAGAGCTGTGTTATTATGAATTGGAGCTACTTCAGCACCCCCGTGACCACACATGAGAGTAAATTTGCTCAGCACGTCATCTCCTGATGTTTACAAACAAATACAGAAAGAGTTTATGTAATGCATTTATTTAAACAAGACCTAAGGAATGAGCAAATAGATCATTCTTAGGGATTCTTTGCTTTGCAAACACACCTATTATGGATTAAAGTTTGACAGTATGCCAAAGTTATCAAGGTAAACTAGAGCTGTGACTGACAACTGAAAGTGGTTTCTCTTTGTTCCAGTGTGTGTGTGTGTGTGTGTGTGTGTGTGTGTGTGTGTGTGTGTGTGTGTGTGTGAGGGAAAGAGAGAGAGAGTCAGCTAGAAAAGCCATACATAAAGAGGTTCAGCAAGTCTCTCAATGTGGCACTTGTTTTACCTCCCTCCTTCCTGGAAGCACCATCAATTTTATCTGGGACAACTTGACCACTCCCTTCAAGGATCAGCACAAAAAGGCTGACCTGGGACAGACACACAGGGTTCACCTCAGAGCCCATTAATCAAGTGTCACGGTTGTGTGTGTGGATGAGGTCAGATTCTGGCATGTTGTGTTGCAACTCCTAGGTCACACTCAGGGCACTTTATTAGATCCACTTTATTAGACATCTTAATAATTCAAAACAACAACAACAAAAAAACATTGTGTGAATTGTGTTGCTGTGTTTCTGTTGAATACTGATTCACTATGTGTGATCAGGAATGTTTGTCAAACTCAAATAGTATTGTTTTTCCTGCAGAGATTAACCTGTTTAATGCAGAGAGCAATCAGCCATTGAGGTTGCACCGCCGTGTAGGCTGTCGATGTGTGTTTGCGCGGGTGGGTGTGTATGTTGTTGTGCGTGTGTGTATGTGTGTGCATGCATGTGTGAGACAAAGACCACCTGTGCGGTGGAGGGAGCCAGTGAATTTGGAGCCAGAGTGCGCTCTGTCAATTGGCATTTGATTTGTCACTCAGCAGACTCGGGCTCCGGCTGACTCACTTAGCAGGCCACACCCGCCTCTCTCCATCTCTTTCTCTGCCTTTCCCTTTTCTTCTCCCTCCACACAAGGTGTATCCAAGGGTTCACCTCCAGGCCAGCACTGTTGACACACATACCTTATTGCGCGTGGCTCACACCCATGTCTTTCAGGGACTTGTGTTAAGTTTCAGCGAGTAAAAAAATAAATCATCACAGAATGTAAACTCTTCAGTATCAAGATTTTGTGATGATTCTTTCTTGGAAAGCTCCTTTGTGTGATACAAGTTTTGGGAAAATGACCCTATCTTCTCACCAGGTTCACACGCAGCAACAAGAGCATAGTTGCTGTGTTTAGCTACATTGTGACCATCTGCACTCTGGATTGTGGTGAGATACTGTATTTATATTGTCCTCAAATCATGAAAGACTGCATGCTCCAAAGAGGAGCTTTTATTTCAAGCACACCTACCAATGTAAGGCAGAGCTCAGTCTGAAATGAGAGGATCATAATGCAGGTAATAGTTAATGCCACATCTGAGCAGCAACCGCAAGGATGCAGGTGGCAGTGACAGTAGCACGCACAGAAAGAACTGAATGGATACCGCAGCCAAAAAAAGATCACAGATGCACACAGGGGCATGTTTATTGTCCACATTATGTATTTTGAATGGTAAAAAGATATGGGTAACCAAATAAAGTAAAGCAGTGGTAGATAATTTGCTCTGCATCATTTGAATCGTTGAAACGGTACCTAATCTAAGTCAAAATTATTTTTTTGACATCTTGATTAAATGCTATAAGTTTAAAAACCCTTTCATTATAAATCAAAAAGCATTCCAGCTGCACAAAACATGTCCCCTTATCTATATATTTTAAGCACGCAATCACAACCGAAATAGCAGTGCAAATACATCAGTCTTACACAGAAAACAAAAGAAAAGTCTGAAAATTCTTGACTGAAGTTGCATTCTGCAGTTGCTACAACAGGTTCATTCATGAAGGCATTGAGGGTGCGGAGCACAAAGAGAGGCCAACCACATCAAACACTTGATTAATTGATGATGTGATGGCGAAGGGGAGTGCAACATAGATCGTTAGTGTCAAACTCAGAGACTCGAGTTTCCCTGTTTGGCACTCTGTTGTTGCTTCACATGGGGTGCAGTGATTTCAGGTCAGTTTAGTACACTAACAACAACATAATAAATAGCCCACCACTCCCTTTGGTAACATAGCACATCTATCTGTACCAGAGATGCGTGACAAAAGGGACCTATCATGCCTGCACTGTACTGAGTCAGAGGGGATCTCTGAATGAGCTGAAAGTGCCCAGGTCAGTTGAGAGTAAATTTCCCATGACAGAAGACGCGTTTGGAGGCTTCAGACAAAAGTGAGGGGTTATTTAAGCTGTTAAATGGGCAAAATCATGATCATTTTCAGGTTGCTACTTAGTATTTTGGGCTCTCAGCGTCCCTGCACAGTCATTGCAGCCAGGGAATGACTGTAACGGCACTGTAGCTGTACTTTCTATATATAGTGAAGTTGTCGTTTTGATCCTTTCACAGTATTTGTATAGCAGCGCACCCTGCTTTTTAATAAATAAAGACATACAAATCTCCCTTTTTACAATATGGGACCTTCAATGATTTCTTTAAGGAGGGAATAACAAAACAAACCTAGCAATAGCACAAAAACCACATTGATGCATACTCACACACACAGACTCAGAAATCTGTTGCTTAAAGGACTAGTTTCTAAAACAAGGCTCAGTTTTTTTCCGCTCCACTTTGTGAGAAAAGCAGAGACAAGCAAGAGGGAAGGTGTCCATTGCAGTAGGCAGCCAATTGATAGGGTGGCCCAGACAATAGGCGGGTGCCACTCGGTCACATTCTTCACATGCCAGTCAGTCTGTCAGTGACCCTGAAACGGAGCCCACTTTCCCAATTAGGGTCATTAGTGTGAGCCAGTAAGTGCCCCAGTCACACATGGCTGCAAACCAGGCCCACTTTGGCACTGTGGAAAGACACCAAGTAAAACAGCACAAAAAAAGCCGTCTCAGTGTTTTCACCAACTTGTCCATCAAGGCGTTCAGTGGTTATTCACGATATGCAAGTGAAATTTGTTGCCCCAATCTGTGGACCTGAAGGGGACGTAAACAATTTTGAGCGCCTGAACATTTTGTAAAAGAATAAAATGAACTGCATTAATGATTCTGAGCTGGCTGTAAGAATGTGAATAAATGCTGGCAGTTAGAAAGCTGCTCACGGTTGAGTTAAAGACACCAGACTGACAGTTGTGGCAGTTGCTTCATTTCTCACTGTTGTAGAAAACAGCAGACCACAAGATTCCCCATAGTATGATGTGCTTTCATGGACACAACCCAGTGAAACACCTCCTAACCGCCATTTCTCGTCCAGCCATCTGTATGAGTTTGTGGGCCTATTATCATTCTGAAGCCATATGGAAATAGATATTGATTCCGTGAATGATATTTTCCTATTCTTCACAATAGTCATCAGACTCATGGAGTCATTTTTAAATCCAGGAATTGAAAAAAAGAAAAGGAAGCATTTACATCTGCGGTCACATCGTTTTTTAGTATTGTCTCTGGAAAATATTGTGACGTTAACGTATAGCAGATGTTGTTGCTCATTTGACTTTTAATTTGGTTAAGCACTTTAGATGTAGCTCCGAAACATCCGTTTATGGATATGAGGAAAACAATGTTGTGTGGAGCCAACATATGTGTGCGATTTGATTGGCTCTTTGTGAGACAGCAGGGATACTTTCTGTTTTAGCCTTCTGATATCTTAACATTTACAGGTCCATATTGTAAAGAGTGAGATTTTCAATGTTTTTGAAAATAAAGCAGGTTGCGTTATAGATACTATATAAGTATCAAAATGCTCAATCCATGAAGTAATGCACACAGCCCATATTCAGAAACTGTGCCTTTAAACAAGCTAAACTAAATTAAACAGGCTTTCGTATACGGTTTTGATGTGCATGTATATAATACCCGGCTGCAATGATGGTGCAGAGATGCTGAGTTAGCTTATGCAGGTTATGAAAGACCCGTAGACACCCGTGGACAAATCAGAGCAGACTGGGCTTTTCCAGTAGGGGGACTGAGAGAGACAGACATTCAAATGGAGTGCACAGATATATTGAGACAGACACTACGAGAAAAAAATACTTTTTGAAAGATGTTCTAGTAGAAACCCAAAATACAAGTATAAACCTGAAAATGAGCATATGAGACTTTGAAATAGAAAACATTACACATTCAGAAAAAGTGTGTTTTTCATTATAATGCTGCAGCATCATCACACCAACAGTTTGCTGATGCTGCCTGGACCCTGACTCCACTGCCTCAGCCCTGGACTCTGTTGTGATTCTATTCAATTTGACAAAGCTTAGGCTACATATTGAGTGCTGAGACTAATTCAGTTTGAATTAGCAGTAGTCTTAATGTTAAGCTTGTTTGCTTTAGTTAGGCGGCATTTGCAGCACATTTCTTTAAAGTATATGCGGTGTGCTTGAGGTTTATATCTCGGTGGTTGTAAGGATTTAGCAAACATGCTTTATTTCTCTTTCTTCGCAATGAACACTATGTGCACCTCGCTTTAACCATTAACAGTGCACTATGTTTTTTTTTTATCTTGCGATAAGGCAAGCTGAGAGATTTGGAAGGGTGCAGAACACTAAAATAATCAGTCATCAACTTTCACATTCAAGAAACCAATAAAGAGAAATGACTCACAGAGAAATCAGTAGAGAGAGAGATTACTGCTAAAGCTGTTGCCAGGTTCGCTGGTGAAAAGACGCCTCTCTACCTTGCAGCTGGGAGTTCAGGTGAGACTCAGATCGCAAGTTGAGCCAGCTAGCATGGTGCTGAAAGATGCTAAAGCCCATGTAGAAAAGATGGCACCTCCCTATATGCTATATAAACACTAAATGTTTCTTAATACTACAGGTGTCAAGAAAGGAATAAAGTACACGGCTTACTGAGGTAGGGGAGAAGATGAGAAAAATATAATACATACTAACACTGAAAAATGAAGCAAGAAGGATTTTTTTTCGTTTTGTAAAGGTAATATTGCACACAAACACGCATAAAAAACTGACAACATCAACATTGTAGTGATTAATAGTAAGCTGTAATATTGTACTAATGTCAATACATGCTCTAATAACACAAATCAGATGGTACAGCGAGTGTACTCAGTGCCTTTAGTGTGTTTGTTTGATGAGTTGTCTGGCTTGTAGTGTCTGAAGCCACTCACCTCGCTCTCTGTCATAAAGAGGCTGTTTGCACAGAGATCCTCAGACTTACTGCACATCACGCTGAAAAAGGAGAGCACTCGAAAAGCTAGCTGTTCTGTTGATCTCAGTGGCATGTTGATAAATCAAAGCAAAAATAATCAGCCGGCCCTGTTTGTATAACTGCTAAGCCAACCATGCGTCTGCAAGTGAGTATTGTGTACAACTCCAGCTGAGATAGCTTGCAGATACAGTAAGCTATAGCTAAATGGGCAACAGTGAGCCTCAGTCTGTGTGTGCAACCAGTCTGTGTTCATATACCAAAAAAGTATTTCATTCTCACCTTCTTGAGTTTTTAAATTTTAAATACCTAATAAATACCACTGATCATTAAATGAAACACCCAAATGAATAAATTTTTTAAAAATGTAGTAGCGAGCAACACTGCCCTCCAGTGAGCATCCTGAACCATAACCCACACATATAAACCTTGCTTTATCTTTTTTGCAATAAAATCTAAATATATCTTTCTGTAAATATATATAAAAAACACTTAAACTAAATGCACAAACACACACTTTATTATTACTGCATATCCAGTGCTTGCCAGGTTATCACTACACACAATCCCTCTTATTGTCTTATCTCTGCTCCGACAGGTGGTCCTACCTGGCTGTGACTGGGAAGCAGGCAGATATGAAGAGGATGTGTAGGGCAATAAAGCCATAACCGGCTGGTTGTATGGAGGGGACGTTACATACAGAGCACCACCTGCTAGATGTAAGGGGCTCTTTATCACCAGCTGGCCAGTGTTTTATAGCACTTCTTTTACAGTGGCTGTGATTGGCAGAAAAGGTCAGGAGGGAAATGGAGAACCTGTCGTCGTGTGGATGTGCGACACCGAGTCCGTATCAGTTAAAACACTCAGATTATGTCAGTCAAAGTTGACTGTTGTGTGAGCTAATTCTGTCTGGTTACAAGTACTTCTTCAAGTGAAGGAGTGAAAGAGCTCTCATCACCTTATTCTGTGGCACCACCTTGTGTTGGATTTGGTGTATTGCAATATTTCCTCTGTGGGCCCTTAAACATCTTAAACATCATGTTTCTGCACCGGTGAATATTTAGACAGTAATCTAGTGTTGAGGTTTTTATAGCTTAACTCTGTATTATCTGTCTTATTGTGTTGGTTTACAATTAAGATGACTACGTCACAGAGACGTTTGCACGTGTTTTCTCAAATACAGTGTAAACTATACAGATAAAGAGTTTGCAAATAAATATCAATCAAGAGCTTATAAGACCATGTGACACTTGGGATCTTACAGTCTAAATCAGGAGTTACCAAACGTTTTAGATTGCATTATATTATTATGCCCTGCATGGTTTCAGAGTAAAAGAAAAAGCTAATTGACGGACAAGGTCCTGAAATTTTGTTTTTTTGAGATAATATTTTCATCAGTTGACTCACGTAACAAAATGGTTCCAGGTAGCATTATGATTTACAATAGCTGAGACACTATTGGTTTTAGCTATAGGTAACTGACTACAGACAATAATGTTTCAGTCTTCACAAAATATGCTGCAGAAAAGTTCGTGTAACAAGGTGAAAAAGAACTCAAGGGGAAATGTAACGTTAGCTGTCCATTATTTTAGCTAATCATGTGAATATTGCCGTTGTTGACTGTTGGCAACTAGTTTAACATTAACAAATGGTTGCAGTGACTGTCATCTGTAGACTACAGACTAAATTCAATGTTTGCCATAGGAAAAAGGCCTACTAAAGTAGCAGCTAACCTAGCTAACCCCTAGCTTATATAAAGTATTTCCCGCTTTGGAGTTAGATTTTTATCTATGTACTACACTTTCAAAGACATATTTACATATACCTATACATATATAAATTTGATAAACACAAACTGCCACCCTCTGGAGAGAACACATGGACTGTGTCAATTTATCCAGTCACATTGACACAAGTTCTCACTTACTGGATATACTCCTTGTGGTCTAGGTGAGTGGGTTGACTGTGTGTAGCATGCAGAGGAAGGACATGACAAGGATTACACCATACCGACTTAGCTAGTTCTTAATTTGGTCACAACAATACATTCTCCTGCACTTTTACTGATGTTTTGCACTGAAAGGATTGCATTCAATTCTGTTGTACATGTAAAATGACAATAAACACTATTCTATTCTCTTGCCATTTTTGCATTAACACATACAGCCCTGCCGGGTAGTGTCTAGATCATTTCTGGTTTGCAGTGCATGTGAAAGGGGCTTTAAGACACTGCACCTTCACAACATCAACACAAAAACGTGAGTGGCAAGATGGTCTTGGTGATTTAGAGAGAAACTACACAAATATGAAAATCTCTGTTGTCTTAAATGTTGGACACCAAATCAGGAAAAAATAAAAAAATAAATCAAAATAAGATTAGCATTTATGTCCTGTAGGTGATTTTAAATGTTTCCTTTCTTTCTTGTCTTCCTCATTAACATAACTAAACATGCTGCAGTATGCCATTATGGAACTTATTTACCAGCCTCAATGCTAGTATTGTTTTCAGCTTGTGAGTCTGTGTCATCAATGGCAAAATGTGGTACTGGAAACACCAACCGTAGTGGGAACTACCACAGAAAAGGATTTGAGTACTTTACCAGGGGTTTATATTTCTGTCTGTCAGAGAACACATTTTGATAATGCCATAGTGTCAAAACCGTGCAACTATTGAGTCTAGTTGAAATCAAAAATGAAAGCCGAGTTCCAAAATGGATGTGGTCTGAACAAGGGGGCTGTACGCAGAGGGGCACAAAGTTGTCACCCCACGATGTCATCCCACGATGGTCTCTAGTGTTTAATGTAGGTTTTTTTTTAAGCTGCCAAATGAATTAAACATGAGGAGAGGCATCTCGGGTGATGGTCAAACATAAAAATTCCCAACAAGTTTCTTAAGTTGTTCAAAACAAAGAATTTAAGGCAATCTGTTTATTTTAAAGACCTCACACTGAATTTTAACTACATGCAAGTGGTTTCAAGCGTGGATGCAATCATGTATTAAAGAGCATCTTTGAATTATAATCAGCAGAAGGCAATTAAAAAGCTCCTTGGTTCCATTCCCCTTGTTTTTTTTCCGACAGCCATGTTCTGCTAATAGCTTTGGATCATGGCTAAGCCTTACCTCAAATGGCTCTTAATCCAGTGGGCCTGCATTTGGTTACCTGAGGGAAATACTATCCAGGCTCTCTGCTACCCCCACTGCAAGCTTCCAGATTAGTCCAATATATATTAATCCCCCCATTTATCTTTGTCAACTAAGGGCCAAAAATAATTTGAGAGTGAGTAAATAAAAGCGTGTGCAATAAGAGAGGCATGCCTCAGACAGAAGGCAGGTGCTTGCCACCTCATACAACTCGTCACTGGGATTGGCTCTCTAATGAGCCTCTCCGTACGGTAAATATGGCTCCGCTCATTTTGCTCATCAACTATTCATGGGTTAGGTGATTATCCTTTTCAAGCAAACAAGGGATGTTTCAGAGTTTCTAAAATGGAAAATGGTCATCAAAAACACATAACTCCTCCAAGCCCTAGTGTTTGCTCATGAAATGAAAGGAATGGGGAGTTTTTGAGAAAAGTGACATTTGGAATAAGAACCGAGCTTGCTCTTGCAGAAAATATAGCCAAGAGGTTAACCATCTCCCTGGAAATTGACACATCATCACACCTTTTTATTAGCTGAACCTTTATGTTGCCCTAACATTCTTCTTCTTATGTGCTTGGACACACTGAGCAGCCGAACACTGCAGGACACGTCCAAAGTTTGACATTTACTGTGAGGTGGGAGACTAATAAATACGACAGCAGAGTAGATCAGGGTAGGAATGTGTGTGATGTTTTGCCAAAAAAAAGCAAATATGATTTCAGCATGATTTCAGGAGGTTATTAGCTTCTAACATATATTTTTTAAAAGAAGCCATTAACTTAAGAAATAAGTGGTACAGTCATCTGGGTATTTCTTTACAAGAGAGTTTTGGGGGACGACTCAGCAGAAATAAAAGTCTCTTGGAGTCTACTGCAGGGATGTCCTTCTATCCTGCCAGTGGAACTCATTACAAGTGGTATGCCTCTGTAATACACCCACTGAGATGCTGGCGCAGTGCCAGTTTCCTGACATGGTGCAGATACACCATCAAAGGCAGGGATACCTGTGTAAAAGACCTCATGAGGACCAAGTATGCTACTGGACTTTGCTTTCAGCATTTCATGGGCTTCAGGATTTCCAAAGATCTTAATAATTTCTTCCTTTACTTATGTTTCTTAGCGGTTCAGATGTATATGATTGCTGTGCAATACAGAAAAATAACAATGTTGCATAATGTTGCACATGTACACCACTTTACCGATGCACCTTTCACTGTCAAATACTGTGTTGATTGCAAATAACCAATCAACACAACATTTGTGTATATATTCCCATTGCCGATTTAACAATGGCATTGCACAGTCCATCAGTATTTACAATTTGTATAAACAGATGTAAAGTTTGGACTGTGTCTTAAAATGTCTAGAAATCTGAACAAGCCATGACAAGTGTCATCAGAAACCATTAAAGCTGCACTGAATGAAATTTGTATCTGATCAATATGCCAAATGTGCTATACTGGGAAAGGTGCCGCTTGAGTTGACAAATCCACAAATAATACATTTCTGACTCAGTTCACCTGAGATCTTTGGTCACTTTACGTCTTCATCCTAATTGTTTTTGGTTTAAAGGCCTGGAACTTTTTACCTTGCACATAAGCATCGTGGATTCACATGTCATGCAAAAATCTATCTTGTCAGGCTCAAAGTAATGTGGTTGTATTCAGAGCAAAAGCGAGCTGGACAATCAATGTCCTGTGAGGAGCTACTGGCAGTTGAGGGGGGTTAGCAACGATGCCACAGGTGACCGCTCATTCAAAACAACAATGGCGGCTCCTGAAGAAGCTGGTGTAGATGCTGCAATGGCATCAGTTATATCTGGAGAGTTTTTCTTCTGAAGACTTTTCTTGATAGAAAAGATGTTTCCACTGTTCTCCCGATTGACTTTGGAGAGAGTTTGATAGACAGATGGTTTATCCAATTACAACATCAAAACAACAAAAAGTCAAAACGGAGGGCAAACATTGAACTGAGCCTACATTTGTCAGGCTCATCATAAACATGACTCCAAATAAATGCTGATGAACCATGACTGCTGGTTGTGTAAACAGGCATTTTTTCTAACATCTTGACCATTTTCTTTATAAACCAAAAAAGAGAAAAGAAAAACCTAATAGCAGCAAAGCAAATATTTCTCAAGAGACTGCTTTGCTTTCTAGACTGTAGATGCACTTACACTGAAAATCAGAAAGATGTATTCAAATGAAATAGTATTACTTTGAATCACTCTATTTCTTGAGTAAAACTGCTATTTAAATTTTTCATCTCAGGCTGCACGTGCACTATAATTTAATAGAGTAAAATAAACTGTATTTCTAACATTTAAAAAAGTAATTATACATAAAATATATTATAAAGAAAAAAACAAACAAGTAAAAACAACGGAAAACAAATAAGAAATATAAATTTGTAAATAAATGTTCGAAAAGCAGTAGGATAAGCACTATGCTTTTCTAGTCCTACCCCTATTCCATACAAATGAAAATCTTACTAAATACATTAATTGCATAAACCGACTGCATCCATCCAAAGAATAAACCAATATATTCCTATTTTGTACATGATTGCATTTTCTCAGTGAAAAAGAAATAATAATAATTACCCCATTAGATTGCTTTACAATATCCTTCCTCCTTTCTATGAATAAAAAAAGTATTGTTTAATACATCATTTTGAACTGTCTATTTTTACTATGTTTGATTCTTTTTCCTCCGGTACATGTACAAAATCACCCCATATAGCGCATACTTTTTCTTTCTGTTGGTGAATTGACTGATATTTGCTGGTGGCGCAACTCTGTTTTTGTTGGGCAGGGTATGACAGGCTTCGATGTCGCTGCTATTAACAGAGAGGCCTTTGTTGTCCAACAAGCTTTGGTGCCTGGTCATCAGGCCGCAGACGACTAGGTTGTTCATCTGGGAGTATTGCTCTAGGTCAGCAACGGGATTCTCAAGCAGAATAATCTGTTTTTCCCTTTCATGTTTTGTTTTTTGAGTAACTAAACTTTACCCATCAGTTCCATTATCCTCTTTTGTTGAATGGCGACGGTTGCGAGCTCGGCCGGCATGAAGTTGGGAGATTTTTTGATGTCCTCAATCTCCTCATCGGGGACGGTTGCGGCTCTTCTTGGCCTTTTGAGATCAGTTAATGGTCACATTTTTAGGCCTTTTGTTGGAACGTGCTCTCTCCAACGACGGCGAAGTTAGCACACAAATCTCTCACGGTCACTCAGTTTTATATAGTAGAGTTGTACGTAGGGTAAGGCATCACCTGAAAAGTATTTTTTGATCCAAGATTTATAACTTACCATCTGCTTGTGGGCAACACTCACATGGGTTATTTACCCAAAGAAAATGCAGTGCTGAAAAATTCATGTCTGTGTGTCAGTCTGACCCTTGGTCATCTCCTGGCTCCTGGATGAGAAAAGCCCCTCAGTGTTGTTGAGTGATGGGGGTTAGAGAGGAGGTGGGCCAGATGGTCATCTCTCTGCAGCCTGTGACATCCTCTCCTTTTTTCCATTGCCCCCTTTTCACCACATCAGAGACCAGGACCGCCACTGACAGCAAGACATGCACCTTCTCTAGAAGTGCATGTGAGCGGGAAGTAACCATTATAGGTTAATTAATGTTTGTTTATCCCCTGCATAACTTCAAGGAGCCAACAATTGTCCTACAAAATCAATCTAATGAAATATTTAGTTGTTCACATGTGCATTTACAATTACATAATTTAAATGTGGTTCCATAATGTGTTCCATATTTTTTGTGATGGATGATTGAGTATCCTTCATATTTTATGACATCTATTGTGTTACACCCCCAACTAAAAAAAAAATCACACTTCATTAGTGATTAAGTGACATAAGCACTGTATATGACTTTATATATTTGATATTATATTATTTGCTTCCGCAGAAAGCATTACTCTAGTGCAGTTGATAACGTATTTTGACATACATTGATCATGAAGAGGATGTTGATCCAAATTTCTCTTGTTGGTAGAGATATAGGGCATTGTGTCACTCCAGTGAGGCCTCAAGACTATAGCTAGTAGCAATAACTGTCAAGTTCATAAGGAAGTCAAATATTCAGTGTGAGGAGTGAAAAGGAACCCTGTGCATCTGACTAGCTGAAGGGGGGGTTTAGGCCTGCCAACACATTTAAGCGGTTACTGAAGCCCATATGACGTGTTCTGTGTATTTCATATGAAAGCAGTGTTTCCATAATCCTACATCTCCCTGTTAACCACTTGTCTAAATAGTCATAAATCACCACTGAATTCCTGCTTTTATTTGGAAGGCAAGGGCTTCCAAAGCTGCTGTAGGAAACCTACAGCTGAACCGGAAAAAGTCAAATAAATTATCTCCTTTTTAACAAAAAACAACGACAACAACAACATATGAATTATAACAAATAATAGAATTATGTGAACAACAAAGCATCTAAATGTGAACTGTACTGCAGTAAAAGATGACCATGATAACAGTGTATTATTGCCTTGTTTAACATAATCAAATCTCTTCTAGAAATACATGTACAGTATGTGCACACATACACAGCCGTTTCTCACCTCCCAGTCCTACAGTAACAGTTAATGTCCTTTGGGAGAGGAAATCAGGCACCGGTTAGAACAGAGGACTGACTGAGGAGGACTGACTGAGTGATCCATTTTCCCCTCACACAGATGAGAAAGTTAATAGGTTATATCCTCGTCCTCAACTGGGATTGCCATTTCCTTTCCCTTTGACCTGTAGATCAGATGGTAGACTCTTACAGGAATCAAGGTGCAGAAGAACAAACATGAACGCTGGAAACTCGAAGGCTGGGTCCTGCCTGACATCTGGGTCTGGGGCTAACAGGGCTATGGGATTGGGGCTGCCTGCTCCGCTCTGCTCTGTCTGCCAGCCTGTGAGGGAGGATTGGAAAAGTCATCAGCAGGCCTCAGGCCATGGCCCCGCTTGAACACGGGTGGCCACCAACACAGTCTCCAAACAAATGGCTTTACATGATGTGATCACTATCTGATGCGCTGCAAGGGAGGGTGAACGCAACATAAATGGCACTTTCCTGTTGAAAGAGAAATCATGGCTGATGTTAACAGCGCTGTGTTTGAGGGTGGCCAGAGAAAACAGAGATGAACAGGGCTGTGTTTGTCTGCGGCCCAGGCAGGCGGCCTCAGCCTGGGTAGCCTTTCTGTATTCAGAAAGTCAGTCATAAAATTGTGTGTGAGGTGAAAGACAGAAGTGGCTCTGCGGCTTTCTTCATGCTGAGTAAAAGGTTCAGTCAGTGCGGTGTGAAGGAGAGAAGATGTCGGTCAAGCCAAAGTAACTGCAGCATGCTGCAGAACAACTATGAAACACATCCACTATGCATTATGTCATTTTGCCATTTGGAGCAAAACAGAACAATTACCAACCTAATTTATGCATTTGGACCATTTGTCACAGGGATGACTCATGCCAGGAAAATACAGAGCAGCTTGAATATGACTGTAATAAATATAATGTTTAGACCTGGCTCCAGTTCAGTTCCCTTGAATACGACCCCTGCTACAAGATTGACACGATTCCCTAAAATAAGCTAACAGTGGAGCTGGCTTTGAGCAACAAATTTTTTTAGATCATATGATTTGTAGGAAGGGATTGCCACAACTTCTGCCCAACATGCCCAATGTCGTGTGGTGCAGCATATTTAACCGCTGATGTAAACCAGTTCCATATGGCACAGTAATGTGTATAAAATAGAGAGACCACTAGAGGTCGCAACAGCCACATGGCTGATCACATGACATGCCTGCACACTGTACTCCTTTATTTGTTGTCTTGTATATTCCACAGTCCAGTGTCCTAATGTAAAAATATAAAATCTGTCAGATTCAGATAAAAGAGGTTTTTTTTCATAAGAACGATCAAGTTTGTGGATTTAATTGAGAAATAAGAATATACAATGTGATGTGTAATCTTTTCTCCTCTGGTGAGAATCTATTTCGTTCACCTGCGGCCACATGCTGCCCCCCACCCTCCTCCAGCTTGAAGATGCCTATAAAGACACGGCCCTCTGCCTGCTCTCTGTGGTTCATGTCCCTGACCGTTGGTCCTCAGGTCAGACCACCGGTCCCTCAGGAGGAAGGTCTTTACCTTTCTTCCTTTAAAACAACAGCGGTGGCCGGGTCACAGATCCTTTTTACCGACATTTCCTCAAGATGGCTACCAGGAGGAACAGCTGCAGATAGAGGACTAACCACAGCTGGTGCTGAAACATTAACACTGTGATGTGAATGTTCAAAAACATTTGTAAAATGATAATTTCTCCTCTCTTAACATTCAAAAAGGCTTGGCTAAAAACACAAATTACAGCTTATATGGTCAATAAAAAGGGGTTAATGAGAGGACTTGACAACTCAACTCAAATTTGTATGTTCTGGTAAGTTGCAAGTTGGTTGCACTATAAAATGCCCATTTGTATTTTTAGGTACCACTGTAACTGGACCAGAATTTCACTCTGTCTGTCTCACACATGCACACATGCACACGTAGATAAATATGTTCACCCTGCTCTCTCTTATTTTTGGAGGCGCAGTAAGGTCTTTTGCCAAATACAGCTTTATACTGCCTGGCCTCCACTCCAAATGGCTCTATAACAGTTAAAAAACCTCCAGGGCCCACAAAGACCAAAAAGAAACAGAGGAAAAAGTGCATTTGGCAGCCAACCACACATATTCACTGAGCTCATCCCACCAGGCAGCAGTAAATCATTATGAAAGCAAAATACATTGTGGTTGATGCTATCATCTAAGACCAATAAAGCGGCCATTTGTAGGAACAGCCTCCTCACATATAACTGTCACTAACTGTCATGTCAGTAGACATTTCTCATTGTCGATCACAGTGTTTCAGAAATGGGACAAAGGTGCAACAAGGCTGGAACAGTTTTCATGTAAAAGAAAAGAGAAATTATAAAGAGAATTTGTCTCTTTATTCAGATTCCCCAGTAGAGCCGTATGACAGGGATTTGCCTGACAGATGTCTACAATCCATTCCCACGAGAAACAGCAAGGAGATGATGAATTGGTTCCCAACAAATTGGTAGCTGCACTCCTGATGGCTGTAGTAATCAGCCTTACATTATTTAGTTGAAATGGAAATCGCATGTTCCTGTTGTTAGAACACAAATGTGGTCTTCAAAGACCTCCTGTAAGAGGCCAATTGGCTTGCTCTTTTTCTGTGCTCCTGGGACATTATTCCCCCTTGAAAAATTTGATGTCCAAACAGCCCAAATAAACAAAAGGAGAGGATATGATTAAGGAGCTCTGGTATGTAGGACACAAGAGATTTGGTTTTGTTAGTTTGCTTGTTTTTATTCAGTATTTCATACAGTTTTAGCTCTATGATTGCAACGTTGCTACTAGTAGAGGGTTACCAATTGTTTCAGTAAGTATCATCTGAGCATGTGGTATCCTCCCTTGATGCACTCTGCTATATGTCCTGTATTACAGGGAAGGAAACCGAGGGCGTCATCCTGTGACAAGGGCGTCAGTAGGCACCTCATTCCCTCTGGGCCTCACTTCGCTTTCGGCTCCAGAGGGGCGTGAGCGGTTTGTCTTCTGCTTGAAAGACATGGGGCTCTGCCAAGTTCAACCCAGCCCAGAGACAACAACTACTATTAGCTGGCTTCCTGACCAGGATGGGGAAGGCAGAGGGTGGGGGATCCACAGGGTGGGGGGCTGGCATGATGATCCTCTCCACCCCAAGCCTCTGCTCCCGTGATCTGGAGGCAAGCTGAGATAGCAGAGCCCCGCCGTTCGACCACAGTTTACTCTGCAAGTGATGGAAGGGGACGTGGCCATGTAACAGTATTTACTCCATCACTGACTTCATGTGGGTGGTCCCCCCCGTGCTGGAATACAATGACTGCACCAGACACTGCTCACTCACATACTGTCCTGCCTCATTGGGAAAAGCCATAAAACACGAGTCGTCCAGGGCTCCCAGGCTGTGCATGATATATTCTGAGTTTTCAGTTTCCTCACAGATTACCTTACATTTGCTGGTTCTCTGCCAAAACACTGAATGAAAATGATCAATCTTTGTCTGTCAATTGATGTTGACGAATTGAACCTATCTTTATAGTTCATTAATAACTGCTTAGTGTCATTTATAAGAAAAATATCGCAGGCCAGTGAAAACAATCTTTTAGGTCCCCTCCTTTAGGCTGATGACAGATAAACCTGCCCCACAGAATGTGTCTGATGTGATTTTGATGTGTGGATAAGAACAGAAAATCAGCTTTGTTGAGCGATCTGAGTTTGACCTTGCTATATGACCCGTGACAGTGGTAATGAAGCAGGCCTTTGTAATTTCTCTGAATTAACATCTGACCAGAGAGGACATCTGTACCAGTATGGTTTAAATTATTTCACTTCCATTCTTCATGCCTCATCGGAGATGGGAAGCTGCACTGTAAACCAAGGTCGAATAATCAAAGTGTTTTGCTCATACATGTTAAACATATCCAAATGAGTAAAAGTCACTAGCATATTAACTCAGCATTAATAGTAAAATAAGGCAATGTACTGTACATGCAACACATTACACTGCAGATTTTTCTGTTAAGAAATTATTTGGTAGAATGTCCAACTTCTTTCAGCAAAAACCTGTTTCAACACTACATTTTCACAGAGTTTTTCCCTTCATTTCCCTTCAAACATGTGTACACACACACACACACACACACACGCACACACACACACACACACACACACACACACACACACACACACACACACACACACACACACACACAGCAATGGAGATGTAACTGGAAGAGTTCTCGCGGCATATGGATGCCATTTGTAAGCTGCACTGAGAATGTATAGGTCAGTCTTACCCTTTGGTATCTCTCTATCCATCTGTTTTCACATTACTTGCAAATTATAGTGTCCTCCAGACCCAAATGAACATAAATCAGACCGGTGAAAGTGCAGAAGTTTTCCCATCTGTCATAAAACAATGATTTAAAGTACGGGTTGTCAAAATACGGCACTGTGAAATCGCCCCGCTCCCCAGCAGTAGGAACACAAAGCACCATCTCATCGGAGTAATTTATGGCCTCTGAGGGAATGGAGGGTGATTAGGGCTTAGGCCACCAACAGCCAGAAAAACAGTAGGAGCTCCAATAAGGATGGCTGGAAAACTTTAGACCAAATTTATCAAACAATTCAGCGAAATCTATTTCTGTTTGGAGAGGAGAGCAAGATATATGGCCTGTTTAGTATACTGGTACATCTCTGGAACATTTGGTCGTACTGCATTTGTGAGTTTTGGAGATTCTACATTAAATAGTCGTAGCCCAGGACATGTGATGTATTGGTCAGCTGAGGTGCCCAAGGCCAAATCAAATATACAACGGGACGTTCTTGGATTTTAAACAACACATTTGTGTAAATGATGTCACCGCGTCTCTATAAAATTGTTTCTTTTAAAGGTGGAGTTTTAGGGTGAAAGCAGCTGTGTTACACAGTGGCTGTGGGCGTTTGGCATCCACAAACAAATGGACTAGTTAAAAAAATGCTTGCCTTAACCACCATTACCTTAAATGGCCTTTAAAAAGTGAAAGGCATAGTTGGTAACTAAAACGGCACAGTGGGACATGGCTTCCTGTATGGTCAGTTAATATATTATGATTAGCTCGGTACCAGAGGAAATGCAGGGGGAAGGAGCTTGCATTAACAACGGGGTACTGTTGATGTGAGGTTGGGTGGCTCACAATTAATGCTTTTGCTTATTGACACTTTCATGTGTCTCTAAATAAATGCACATTTCCTGTGAACCATAAAATGGGTGCTATAAAAAGAGCTTGGACGGTCATGTAGGTATGAGGTGGTCACATATCAATATGGAGTTTTTCTGTCAATGATGTGAGCTTTATAAAGAAAGGCTTGTCTTCCAGGCCTGTGGAGCCTTTCTCCTTAGGTCTATATTAAAATGAAAGATTCCTTATTTATCAAACTAGACTAAAAACTAGTTCCTCCACTGTGATGTGTTTTAGACTGGGCAAGTATTGATTTTGCATCAAATTTTACAACTGCTCTTCTGGGTCCCTGGCCAGTCATTGGTTCTGTATGGAAAGAGTCATGGCCCCAGCCCCCATGCACTGTACAAAGTTCAGAGCTTCTGCTCACAGGACCACAGGTGTTTTGCTAATACAGCTTCCTCCTAAAGTCAAACTGCTCTCACTATTACTCTAAGCACTGGCATACATGCTGTTTATTGCCCCCTCATTTACATTTCATCTCCAATGGGACTTAGATTATTTTTGTCTGTTTGGTTCTGGTAGTATACTAATGTGTGTCTCTTGTGAACTCCTGCAACAGTAGATATTCTCCATAATTTGTATACTCAGCAAGGGGCCTGATGCACATTAAGTAATTCTCCACAAGCTTATTTGAGTTAATTGCGTGGCTGCCCGGTAATCTCTTGAACCACCCAAGCATCAGCTCCCTGGAGGATGTTCTGCATGTACGCTAACCAATCAGCAAAAGGGTTTTGAATCACGGCTGGCGGTCCACCCTGGGATCCAAAGGCTGTTCTGGCCAAGTAGTTGCTTATTTCTCAAGAGAGCTCCAATGCCCTCGCTGGGACTCTTAAACATCTGAAGTGGAGCGAAGTTCAGGGGCCTTTGCAGCTATGGCCACACAGGCCCTGCTATCTGTTTAAACAGCAGGTAGTCCCCAACTCTCTTCTGTTTGTGTCCACGGCTTCCTCCAACAGTTGGGGGGGATTTTCCCATACACTCAATCGTTCCGAAATGGCCTTGAAATATGTCCGTTCTCCCGGATGGAGCTTGACGGAAACAAAAACACATTTTAATAACATACTAGAATATTATCATTTTAATTTAGTAATGGAACAGATGTCAATCAGAAAAAGTGATTTGGTCAAACAGCAGGAATGCCACTTTCCTACTGTATGCACTAAAATAATGTAACATTTTCGGTTCTATATTAAGGAAATAACCATTGTTTTTAAAAATTACATTTTTTTAACGCTTTTGTGAAATCAATAAAGCGGGAGACTAACAGAAATGGAGCAAGACAGGGCAAAATTAAAGGTCCAACATATCTGGGAGTGAATGTGTACACTGTGTCTATTGATGTTGTCTGCGCAGCCCAACAGGTCTGCTCCATCAAGGTGGCCTCAGCTGGGGTTCTATTGCATCTCACGTCAACACCACTGACAGTGAAAAGCACTTAGGGACCAACAGATCACTTTACCATTCCTCCAACAGGAAGGGAAGCCTCGAGGTGGGCGGTGGGAGGTTGGGAATGGGGCAAAAGGACTGTACACTGACAGGCACTAACCAGTAGGTGGGAGTATTGATGCTGGTTTAATAGTCCCGTCACTGGACTAGCACTAAATGTGCAGTGAAGATTGTACAGCAACATTAACTTAACTGAAGGAGGATAGCAATTTAGCTTAAATAATTCATAATATTTTATTCCACCCATGTAAATTTGCTCTACTTTTATCTCTTTAATGTGTCGAAATGACAACTGTGGATAATGCTTTTTACAGTTTGTGAAAGTAAATATGAAAATATGTGTGTGTTCAGAACTATCAGATCAATGTAAAGATTATCATCTCTTTTGAGAAATATGTTCCATTTTATTTATTTTTTTTGGTCATCTCCCCACATTTTCACTTATTTCAAGTTAATAGCTTAATTGCCAACATTATGGGTTGTTCTGGGATACAACTGGAAGACATTATTTCATTTCAATGCTTCATTTGCAGCTAGGTAAATATAAAAACAACAATTAAAATATTTCCGGGCATGTTAGAAGACTGTGTCTGGTGAAATGGGGGTTTCCATGAAAAGGGAATATTGGAACTGGTCAAGATAGTAGAAATACATAATAAAATTGAAATGTTCTTTTTTTTAGACCAACATTCAACAACTGAACATTGTAAAAGAGCAATTGTATTTGTAGTCAAAATGTTGGTAAAATACCACCTACGTTTTCATCTGATGAATTCGTATGTGGTATTTTCCCAGCATTTTGGCTACAAGTTATATTACAATAATACAGTATACCTGGGAGGAACCGGTAAATTGTATCAAATCAAACTAAGAATTCCCTGAACTTTTAAGCTAACTTTAGAGAGAACTTTAAGGCTGTCTCGGCACTCATGGCATGCAGAAACCAGATCTTATTTGTGTTTTTGCTTTCAACAAGAGGGGTCACCCTCAGTGGATCTCACCAAGCTGTATAATTCAGCCAAGATCTGCCCAAAGTCTGTGGCCTGTCGCCCACCGCTCTCTCTCTTTGTGGGTTAAGGGCGAGCACATTCCCTGTGGTACCACACACATATATTATGCACGTACAAGTACAATACATGCATAAGTAAATAGATGCATTTCAATATGCACCCCAGATCCCTTCATACTAGAATGCATACGCATACGCACACGCACACGCACACACACACACACACACACACACACACACACACACACACACACACACACACACACACACACACACACACACACATAGCGTGCAATTTGAAAAAGTTAGCACACTCATTCCGAATAAATCCAGACAGACAGATCCGAAAACAATCAAAAACATTTTATGATCAAATGTGTTTTGTTTAACAGAAGGCAAAATTGAAACAAAATACAATAATCATTATACGAAAACAGCATTTAACATATAAACACACACCTCCAAAACAAGAATTGCAGCAAACTACCAGACTGGTAAACAAATGGAAAGTATTATAGCGTATTTATGTGGTGACACTCATACTGTATGTACTGTACAGTAGGAGTGTGTGCTTGGCGATTATTGGTCTGACACTGGTGATGTTATGCAGGCAGGTGAGACCAGGCGCCAGCAGAAGTGACAGTCTCACCTCTACTAAGCCTGACTCTGAAGATGTCTTTTAACATGGGGAAATGTGGCCATTCAATGCCAGCAGAGCGTTTCAATGAGCCACATTAGCTGTTGCGCCATTGTTTTTAAAAAGGCAGCTCCGAACTTGCTTTGATGGCCGGGAAGTTGGCCCGCGTTTCACTTTATCATACTGATGAGTCTGTCTTCATACGGATCTGCTGAGTCTTGCAACCTCCATGATATTATAAGGTCAGTCAGAGCATGATGTGGTTATAGTTTCTATTTTAAATTGTGTTCAGTTCAAAAGTAAAATGTTTAAAAACATGAGGCAAAGAGGTATAAATGATAAAAACCTTTGGAATTAATTCAGCTATGATAAGGTTTAAAGGACCACCAGAAGCTACCATTTGTTTTGCAGACTGAAATTAAATTTTGTTTTAATATACCATGGTGGTTGGATACGTTTAGTGTGTGTGCGTATGTCTCATGAAACCCTTTGAGCCAAATTAATATTCCACAAAGGGGATCGCTCATGTCCTCCGTCACTCATTCACAGCAAGTCATTTGTAAGTCACACTTGGGCTTTGAAGAGTCGAGCACTCACTAGAGAGGAATTCCCTCTGAGGGCAAAATCCTCTGGAAAAGACCTATGATTATATCTATATTAATGGCTCTGTAAGTCTAGAAAGATGTTTTATCTGCTAGATCTCGCAAATACAGCTTTTTCACAAAGAAGAGGGTCATCTTAAACTGATTAGAGCGCAGAAATATCAGGTTCTTTTTGAAAGCCTGTGCTGTGCCTTTGGTCTTGTTGTGCAGACCCTGTTGCCAGATGCAATAAATTATTAGACTAAATCAGAACAGAATGCCAGCTTTACATCAGGATAGTGATCCATGTCAAGGAAAAGAAATGTTATGTTTGAAGCAAAGCAACGACCCAGTGTCAGGGCCTATCCCAGCTAAGTCCAAGGCTATTATTTACTATTTCTCACACAGATTTGGGCTGTTCCTGAAAGAGTATTGTACGATAGAGCTTTGTGGGACTCAAATGATTTAGTATGTTTTCTCCTCAGCAAAAACACAGAATTGGCCAAGCCCTACTAAAAGAAATGCAGCGATGCTTAATAAATCACGCAGTTGGCTTTTTGGCAGTTTATTTTTTCAAAATACATAAAGAACTAGATCTAATCTATATATTACCTAATATCATGCTACATTGTAATGTGAAAAACAGATGCAACACAAATGCCAGGCACAATATAGAGACATAAGCAATGCGGCATATAAAATTCATTTTTACAACGATGAACAGCAATATCAAATTTCCAACTTTTGTATGGAACCCAACAACGAAGAAATAATAATACAAAACAAACCAAATTCTTACTGTGCAAAGTTATGCTCAATGTTTTTGTCATTAAAGTTATACTGTCTGGAATAAGATGCACTCTAGTGCTGCACCGTGCAAGGCTGCAAAAAATATAACCTTCAATAGCCATCGTAATCACGTGGGATTTGTGGGCCTTATCTAAAGTGCTGTGTCATTTTCAATTTATCTGCAGACCATTTACTACTACTGCTTTGCTGTTATAGCTACAGCAGCACAGAGAGAGATCAACAGGAGACCTCAGTTTCTGCTCTCTTTAAAGCTCTATTTAAAATCTGTGCTCACTTTCATTTGACTACTTTTCTTTGTAGAAGACTGTAAGCAAAAACCGGATCTTCTAAGCTCTAATACTCTTCATATACAGAACCTGTACATGCCTTTAAAGATTTTTACTTTATTTTATTTTTTCATGTAATTACCATTGAAAGCTGTTTGTAGGGAATTAAAAACAAGGTTTGAACTTGAATCAACATTGATAATCATGCCTTTCAATTTTTACTTTACAATATTCAGATGACATACACTATCATACATTCTATGTCAAACTGACTCAAACTCTCCATCCCACTCAATGAAGGAACTACACACACACACGCACACACGCACACAGATCTGTATGTGTGTGCGTGTGTGTGTGTATAAATGAAAATGAATAAATACATTTTAAATACTTTTTTTATTTTATTTTATTTATTTTTCTTAAAAATTGTAAAATCTCTTACATACTAATCAAATACAACCTCCAGTTTTTTTTAATGACTGACTGGGCCAAACACAAATAATTCTGTACCTGTGTACCTAACACATACAGTATAAAACAGTGCTCCTACACTGCACAGCCTGTATAAAAGCATAGCCAGCATAACTATAATATTTTGGCTCAATAATCATAGTCAAACAGTTCTTTGCAGTTCAATGACAAGACAAAACCTCTCCCTCTTATGCGGAACAACAAGTGACTAAATAGCATGCCTACACAAACACAATCCACACTGTGGAACAATAAGTGTCATTTTATCAAGCAACATCCGTGTCCACAGAGCATGGCACAGTGGTGCTTCCTGGATGTGTCCATAAGCCCCATGAGAGCTGTCAGAGGTCAGCGGGGACTGGGCATGGGATATATGAACAAGATTTCCAATAAAACAAGGCGACTCTGACCAGCATGCAAGCTGCAAAATCAAAACCAGGTGGGCTGTCCATGTTCAAAACTATCAAATGAACACCAGATCATGATGCACTTAGGGTGTATATGTTTCCCTTCCTCTCCGTGCACCACTAAAAGACACACAAGTGATAGGCTATGCTCAGCAAACACTGCACCTTGTTAGCACAGGAGAAGGATATGTGGAAATGGACCAAAGCCAAGGAGAAAAATGTCTCACTGTATAGCTCAGTCCAGTCAGTGTCAGTCCAGGCCGTTCTCTGTGAAGCAAACCTCAGACGTGAAAATGCTCTCAGTATGTCAGCTTCACCACATTCTTATTATTTCCTCTTATACCGTATATCATGTTAAGCCTTTGGCCTTCAAACATTTCTGTGCATTTGAAATGTGTGGGTATCGCTTGTCCCAATAAGGAAAAATGTGATTTGAATAAGGTGAGGTGAACTGTTTAAGTGATCATGCATTTGCCATGAAATATGTCCTCATTAAGGATGAAAGATTAGGTTACCTTTCTGCAACAAAAACGGTAAACTGAGTCGAGAAAACAGTCAGCTTTTAAATGTTTTCCTGCCAAGACTGTAATGCAATTTTCTGCACTGAAGAGGGCTGTTCAGAAATAAGCCTGAAGACAAGCAAAAAGGGTAAGCAAAGAAACACTTTGCTTGGGGTCAGGAAGGAAGTACCTTGCCACCGAAAAGTGAGTTAGGAATTATGGAAAATACAAAAACAATCAAAGGAAATCTATTCTGTATGAGTGTAGCAGGAAACTGTTAGATGTCAGGACACTATAGGACTGTTTTCTATATTTCATTTGAACCATGCATATAACATAATAGTAATTTAAGAAAGCCAAAGTATGACACGTGATGTAATGACACTTTAAATCTCACTCTAAAAATACCTTGAGTCAATGTGAAGCTGAGCGAGTCAGAGGCTCAGTAGTGTTTGTGGCAGTGGTGGTGCTGACAGATTTTAATAGGGTTGCCAGGTTGAACATAGTTCACTATTAAAGGAATAATACTCAATGCTGGAGGATTAGCTGTCAGTTAATTTAACTGCTGCAGACAGAGCATAGATGCTAGCTAGCATGTTGAGTGACTATTTACAACTGTTTAGAAGCAAGAAATATTTAAGCAACACAAAGGTTTTATGAGGTTTATTAAATGCTGCATGAATATAAAGATACTATCAGTTCTGAAGCAATTATTCAATTCATCAGTTGACAACAAGTTTAAAACATTCTTAGTGATTGATTCATTTTTTAATGGGTCTGGGGATTGTATTTTACCATCAACAAATCCCATGAAAACTCCTTATGAAATTATTTTGGCTTTTATAAAAATGAAATCTATATTTTTGACCAGTTTCAAAGATTTACCTCTCTACTAGGAACCAAATATGACCCTAGAATTATTATATTACCCAATAGCAAACACAAATCTTCCACATAATTGTTAATGTTTTAGGAGCTCAACTTTAAATTATGTTGAGATTCAAAACCTAAACAGTGAACTGGAAGGGAATTCAGGGAGAAACAAAAGCATTACTATGCAGGTGATTGAGAAGCATAATAAGGCGATAATGTATCTTGCCAAAAAACAAACTTAATACTGCTTTAAGATGAACTGTCTTCATTGTATTTTGAACTTATTTAGTGAGTTTTATGACAAGATTTTATTTTATTCGACTATTTTAAACTTCTGACATATTGCAATGTAAACATTTTCAACAATTTTATATCAGCAAGTTTAATCAATGTTATTATCTGAAATGATGTGTTAGATGTTAACATCGTTGTTGACTTGGATAACAGCCTCTGTAAATATAGCTTACACTATTTACTCATTGCTGGATACTTATGGTAACCTTACCTGTGTGCACTGCTTCGTAGGAATGTGATCGTATATTGAATTCTGTTGCTGACAGGATGTAGGAGAAGTGCCCTAAAGCAAGTTGAATAAAAAGAGCAATCAGATTAGGACGTATTGACATCATCATCAAAACAGTTTTTCATGGCTATCACCATGCTGGGCGACACAAAGCATTTGAGTCGAGGACTTGAAAGGCCAGTGCCAGCATTTTCTCATTTCAAGTAACTTAAGCTAAACTTTCACCTCTCAGTTGTGCTACAAAAATACTTGTTGTGAGAAGTCTGGCACGGTCTGTTTGTGGTTAAGTCGGCCACGGGTGCCCCTGAGGCAATTTCATGTATTTCCTTCACACTTGTGTCAAAGCTCGTAATATGTGACAGACTATACCTCCAAAGAAGCACTGGAAGGAAAACTTCACCAAAATTAGTGTTAAGTGTGTGTTTGTGTGTAAACTGCTATCATTAGTATAGAAGTCATATGTAGCATGGGATTTTTGACTGACACAGCACTGTTGTCATTAGTCTGTTTGCACTATTAAATGTTAATAGCTAATATGTTCTAGTCCTTTTTCCCCCTTGGAAGTGTCCTGTCCCCAAACTGAACAGCATCTGGTTCAGCTGCATACTGGGATGTGCACTGAAAACCCAGTTTCAACAGTATGTCACTCACTCAGTAAAATATGACAGGATATTACATCAGAAAGTTGCAGTTAAATGACTACTTTTCAGAGGTTCTGTATTTAATGTTAAAGTACTCCGTAATATTTTTATCTATTTAATTGTCTTTTAAATTACTATCTATCAAACTAGAGTGAGTCAAAACAATGGTGACTGATCATATGACCCACTGATGAAAGCACTTCTACTTGCCTTTTTGCCAAGTATTACAATATCCGTGTCTATGGCGACATTCACGGACTAGATGTAAATAGGCCATCATGTTAGTGACGCTGCTGACAGCGGTTGGTCTGCCAGTTACGCTGCGTTCACTTGTAATTGGAAATCGGAACGTGTGTGATGATTTAAGAGTGTAACATATTGGGGACGGACTGTAAGTAGTGAGATAAATGTGTTACAATAAAGTTTACAAAAGAGCAAAAAAAAAAAGTAAACAGCGACTGTGAACATGACAAGATGGAGGGAAACAACATATCTCAATTCTTAAAGAGTACATCTTTAAAGTGTCCAATCATTTTGCCTTTTTAAATCTATAAACATATTTTAGTAGTTTTATAAGTTCTGAATTGTAATTCAGAAGACTATCTGGCATGTTTAAACTTTAACAACCTCCATGTTTTAGATGTTCTATTCTTCCGTTCGTATGTGTCCGAACCTGATGTACTATGATTGAAACCATCTCAGTTTCTGCAACTTTTGATAAAGCATCCGTTAAAATATACAAATCAATTAAATAACTCAAGCAATTACGCTGACTCTGATATAAAACCTCTGTGAGCCACATGTTGGTACTAAAGTAAACTATGCAAGTAACTGGGTAGTTCATGTAAACACAGTGAAAATGGCTGCTTAGCCCAGTAGCAGCAGCAAATCCCAAAGTACTGGAGCCTATGATTAGACCCACTCAACCTTTGGAATAATAAACCTCAATTTCTGGTTGTTCGTAATCGGACATTTAATCTCATTTTTTTCTCCAAGATCAGAGTTGGTTCAACAGATCCTGTCCTTTGACGCCCCTTGAGTGTTCATGTTGAGCAGCTGTGTTTCATGTGCTTAAGCCAGCTTTTCATAATTTAAGATAGGGGATGGATGAAGCAACTTGTCATAATTGGGAAATTCAGGAGATGTTAAGTTAGTTTCAGTGCTGGTTCAAATACAGTATATAATCAAGTCAGTTTGTCTAAATTCTTCTTGTCTGGCACTACAAAGCTGATACCACAGGTTGTACTAAAAAGAGATCCCCGTAACACTGCTTTTTTATCTTTACTGTACAAATGTACTTTTTAGGATGATTCTACGTTGATGCTATTATGACGACACAGGCTGTGAGCAATTTGTTGGGACTATCCACCGTCCAAAAACGTACCCGATAGGTTGTTTTTATAAGCAGATTATTACGACCCATATGTATCTTCACAGTGATGGTGACCTCTAGTGGCTGTAGTTGGGACAGGACAGGTATGACAGGAGCAAAACGGCCAAAACGTCCCCAGCCACTCCTGTCACCATACAGTCATTTCTGCTCCACACAATGTGTTCAGCCATGACGTGTTCTACATTTCCATGTTATTATCAACCCATCCCCGTTTTTTCTCCCATCCTATGCCTATATGAGTTTTTAACATATAAACATTATCTAAAGGTGTATATATCTATCTACGGTACATTGACTGATCAGCTCAGTCTGTGTGTGTGCCCTGTTGTGTCACCTGCTGCCTCACTTGCTGCGCGGAGAAATAAAGTCACTGAATCATACAAACCCTGTTGATTTCTTCCCATTGAGTCACATGAAAACTATTTTGGTTTAGTAAATGTCTGTCTGTCAGCTGGTTGAAGGCCGGTTATCCAGCAGCTGTCACTCGGATCTGGAGCTGCCGGTCGACGGCTGAGACCGATGCGTTCTCTCTAGTCTAGACATACGGAGGCCTCGGGTCCATCAGGTGCTGACACTGTGATTATAACTTGTAGCCTGATGTTAAAGAAGCTGCGGGGCTTGTGTTACGGTGCTGACGGCACCATCTTCCTTCAGTGCTCAAACATTGTTTGTGGCTTATCTGTACCTCTGCTGCCGTTTCCACTTCCTTATTGATATCGCAAGACAACTTTTCACCCCAACAAGAATTATCGTCACATTTTATTGGGAGATTTCGTTTTCTCATTACACCCCTAGCAGATACCATGATAAATTTCTTTCAAAATAAAAACATCTGGCAGCACGGTGGTGTGGTGGTTAGCACTGTCACCTCACAGCAAGAAGGTTCCTTGTCTGGGGCACTTCTTTCTCAAAACAAACCATGCTGGACATGGATGGCGGTTGTTTACACAAATTTACCTCTGTTTCACCAAGGTCGCTGAAAATTACAGAGTCCGTTGCTTACTTTATTTGTCAGGATTTGAGACCTTATTATATATTCAAAGGCTTGTAAGCTAGTTTGTTTCAATAAATGGAACAAATTTTCTCAACACATCTTGATTCATGTTGTCCAGCATTTGCAAGCTGTAGACTATTTGTCCAGTTCAACACATATTGTGTAATTGATGTTTTTAGCTTTCAGTTCAATTAATTCAATACAAGTAAATGGAACACTCACCAGATGTCACCAAAATGAAATGGTACCTTTTAAATATTTCAAAAAATTATGTCTGTGGGTGTATCGAAAATTATATCGAATCGTATCAAATCATATCGTTGACTGAATATCGTGATATTCAGCTCCGCTCTGTTATTGTTCTCAATCGTTTCAGTCTGGTTAAATCCGTCGTTAAATCACCACCACACTGTCTCTTTCTACTCTGAAAAAGAGAAAGGTTGACACGGAAAACATAGAAAAGAGAATGATCAGAGAAGTTTTTGTTTCTGTCTCTGTGAAACCTTTGTTTACTCCGCGGCCATATCTGAGTGTAATGAGTATAAGTTGAGAAGGCATTTTCAGAAAAATCATTCTACTCTGCATTTATGTTCCGTTCATTTGTGTCAGTCCAGTTTTTGATGAATCAACTAATGTTTCATATGCACTTGTAAGCCTGGTAAAGTAACTAGTAACTGAAGTAATCAGATAAATGCAGTGGAGTTAAAAGTAGAATATTTCCTCTGATTTGTAGTGGATTAGAAGTATAAAGTAGCATGTGAATAAAATACTCAAGTAAAGGAGAGGAGCCTCAAACTTGTACTTTAGTCCAATTATTGAGTGGAAACCTCTGGTTCACAGGTTTGTTCATTTAACAAGGATTGTTTTTTGCCAAGCTTGTTGCACTTTGAGGCTATATTGATAAAAAAAAAGACAATATATGTACTCCTATGTTGCTGCATTGTTTTACAATATCCTTTAGTGTGACGCTCATATTTTTCCGGCCCCTCATTTTGGATCATTTTCGTCAACCGGCCCCAATTCCATATTAATTGAACAACCCTGATGTAGCCTATTTCAGTCAGTTCAGTGATTGCTGTTCGTGCGTATTATAGTGAAAGAAAACCTATTTTCTTTATTTTTTACTTAGTAAAAAATAGTAAATATCTGCTGTCACTCGGCTCGGGAGCTGCCGACAGACGGCAGAGAGACCGCCTCTCCCAGCGCCAATTGTACCCGGATGTTAATGAAGCTGCGGTTGCTCAAGTGTTACGTGTTTGTGTTACGGTGCTGAGGGTGCTTACATATTGTTCTTGACTCTTTTGCTGTTTAGCCACTAATGGCGCACTCACATTGTCCATCCGTACCTTGCCCCGTGCTTTAGGGCGCACTCACACTGTCCTTCCGCACCGCGCCCCGGGCTTTAGGGTACTTGTCCCCCCCTCCCTCTCCCCCCGCTGGCCAGCCCGTTTGTACTCACACTGCCTGGGCCTCGCGCAAATGCTTCTTGCCTGTCCATACGTCATCACACCGTAACACGGCAAGCGTACCGCGCCTAGACGACTGTACTCACACTGGTCAAACAAACTAGAGCCGTGAAACGTCCACAGTATGGAAGGACAGTGTGAGTGTGACCTCACATATTGATATGGCGAGACATGCAGTCGCGCATGTGCAACCAGATGATGAAATTCAGTCGCACACTCCGCATCTATCCCACCATTTTATATTTTGAATAATCATTTAAGTTTTAGATGACATTATTTTTAATTCTTGAGGCAGAGCCAGAAAGTCCGAAAAAAATTATCCTCAGAATATCCTCAATAGAACTGCACATTTAATGTCCGCTCTATAATTTCCTGCAGCTGTACACCATCTTAATGACAATTAGTCCTACTGAGATGGGTCCATGTAAGCATTTTGGGCTGATTTAAGATAGTAAATTGGTTGCCTTGTTGGATTTGCTTCAGTAATGTCTAACAACTAAAGAAATATCTGCTGTTCCAGTCTGGAGTAATCAGGGTGTATTCTGTTTGGCACGCTTGAGTGCTCCTGAAGTCCACTGGGTGAAGGGGAACTACACTGGATCTCAGCCCAGCTGGAAAACTGTCCTGTGAGCGGCTTATCAGCTGTGAAATGGACGGACTGTATTTAACTGTACAAGCAACAACAAGTCAAAATACTTAAAAACAGAAACTTATTCAATGTAAAGCAGAGACTACATTTTTTAAGTGAAGCAGTGAGTTTTTTTTTTCACATATCATGTTTATTTACACAGTGATCAATTGGTTAACAGTCAGCTACAAATTATGTATGAGCACGAGTGCTTACCACGCCGCACTCACACTCAGCTGGTTTTGATGCAGGGATGGGATCATGGGACAAGTCTTGGACGGCTGTGAAAGGGCTGTGGACTCTGGCGGTCTGCTGCAATGCTCTGTGGGTGGGAACACACACCAGTGTCCTCAGCAACCCAAAAGCAGCCGTATGATACTGGAATAAGTAGGCCCGACCCCATGGCCCACGACGCAGTGGTCCAACGGCGCCTGTCGGCTGAGCCCAAAACACCATTTCTTCACCAGATGTATTTCTAAGATTTGGTAGCGCAACAACTTCAAAGTCAGACTAGATTGTTTTTGATTGTATGATTATTCAATGCTGCCGTCTTTTTCTTTTATTTCTAGGGGGAAAAGATATTATCATTCAACCACACTTATTTAATTGCAGCAATTGGAGCCACTCTAATTGGGCCTTGCCTTTCATCTGTAATGGTAATGATTATGAGATTGTGTTTGTGCTGAGCAGTCTAGTCTGATGAGTAAGAGTGGAATGATGTGACTTTTTAAGCTGCGAGTTTTTTTGGTTATTGTAATTTTGCCTCCTACGCAGTAAACTATGCTGGAGACAATCTGATTTAATCCAACATGTATTTCTGTTTTTGCAGATATTAAGCAAAGCCTACATGCACGCACATTGTTCTCCATCTTGATGTTCAAAGCTGATTTGATCTTTGTAATGGAGGTCTTGAATAAGTAAACAGTGAATGCCTGTTCACAATGTCAGTGAGCTTTGTCAGAGCCACGCAGACATTTAAAGAGCATCTTATCATGTTGATTTAAGCAATTAAACATGAAGTTGCCCACTCCAAGCTTTGACTGACTGTATCATCTTAATTATTATCTACAGAACCTTATCCTCAAAGCATTTTCTGTGGCCCGATAAAGGGGACTTATCATGGTCATTACGTGGTTAAACGTCTGGCTGTTTTAAAAAAAAAAGTTTGAATTTGGGAAATGTTAGGCACAGTACAACCTAGCCTTTAATGTGCTTGGGTATGGTGGGGTACAAATGCTTTCACGTTGCATAAACAAAGTCATTAATCCTTAAATGATACGTTCTACTCTAATCATTTTGTGTGACAAGCAGGTCTCGATTATAGGAGTGTAAACAGACGGTGCTTTGACCCAGGAAATTGTCCGTGGGGTCTGAAAAGCTGCTAAATAGGCAGATTGCTGGAATCTCTCTTGAAACATGGTTTAAACGCTCACATCAGTACATTTTTGATTCAGGATTTGCTTTTGCAGCTTTGTGATCAAAATCACTTGTATCATCAGTAGCAGTAGGTGTTCTCCTAAAAGGTAAAGACACAATTCTGTAGCTACAGTTGTGCATGAGCTTACTAATATTCATTCTATGTGACTGCACTCTTTTGCCCCTAAGTCAACCACATCCAGATCACGATCTAATCAAATGTGACAAAGCTTTGCAGGAAAAGATGGGCAGCGATCTGGACTCTGCCCATGTCAGTACAGGAGCTGTTTTGACAAGGATTATCACATTCATCACCAGGTAATTTATAACAACCCCCAGCTTCTACAGACCTCATATCTCACCTAAAGAACTGTGCTTACAAACACGAGAGTAATGCTGGTAGCTCGGTTTCTCACCTTCTGCTAAAGTAGGAGGGGAAGAAACCAAAACATTCAAACATCACTTTATCTTTGGCCCATATTGCAGGCTGACTCTTGCACAGCAGCCCGGGCCATGAGTATCTTGGCAGAACAATCACCTGCATAGTGATGCAAAAGCCAAGGAATTTAACCAGAAGTCTTCATAAATCATCTCTTTAGGTTAAAATAAACTCTGCCCATGCAGCTTCGACAGATGGTGAAATAATTCTGGAAATTCTTAAGTTTGCAACTGTGAGCTTGTTTGATACAGTTATATGCATGGGCATAGAAGTACTGACATGTTTTGACTATCACGCGAAAAGACAGTATGTACCGACTTTATGTGAAGACTGTTTATCATGTAAGTATACCATCTTTTCAGTTTGCACAATGCAAATGTTTTCACAGTGCAGTGCTATCATAACAGCACCTGAAACAAGCGACTCCACCCCTTCCTTCAACATTAACAGAACACTCAAGTAATACAATTATACTACGGCGCCACTACTAGTGGTCTGCAAAGATAAGCATTTTCGAGTATGCTGAAGCAGCGCTGAAATGCAGATTTTTTTTAATTAAAGGTCCCATATTATGCCAATATTCAGGTTCATACTTGTATTTTTGGGTTTCTACTAGAGCATGTTTTACATGTTTTAATGTTCAAAAAAACACATTATATTTCTCATACTGTCTGCCTAAATTAGGGTTGTCACGGTACTAGAATTTCATGGCAAAAGTACTATACTATACAATAATACTTTTGCAAATTAGTATCTAATCTGATACTAATTTCTTTTGTATTGATTAATTTGCTTAATTGTTGGCAGCTCTTTTGCAGCTCTCCTACTTTGCAAGATGGCAAGCTGCTCTGAGGTGACTGAAACCCTGCAACAGCAGGTTGTAAAGATGAAGGCCAAACGGATGACCCTCTCAGCCATTGCAAGAGAGGTTGGCCGTTCCAAGTCTGTGATTTCAAGAATGGTGAAACTTTACAAGGACACCGATTAATTTAAGTCCGTCAAAAAGGCCAGTCGTCTACGTAAAACAAGTGCACAAAAGGACAGGCTTATGCAATGACTCTCAATGAGGAATCGGTTCAACATTGCAGATGGAATTGTTCACCACTTCAGTGCTGAACAGGGCAAGTGTCTGTATCGGCACAGTGTCTCATCGTTTAAGACAATTTAGACTGAAAGCTCACTCTGCAGTGACCAAACCTCGCATCAGAAGAAATATTAAAAAGGCTAGTCTTGCCTTTGCTGAGGATGAGCATGTTGTGTGGACAGAAGTGATAAGAGCAACTGCAATTTATATATGCGTACAGCAGTGGTATAGCCACAACTGATATTTTATCAAATTTTGAACAATAAATAAATAACAATATTTCAGAATAGTATCAAGTATTAATACTTCCTCTAATTTTGTATTAATACTTTCTCTTATTTTTGATCTCCTCTGTATAATTGTATCATCCTGTCTCTTAATGTTAGACAGGCATGAGTGATGATTTTAGCTGCTTAGCTCCGCTGTTAACGTTACTGTTTATTTTTATACGCTAGAGGCTTGTTTATATCCTTAGCCTTTCCCTGATCGTTAGCCTCATATGATAAATACTTTTAAACGGCAATTTTGCTTTGTTAATTTCCTACTAAAACTGATCTCGAAGGTCAGCGCTAGCTGTGTCCAAGTCAGCTCAGTGTTGTTAATGTGATGAACCAGAGATCATGTGCTCAGAGAGACGAGCTGTAACTTCTGTCATGTTTTGTCTGCAGCGCTGCTGGGAGACACCATGCGTCAACTGGAGGAGGCAGCGATGGCACTGATGACGGCAAAAGTACTATACTCTACGATGTTACTTTTATCAATACTTTTTCAAGTTAGTATCTAATCCGATACTAAGTTTTAGTATTGATTATTTTCTGAGTATCGATTTTTTTGACAACCCTAGTCTGAATATATCTCTATTCACTCTGTGTGAAACACTCCGTTTTAGTCCCTGTCACTTTAAAACCCCCTCCCGAAAAGCCCAGTCTGCTCTGATTGGCCAAAGTTTCCGGGTGTTCCGCATTTTTGCACTCAGTGTATCCCCCCTCCCCCCAGGCATAGCCTCAGCAACCACTATTTTACAAGTGCACACAGTCGCACACTATAAGTCTGCCGCCTGTTAATGACACCAGAACATTTTTTTAGATTATAATTCTGAGTGTGTCAGAAAAAATCAGCAAGGAGACTGTCGGAACACGGGCAGCTCGATAGCTAGGCTAACATTACTTAACGGTTTTAAGGTGGTAGGTCATGTTCATCTAAACACATTACATTTGCCTAAATTAAGCTTAAAACATAGATGCCATGTACAGAAATCAACATGAATAAAGAACTAGTTTTTAAAGCTCCATGATTTTACAAAACAAAACTAAAACTATTAACAGCTATATGTTACTGTGGTTCTGGAAGATTTTGTTCAATTTCTCGATAGATTACTTTTAAATGTTAACATTTGCAGGATGTCGACTACATTTCAGATCTACTCACCACAGAGTAATGAGACTCAGTCAAATGGAATCCTTGTAGGAATGCATGTTAGCATATAATATACAAACATCAAAGACAGAGGCAACCAAAGAAACCATCCGCCAATGCTCTACCCATGTTCTTGTCAGTCTGCCTGCTTTGGTTAAACAGCACTGAAACGATGCTGTGCTCAAGCATTACAAGGGATATCCTACACATGTTTGTTATATATCAAAATGAAAATGATCACACAAAATTTGCAAAGAGGGAGAGGGAATAAAAGCAAGAGGAAAGAAAACCAAAAATGTGGCCGCACAAGTTTTTCCTCATTTCTTTTGTGTGTGCTTAAACTATAGTTCCAAAAAGCCACCCACGATTCGCCATACACGGAGAAACCAGTCTCAAACTGGCACCTATTTATGGACTTTTGCTACTGCCAGAGAGAAATTCCTCGTACAGTGAAAAAAAGCATACTGTATGAATGTGTAGCTCATCCATCATTGTAAAGCCACTGGCTGTAAAACAGAAGCAGCAAGGCAATTATTTGGTAACACACTTTACTTTGATTGGTTACCCACATATGCATTTGACTTCCCTTTAAACTGTCATCCTTAAAATAAAGCCCTCCCCCTCTGCAATGCAACATTTTCAGTAGCTGAAGTATCATTCATTCATTCATCTTCAACCGCTTATCCCGGGGTCGGGGTCGCGGGGGGGCTGGAGCTGATCCCAGCTGACATCAGGCGTGAGGCGGGGTACACCCTGGACAGGACGCCAGTCTATCGCAGGGCACATAGAGACGGACAGAGACAGACAACCATTCACACCTACGGGCAATTTTTTAGAGACACCAATTAACCTAACACGTGCATGTCTTTGGACTGTGGGAGGAAACCGGAGAAAACCCACGCATACACAGGGAGAACATGCAAACTCCACACAGAAAGGCCCAGGCCGGGATGTGAACCTGGAACCTTCTTGCTGTGAGGCGACAGTGCTAACCACTACACCACCGTGTAGCCCCTAACTGTATGATATTCTAAAATTCAATTGGTTCCTTCCATGGCAGAGTTTATGACCTTCAGAAATGTGCTGCAAGTCAAGCTGAGGTTCATTTTGTGTGTTGTGTGAACTCCTCACAGGTATGACAAGCTGAGGGGCTGACGTCATGAACTCCACTTCACCTGTGCAGGCTGCTAGAAAGATGTGGTGGCCCCTGCCCTACCTACTATGATGCCAATTAACTAATCTTCTCATCGGTTTCCTCAAGTATGCAAACACCATCGCGCTATCTGTGTGAAAATCAGCCCAATAGTCAAAATGACGTCTATTTAGCACGCTCAAAACCAAAACAGGAGAAGCATTCCTCCATGTGTCATGGTAAGCTTTGAATGCCAGTATGATCTCTATTGCTATTATTTTATGATCCACTGCCATTTCTTAAGCTGTGAATATTCACACTTTGACAGCTATATTGTTACTATAGTATTTTATCCAATCATAATCGAGACTGTGTTGCTTAACTTTGCAAAGTGCTGGGGATCATTCATTATTTATAAGTACAAAATGAATAATGGCTGCCTACACAAGGTTGTTGCAACATACATTAACAGCTGAGGATCTTTAAAATAGACCTGTTAACTGTTGTTGAAGAAATGTGGCCTATTTTTATTTTATTTCACTTCCTTCCTGCTGCCATACATTACTGCCCAGTTTAGCTGACAAAAATGTATGGCAACAATAGAAAAACGAGTTCTACTTTTTGCAAAGTTGTATGGTTGTGTTCAACCAACCCCATTCCCAACTTGTCGCTTGTGGACAGATCCCCTAGGCGTCCCTTTTTAACTCTGCGTAACCCAAACTTGTAAAGCAAAATTGTAGAAAAATAAAAAAATATCCAATGACTCCATTAATGGATGGAATAATCGGTAGAACACTCGATTACAAAACAATTTGATATCTGCAGCCCTAGTTAAAATAAATATGTTGTTTTTTTACGCAAGTTAAGTTGCGTAGCCTACATATGGATATGTTGTGTATCGTCCATTATCATCTAATTTACACGCCTACCACTACAAAAAATTACAGTCAGTCATTCAAGTCAAACACAGATATTAACCCAATGAATATCTGTCTATGGGCGCACTCACACTGTCCTTCCGCACCGCGCCCCAGGCTTTAGGGTACTTGCAGAGCGGTTGCACTCACACTGGTCAAACGCACTAGACTTTACTCGCAAAACCTGTTTTGGCCCGGTGCGGAAGGACAGTGTGAGTGCGCCCTATGTTATGTCTAGCACTTTGATTTGCATGTTTCTTTCTTGAATGTTGCTATCCAAATAAACTTGCCTGTTAGTAAATGTCGCAGCCAATTACCACTAATGCCAGTTCAAAATATGTCTTTTCGAAATATGTCAATTGCTTGGCCTCCAGTATTTATGAGAACCGCCCAAAAAACTTGACACTTAAAACTGCGCTTCATTTGGTCCTAAGAAATAATAATACTTGGGGAACAAAAGTATTGATTCTGAAAGGTAAGTTGAACTTGAAATGTTTGAGTTTACTAAAATCTTACATCTTTTGTCTCTCCGAACTCTTCGGAATCTATTCAATTCAATTTTATCTATAGTGCCAAATCATAACAAAAGTTATCTCAGGGCACTTTACAGAGTAGGAATAGACCACACTTTCTGACTTATTTATGATTTACATAGACCCAGCAATTCCCCCGTAGAGTACGGTGGCAACAAAAACCATCCCTATACCAGGCAGGAACGTCGAAAAGATTATTGTAACCTTTGAGAAATAATGACCCTGAAGAATATTGTTTCAGGTGCACCTGTCGGTGAAGGGGAAGCGAGGAAAAAAGTGCGCACAGGGTAGAATAAGAGCCGAGAGACAGACCAGTGGAGAGTAGTTACAGACTGCCGTATTTATCGTGTTATTTCCTTCATGCTTGACTGTGGACTATTCGCCAGTTACCACGCAAACGAGTGAGTTTGGGATGGTTTGCTGCAGGCAGAGCGTGTGTTTTGCCCGCTTCAATGTGAGCTAACTGAGTTAGCTTAGCTGTCGCAATCATTATAGAAATGTTTCCTACGTTTCTCCTCTGTGTGGATGTCGGAGTCAACCTGTGGAGCTTCAGCTGATGTTGCAGGGGTGTGCGAATTGCTGAGGACAGACTTACCATGCTGTTTGGCGAGAATCCTGCTGCTCATCGCGGTTGTGCTGCTTCAGACGGAGGAACACAAGAGGGATCTTCCTGAGGTAGGAGCTTGTTACCATTGCCCACAAGGAGGTATTGTTGTCTTGCTTCTTTATGAGCTATCTAAATCAGGACTGCCCAACCCTGCTCCTGGAGGGCCAATGTCCTGCATGTTTTAGGTTTCTCTCTGCTCCAACACACCTGCATCTAAGGATGTGCTCATGATCAAGCAGCTGAAGCTTGTCACAGGTTTGAAAAACTTTAGACTCAGGTGTTTTAGAGCAGGAAGAAACCTAAAACATGCAGGACAGTGGCCCTCCAGGAGCAGGATTGGGCAGCCCTGATCTAAATAAACAGTGCACTCAGGTTGAACAAACACCGGTTGAACAAACCAAAGACTAAAATTTCAAGGGTCTATTTTATAATTTTCTTAGGGGTTTGCCTTTAATAAGGTGACCAGATTTCTGGGACAAAATCAGGGGACATTTTTTGGTTCAGAGGCGTAAAAAACTCCAAAACATGTAGTGTTTTTGTCTTTGAAAATCTAAAATGGGGACACTGCCCTTACCATTGATAAAGCAGTTTCTCTCACCCTATTTCCCCTAAAATTACAAAGGCATTGATTTACAATGAGTGTTTTTCCTCTGATCAAAGTAGCTGAGCTCAAGAACATCTTCACTGGCCATAGCCTGTGAAGAATAAAGTGTTAAAAAGATCATAATGGAATTCTGTCGTTCATCAACAGATGCTCATCTGCTTTCAAGTTTCCCTCTCTTCACCAGAGCCAAACTAAACTGGATATAATATGTAGCCTACCCATTTTGAAAGGAAGACTTTTTAAACTTTTGGTACATCCTGCTTCTATTGGAATATTAATCTAAAGATTGTTTAGCTTTAAGCATTTTAACCATGCTAACGTGACTGGAGGAAGACGTCTTGTCAGATCAAATCCAACTCAGCTCAAGAATTAAGACAATGGTGGGTCTGTCACCACACAGTAACGCACAGTGACTTAGATAAAGAGGTGGTGCAGTATAGGGAGTAAAGTGACCTGATGGTGGCCCAAGCAGGGATCCAAGTTAGGACTGGCAGAAAGTGGAGGGCGGTGGACGCTGTCCAAGAGGCAGAGGCAAGGGTGCAACACAGGAACCTTGTGGGATTGGTCACTCGAGGATGGCAGGGCTGGGGTCTTTTCCATCCCAACAGCTGAACACCAGTAGGAGAGCGAGAAGACAGCAGGTTCAAGAGGAGGTGAGAGCTGCAGTGGAAGAGACAAGAACCACTATGCAGAGTCACTAGCTTGCCCAATGTGTTTGAAGCAAGGAACCCTTGAACACATCCTCAGCTGCTGAACTGTGGCATTTGGACAAGGACGGTACCACTGGAGGAACGACCAGGTCCTTAAGGCCATCGCTGAAGCCATCAGCACTGGAGTAGAGTGGGCTAAGCAGTTCCGTCCCTCCAGGGAAATGATTGCCTTTGTCAGAGGTGGGGAGCGAGTGACCCAAGCTAGAAGATCTCCCGCAGGCATCCTGACTTCCGCAAGGGACTGGCAACTGCTCGTGGATCTTGAGCAGCAGCTGAAGTTTCCCAGCCACATCACTGCCACCACCCTACGGCCAGACTTGGATCTGATGTCCGAGTCCACAAAGCAGGTCATGCTGCTGGAGCTGACAGTCCCGTGGGAAGACCGCCTGAAAGACGCCTTTGAGTGGAAGCTTTCTAAGTATGCTGGACTGGTCAGTGACGGCCAGAAGGCAGGATGGAAGACTAGGTGCCTCCCAATAGAGGTGGGGTGCAGAGGTTTTGCGGCCCGTTCTCTAACCAGAGCCTTCAGCATTCTAGGCATCGAAGGAGAGAGAAGAAAGAGAGCTATCCGCAGAGCCATCGAAGCGGCAGAGAGAGCCTCAAGATGGCTATGGCTCAAGAGAGGAGAACCATGGAGGCATGGTAGGTAGTTTGCCGTCTGGTCACAAGCCGGGGACTGATCAACCCTGGCTGGGTCACCTGGATGAGGGGTATGATGTTGAAAGACCCGAAACCTCCAATGACTCCAGGAACATCACTGAGGATGTGACCAGAGGCATCAGTAGATGTATTTTAACGCTAAACTGACTACGGATTTGGAAATAAAAACATGTTAGACTAGCCTACTGGTTACTGAAAAAAAGTAGTGCTCACATCCTACCTAAAAAAACGCACATACTGGGTAACTTGTACTCATCTTACTACTGGGGTCCCTCAAGGTTCAGTCCTTGGGCTTCTCCTCTTCTCGCTGTACACCAACTCCCTTGGTTCTGTTATTCTCTCACATGGCTTGTCCTCTCGTACCTGTTGCTGCCTCTCATGAAGGGAAAATAATATACTAACGCACAGCATTCCACCAATCAAAATACCAGAAATATGGGCATTCTACTCTGAGCTCTGGGCTGGTGGCGCTTGTTCTGGCTTTAGCCTGTGAGTAGTAGGTTGCGCAACTACATGTGCCGTTTGGTCAACATTTTCGTTTTCTACTTTTTCCTATACTCAATTTTCAGATCTTTCAGTCACAGTGAAAACTGGGGACATTTCCTGGGAAAGCAGTAGCCGGGGACAGGGTCACTGAAAACGGGGACTGTCCCCGGAAACCGGTCATTTCTGTTGACTCTGTCTGAGACCTGATGAAGGACTTATGTTGTGCTTATGTTACTGAGGTTTTTTTCCGTGTCCCACACTGTACTCCCCACAGGAGCATAGTGGGAGCTGCCTTTTTTCTCCTCCCCTATCCTCTTGTTCTCCCTTTCTAGAGGTGCACCAATCCGATACCAGGATTGGATTTCGGCTCCGATATTGACTAATCAGCTGGATCGGATATCGGATGAATGAGGCCTATCCAGTATTCCGATCAAGTCATTCCGATCAAGTCATTCCTTCTTTATTAATATCATGCAGCAATACAGTTACAGCAATCCAGTCACTTCAAAACACCGGTTAGGGTTTTATATTACATTTAAAAATATCTGTTTGCAGTGCACTTTACACGGATGTATTTATTTCTTTTTGCTGCTAATGTAGACTTTGTTATTTGTTAATAAAAAATATTAAGTACATTTATATCTGTGTTATCTGGATCGGTGCATCTCAATCCCTTTCCTCCCCACTTGTAACTGCACAGTGATCCTGTTATATGAGTCTTATTGTATGTATTCTATGCTGTATACGGACTGCATGATTGTTTCAATATCGCTGTACTTGTTACAGTGACAATAAAGCCATTCTGATTCTGATTCTACATATGTGTTTAAATCCTGTCAGCCTCCTTATTATTTATTTGAGAGTGAGTCATACGTATAACACTGAGATGTCTCTTTTACCTTATGATAAGCTATATGAGTTTTAAGGGGATTAATGCTTTATTTATTGCCAGATAAAGTGATATTGTACGTGTCTGTGGTGAAATGATTACACAATAGTATAATGACTCTTATCTGATTTTACTAGCTATGAGCCATATAAACATAATAATAATAATATAATAATAATAATCATTACTCTACAATAAAGACACGACAAGAGACACATGACATAATGATACATCTGGGCCTTTAAACGAAGCAAACAAATATTATCAATCAAGGTCAGTGTGCTGAGGCTAGGGCTTGTTGGACAACTACCAGCAGGGTTTTTCCTCTGGTTCACAGCTTTAATAAGTCTGATTTGAGTGACCTGGGGAAACAGTTTAATGACTGTGTTTCAACACTGTGTGGGTAGGTGGGTGGTCTGACACGACTGGGCAGGTACCATACACTGATGTACATTGCTGTAAATTGATGTTTCGGCAGAACAACAAATACTTTTCTTTTCACCATCCCAAGAAATTACGTCACGTTGTGTATTTGTACAGTGGTTCTATATTGTTTGTGTTCTGAGAGAGGTTAGTCCAATGATTTCCCCCAGTTGATATTTCGTGTCCCATTATTTTAGAGACGCCTGTTAGCCCTTTGATATCTGTAGCTTTAGTGTAAAGCCTGAAGTGTTGTTGTAAGAATTCATATTTCAGCCACATTTCTTCAACTTCTTTTAATATATTTTGCCGGTAAGGTTAATCTGAAAATATAGGGAAACTTATTGGCTATCTTACCCAGAGAACTGATTTTTTTTTGCCCCCATATGCCGTCCTGTTTGATGTCCTCTGAAGATACTGTCCATTTCCACTGTCCGAGTCTTAATAACCACCACAGACTTTTATGGAAGGTCCGGCGCCACATCCCTTTGGTCAGCTGTGCTACTTGAGAACAATTCCTTGGAGCCCAGTGTCCGGGTGTCATTTCTTTCATCTGCAATTAATCAAACATGGTGTTTATTGAGTTTGTTAGGTTTACCTCCCCATCCCTCCCCACAGCTCCTGCCAGGTTTATGGTCAACACAGAGCCGACGCCAGGATTTAAGAGAGTTCTGCCACTCAACATGCTTTTCAAGTTTTTATTCCCCTGTAACACTCTATAAATAGATGACTGAGTAAAGCAACATGTGATGTTTTTTAGATGGCATGTGATTATTTTTTTACATATGAGAACACTTTAAGTAAGCAATTGAGAAAATGACACTATTAAGCTTATTTCTAAACTTTTAAGTTGCTTTAACCAATAGTTTTATATTAACAATGGGTAAAATGACAATGTGTATAATGAAAGGGCTCACAAAATTATCACCCGGTTTCGTAGTGCTCCACTGAGCATTTTAGCGTCTTTCAGCGAATTGTTTTGGTTTTATGGCCCACATAATTGGTTCAGTCTCACCACTCTCAACAGCCTTGTTTCCACCTGCAGTAAGGCAAAGTTGGTGACTAGCTGGAGAAGATAGTGGAGCATTTCACAGTTCAAAGAGTCAGTGTGTTTACATGCTCAGCAGTAACCCGAAAATGGTCTTCGCTGGTTAAAGGGAATAATCGGATTATTAAGTTCACCCCATTTACATGAGCGGGGGAGAATTGGAAAATGACGGGAGTAACTAGACCTCCGGTACAGTAGGTGGCGCTCCGCCTTCTTCTTTTGGTTGACCTTTGTCAAAATCACAATAATTTGGAAAGCGGGGGAAGATGGCCGACTTTGTGACAGAATTACAACCAAAATGGGTCTTCTTTGTAGTGTGGTTAATTGCCATTGTGAAGTCCTCCGGCGGTTTAAAGGTAACGCTCGTGTTAAAAAAACGCTGCCGTGGAGTGGGGAAGGTGAGTTATAACCGACAGAGCATGCGCAGACGCGTAACCTGTTCCTAATCAAGGAAACACTGTTTACATGCACAAATAGTCAGGGTATCTAGGTCTGCTAATCGGGGTACGGTGTTTACATGATGTTTGAGATACCGGAGTATTGCCTTAACCCAAATATAATCTGTTTTTTAAACTGCATGTTAGCGCACGGAGTGATGTCAAGTGAGACAAAGACAAAGCTTAAGGGTGAGTGAATTCATTCTTGTGTTTGATGCTCTACCTGGTTGTTACAGCAACACAATGGTCAAATCAACTTTATTTGATAATTTGTCAATATTTTTAGAGCTTGTTGTGCTGCTCCCAAATGGCCACAAATTTGATGAATGCAGCTTTAAATTTCCTACTTGTACTTTTTAAACCTTTTACTGAAGCAGCACAATAACTTTGTTTTCTTAGGTATTGTTTGCCTCAACCACCACCTGAAGTTTACTGAGGAGAAAACAGTGTGTGTAGTTGCACGTCAGCTTCTCAACCAAAGCCATGTTAATTTATTTTCACTTCCCTAATGGGAAAATATTCCCCTAATTACGGTAAACAGAAAGTTGCTGTTTCATATGGAATCATTCATGTTTGATGCCTGACTCTGATAAGACACTTTTGAAGTTCCACTGTATATGTTGTAAATTGTTTCTTTGAGCTTGCTCAAGTACCAAAATCACCCCTACTTCACCCACGGGAATAGCAAGCAGAGTGGGTACCACTCCAGCACTTGGAATCTGGGCCAGAAGTTTCCAAACATCTTTTCCTGGTGCCTAAAATTAGCAGCATAATGAGGTAGTGGCTTCCTTTTCTCTGAACTAATACCCCATCCCTGTGGGACAGCATGATGTGGACTAACACTCGAGATCAACAGAAAAATCTCACTCTGACACTTAAGGCCCCAGGGCTGAACATTAGGAACCGAAAAGAAAGAATTTAACTCTTTACATTTGATATTTTTGTAAATGTACAATAGTGTAAGCAGTTTAACAAAATAAAAGGTACATGGTTTTTTGTAAGCTGCTGCATTAAAAGGTTGCAAACCCAGAGCAGTTAAAATTTCCTCAGCAGTCTCCTTCACCACTGTTTCCAGTGTACACCTTCACTAAAACAAGTTTTATGTGGACTCCAGGACGGCTGGGGAGAATGGAAAAGACATGCTTAAGTAGACTCCACTTCATTATTAAACCTATAGGTCACATTTAATTGCACTTGCATTAATCTGTTTTATTTCAACTAATGAGTACTGCCATAAATTTAACTGAAGGTGAGGAATTTTTATGACCTTCAGCAAACTTTTGATCAGGTGCTGAAGCAGTTTAGGGGAAAACGAGTTGGAGGATCTTTACTGTGTACAGTACAGTGTCCGATTACACAACGGTTTGATTTTCAGCTCTCATTAGGAATTCTCCATCACACGTAATTGATGCCTTTTGGGTTTAGTGGACTGCTTTCTTTGAGGTCTAGCTATAGGGACAGGTAATCTTACAAAAGAGACAAACTTTAAACTGTAGCAGGAAACTACTGGCAAGCTAATCAGGTTGTGATTGCTATGTTTTCATGCATTCCCCATTAAACAGGACAAACCTGGTTTTAAGGGGCTAAAAATAATTGTATAATGATAATAATGAATGAAGCTCAGTTGTGATTATGATTGATATGATTGTGTTTTGACCACCTTTAAGCCCAATATTTACTCTCTTTTGAGCTCTGTCTTTGGTCTCCACCAACAGCTTGGAAAAGATCAGGCTCAAGCTGTCAAATGTTATGTTCATGAGCTTACCACTAACTGTGTCTGTCAGCCGTTTTGTGCTTTGCAGGTAGTGTGAAGTGAGCCAGGGTTTTTTCATCTAACTCTAAGACTGCAGAGTTAGATGGTTCTCTTTGAGTTTGTCCCTATGAGCGACCTCTTTCACATCAAAGTAATCATTTGATCGATTGTTAATATCAAGATATTGATTTGGATTTCACTGATACTTAGTCAGTGAAGAAGGAATACATTTTTCAGCTCTGAACCTGTGAATGTAAGTCAGATATCAGCAGTTGCCTCGTTTGTTTTGAGAGAAGCCAGAAATGAAAAGAAGATTAAATGGTATGGATACATGGATGGATCATCCAGCAAGCAATATTACTATCTGATGCCCAGATATGCAGCATCTCTCTGTGAACCTTAGACTTCCTCTAGTCCATTGACTCCAGGACGCCTCTACAAGAACCGAGCATGTTCTCAAAACAAACAGCGCAACCTGTACAGGAGTCCAGACCCAGACCTAAAGAGCCAGACACTGGGATTGCCTCTGACAGCTGTTTCCTGTTATGTAACTGCACACAGCTGCTATTTCTAAGAGAGGGCATCTTAGTGTTGTAGACATTTCCAAGGGTCAAGAGGAAGAAAAATAATGCAGCTTTAATAGTGACCAACGACGGACCACCAAGGTTTCCTCCTCTAACATGCAACACCCTGAGCAACCAAATATGTCAAGTGTCTTCACTGGATTTCTCTCTTTTAATGCTCATAACAGCACCATGGCAGGGACCACAGTAGTCACTTTATTGTTTTGGTTGTGATAAGTATCAAGAGGCAAATTAGAGGAATCACACTCCATATAGAACCTAATACATTGTTTTTGCGAAGTGAAAAATAAAATCAAATCAACCTAAATCATTCGATTCATTTGTTGCTTTCAATACAAATATTTAAATTGTTGAATAAGAACACATGCGGTTGAAACATATTGTGTATATGTGTTGGAAAACATCATTTCAACATCCTACACCCAACAAAAATACAACATTATATTTGTGTATTGCAAGTACACAGATAGTTTGTATTTATTCATGGTGACTTGATTTAGTATTACTGTATGTTTAAAATGTTCATGATCACTCCTACCTCTTTTCCCCTTTTCTTTTACATAGCAGAATAGAAGCATTAGCAGCAGCAGTAAAAGCATAATAGTAAATATTGTTGCAGAACCTACATATTGTGTTGTATTGTATGCTAAGAAATACTATACATGAGAGACTGTATTCTTTAATTTTGTGAAATGCCTAAAAATAATACTGAGTATACTGTTATACTGTCCTTAAGGCTTCAGAGGCATTAGTTTCCTTGTCGACATTGCACTCAGGAGAATAGAAGATAAATGAGGGAGCAGTAATGGCTGGGAAAATGCCAGAATATTTGGCTGCCATTCTCTATAAATATTGGTTCAGTTTGTTTGAGGTCCCACCACAAAATAAACATTTTACATATTGAATAGATTATCATACTTACCCGACCTGGATACTGTATGATAGCATGTGAACATGTCTTTAACCTCCATGCATGGCAGACAGAGAGAGACCACCCTTAGAAAGAGAGGAATGGAAGTCACTTAATGTGGAAGTTTGTGTCCCTTTGAAATGCACCATTTGTGATGTTTATCAGAAGCAGCTCAGTGAGCATCACAGTCCAACCCTCACTAAGGACTTCACTGTGACCCTGTCATGTATGCAGTTAGTACATTTGAAACGATAGCAGCTATTACTCCTGAATCTAATGACTAATGGATACATTTTAGCAAATGAAAATCACTCCTGACATGAGGTGTGTAAAATGATAAATCCAAATTGGCCCAGGTCACTGACATTGTACAGCAATGGAAGATGAATCAGTATATTTTTACAAATCAAGCCTTGCATGCCTAGACAAAAGAACAATTGACTCAGACACGCTAACATGGAAATGCCACATTTTACTGAACCAATCAAAGCCAATGGAAAACGAGAGCATGTTGCAATAAAGTACAAGAGGACATGTAAATCTGTCCTTACAGATGTTTGTGGAAAGATTAGAATGGCAAGGTGATAGGTCATAACTTAGTAGCAGACCTTGTAACAGGAGGCAAATTGTAGCAGTTCTCACACTGCTCCCACGGGAGCTGGCAGTGTGTGTAAGCTAAGCTGTTACTTTACTCAATGAGTTTTTAAAGCATTAGTGTTTCTCAAACACCTATGCCCATGATTACACAAAAAGAGGCTTTACACATCTATATTGTAAACCTTGCAGTTTTGTCAGGTGTTGACCAGCTAGACAAGCCAGTCTAGCATGCTACAAAAAAAAAGCCTCGATCACACGCTGGAATGTCTCCACGGGTCAGGGGTATTTATTGATGACATCTGTTCTAGGTTAAAGGGCCACAGAAGGTACAAGTACATATGGAAGTCTCTTTTCACAGTAGAGGGGGCTTTTCCTCCATGACTGCGGATGTCCAGGGTGTGTGTCCCCTTTTACCACATACCTGCTCCTGCCTTACACTTCAACTCTATGCACATGTCAAATGACAGCCGTCCATTGAGATTTACCGGGGCAAGATTTATGTTTTTAGCAGCCAGCTCTCGCGTCTTAGTAGCCGTGCTCACTGCGGGCGGTGTTTTTCTTCCTGCACATTCTTATTAGTTTAGTTTATTACAGCAGCACGTCTGGTGAGGTCATTTATGGCCAACCATGGTGGTATGACAAACTCATTTATAACGGTGAGGCTTCAGCACATTGGATGAGATCACTTGTGCCTTCCTCCCTCTCCCTCTGCCACCCAGACACCAAGCTCCATAGGTAATGAAATCCTCTGTTTGTCTGTATATTTGCGCAGGAATGTAATGGACCAGGGGATCACTGTTGTTGGTTTGCAATCGCTGGCTGGGGGACCATTTCACACACTGCTGAGTTTCTTCTCCAATAGTTGCTTAACATAATTGAGATAATACGAGAGAGGCCGCAGGTTAGGGCCACATGCTGTTTATGTAGATCACAAAGTGACCGGTTATATAGAAGTGATGGAAAACACTTTCTTTTTAGCCTCTGTATGAATAGGTCGCTCACAGGTGTGGGAATTGTCACAGACAATATAGAAGATTTGGTTTGGTTGCATATTTTCAGTCACCTGCATGTAACTAAAGGCTAAATAAGATATAGAGGTTTAGATACAGTATAATTAACTTGAGGTGTTCTGGTGTTATACATTTGCATGGTCTTTACTTATTTGCTGTTTTTAAGCACAGAAGTGCATTAATCATTGTTGTATTAGTTGGGACTGAAGAGATGTTGAAGGATAATTAGCAGCTGAACGGCATGTGTTCGTCTCAGCACAGGTTCCCCGCTGTTATTGAACTTATGACCCTGATCCCGGAGGGCCATGTTCAGACAAAGATAGAGGGCAGCAGAGAGATTTAGACATGCTTATGGAACCTGTGTGGTCTCCAGATATGCAATGTGCAGTCCAACACACACATTCAGGCCTTGGCTGTAACTGATTCATACCGAGTATCCATCTGGTAGAATACCCAGCAGTGTTGTACCCAGCTTTCTGCAGTTCCCATCCAGAAGAGAAGGCACGCCGACAGAAGGAAGCACAAAGGAATAAAGCTGTCCAAAGGTCCAAATCCCAAATGATGAAGATGCCACATAATTTGCTTATTTTGAAAAGGAAGTGCTTGCTCCAATAGATGTGTATATTTAACATTTTCAGAATGAAAAATGACGGCAAAACAGGCAGTGTGTAAAGACTGGAACTTTTCCACGTAAAACACAAGGATCTCTGTTTCGCCAAAAAGTTTTTCACATTAATATTGGAAATATTAACACACAACTCAAAGCTTATGTCTATCCAGTTGTCATACATATGTGGTAGTCTAACTTTAATATAGCCATGTTCCATGAAGATGTGGCCTTTCATCTGTTTTTCTTTTTGCTTTCTGAATCACACTTCATATCCATTTGTAAGAAACGTTTGCTCTATTAAGAGGGAGAGATTAAATTGCACTGCATGGTTTGTATTTCGAAAGGCAATGGAATAACAATATTGTGAAAGCGGAGATGGGGAGTTTTTCTCATGAGAACTCTGCACATTTGCAACAACTTCTCATAGTATGGAATGGGACACAAGTGACAATAAGGAAATGTTACTCATCATTTCATAAAAGTGGATCATACCCAGACTCTTAACAGATATTTATTTTTTATGGAAAACAGTCTTGCAATTTCACCAACAGAGTCAGTGATGAGGCGTCTTTTACCAACTCTGAATGAAGGCAGCTGAGGTGGATTAGGCTAAATGTCCTTGGAAAAAAGGGCTCACCACAAGAGTAGAGGAAAAAAATTACAGCACAACACTGACTTCTTGGTGTGTTCCAACAGATGCAAGTTCCACGTTTGGCCATCTTGTCTTGCATGAAGCAATACCGAGCAACAACATTCTCATTATAGGGCTGGTAAGTCCCGCCCCTGCAATACGGCTTCCGGTAGACCCCATGGGACCTCTGCTCCAGATAAAATAATTACATTGGGGTCTATTGAAATGGAACATTTATTTTCTGGTCCCGGCCATTATCTGTCCTGGATTACACATATGATGTATGCTGAATTAAATGACAGTTTAAGATTGTTCAGCGAAAGGCTCTGAAAAAAGTCTAACGAGAATGACTACATTTCATGTCGCCTAGGTGACGTCATGTCATCATGCTTTCCCTCCACTTCTTAACTCTTGAGTCTTAGGGTCAGATTGCAATTGAGAGAAAGAACACCCGTTCTTGTTGGAATGTGGACATTCTGGCACAAAACACACTGGCATCTTGATCTCAATCTTGGCAGAAGACGTAGCAGCAGCACTCAGAGTTGAGAAGTGAAGGGAACGTGTGATGACGTGATGTCACATAGGCGACTTGAAATGTAGTCTTTCTGATTATGGTTTTCCCAGAACCTTTCACTGAACAATCTTACGATAAACTGTCAAACTCTTAACATGAAAAATTACACAAACATCCTGTGTAATCCAGGACAGATAATGACTTGGAACCAGAAAATAATTGCACGGTTGGGAAGTCTTCTTTTTTTTTCAACATTAAAACGTGTTAAATATGAACCTGAAAATGATAAAATGCGTAAAGTGAGCACGGATACCATTTCCATTTTCCTCCTTTACCACCCATGTGGATGTCTCCTAGATTGTGATACCGCCCTCCACTGCACACAGTCAATGTACCCTCATGTAGGACAAAGCCTGCACAATCAGTTGGACCACAGCCTATTCAGATTAGTTGAGATTGGAGAAAGCACATTTTGCCAGTTTTGCATTGGCCGAGTAAAGGAATAATGCGGATGGTGATGCATGGGTGGCATTTTTCTTTTTAATTGATATGCATAAATATAAGACTGCTTTGAATTACTTCACAATTGCTGATGGCCCTTAGAGATAATAAAGAAAAGTTGGTGTAGTAAGGATACCAGTGAGTGAGGAGGTTTTACGGTTCGTATCACGCAGATGAGGAAGGACTGTTTAAATATCTGAGATGAAAATCCAGCTTTCTCCCAGCTGTTCCAAAAAAAAAAAACAATAAAAAGCTGCGAGAGATCATGTTATACAAGTTCGTGGGGATGTGCAAAGGACTTTTTTTGAAAATCATCAGCAATCATCTTACCCACATCCATCCAAACCAGTGGAAAATAAATGATATGAGGACGTGCTGACATGTTGAAGTTTACTCTAATTCTCATTTTGGCTCACGCTCCACTGCTTTAGCCACAGAGGAGGATCTTTGCTCCCATCTGGCTCACTGTGCAGCACTGAAGTGGAGGCCAGCTCAGTTCGGTCATTACAGAGCTAAATCCAACTCACAGTAATTGCTGAATGGGTAATATTTGAGAAAAACCTTCTACTGGATTAAGGAGTCTGACTCAGTTGTGATGCACACGGATTTGAATTTAATGAGAGGGGTTATCAAATGTGACATTTAAAAAAAAAAAAAAATATGTAGACAATTTTTACATAAATTGCACATTTCAACTAGTCTATTTCCCATGGATTGCAACAGATGATAGATTCGGTTCAATTTAAAGTATAGCTTTTTGGGCTATTATCATACATTCCATTGTTATTGCACAAAACTAAAATCAGTAGTGGAATACATAATAATATAGGATTTCTCTCTGTCTACCTGAGAACTGGTCCAGGAGCCCCCCACCTGCATGCAGTGTTGATCCTCTAATCCCCTGGATCTGAAGGTAAACAGGCAGACTCTCGGATATAAAGAGGGACACTCACAATATTTAGTTAAGAGATTCAGGTTGGAGGAGGGTTACTCACCTGAGCACTGGGAATGGCTTTTGTGTGGTTGGACAGGTCAACAACATATCCATTTTCACTAAGGGATGGGAATGTGTTTGTTCAGGCCTATCTCCGGTCTCATGGAAGCCCATTTCATCCTGAATGGATAATCTATCGCTGATGGTATCTTCTAGCAATTTTTCACCTTGATTACCTGTTTGATTTAAAATGAATTCTAATTAATTCCGTTTCTGTGTTGGCTAATTCCAACATAGTGCCAGCAGACAAAACAGGATCATTAGATGAGATTTAGCCTCCCACAGCAACCTCATTAGCTGTAGTTTGAGGTGAAAAGACTATTTCTTAGCTGTTCAGGGCAGGTCAGCACCTGTCACACTCAGTAAATCTCATCTCTCAGCAGCGTCTCATCTTCTGCTTTATCTGCTCTTTACTCAGATAAACTGGTTGGAAATGGATATATGAGAAACTTAAGACTGCCATATTCTTAGGTGAAATGGGAGGAAAGAGATGCGCTGACAAAGTGGATGGGATGTAGTTAATTGGAATACTGAATAATGAACAATAATCTATCTCCTTGTTGCTGTTTTTACATTGTCTATATTTCTCACCTCCAATTTTTTTTTTCAGCCAAACAATATCGGTCCACCAATTTCAACTCAAATATTTAAATGACTGATGCATTATCAGGGAACTTTTTATTTTTGCATTCACTTTTAATACATTTAGCATTCTTTGTGAGCCATAGCGAAAGACTGAGCTTTGTCATATAATATTATGTACATTGCAACTAACTAACTAGCTTGTTAACCTAGCCCCCTAACTGACTGCTAGCAGAGGCTGTATCTGGGATTACGACTATAGCCATGACAGAGTTTGGCTGTTACCGTCGATTGTGTAAACAAACGCAGCCGTAGTCCGAGCAATAACCATATCTACAGCTAAAACTAGCACAGCCAGGCAGAGTAGCTGCAGGTGTGCTAACTAAGCTAAGTAGACTGTTGGGATATAACCTGTAATTGGCTGCCTATTTCTGATGGCATTCTCCTCCTTTCTGCTATCTCTGCTATCTATTTTACAAGAGCACCAATGCTGAATCTGGGGCTAGGACAATTGTGATTGGTTTAAAGAAATATAAACAAGCGAGAATGTTTTTCCCCTGTACCAGAATGATTAGTGGGGCAGCCAGACTTTTCTCCAGCGCTGACACAGCTTTGGAAATAGATCTAACAATGCAAGACTATGCTCACAGTGGCTGCATACTGTCCGAGCTTGGCTTTTTGAAAGGAGTATTGGGGAATACATGCATAATGTGAAGTGTCACATCATCTCGCCTTTCTGTAGTATCTGCAGAGCGTTATGCTAAATTGGCAGTGTATTACTAGACTTGACCAAGACACTAACTATTCCAATGGATCAGGGACAATGCAAAAAATAACGAAAGATAGAATAACTCCCACCATGACCCTTTAGGACCTCCATAAATTGCCATGAAATTTTAGACAGACAATCATGACTTTGGTGATCCTCTGACTTCTCCTCTAGTGCCACCACCAGGTTATCTTTTTATGTATTTACCAATTTGTCTTGACAACAATTGGATGGATTGCCATGAAACTTGGTACAGACACTCATGCATGATGAACATGAATAATCCTGTTTCATCTCGTGCTATTTCTGTCAAATAGAGAGAGTGGATTCGGTTTATGACCAAGTACCTGCAAAACCAATGACATTCCCATCAGCCTCAGCTGTACTTTGTCAGTGTAGTCTCCTCAACGGGTTTGCATGATATCTTACATACGACATCCCCTACACACAAAATGAATATGTGGAATACACACAAATTACAATGCATTCATTTCTAGTTATAAATATGTGTAACAGACACAAAATAAATATGCTGAATATTCACAAATGATTGTGCCTTACTTGTACGGACAGTGAATGAGAACAGCCTGGCTTGTGTTTTGTGCTTGTTAGCAAATGTTAGCACACATAAAAATGATGGCTGCAGTAAAAAAATGTTATGTCATGTTACAAAATTCCAAATGCAAACAAAAAAGAACCCCGGCAAAGTAATCTTTTTATTTGAATTGCTTCAACATCAGGTATTGGGCAGATATGTTCTGTTAAAATTATATCCGCTTAAGGTAGACTTGCTAGGCATGATTGATTGCTTCGATGACAGCATCATCCATGATTACAGTAATTAGTCATTTTGTCTCAATTCATTTTAGTCTTTTATAGGGTTGGGTTGGGTAAGAAATTAGCTAACACAATCCTGGGTGTTACAAAACACAGTATTAGTGTTGACAGCTTGTCAAAATGAGAGCTGACTGATTACAGTTCTCTTCTACCCTGGGGGATGAAGACAGTGCAGAGCATTTTGCTTGTGTTGTTCATGTCGAATTACTTTGTCAAGACATGATGAGCAATCCCACAAATATCAGTCAAGTATGACAGCAGACACCCACTCACTGATGCCTTGACTTTTCTCTTTATGTTTTTATTCTACAAGGAAATGTCTCTGCTACTGGTTATCAAAGACGACAAACCTACATTATGAAGCTTAACTGGGCCTCAACTGCTATTAGGCCTCATTTATACACAGTCTACTCTGGATCTTGCAGACGATAAGGCCTCTCCCTGGAGATTGGGGAAAATGGCTCAATTTGGGCTTTTCAGACGCACTCACAGGGAGCTGTGCTTGTGCCTTCAGTCGCCAGCCTTGATATCCCGTCTTTTATAAGGTAGTTAGCTGTGTTGTATCTCCACCTGAGATCAGAAAGCACCAACAAAGAGGCAGCGTTCACGTCGACAGATAGATCGTGGAGCTGGGAGGGGGCTGGGGTGTTCAGACTTGGAGTTGTTGAGTTGGGCAAGAATGCCTCGCTGGTGCCAATTTTTATTTTGGTGTAGGTCCAATGCGAGAGCAATCTCAGAGTGTGTGGCATTATGGAGGACATCCAAACGGTTAAGATGGAATTCCCTGATTGTTATTGAGACCTGAACCCCACCGTTCCTGAGATGATCTCTATCAGCCAGCACTCCTTGAAGCACACAGCTATTCATTAAAGATGGTTATCGGCGGGTCTGAGACGAGAGCGAGGTTTTCAGGGGCAGTCAACGAGGCAAGATCATTGGGTAACATCTAAGATTGGCTCAGCTCGACCTTTTTCTATGTGTTTGTTCACAATTAAGACAACTTCAAACTGTCTCACAGGTATCCTTTTAGCTCCTTATGTCACTGAGAATAAGGGGACTAATGAGCTTGCACTCACAAAGCACACAGGGATACGAAATCGCCCAACATCCCATAACAAATAAACATAAAATACCTTGCAGATGCAACAAAAGATCAAAGCAACGCTGCTAGGAATTAGGTTTGCTCAGCTCCCTTCGGACCCAGCATAGCGTGAAGCTGCTATTATCTCTGTGAATGTCATATCTGGAACCTATATTTTCCATGACTGAGCAGTGCCTATCTTGCAGCTGCAATTCTGCAAGATTTGTTCATACAGCAGCTCATGCGTCAGTGTGGTTTAGCTGGATCTCATGTTTGTTGGTTACTTGCATGGTTGAGTGATTGCATGTTTAAGTTAGAAAGTGGGGTAATTTATTTTTCAGGGGTATATTACTAAAAGTCTGCATGCATTACCAGTCTGTTAATGTTATGTCTTCTTTGACTTTTGAACCTTGTTTTTTGTGTGTAAAATCACTAATGTCTGAGCAGCTTGTGTACTCTTACTGACCTAATGAAGCAGCAAACACTTCCTGGTTCATTACAGCAGGCAGTAATGAACAGAGTGTGTGTTCAGAGTTGAATGGTAGCTTTACTCAGCAGCAGAGGGCTCCCTTTTCCTTCTGAGGTTCCAATTTGACACTGGTCACTACCAAAGGGAAGATGACACAAATCACAGTACCCTCACTTTTATTAATTTGTTGTTCAAGCTCTAGAATAAATATTAACCTTTTGGGGGTTTGTTGATAGTGGTTTTCACAACTTAATCATTACAATTAAGACAAACACTTTATACAGGACCAATATCCACGTATACTGCAAATTTCTTAAATTAGCAAAGGTATTCAATGAATAGAAATTGTTATTTTAATTATTTTTAACAACATACCCCTTCACATGCTCCCATACAAAATAAAGCAACAATTTCTGCTTTAGTGCTGTATCTGAGAACAATTTCTTAAACCAAGTTATCTGTTTTGATTAAGTGGGATGTATGCCAGATAGGAGTTCCCCTGCCATTAATCATACTGTTGCTCTGAGTGACAGACTGGATTATCAACTAAAACTTTCAGCCACTTGAGACTGCTACTGATGTTTAGCTTTCAAGAAGAAGAAAGAGTAGGAAACAATTCTTCTGGTGGAAAAGAGCAGACGCTGGTGTAACTTAAGCATTGTGGAAACCTTCAGCAGCCTCGTAGCATTATCTGGACAAACTAATATTTACTCTTGAGACAGAACAAACACACTCATCTACTCTGGCTTTATCCAGTGCTCTGGCATTGTTGATGGATTAACACTAATGATGAAATCCAACCTATCTTCTCAGTTTGATCTAAAGGCTCCACTTCTGAGAGTGCTGTGCATCAATCACTTACAAGTGAAATTGCTAGAAACAGTTTCACGCAAGGAAGCTGGCAACAAATGACAATTATTGGTTACTGACTAGTTGATGTAAAATATATGAAGAAGTTGTAGACTATATTATTATTATTATTATTATTATTAATAATAATATTATTATTATTATTAGTTTCATTATTAATTAGTTGCTTACAAATTGCTCATCAGCTGCTCTACTATCAATGTGCACATTATTAAGAAGCGAGCCTCCCACAACGATGGAAACCAAATCAAAAACAGTCTGTTTCTTTTTTTCAGCTGTGTTCAGAGGGATTGGAGATTTGCAACAGTCTCAACATGAAAAAAGCAAGTAACGAGTTGGTTTGAAGTCTGACCACAGTGCGGTGCATCTCCGTTTGAGTCAGGTCTGCTTTGAATAAAAGCTGATTTGCCCCCCCCCCCCCCCCCACACACACACACACACACACAAATTTAGTCTCCAAAATTACACAGAGCATTGTCGGAATGCACAAGACTTGAAGGTCCTCCTTTCTCACCAGAGTGTAATGAGAAACTGCTTGTAGAGGACCATGGTCATAAAGGCAAACACCTGCGATGATGAGACTGAGGGAATCAATCTTCCTTTATCCCCCCTATCAACACCAAACAGAGAAACTAGATTCTCCTGACCTACCCTTTAGCTGCCTGCGATGAAAGCAGAGACTGCTTTGCTGCTTGAGCCAAGGTGATGTATGGATGTGGGGAGAACCTAATAAATACTGAAGAAAAACACAAAAAGGCACATGTAAAATCCATGAATGATGCAGACACTCACTTGGATCATTTGCAAATTGTTAAGGTCTTGTTTTGCCTACTCCCAGTTTGGTCATTTATTCATGCAGCTTGACGAGTTAGCCAGGCACAATGAACAAAACATGGTTGATGTATTATGTTTGGTATAATTGATTCAGATTTTCAGCATTTTAGTGATTATGTATGCATATCTATGTCATATGTCCTATAGTTTAAACTCTCCCTCCCTTTGCATACATCTTGAAACACCCTTACTTTCTTGACAACATCAAACTGACTATATTGTAATGATGCACATTGGCCTTAATAATGTAGTTGAGCATGGAGAACGGGTGCTCAAGATAATGGTGATTTCAGTGGTGGAAGGAGTGCTCTCATCCTGGAAGTTAAAGCACCAGTAGAACAATTTAAAAATACTTCAATGCAAGTAAAAGTCATGCATTCAATCTCAAGTACATAGCAGAATGTACTTAAGTAGGTAAAGTATTGAGTAAAATTACTTGTTTTGCAGATAAATGGCCTGTCGGTTATATAGTATCAAAGTACCAACCAGTTCAGAATCGCAGTGAGACACACTCCCAACTCATCAAACACGGCAGCTTGGTCAGTGGTCCTCCTCAGTGTCTGATACCGACATGCAAGGCTTTCAACTGCTCGACCACGGCACAGTTGTAGGAAAGAGCGACATAGTCTGCACAGGGAGGAGGTCGGGGTGGATTGATGGGTAAAACAAACACAAAACTTTCATCCAGGAAACTTCTGCTTTGAAACCAAAAGTCAGCATTGACTTATTTTAACATATTTTACGTAAGTGACCTGCACAAGTTAAGTTACAAAAGTAATATACTTAACTAACGTCACATACGTAAGTTAGGTAAAAGAGGTCCTTATTTTAATTCAAACCACAACCTTTCCCTAAACTAAACCATGTTGTTTTGTTGCCTAAACCTTACCCTACCCTGCACGAGTTAAATACATTTTGGGGAAAATATCAGCGAATTCTACCTCTACGGGCCTCAACTAGTTATTTAAATGGAACCATCTAATAAGTTCAGATGGGGTAATCAGCCAAAAAGGAACCACTGCTTTAATATTTAACAATGCATTGAAATGTTATTTTACATACAATCTTAAGCTGTGAAGTAGTATCTTACGCTGTCAAATGCAGTGGAATTCCAAGAATATTAAAAAGTAATATTTTCTCTAAAATTTTGTGGAGTTGAAGTATGAATTTGCATAAAATGGAAATACTCAAGTGTAAGTAGGCTACCTCCAACTTGTACAGTAAATGTACACTAAATGTACTTTATTTATTGATGTTCTTAACTCATAAGGACTTGAAATTATATATTATCATTTTTAAAGTAAGTTCTTTGGAAGAAGACTTGTTCAACATGCTGCACATTGTAAAGTGTAACCGAACTGCACAGAAGCGCTTCACCTTGCTTTTCCCGACGTGTTTTCATTGGGTTGACCAGTCAGTCTGGCAGGAACAAACTTTTCTTTGGGGGAAATGTAAGCCATCCTCTAAGAATGTCCCTGTTTGCATTTGCAGGTGGACCCAAGATGGCATGATGGAGTAACCATACAATGTCTTGTTTTTAATGGACAAAGACTCAGCATTCTTTGGCACATATATCAGCCCCTGAGTAAAACCTCAACGAATTCATGTGTGTTTATTTGTTTTTTCTTCTGTGTGACGGACAGACAGACAGCCTTGAATTTCACTTATAGAGTAGCCGAGACCTTGTTAACTCAGTAATAGATAGCCCTGGTGCACACGGAGACATCCTTTTCATTCTTGTGCCACTGAGAGCAGGAAGAGAAGACAAGCACTTCCTCTATCACTCTGACACTCACCTTTTGTCTGCCTCTCTCTGTCCAAAAAAAGGCTTTTTGTGCCGTGGAGCTGGTTAATGGCTTTTCTTTGCCATTTCCCATGAAGAAACACATAAGCGGAAATATTTTTGCTTTATTGTGAGATGTTACAGTGAGATAAACAAGACACTGGCAAGTCACAATACATACAGTAGACTCTACATATACCATATACTTGTTAAATATTGACCTGGACACTCAATAATTGTTTGAATAAATCTTAAGTTAACACAGCATCAACATAAAGAAGCACTTTAGCGGCATCCCTTTTTTTTTTTCTTTACCAAAACATACACGCTTTCTTTACTAAAATACTTCTCAGCCAGAGAACAAAAAGTGATTGTGTTTCTCATTAGGGTTTCACACAATGACAGAGCATTTGAGTTGAAAGACATAGGGCTCACTAGACACTTGAATGCAGTTTAAGCATTTCTGCAGAGGCCCACCTTGCTATTGTGGCTTGGTGGTTGACTCAGTCTGCAGTGGAGGGTGATGACTGAGAGGATCTCCAGTACAGGGCAGCCACCCATGTGGCTTTGTATCTTGTCTGCAAAAGACTCCGATACATTTGTAAAAAAATATGTATTATTTGATTTGTTTTGTTTTTTTGTCCCAGCACTCTAGGTATTCTTTAGTGTAAAATGTATTTTGCTCAATGATGTATACTCTTCTCATTATCTGTATATTTGGTGTCACAAAGGGTGTCGCTTGTCTGTAAATTAGTTTTGACAGAACTGATTTCTGCCACACACACACACACACACACACACACACACACACACACACACACACACACACACACACACACACACACACACACACACACAAACACACACAAAACCGTGGACATAATCTGAACAAGACTAACACTATGTGTATACATAATTATATTATAATCTTACATTATGGCATTAACAGTACTAATTATACAAAGAACATTCAACAATGTGGTGTGGTTTTATTGTTTTATTATCCATTGAATTGGTTTTACAAGAGGCATAGAATATAGAAATTCGATTGTTTTTATAGTGATCTATACATGATATTTACACAGTATCTGTTTTTTCAATTTAAGATGTAAATTTCTATATACACGGTATTTATGTTTTCATACACAGCACCTGTCTATAAATGGCCTGTACTGCCACCTGTAAGAACAATTGTAACATAATATTACTTTGCAGTATTATAATATTATGCTGCTTGATATTTCTTCTCCACTACATTCATGTTGTATTTTTTTTTACATTTTTCTTCTTCTGGTACTACTGTTTTGCAGATTAAGATTTCAAATACAAAACAAATCAGCATTTGAAATATGATACATTTTTAAAGATGAAACTGTCTAATAAAATATTACATTTTCCTCCACTTTGAAGAACTACAACATACAAAGGGACAACTCTAGATAATAACTACTTTTACTTTTGATAATTTAAGTACTATCTCTTTGTTAGTGCTTTTTTTTACTTGATAGAAGATTTTGATGTAGGACCTTTACACAAAATGGAGAATGTTTTACAATATGGTATTTGTATCTCTACTTAACCTAAGTATAGAAGACTTGTTCCACCGCTGGCTTTTTGTCTTTGTATTTTAATATGCAAGGCAACATTATTTGCTTGTTATAATGTTGAAGCAACTTTTCCATCTGTCTGTACTCAAACACAAAGCCTGCATGGTCAGCCATAGTGCATTTTAATACATTCCTCATATCAAAATATCAACCTCAGTTTAAACAGCACAACCCTACACTACTGTACTGCGGTAATGATTCCAATAATAGCTAACACATCTAGTATTGTCCTGTGTTGCTTATACCAAGCACATCTCAACTTAAGTTTTTAATGTCCCTTTCCTCTTGAACGCATGTCATGTGGTCTTTTGGTTATTTCCATATTGGTGTTATGTCCTTTGGTCTGGCTGGTGGAGCTCTACTCCCTTCCCAGTGGAGTGGCTATATCAGACCCTTCATTCAGTTTGAACCCATGTTTTCGCCATGCCAAATTAACAGCCACCCTTTGGGTCAATGCTGCGTGCGAGTGTTGAGATGGGAGAGGCGTGTCTGACTGAAAAGCACCAATAACAGCAGCATACATGGTTCTCCACAACTGACTCCACTCCGTGTTCTTCAAAGGGCCCTCTCTCTCTCTGACTGTGAGGTGGTTTGTAGCTCAGTCAAGTGCACCACAGACCGGGCTTCCTGGGCCTCACTACTCACGGACAGACCAAACAGAAATATTGGCTGTTTAAACCTGATGATACTGTCAATATGGGAAAGGTCAGATGGCTATGTATATGTTTTATTTCATCCCGGATGTTTCTAAAGTGAATAGGTCATGAACGTTTGTGTTGATTTAGACAGGAGCCTGTCTTGGTTATCGGCCAACAAGTTCCTTTAAAATCTGACAACTGATAAGGGCTGGCAGCTCCGACTGACGCTGTTGTCGCAAACGCCTAGGGAGTGGCAGCAGAATAGCACGGTCAAAAGGTTGATTAATGACAGTCAGTCTTGTTTACCTTTCACCTTTTGTTGCATTATCTCTTCAACTCACTACACTGTGACAGCGTTCACTCCTAGTCCTGTTGTACACATGCAGTATTCAACAACAGGTTCAACAACCTGTATTATAGACCAATGTGTTCTACTTCCTGTTAACTCATCTGAATCCTGCGAGGATACCCATGCACCATACACAACTTGGGTTTTTGTTGCATCTAGCAAACTTTGTAATTTTCTAATTTTTTTGGCCTCAATAATTCATCTTGCTTTAAAGGTCCCATGTTATGCTCATTTTAAGATTCATACTTGTGTTGTTAATAGAACATGTTTATATGCTTTAATGTTTAAAAAAAAAGAAGAAAGAGAAAGCCTGATTGTTCTGCGTTTTTCACGCTCTGTGTCTCTGCACTATAATTGCAGCCAGAGAATAACTGAAACTGCACTGTCCGGGCACTTACATATAGTATAGTTATTATACTATACAAAATATGTAAGAAAAACAGAATGTTTATTAAGTGTTTTAATTAAGGAAAAACATACTTGCGTAAAACACATCTGTTTATTTTATATATTTTGCCCATGGTCAATAAATAACTATCTTTTCATCATTTCATTTTATTTTGGCAGAATAAAATGGTTATTTATATGTTAAAATATGCTTTCATGTGAAAGCCTTGTGGGCCTACACTAGTTTCTTACTTTTCCTACTTTTTTGACTGCTAGGAATCTCAGCCTCTGCATGCAAGTCCTTATTTAGCCTAAAGTCGGTGAATTACCTCTTTCTTGAACCTTTTAAAGATATAATTGGCACTTTATAAAAGCAGTGTTTGTTTCCCTTTATACACAGTTGCATACATTATATTCAAAAAAGAAAGGATATGACTTCCTGACCTCTGATGCAAAGGACGTAACTCTGACTCTCACCCTGATCCTCAACTGAAAGGTGTACAGATGCCATATTATCGCAATGACATCATGAATTGTCTGAACTTTCTTTGATCATTGACAGTTGAGTATAGATAGAAAAGGAGGATCTCTGAATGCCATAGAAGTTTGCATACACTCATACAAACACACTGTACTGACTGTATCCATTTTGTTGTCCAAAAACTATTCACATTGCATCAATGAGCCACACTTTTGAACATGAAACACACACACACACACACACACACACAGACAGACTGCAGTTTATTTCCAGTCAATCCCACATTCTGTAAATAACGTACATAAACTATAGCTGCAAATGTGTACGCCACAGCTGAAAATAGCTCTCAACAAATGCACTCTTTACTCCTGTTTGAGTATGGCTGCTAAAAACTACAATGCCCACCTGTTTAAGGAGATTACTTGTTTTTTTGTTATTTTACATTACTCAGAGGAAGAAAAAATATATTTTACGCCTCACATTTAAAAATGTACATCTTCCGTAGGAACAAATGTGCTTTGAGCCGAAAGCATAGGGTCGGGAAGTCACAAAGTATTGTAAAGACGGATTAACCCATTGCTGCTTTTGCTTGTCATGGTATTTGTTGACAATCACAAAAATACCAGCCGTGAAATTATACAAAATAATACATTTGTTTGTTTTAAACCAAGTATATGCCAGTGCATTAAACGGACTCATCTATTCATTCATTTCAGAGACCCAACTGAGTTTCTTGCAGGATTTTCCCCTCCAAACCAAAAGACAGTATAGTGGTTTACCACTCACATATTTAAGAGAAGAGTCATCATCTTATTATCACCTAATAAGAATTTGAGCCAAAAATTAACTTGAAGGCAACCCTTAAATCCAACTCCCCATAGCTTTTTTCTGCTGGTAGCCTTTGGCATGTGTGTGGCAACATTTAGCACAGTATATGTTTCAGCACACTTTAAATAAGTCACAGATGGGTAGTAGGGCAGAACATTAATTCTATAGTCTCCGCAAATTAGAGAGGATCCTCCTGCACTGAATACAGTCTCTCTGTCTGTGCCCAGATCTTCACAAAAATAGACTTCCATACAAAACTGCTGACAAATTTCCATAATGAAGGTTTTGACTTTCCAGCAAAGAACTGCACACTCCTCTCGATTTTGATATTTACATACCCATTACTGGCAAATTACAAGCATTCTTAGTGTTACAAAAATAGTGTTAAGTGTTTTAATTAAGGAAAAACATACTTGCGTAAAACACATCTGTTTATTTTATATATTTTGCCCATGGTCAATAAATAACTATCTTTTCATCATTTCATTTTATTTTGGCAGAATAAAATGGTTATTTATATGTTAAAATATGCTTTCATGTGAAAGCCTTGTGGGCCTACACTAGTTTCTTACTTTTCCTACTTTTTTGACTGCTAGGAATCTCAGCCTCTGCATGCAAGTCCTTATTTAGCCTAAAGTCGGTGAATTACCTCTTTCTTGAACCTTTTAAAGATATAATTGGCACTTTATAAAAGCAGTGTTTGTTTCCCTTTATACACAGTTGCATACATTATATTCAAAAAAGAAAGGATATGACTTCCTGACCTCTGATGCAAAGGACGTAACTCTGACTCTCACCCTGATCCTCAACTGAAAGGTGTACAGATGCCATATTATCGCAATGACATCATGAATTGTCTGAACTTTCTTTGATCATTGACAGTTGAGTATAGATAGAAAAGGAGGATCTCTGAATGCCATAGAAGTTTGCATACACTCATACAAACACACTGTACTGACTGTATCCATTTTGTTGTCCAAAAACTATTCACATTGCATCAATGAGCCACACTTTTGAACATGAAACACACACACACACACACACACACACAGACAGACTGCAGTTTATTTCCAGTCAATCCCACATTCTGTAAATAACGTACATAAACTATAGCTGCAAATGTGTACGCCACAGCTGAAAATAGCTCTCAACAAATGCACTCTTTACTCCTGTTTGAGTATGGCTGCTAAAAACTACAATGCCCACCTGTTTAAGGAGATTACTTGTTTTTTTGTTATTTTACATTACTCAGAGGAAGAAAAAATATATTTTACGCCTCACATTTAAAAATGTACATCTTCCGTAGGAACAAATGTGCTTTGAGCCGAAAGCATAGGGTCGGGAAGTCACAAAGTATTGTAAAGACGGATTAACCCATTGCTGCTTTTGCTTGTCATGGTATTTGTTGACAATCACAAAAATACCAGCCGTGAAATTATACAAAATAATACATTTGTTTGTTTTAAACCAAGTATATGCCAGTGCATTAAACGGACTCATCTATTCATTCATTTCAGAGACCCAACTGAGTTTCTTGCAGGATTTTCCCCTCCAAACCAAAAGACAGTATAGTGGTTTACCACTCACATATTTAAGAGAAGAGTCATCATCTTATTATCACCTAATAAGAATTTGAGCCAAAAATTAACTTGAAGGCAACCCTTAAATCCAACTCCCCATAGCTTTTTTCTGCTGGTAGCCTTTGGCATGTGTGTGGCAACATTTAGCACAGTATATGTTTCAGCACACTTTAAATAAGTCACAGATGGGTAGTAGGGCAGAACATTAATTCTATAGTCTCCGCAAATTAGAGAGGATCCTCCTGCACTGAATACAGTCTCTCTGTCTGTGCCCAGATCTTCACAAAAATAGACTTCCATACAAAACTGCTGACAAATTTCCATAATGAAGGTTTTGACTTTCCAGCAAAGAACTGCACACTCCTCTCGATTTTGATATTTACATACCCATTACTGGCAAATTACAAGCATTCTTAGTGTTACAAAAATATGCCTGCTTTCATGGCAATGATTTCAAAGAGTGCATTTTAATTGTTTGCAAACATAATTTCATGCTCTTTTAGTCATCTGTATATAATAATTAAAGCTAGCCTCTGCAATCCCCTGTGATCCTGTGGTCATTCCCTTTACTGCTGTATCGCTGTATCCTCCGAGGACCATAAACGGCGGCGGAATCTCCCGAGAGCAAAAGTGAAATGATACGTTTTCATTTAGAAAGCCAAATGTCATCATCATGTCTCTGTCCCTTTTGCTTTTCGAGCGCCTGGTTGATGTGGTGAGCTGGCACAGCAAGTAAGAACATGGGAGGGAGACATTTATCATCCTCTAGACTACTGAGCTGTAACTCTGGCTGCCTGGAAATCCTGTGGACAGTCAGCGGAAAAAAGTCAGTGGTGATTGCATTACAAGGATGATGTTTGGGATCCACTGCTTTGGTGTAAAAACATAAATGCATCACTTACAAATTGGTCAAATAACAGTATTGATCTTTTTTTTATCCTTTTCATGTCAAATCTCGGTGAGCCTGTATAATTTTCTCTAAACTTTTTTTTTCTTTTCTGTTCATCAAGTGTGCATCAAATTCTGTCATACAATGTAAACAGCAGTCTGGCAGTTTTGGACGTAGTTTTGATTCATGACTTCATTTCTCAAAAAATGTTATTCTGCTTGTCAAAGGCTGTGAACAGCACATGTTTCAGCATTGTACAGCATTGTTTGCATGCACTGTGTTTCCAAGGCAAGTCAATTAATTTGAAATTTCAGACATGAGAAATGCTGACACTGGCCTTTCTTTTCAAAATTTGACAGTTTGCCAACTTGCCACTCTCTTTTTAAAAGCTTTCTCGTGTATCTTTCTTTGCTTTTTCCAAGACCTGTCTGGCCTGCCATGTCACCATGTCCTGAGATGCTCTCTCTGTTGACTTGGAGTCAGGCAGAGAGGTGAGTGAGTGACTCCTGGCCAGCCTGGGGTAGTTTCCCCCTCAAAACAAAAAGGACAGATAATGTAAGATGCCTTAAATCATAACCAGTAAAGTGTCCAACACATAAACTGAACTTTTGGTCTCTAAAGAACACTCAATCCTCCCAGTACACATGGCAGACATTGATGAATTGTTACAGTTTAAGATATGAGCGCCTGTTCTTGCTTTTTAAGGAATCTCTTTTACCATTTCACTGCTGCTTGGATTATTAATACTGCTTAATATCATATCCATTAGGACCAAGGAGGCCAAGTCTCCTATCCATCTCTCCAAGTATCTGTTTGAGCATGTGGCATGTGAGAATCCTTTCAAGTTTAAGTTGCAGAAGTAACACTCTCAAGAACCTGGAGTTCAGAGCTGTACAGTGTTTAAGTCTGGGCTTTTCCACACTTACGCGTCAGTAGTTTCATTGAATCTTAAAGACAAGGATCAACTTAAAAGGGAGAAACTGAATTCTGAAAATATATGGTTGAAGATAAAGGGTACAGGTCTAATAATTTTGCATGAGGGTTATTTCGAGCTTTACCCATGTGAATTTAAAGTGAAATTAACTAATGACTCTCTGGGAATTATTTGAACAATTTTCAAAATACACAAAAAAACGAAACGTCATGGTAATTCCGGGATAAAAAAGTGGCCTCACCAGCATATGGTCATGTTGCACCCATCTCAAAGTATACACAATAAAACTAAAGAAACATTATGTTTTTGTGCTCTGTAACAACCATCTAAAACTAGCCCACCTGCTGCCCCTCCAACACAGAGGGTCTGCAGAAGTCTCAGTGGGGGGTATCACTTGCTGCCCTGATTGATGACCATAGGTCCCGCAGGAAATAACCCCGCCACCGTGAAGGAGTATTTTCTGAACCCCAAGTGGTATCCGGGAAAACAGAGCAACTCCAGTCAGCGAGCGTGTGCACTCATAGGCCATGTTAATGTTTGGATATACCGAGTCATTTGGGATTTTGCAACAAAAAGGGGAAAGGAATCAACGACTGCTAAATAGAGCACAGGGGGCACCCGAATTCAAGGGTGTATACTAAAACCCGTTATTAAAACTGATCAGTATGACACGACAGTGCTTTGTCTTTTGTCTGTAAGGTTATAACACTAAACTATCAATCAAAATGTTACTGCTGACCAATAGTGACGTTGATTTTTGCCGTACATTTAACACCATGCTTGCGTGTGGACATGGCAGATAAAATCCATTTAAATTTAAGTTACAATTTTAGGACAAGACAATTAAGAATATATTTTTAAAGCCCAACAACATAAAGCACTTTGTTATTTCTAGTTTGGAAATAACCCATATTTTGAAATAATACTGTCATGTCTTTTTTTTTATAAACAATATTTATTTGTTCTAAGGTGGTACAGCTTGACTGTCTGCCATAACCAAAAAAAAAAAAAAAAACGAATCCAAAGATATATCTGTAAATCCACAAAGTACGTTAAAATAGCCTGAAAAGTTCTGCTCATTTTGTTTGGGATGAAGTGTTGTTAGAACTGCAATCAAATATATCCAGACAGTAGCACATAGTGTAACTGGATTTAATATCCATCTGTATGATAAACACAGGCGTTTAATAACTTGGTTTTAGTGCTACCTCCAGTGTTAGATGGCTTAGGTGTTGCTAGTGCCACTCATGTTAACATCAGTCAGTCAACCGGCACCTTTTGTTTTTAATGTTAATAACCTTGAAGCAGATCAGATTTATCAGTTTTTACAATAAACAGATACAATCAATAATCTCATTGAATGAGCCATGTCTCAGCTCAGTGGAAAGCCAGTCAAAGTGGTCAGTGGGCCTCTTGAAACTATGAAAGTGTGTTTTTAGGATAACATATTGAATTCATAGAGACCTACTGAAACCAAAAAGGGAAGAACACTATGCTGAATAACACATCATTGTGTCTCTCAAAGGCATGAAAATGCCATCATTAAATATTTTGTACTTCCTCATTGCGTTCGCAGTGAAGCTGCTGTTAACCACAGAAATGGGCACATTCCCTCCGACCTCACCATATTGTGACGGTTTAATCACAAAAGTCAATTTAAGTTTTAAGAGTTGAAAGCTGTCTAGACAAACACATAAACTACAATAAAACATATTAAAATGTACAAAACGTGTATTTATTTGCTCCAAGGTATTTTTGGTTAATAAGAAAAGAAATAAAATATTAAAAGTGAACTGCAAATTCAGATTCAGGACAAATTAGACTGATGATTTTAATTAGAAGAAAATCAGTTAAAGTATTTATTCGTTGTTAGTAGTAAACTTAATTCCAAAACTGCTCAACACAAATCAACTATTGAGTCTAAAAATGTAATCATTTTATAAATAGACTTAAGTTTAATTTGCTGATTAGATCCATAACACAATATGGAGATTTTCTACTCAAGGGATGCAAAAAGTGAAAAAAACGGCAAACTAATAATGCCGTAATACCTTATATGAAAACATCGCTGCATCTCACAAAACTCTTAATGATGTATACTATTATCATTATCAAAAATACAATAATTACCGTGAAAACATTGTGAAATAGATTAAGTTAGGGTCAGTTGACCACCACAAAATACATTATCATCGAAATTAGCCAAACATATAGCCAACAGTTCAGTCTCTTATTTTTCGTTAGAGCAAACAGGCCACAGGAATGAACAGTGAGAGAGTGTGCAGAGCCTGTAGGCCTGTATGGGAAAATTGTTGTAATTTGTATACTGGAAAAACATTTCCCTGAGGCTGCATGTGGGTGGATCAGGCGTGTCAGCTGCTCTCCTGTACACATCGTTCATTAGCGTGCATGATCAGGTCTCTGATTTCCATCATGGCAGGTATCATTTACAAGTGAGATAGCATCAGCAGAGGCGCCGGTTACACCTGAGTCTAGAAATTGCTTTTCCCAGTAGTGGCGTGATGATCCAATTTATTTCAATTCCCTTAAAATGGAATGCCCAACAGTTTGATTATTCAATTATTATATGGTTAATTGTTAACATGTTATGCCATTTAAAGCCTCAAAAGCAAAATGTCACTGTGAAGACCAAACTTCAATTCAGAGAACATCATCTTTCTGTCACCTCTTTGGAAATGTCCCTTTTTTAAATAGTCGTAGAGTAACAGAGACTGTAGGACACAGGGAAACTCCAATGTCCTGTATTTTCTGTCTATAAACTGATAAACTATTCAACACCAAACTTCCATGACTTAGGCATTAACCAATGGGATGAACAAAACAATACACTTATATGGCATTTAAGAGAGCCTTTATTTTTATTTCTAATATTTACAGTGAAATTATAAAAATATATAATTAAAGCTTTGGCAAATATTTTACATTTAGACAATTTATTTCTTTGTTCACATCTTGAGTCACTGTAGAATCGAGATCATGGCCACTAATTAAGATAGGATAATATATGGTTGGATGTATGGTTGCCTGGTTGTTTTTTTATAATAAAACATCTGGACTGACAAAAAATGTATTTTTTTAAAAATCCTGCAGTCTCCATAAGAGAATACACAGTATAGTAACATGGAATATTTCAATGGAGAAAACATTTAAGGGGAAACACCGATACATCCATGCAAGCTTACATTCATATGGCCATGAAGGCCGATAAAGCTATACTCATAATGCATGTGAATAGGCCTGTTTTTGACTGTAAGCTGCAAACACTCGGGGGAAACAAGCCGTTAGTGTTCAGACTTACTGTAGGAGTTGTTGAAATGAGTTCAATTTAATGAGTCTGGTTATTAAGGTGGTATAAGTCCCAGTTATGATGATGAGGTAGGGAGACTGAGTCCATGCACACTGTTCAAGTCGTCATGTTGTTGCTGTTGCTGCTGTTGCTGTTGTTGCTTGCTCAGGGGAGTGGGTGGTTTTCTGTCTCCTGCACAACACAAATAAGAAATACAGTTAACCGTTACATGCAACTTCATGTTAAAGTATCATCTATTACAGATCTGCTCTAACAGAACATTGTGTGTGTGTGTGTGTGTGTGTGTGTGTGTGTGTGTGTGTGTGTGTGTGTGTGTGTGTGTGTGTGTGTGTGTGTGTGTGTGTGTGTGTGTGTGTGTGTGTGTGTGTGTGTGTGTTTGTGTGTGTGAAAAGTCCTCGGACCACCTGGCAGGCCGAGTCTGGAAGGTCAATATTTATAATTGAAATATAATTAGGCATCATTTGGGATTTGGTAAATGTTTACACTCGTTGCGGTCGTTGCTTATTGGGAAAGTCAGTGCGCGTGAGAAAGGCACAGAGAGGGAGAGAAATTGCACTGTCCTATGCCGAAGTTCATATGGTAAATTAAGTCAATAGTAATATTTTTTTTTAAATAATAATGGTCTGATATCCATATAAAATATATTTTAATATAAAACAACTGCTCTCCAGAGAGATTAAGGATTTGACGCAGTTTCCACATCACACTGCGCTATCAGGACCCACTCTATCTTCACGTTCCGTACCTTCTCGGGCCTGATGCTTGAAGGTCATCGGCGAGTGGATCTCCCCTGCGTGCATGCTCATCCCGCCGCCTGGGTGGGACAGGGCCTGGCTCTGCGCCTGCCAGTGGTGGTGACCCGGGGCCACGTAGCCGCCTGCCGGGCCGCTGTACACCCCGTACTGGTTGGTGGGAGAATACGCACACGCTGAGACATAACCGGACAGTGTCGGCGAGGGCTGCAGGCAAAACATATAAGACACAATAATCACAACAAACCCACAAACGCACAGCGCTCTTAACTGTATGTGACAATGACATGTGGCCTCCAGCAGTTAGCAAAGACTGAGTAGTTCAGAGGAAAGGGGAAGCAAATAGAGGAAAACATTACATTCACTACAATTTAATTCACCATAAATAAGACTAATTAGAGTAGGCCTCTGTGTACACAGATGGGTTCCGTCTGTCTGTCTCGCTCCTAAAAGAGAACATTTAATCATAAGATCTCAGAAGTAAAATATTTAATCAGTTAGAAGCCCCTGGTCTTATGAGACTATTAATGGTCTCTGATGTGGAAACTCTGCCACAGGTCTTTGGAGAGAGCACTACTTATCTAAAGGCCTGTAGCCATTTTGTCACTAAACATTTGGACTAGTTCCTATTTTTGAAAATAAAATGACACAATTATAGCAATACAGTATGTACACACTAGATGTAGAAAGGCACAGTCTGTACATATATGTATTTACCTGTGCGTATTTTATGTCGGCGTCAATGGCTGATTTGTCAATCCCGTTGACCGTGTGAGCCGCGGGGAAAGCTGCTCTGTTGACGCTACTCCACTCCTCCATTTTTGGTGGATATCCCTCCGTCCCAGCAATGGCTGATTTAGAAACAGTAACTTCATATCAAACATGTATAAAAGGTAGAACTGCTACACAAAAAGTGCAGTCCCATATAGCTTTATAATTAATGGTGTAAATTATAGACATGTTTTAAAATGCTTTACGCGTGAGCCAATCTGGGTTATAAAACACATTTCATTTTCAAAAACAGCAGGCCTGCCTAAAAATGGTTTTGAAGTCAATAGTTAATCAAACACTTATATAATTGGATATCAAAATAATTATAATTATGAATATACTGCGCAATAGTGTGTAATAAGCAATTAGGCCTGAGTTTTAATTTAATGTTCAAGACAAATAAAAAAACATACAAAAAACAATGAAGTTGAAATTAAACAGCATATCATTCCGTATAATTATAGGCATTCTCCCCTCATTTAATAATTTATATTAAAGCCTGTTAGGTGTATTGTACCCAATAAAGCCCTACATTTGATCATATGTCTGCGTAAAAGACAATTTCTTATAAGTAGACTTACAGCGTCGATGTATTTAATCAGATCGAGTTAGTCAATCTATTTAATCAGAAAAAAACAATATTGAAAAATAAATCATTCTAAATAATTGCACACATTTTGTTTAATTTTAACTGGACATTATGGTACAAAAAACACTGGGCCAGGCGACTTAAGTCTGGATGAAAACCTCGACTAAAGGACCAGAAAGGCAAAGAAAAAAATGCCTGTAATGACTACTTGAGGGATTAAGGGGGATATAGCAGGTGAGCAAGGTGTTTGCAGATGCATCATCCAATGAAAAGGCCTATTGAAAGTGGCCTTAAGGCTTTCTGGCTCAATGGTGAAACGGAGGCCTGTACATATTCTAATGGACACATTGTTCTGCCTGCTGTCAGAACAAGTTACAAGGAGCGATGTGGCAGTTCATCATGCTGAATAACACAATAATAACCAACTGCACGGGTTATTAAACACTGATGTCAGAAGAGTGAGAGCTAAAGGCCTTAGATTTCTCACAGAGCAGAAATGCACGTTTTCCTCACCTGAGGGATCCATGAAGGCTCTTATACCGAGGATGTTGCTGACGGTGTGTGCAGAAGGCCAGGCCCTTGATATGCTCATATGTCCAGCCGTCATCGGTACACCAGGAGGGCTGCCCATTTTAGTGCCAGTAGGCGACATGGTGTTGGGGTAGGAATAAGGGTAAATGTGGTTGTAGGAGATCCCGGCCTGCGCGGAGGCTTGCTTACTGCTCTCATACTGGTTGGGCTGGGAGAGATTTCCAATCTTGTTGCGTAAAATCCTGCTAATCGAGCTTACTGACGGGACATTGTATTTGTCACAAACTCCATCTGCCAAAAGCCTGTCCCGGATCTCCCAGGCAAAGATCCCGGGGTCGCCTTGTTTGTATTCCCTGATATTTTTCACCACGTTAGGCGTCGTGACCCGTGGTTTGCTTCCACCGATGGCACCGGGTAAGATGGAGCCCGTCTCGTTGTACCTCGCCAAAATCTTGCTCACGCAGCCGTGGGAGACTCTGAGTTGCCGGCTTATATCGCAGGGTCTGATCCCGAGTTGTGCCAGCTCCACTATTCTTAACCGTATGGCATTAGGCAGGGGTCGACCATTGACGAACACGCCGCCTAACTGGTTCACCTCTCCATAGTTTTGCTCTGCAAGAGAATACACACATACACAAGTCACATATTTACACTGCGTGAAGTGCACATGCATTTCTCTCTATGGTAAATAAAGTGTCCTTTTTATCATTGTTACGCACTGCCACAAAAACATTTTAAATTTCATAAAATCCGTATGTGTATTTACTTTTATGAGACAGTTGTCTAGTGTCCCCTGCATCAGCTTGACACAGCTCCTGCATAAATTGCGGTTACAAAGTTGTCTAACATGTCTCAGCCTACACAGATACACTAACCTCTGGTTACTAACCGCTGCTTTGCAACTTTACAAAAGAGTGTAAACTATTTTTGGCTGAGTTTCCACTCCGCCATCACACAACAAAAAGCAACATTAAAAATGGCGAGCTTGAGGAATTGACACTCGAGAGCTCTTCAAAGACACACTTTTCATGGGATAATTGGTGGTGTGTTTCCATTTAAGATTTAAAGCTTTAAAGTAACAATGCCTCCTGAAAAGAGCTTGAAGAAATCCACCATTGAATAAACCTGGCACACTTGAGCCAAAAGACTCTTCATTTTGCACATTATCTGAACTTGGAGGAAAAAAAGAACAATGCTTATTTATTGTCTTTACGCAGGCGTAGTGAGCCTGGATACGCTCCCATAAGCTCCCTGCCAGTGAAGCATGCAGATGGCAACGCGGGCTTACCCATTTGCCTATATGTTCCGAGATGCGGGGAAATATAGGTGCCCCTTCAAATGGCTGAATGCGTCCGAGCGAAGACAGAGAAGGAAGGGAAACGGGAGGAATGAGCCCCAGAAGAAAAGGGACCTCTTAAAATCTCCTCAGCGTGCAGCGCGCCCCCTTCTTTTTTTGGAAACAAGTGACTGCAAGGTACAATGGCACCAAAGTGATCTTCTTCCGATAAAAGCAAATTGAACTTATCCCGGGGAGTCCGGCGTTTGCTGGAATTAATTTGACGCGTCCTCCACGTCAATCTTCACTGTTATATGCCTTGCCTCTGCTTTGGTTTCATTGGTCGTCCTGCGCTAGGAACGCTGTCAGCCAATGCAAACCCCATCCGGTTGGAGCCGTGCAGCCTCCTTGAATATTTTGGGGAAGTGGTAGAAAGGGAAACGTTTCATCCAACAGGCAGCCTTCTGGTAAGGACTTAAACATCATAAGAGATACACACATACACTGGGATGACAGGGGAGGGTAACCCTTCCTGGGCTGCTTACCAATGTCTTATATTGGAAACGTATGTTTTTTTTTAGTGTGCATCACAGGGAGGAGTATATGTTCGATGTGAAACATATCAGCAGTACACCTGTAATCATCCAACTGGCATATCGTTAGTTTATATGCAACTGTTTGTATATTTTCCATTTGTGGCTATTTGGAACTAAATAATTGTATAGCCATAAATACTATGAAATGTACATTTTTAAAATTTGAACTGTTCTGCATATTGGTTCATACATCGACCCAACAGCTTTGGACAAACTGAACCAATCAAATCATTTGACCATCAGAGAAAAAGGCAAAGTTCCACACAAGCAGCCTGAGTCGTTTTATAAGGCAGTGTTGAAGCATCAAACATGGTAAGGGACTCATGTAATCGATAGCTCTGTAGATCGCAGCGCTCCCAGACTATGGGATATCGACTGGAGGCCAGAGACATTATCACAGCATGTTTTCGGAGTTTCCTGTGCAGGTTTAGAAGGTATCGTTTATAAGCTCGCAAAACGTTACTTGTAAAACTTAACAGTCGACCCAATGGTAACAAGGTGCAGTGTCCTTACACCCCCACCTCCACCTCCCTCCTCTCTGTCTTATGGCCACTTCACCATCCAGGACGCATGAAAAGCATCAGGTTGGGTCAGAGGAGCTGGGTGCTGGAGAAGATCGTCTTACAGTTGGTGATGGGCACTCTTTAAATGTGTTCAACGTGGACGTCTGGATATGAAGATAATTCATATCTCATATATGCATGCACGTTGCAGAGTGGTGAGAGCTCATCGGCTGCTGATAAGTACTAATTATTGTTTTAATAATACGTGGTCCTCAAGGTCTCATGTCTGTGTCACTGCTGTCTCTCACGCACTCCCTGTCCTTCCTGTCTTTTCTCCATGGCTTGGTTGGCAGGACTCCCCTCATCTGGACAATGTAGGAATTGCAAAGTTTTTATCAGCACAGTCTTACTACTTTGACGTGCGCTAGTTTGGGGTTAGGTAAACTTCTTTCTAAATGTTTCAACAGAAATCAACTGTGTATTTAATATAGATCAACACGGAGGAGCGTTAATTTACGCCTCATATACTTTGAGTTCAATTTTCTTTAACTAGTCCGCTTTATTAACTTAACTTAATTTGATAATTTGTCTTGTATTAGACCGCTACATCTTATTACGTGTTTTGTTTGGCATTGTTTTTACCGTGTTATTGCATGCATCACGAGGCTGCAAGCGTTTTCTAATAATGCAATTGCATTCAACGAACGATCTGTCGGTTTTTAGACCTAAATTGTCCTTGGAATACTGGAGTGCGGAGGGTCTACATGCACAAATGAATGCAGTTTATATCGTGCCAGTGCAATTAAATGTGCATTACTTCATTTATTTCTTTACTCGCGTTTACACGGCTGATGGGTTAAATGCGCATAGTCTCAGATGATGAAAGTTATTCTGACTGATAAATTGTTCAGATCTATAATTCTGAAGTTCAGATGGTTTGAAAAATATCAAAGGCCAAAATGCAGCAGATTCTCTCCAGTGTAAATTCAGGCTATGTAGGTTAAATAAACAGAAGAGATCCGTACAAAATATATCCACTGCGAGGTCGATGGTCTGGTTTTATTACTGGAATATAATATTCTGCTAAATGACTGTCTCAAAAACCTGTTTTAATTGGTCCGTAGACGTTGAAAGGTAAAAACATTTATTCCAAATTAAAGGACATTTGAAACAAGTATTAATAAATAATACACTATTGGCTATCTTGTGTATGGATTTGCAACCGTCTGTTTGTCGTGTGTGACAAAACAAAAACAATCTTAAACGGTTCCCCTCATTTCCCAGGATTCAAGCTGTATTCATACAAATACAGTATATGCCCACATAAATACAGCAGCATAAACACAGACACCATGCGCAGTTTCTTAATATTCCATCGGAAATGTAATGGTGCATGACGCCTAATTATTCTAGGCTATATCTACACCACAGACTGGCGAGCCGTTACCAGATTCCCCTTCCACCGAGCATCCAGAACCATTTCATTAGAGGTGTTCAAACTAAACACAATCTTAACACTGCCCTCCCACACGTGTGTCTTTACACGACATCTCTCCAGACCTGTGAAGTAAAATCATCGTGCACATCCCAGCAAAATAGGGAAGTGATGTGAGGACATTTCAATGTTTTGAAAACCCTATTCATTTCCCCATCAGATTAGTCTTTAAAATGGTGGTTATTTGTCCAATGATGACCGACCAATGTCACATTTCCACACCTTTATGCGCTAGTTGCTGCTTGAATATTACTTTAGATTTAAGCATGCCCTATTTTAAATATGAATGAGAGTTTTCCCAAATAGATGAGGACTGATTCACAGTCAGGGGTTAGTAGCCTACACTAAAGACTATGTCACAAATCATATTTTAATGTTTTCTCGCATATAAAATATTGCATTAATATTTACTAATGCTCAAGTAAGTCAGCCGCTGTCAGTCTGACGCCCAGAAAATAGGCCTAATAGGCTCCTTAGATCGCTTTGGCCTGTGTCTTGTTAAGGTCAGATCACCTTATATGTTCTCAAATAGCTATATATTATTTATTGTTATTTGTAATGGTTTAATGCTAATTTATATTGTTTGTTCAGTTCAGTGAGATTATTAATAGCCCACAAACAGACGTCGGTCTTCAAAGTGTGAGATTTCCTTCCAAATCGCTTTCAGAACAGACACGAGTTAACTCATCCGATCGACACCTGACGCCCGCAAAGTGCGACGACCCCCGTCGGCAAATATTGATGTTGGTTTTAAGTGTCTTCAAAGGATTCACTTCCTCGAGTGTGCTTTGTCTTTAAAGATTTAAGGCGAATTTAAAGTTGCATTAATCATTGTCGGTAGTGCGAGCGTGTGTGTGTGAGTCTGGAGGTGTGTGTTATTTTGGTGATCTTTCAGGTGCAATGACAGTTACTTCATAAAGTGCTTGGTGTGTGTGTGTGTGTGTGTGTGTGTGTGTGTGTGTGTGTGTGTGTGTGTGTGTGTGTGTGTGTGTGTGTGTGTGTGTGTGTGTGTGTGTGTGTGTGTGTGTGTGTGTGTGTGTGAGTGTGAGAGAGAGAGAGAGGGAGAGAGAGAGAGAGACAGAGACAGAGATAGAACCAGAGAGAGAGAGAGAGAATCAGTGTATTTTTTGTCATGGTTTTCAATTTTCTTATTTTCTTTCCACAACTGGATGAACCATGGTGTTTTATTGAAAAGTGTTTTTTTTGTGCCTACGTTTTTGATTTAGTGTTCTCAGTGCTCAGTATGGAAATTATTAAACAGGGTCCAGATTGTGTGCACCAGGACCAATATGAGGCTGTGAGTTTGAAACAAAGTGTGTCAGTAGCCAACGACATGTATTTGCTTCTGAGGCTGCTCTGTGTCTGGTGCTTGTTCTGGTGAAAACAAGTGGAGACATTTGCAGCAGCTGTTGTGGCCCCCGACTATGTGTAATGTTTTTGAAATGTTAAAATCCCTAACCTAAAGTTTCACACTTCGTCTTAAAGGTAATAATCCCTCTTTGCTCATTATTACGCAGGAGGGAGAATCAGTGTTGATCCTGTTGAATGCCAACCAAGCCCAACCTGTAAAGAAACACACCTATTCCTTGGTGAAGTAGCCCCCCCTTCTCCTCCTCTCCAAAAAAAGTCCCCTCCTATCTGATCCAGAGATGGTGATGTGTAGTTTCTTTGTGCTCCTGCTGGTGAGGTTCTGCTAAAAGGAGTCTTGGAAGGCAGCGAGCTCAGTTCTTTTATAGCCACAAGACCCACTCTGAGCTGCAGAACACGCCTAATGAGGGCGTGCAGCGGTGCCATGTGAGACATGCCAGCTTTTACCAGGCTGGGTAATTGCTTGTGACCTTCACTAAGCACGTCTCATGTGTCTTCATTTTCTGAGTGTACTTCTAATTGTTACATTGAGGTAGATGCCTGAGGATCATGCATGTACTTTGAGTATTTTGTGGGGAGACGTCGACATATCCCCTTCTTAATCTTTAGGGGGTTGGTCAGTCAATTTGTTTGTTTTTTGTATGTAAAGAAAATGATTTGCGCACCCCTTCTTTACTTTTACACAAACCTGCAGTTATCACATTTCAAAGACAATATAATATTAAGCCTACCAAATAGTTTACTTAACCAGCCATTTTCCCTGTTATTTACTGGAACCATTATTGAAAATACACCACCTAAAAAAGCCGCTGCGGGAGAAATGGTTGGTTTCAGTTTGTTTTAATATGATATCACCGGCTATCCTTGGAAAATCATGACAACTTTGTTTTGTGTTTGACACATCTGGTTTTCACTTAAAGTGGAAACATACTAGGAAATACAAAGGACTTTTTTTCTCTCTTTATTGTTGTGATTAAAAAGATCTCAAAAAATATGAACAGACATGAATATGAGCATTTACAAACCACTCTCAGATCTGAAATTAGGAATTCTGGCACACAGAATTAACACACAGTTTGTGCTTGTTTGCATTTTACACTTTGCATCATCAAATAATTGAGTGAAATGTGTTTTAAAACATGCTGAGACGAGGAAGAATTGGTATATTTGATTTCATATGCCTCCTGTACCTCTTCTTTGGCTGCAGAATCAAGTGAGTTTTTAAGCTATATTTGGAAATGATATGAGCATTATTTTAGTTTTGTGTCAGATCAGTTTTAGCATCATACCAAGTGCAGCATAAGTGAGTATCCAGAACGTAAGATCATACGAAGCCTTCCACTCCTGCATTCCGGCAGCTCTTTGTTCTGGATCATTGTAGTTTAATGCACAGTAGCAATCTGAACAAAGAGCCTGCACTTATCATGATGCACTTCATTAAGATACAAGTATGGCTTCTAAAAAGAAGCGGTAACCATAAATTCAGGAAGATTATGATCTTTTTCTGGACATGGAAAAGATAACTAACTCCCAAGTATTTGTGATAAGTACACACACATGTTAAGCATTTGTTATCAGAGTGAAGTCAACATTATAAAGACTCAAGGTGTGACCTCTTTATCAGACCTCGCTCTAATTCACTATCACAATCTAGATGAAGATCAAAAAAGTGATGCACACTGAATTGAAAAATGATGATAGGCTATATTACTTCCTATAAATCTCTAAAGGTTATTATGTCAGATTTATTGATTCCAAGCTAAATTATTTCAACGTGAACTGTATCGTTCTTTGTAAAGATTCCCCCCCCTGCCTCCTACCTTTTCTGGTCTGCATTTCCAAAGGGTATCCACACATTGACTAATTGAAAATTTAAGCATTATAAATTGTGCCAAGTTATCATATGCTTGTTTTTCTTTCTGTATGTTTTTAAATGCTGAACGTGTTGCCATGTTTTAAACCAGTTCCCTCTGGGGGACCATTCACTGTTTTTTTTGTTTTTCCATTAGCAAATGTTGTGGATAGCACCTGCTATATGTTTTGGTACTACCTCAGTTGAGGTTCCAAGCAAACTGAGCCGATACTGTAGATGGAGTTAAAACACTGCAGACCACTGGTCATAAAGAGTCACCATTAGCATGACACTAGACATCCTGCACGAACCTGCCATTTTTAAATAGCAAAGCTTCAAAAAATGGCATCCACAAATTCTTTTTTTCACTTGACCCAAATTTAAAAAAAATCGGCAGCCCACAAACTACACCTTACACTGTGCCACACACTATGTCATAAAAGTAAGTAGTAGTAGTAGAAGTACAGATGAAAGGATTTTGCGAGTCTGGTGTTGACGATGATGTCGCAACAATTTCATGCAGCGTTGCTATGGCGACCATCTGAGAATCCTACACCGAGGTGGTACTAGGGAAAAGTACCTGAAACCAAAAGTGTGTCAAGTTGAGTCTAGTCGAGCCGAACCATGCAGTGAAAATGAGGCATATCATGCAGCACTGGGGAAGACCATGGTCTTGGTCCTGCCCACAGACAAAAGATGGATGACATGACAGCTCCCCAAAAGGGAATCCAGAAAATCTCATCACTTCTCATGGCTGGTTTTCAGCATAGGTAAAAACCCCGCCCCCTCCATATTAGCTGAGGGGACCAAAGATGGTTTCTGTCATTTTGGTAGTTCTTAACACACTAATGTTGGTTCAGGGGTTATTTTTTCAAAAAAATCAGGCTAGTTATTTGATGCTATAAAAAGGGCGTGAAACATCATGATTCATTTGCGATTGAGTCCAGCAGGAGTATGGGCGGTACCTTCATTACTATTGCGCAGACTGTGGCTCCAAATGACGTCACCATCGCAAGATGGCAGTGCCCACGTCTGCAATCTTTTGGTTTCATTTTTATACAGTGGGAGAAAGTGGAGACCTGCCATCCATCTTTATATATAGTCTATGGGCAATGAATAGAAGACCATGGTCTTCCCCAGTGCTGCATGATAATCAGTGTAAAGAAGGATGAAGAGCTCCCTCTATGGCCACAAGCACAATAGTCCAGCATGTTGAAATAGTGAAACTTGGAGCCAGAAGGGGTAAAGGTAAATGTTCTGTTGCAGACTGATGTTATAATTTTAAACAGAACAAACTAAAGGAGCACCCATGGGTCAAGAAGGTTGTAAAAATGTTTTACTCGCGGTGGGGGGGTTAAAACATTGTTGTAGATGGACAACAACAGACAGAAACACCTGCAGAAGGGACTGAATCACATAAACCATGTGAAATATTGACAAGAATTTTAATTTGGTTTATGACAGAGCTGCATAACTACTCATTCGTTTTGTTACTTCATCATTAACACTCCCTATCCAGTCTGTTCAGCCAAAAAGCTGGTCATTATTACATGCACCTTTTTATACTCACATGGTTGTTGTTTGGAGCTTGGCTCGGCTGGATCTGTTGTCAATTAAGAAAAAGAACCTTAATTACTTTTGGAGCACTTCAGACTCCATCCACGGCTGCTGCTGATTCATGCCTGCTCCACTTGGAAATCAGCCCAGAGGGTCCAAAAAACCCGGGTCACATGTGCAAATTGACATCAATGTTTCATTTTCAATTCACGATTCTGCTGTAATGTTTATTATTAACTTTTGACTTTAACTTTAGTACTTTTCATTTCGCTCATTGTGTTGTCTCTCTCTTACTTAGCCTTAAATTAGTTTCTGTACTAAGATTAAAGCCCTGAGACACCTGTAATAACAATAAGCAGTGATGCCTCAAATGACCCTCTTTGAGCTGTAAATCCAGTCGTGTGTCATGAATTGCAGTTGTGGTGTAATTCTCTACTTCCAAACTTAAGAATGCCAGATCCATAATGGAAAAGTCTGCAGAGAGACATTCAAGGCCTTCTATTGGAGGCAGTGTGATATCGTTTTCCGACAAACCAGAAATCAAGGCCTTGGACGGGCCTTTTTTATGTCAGGGATAGGGGTGCTGTATGTTTTCTGACAGTTGCTTCTTTTAAGATTAATGGGCTTATGAAAACCGTGTGTCTTCTTCCAAAAGCCAAGCTCGATATCAGTCAATGTTACCAGCATGATCGTGCCGTCCTGACAAAGAAATCCCAAAGACAGATTGAATATTGATGCCACAACACAGGAGAATCAAAATATGTGTCTTGTGTGTGTATATGTGCATGCAGAAGATGAAGGGGGCTGGTAGCCATACTGGATTTGATTTCTAACTTCTGGGACAAAACACATACCAACTAATGAATGCGATGCTGCTCTCTTCTTTTTTTTAAAGAATGTAAGTTCATGGATTTAGTAATAAGGCAAAAAACCACACAATCTAGAAGCCACTTTCTTGAATATATCTGGAATATGTAGAGGAGCAGGGATATATCCTTGTGCTCTATCAGTGCACTGACCTCACTGAACCACAGCCAGATGCTCATAAATACATTCCCTTATTTCTACCCTAGTGTGGATGCCAGTTGGGCCGGGAAGTGGGTTTGTTTTGGGTGTTCTCAGTATATTCCAGCCAGAGCCGCGCTTTCACTTTTCTCACAAGAGAGCTGTGCTAACTTCCTGAAATGCATATGTATTCCTGCTTGTGGTCGTCTGTCATGGTGGTGATCATGTTGAAAGCTGCATAACTCGAGTCCAGTGTCTGTATAATGGAGACTTGTTTGTCCCGACACCCGTGGATTAATCAACTGGACGTCTATCCTCCGTGAATTGTAGTGCAGCACTGTGCGAGTGCACATTCAAGAGTGTAAACGTGAAAACTGACTCCAGACTCTGGTTAAGTGAGTAGTTAAGCCTGCGTCGACCAATGTCAGAAACTCAACCCACATGATTATTTTTTGGTCACATCTGGACACATTGCCTTTCAGCTTTTAAAATATGCATGTGTTTTCCAGTTTGCAGACATTTCAGGAACCCTCCATGTCTCTCATCAGCTTTCCATATTTAGAAAGAATAAGCATAGAAGCTAATTATGTAGCATTGACAAATTAACCCTGTTGAGTACAATTCAGGCTTACAGTGCGAGCTGGAGATCACTTCAACCTACAGCAAAGGAATGGGGGACCTTAGCTCACTCATACTGGTGGTGAAATGTCTGACATGTTTGCGCTGAGTAGGGACAGACAGGCCTGCAACCAAGCCTGGACTTGCTGGCCAAGAAAAAGCCCCTCATAGCTCCCCCATTTTCCTTAGCATGCCCCTTCCTGAATGAATGCACTGCCTAACCTCACATACTCAGTCACTGGGTTTACAGTAATGGGCAAGTGTGTGAAAATATGTAACTACTGTGTGTAAATTGACTTTTACTGTCTGTTGTTTGTTTGCTGTCTTTAGTATATGGAAGTTGGTATGTGTGAACAGAATAGAAACCAGCTGGGAGAAAATGCATTGTGTTTACAATTGAGAGATGAAAGCAGTGGGAGTGAACGAGCAGGCGAGGTGAACTAGGGTCAAATTAAAAGCACATGACAATACCGTACACAGTATGATAATACAGAGAGACTGGATTAAAGGTAGAATAAAACAGTGTATGAACTCTTTTTTGATATATGATGTTTTGCCCTTTTTGACCATTTTGTTTTTAATCTGGTTTTCTTGAATGCAGCTCAGGAAATGTTTGCTCCAGTGGTGGATGAAATATTCAGATTGTATGAAAAGTTCCACAGCAGTAAAAGTGCAGAGCAGCTATATGTAGTGTCAAAGTAAAAGTCCATCCATCCATCCATCCATCTTTAACCGCTTGTCCCTATCGGGGTCACAGGGTGGCTGGAGCCGATCCCAGCGGACATCGGTTGTGAGGCGGGGTACACCCTGGACAGGACGCCAGTCTATCGCAGAGCACATAGAGACAAACAGAGACAGACAACCATTCACACCTACGGGCAATTTAGAGTCATCAGTTAACCTTAACACGTTCATTCATGTCTTTGAACTGTGGGAGGAAGCCGGAGAACCCGGAGAAAACCCATACAGACACGGGGAGAACATGCAAACTCCACACAGAAGGGCCCCAGCCGGGATTCGAAGTAAGTAAAAGTCTAGATAGGTATATCATTGTATATGGCATTATTAGAATGTTAATACTGATGCATTAATGTGTAAGTAGAATAGTTCCAGTCGTTGCTGGTTGTGGTGGAGCTGGTTTGAACTAATTATTGAACTTTTTATACAGTTAGGTAGTTTAGACCAGTGGTTTCTAACGTAGTCGGGGTCAGAAGATACATCTGAGGGGCCATGAGATGTTGAAGACGGAAGAAGAGTTCTGATACACACATTTCTTTTAATTGGCCTCATGACATTTGGATAACTTTGCCCCTGAACCATTAAATCACCATTTCATGGAATTACAACCAACTCATATGGACATCAGAAATGTGAGCCAAGCCAAAAAGGTTGTACATCACAGGTTTAATCTATAACGATGTGTTGCATTTTATAATCTTATCATGTATTTTAGTCTGGAAAGTAACTATAGCTGTTTAATAAATGTAATTAAGGAACGAGTAAAGTATGACACTTCAGTGGTAGTAACTTTCACTAGCCATTTAACAATAAGGTCTATTCTCCAAACATGAGTATATTCAAAAGTACCAATTTATCTATGTGTTTCTTTATTTCCTTGAGTGTTGTGTTTTGGTTGTCTAGGATGTGGCTGCACTCTTAATTATTTGTGGTTTAAGTTACAAGCAAGATCACAGCTCTTGTCAGATATTGTTGAAATGAGTTGTTGTAATAATGATGGTGTATGCGGTGGAGCCCACATGTGATGATGTTATTCCTTGGAACAGCTTTGGAAAATGAAAAACCATGATTCCTCAATGTCAGTGTTGATGTAACCATATCAGAATTGTGTACACCCATATTACAACTAATTATAGGTTTGGTCAAAGGTCTCAGCGAGCTTCGTAGAAGAAGAGTGTTATAAGATGTCAAGGAGAGCTTACCTTCATCTGTTGTAATTAGAGGACATTCAGAGCCTCTGCTGAAATTTGCAACATGAGGAAATTATTCTGCCACCACCTTGCGACGACTATCCTTTCATTAACTCATTACCGAAGGCAATTTGTCCAAGATGATGAATTAAGTGTCATTTTATGCTGTTTAGTGTTATGTTAACAGGCTTGGGTTATCATAGCAGATTTGTCAATGGAAAGTCTGAAGGGGTGGAAACTTGTTGTCAACAACTGTGTTGATAAATCAAAGCATCCCTGGTCTAATTCATGGTACAATTATCTCAAAGGAGAAGCTTTTGTGGCGGTTTTAAAGTGAGCCCATATGCTGCAGACCACAACCTGTTGTCACATCTCCAAAACATCTACAGAGATGGAACTCCGTGCTCAAGTGTTTCCCCCTACACAAAAACATGTCCCAGACCTCCTGTCCGAGACAAAGAAACAATTACAACATCAAATAGAAAGAGTGTGGCGCACTTCCCAGGATCAGAGGGGTTGAGTCTTTCCTTGGCAGTGAGCAGTGATACTGGCTGAGAGCCTCCTTCACTCAAAGACATGGCAAGGCTTTCCTCATGACAGTGCGCAGGATACTTACCCAAGGATAGGAGGATGGAGCCAGTTGTGGACTGAAAAGCTAGGCATTCCTGTTCTTTGTCACTGTAATGATAATGATTGCTGTAATGATGATGATACATACATTCTGTTTTCCCTGCTTTTTGGAAATTAAATAAAATCTGCGGAGAGTATTGTATTTTTTTGTTTTTCTTGCCAGATTAGTGATATCACATCTTAGCTAAATCGTTGCATTTCTGATGGAAATATGGGTTATAGTGAACAATCAGCCTAAAGAAGGAAAATACAAGATTATTTGGTAACACTTTCTTTGAAGACTGCATCTATTTTGCATTACGAGGGCATTCCTGCTGAACTATAATGCAGTCACTCGTAAACACTATATCAACAGTCATAAACTAGAGACTATGTTGAGATGAGATCACAGTCATGACACCAATTTTCGAGCTGGGGACATAAAGTGGTGGGACAATGGCTGCCTCCCTATACCCCCTACTTCCGGCGCCCTTGCTCGGACCACATCCATATTTAAACTCTACCTTCATTTTGATTTCAATTCCAAACCTGTAATGTTTTTGACTGCATCTTGCACTCCCAGTATGCTATAATCTACTGTATGTCAGTTAATCTAATTAATTGTGAGATGTTCCCCCAGGTGTTTTCTTTTAGCATTTCACAGTTTTTCCAGTCTTTTAGTGGAACTGTCCCAACTTTATTGAAACAGGTTGCTGGCATCACATTCAAAATGGATGTATTAATTGTTGTTGTATGATACTGCATGGATATGATAGCACACTATGAGTCCTCACCACAGCTGATGGTTGAGATGTGTAAAGGTGAGTATAGGTGAGGCCTAATGTATTATCAGCCAACCTGTAGTTCATAACTACTAGAGAACGTATACATATAAGTCACAGCTATAATATGTTATGATACTGTGCATCAGAAGGCATCATGTGTTTTTAGTGTAGTCATAAAGCATTATGAATGCATAATAATTCACTATGAATTCCCTCATAATGCACTATAGATGTGCAAAAGCATAAGCCTGACAACATTTTTCTTATTTTGAACTAATCTTATGTAAAACACAAAGCCAGCAATGTGTTAGTCCATATCTGACTTCTTTATTTATTTGAATATTTATTTGTTTAATCACCAACCCAGACCTTTACAAACACTGACACACACACACACACACACACACACACACACACACACACACACACACACACACACACACACACACACACACACATAGAAATACTGAATTAAGATGATCCAGTTATTAATTAGCAAGTAGTAGTAACTATCGTTTTAGTCAATGTGTGATTTTTTTTTCAATAAGTTAGAGATTGTTGCCAGGCATCTCGTCATGGATGAAAATTTGATTGATATTCAAAAATGCGATCACCATCTGACCCTTTTTTTTGAAGCACGTAATCCACGTTCAGCTCCTGTATCATAACTGTACACCACTGTATGAAGTGTTAATGCTGGGGGGAGTTAAGTCGGTGTCAGTGGTATTTCTTCAGCAGAGCGGTGACCTGTCAACAAAGAGGGAAAACCTCTGAAAGTGATACTCACTCTTCAGAGACTGTTTGACTAAACCAAGCGAGACGTTATTAGCATTCTGGAGCTAAAATGTTTGAGTTGAAGCTAAAAGTGGATTTGTCACTGTCTCCTTGTCTTTAGATGATTCATTCTGAGCCATTCTCTGCCCTCTTTCTCTTTTTCCAAACTTGAGCCAAGACAAGTGCAAGCAAGTCCCTGTCCCAGAGGATAGGTTTGATGGGCTACTTTTAATAGTTTTCTTTTCACTACACACACATCAGGGAAAGAAAGACACCAGTTTTTACAGCTGAATTGAGGATCAATGACAGCATAAATGGCTTTTGGAAATTTAAGTGACATGTTTTTTTCACAATGTTGTTTTGCAATTTTATTTACAATCATTTTAGTTAGCACACAATGGAATAGGCCTGAATTTAATGAGCTGGGGCACATTTAACACAGTGACCTATGACTTTTACTGGGTGGTTGTACGCCGTGAAGGCCCTGTGCCCTTAATTCTTTGCAACTTGAAAAACTTATAGGCATTCCCGCCACTTTTTTCTTCTCTTCATAGCACTCTGGGTCATATCAAGTTCTCAGGGAGAATGCAGATAGCTGCGATAGCGTTGACAAGATGGTGCAAAGTGATGACACATTTGCAGAATCAGCCTGACTTACGAGGCCTCTGTCACGGGTGACTGAGAACGGTCGCGTCATCATCGTTAAGCATTGTCGAGACTTAGTTTCATGTTTTCCTCTTGTGAAAACGACAAAATGCAGACTGAAGTATTGGAGGCAGAGCTGTACTGAACAAATGCCACTGACAGAATTAAACCTCAACAGATGAATCCAAAGAACCAACGTTTTCCTGGGAACATCAATGATATTGGACAGAAATTGAGTGTATTTCTTTCCCAAGTTGGGCCTTTAAGGTCAAACTACGTAGCTTTGTAGTGGAGCTACGTATCTAGCAGACCTTTCAAGATTGAGAATCTCAAGGTTAGGGAAAATAAAAATCACTGCTCCCCATATTTGTTATTTCAAGGTTCCTTCTTTGCCTCTTTAACATCCCGCTGGGATACCTTGCATGCCATAAAACCCTCTTTAGCTCAATCCATTCGTAATAAACGTAACTACTCAACAGCTGCTGCCTGTCAGAAATGCCTATGGCAAGACATGAACTATTACCAATAGTTACTTGATCATCCATCATGTTTAAACATACCGTCCTGTAGAGTTTACAGAAAGCAGGATAATTAGACATTTTTCAGTAACATCAGTGCTCCCATATTATCATGATAATTTAAGTTTGCCATTTCAACTGTGGAAGTTTTACAGATTTGATATGTTTCTTTAGAAAACATTTGCAACAGATTAGCCTATTAGCTTGTTCGTCCCATGCAGTGAACCATGAGCAATTTGTTGTCATTTTCCAGAACGTCCCAGCACCTTCACTCAGAGCACCCAGGTAGTGAAGTATTAAACACAGAGGGGGGTGGGGGGAGCATGACCCGAGCTTTATCGCCTGATTGACAGAACTGAGACCTCGGAGTGAACTGCCTCTCTTTTGGGGGAGTTTACATATAAACACCTTCAACATGCAGGTGGAAATACGGGCCAGTGGGGGTAAACAAATAGTCCTGGTCTGGAGTACTGGGCATATTGCAAACAATGGAATTTTTCAGATAAACTTGGACTTGAAAGCTCTTTAGTGAAAAAAAACAACCTTTCGGTCTTTATTGGTGACAGACCTGATGGAAAAGTGATTACCTTTAGATGATCAGATCAGAAATGGACATCTAAAGTATTTACTTTTCAACACAACAACACACTCTAATAAAATTGACTTCTTTTACTTTCTTCAGAAATTGATTGACACTTGCTCCATGTCAGTGACGAAGGGCTACAGAAGAAGCTCACCCAGGTCAAACAGGTCATGTCTGTTTGTTTGCTGTCAATTCCAGCATTTGCATACAAGCCTACCTCACATTCCTACATTTCTGCGCTACCTGGTACAAACACGCCATCGTCTGGGCTTAGATGGAAGTTGCTCCTTTCTCCAAATGCTGACACCCACATGGTGAGAGTTTGTCTCTCATGCAGCAGATAATTAGAATATGTTTAGTCTGAAAGGTTGAATGGACATTCATCTTTTGATTTGGTGATCCAAAAGCAGTTATTCTAGTAGCAGTTGTTTTTCTGGCATTGGGAAATGAGGGGGATTTGTCATAAGGTGATATTATTGGTAAAAGCTTGAGTTAGCTGCACATAACAATCATGTTGTTCCTTACTGTTCAAATTCAGAGCAGAGAAGTTGAATGCTGCCCAGTTGCTTCATCTCATATTACACAGCATTATTTCAGTGTATCATCCAGTAGATGGCAGCATAGGCTCATAGAACATTGTGTGCATTTGTTCTGTAAGATAAGAGTCTTCTTCTTCAATGCATTCCCCTCTTTTTATCATTTAACTAATGTCTAAGTATATTCACACCTTTTTAAAAATACTTGTTTTTGTAATTTTCTCAAATATTGGATTTAAAATGTGGTATGTAACCCCCAGACCATGAATAAAACAAAAAAGTGGGGCGCTCATTCACTCAGTCTGTTAGGTTGCCAGAGGGTGGCAGTCTTTACCCATCTTTACAGGGTGGGTTTAACATCTTTTATCACCATCTCTTTATGGGATGAGAAAGGAGAAAACAATGACTCAAAACAGCAGACATCTTCTCCCGAGAGCAAAGCTGTAATATTCTCCCTTTTTTAATAGAAATTATTTTGGTATTGTGTTAATTACCAGTTTTTTTCACAATCAGATTGTATTTTTGATAAACCGTATGTTTATGCTATTTTCTGGAAATGCAATGCAATGTTTGTGTTGTCAATAAACAACATTTTGGTGATATATATATATATATATATATATATATATATATAATTAACTACAAGGCCTGTTAACATTACAAACCTTTTCGTTCTACAACATTTTGGTTGAACTTCTTGCTACAATTTGCTATGTGGCAGTCAGAGATGGTTCATGCTGCCAAGGTCCTCTTCTGATTAGAATATGATTCAAGAGATGAAAAATCTGACCCCACATTGTCATTGTTAATCACTTCACCTCCTTTCATGAAAATGTCTCAGATGCTGGACAAAAAGCTACTGAGACCACACATTTAGCTGAGTTCAGGGAATGTAATATCTCCATTACGAATGTCTATGCGGAACTGCACTGAGAAGTTGAAAAGACACCTCTGATTGATGTGACACTGTATGAAAAAAATATATTGACAGCTAAGCCAACATTCCTCATCGGGTTCAGCAGTGTCAGCTTCCTTTTCTCTCCATCCTTCATCCGCTCAACCCCGTCCCCTCCACGATGAAAGTCGAACAAATCTGCTGACATTGATCCTGTCTCCTAGGCTAGCCTAATTTCATTTCAGCCTGAGAGAGACGGCTATCTCCAAAGATCTTGACAGACAATTGTATTTACTATTTTCTTTTCACAAGCCAATAAAGGGGGAGCAGTTATTGCATCAGATTATATGAAAAACCGTTTAATGATTCCAATTTATAACTCTAGACTGAATAATGATACAGTTAAGAGCTGACAGGCCATGATAAATGAAGGCTCATATAAAACATATTTAGTGTGAAGAATGGCTGGAGATGAATTGCACAGTGATACAAACTCATGATAAAGAACAGTAAGAGCCACTAGAAGACTTAATAATGTGCTATTCATTTTGAAGTGATTTTGCTGGTTAATAAAAGAGCACAAATTAAAAATATATTTATTGTAGAAAGACGTCTGGGAATATTGCCCCCATGTCTCCAGACACCCACCCTTACCCAATCTAATCGCTCCCCATCTCTGTAGATTGAACCTATCAAATCCTCAGTTTTCCCTCTCCATCACTGCTGACTCTCTGTGTATTTCGCTGTCTGTAACTTGCTTGATTTAGTGCACGTATATGATTTCTTCTACAACATATATTACCAGCTTGTTCTCTGAAGGGACTGGCGGCATCGTTCATGCTGCTGTTTGGACTAGACTGCTGAAATTTAAACCCATAACACACTGACAGCTACAACAAAGCTAAATTACCAACTATGTTGTACATCAGTGAGGCTCATTGTGCAAGGAGTAATTTATTTTGCAAAATGAATATGGTTGATTTCTTACTGTTGCACCATCCTTGAATTGCAGAGGTCAAAACATACAATATACACATATCGTTCAAAGGAAAGGACTAATGTGCATTCCCTGTTGCTGAATGTGATGAAAACCCATGGTCAAGTGCCCTTGAAAAAAAAAAAACCTCAAGGACTAGAGTCTATATGCTGGTAGTGGACTAGAGAATGTGTAATATCTGTAAGGCTCTTTTCTCTGAGAGATAGGACATTGAATTTATCTCATACAATATCTGTCACAATTTCTATACATTGGCACATTACTCTGATGTTACCAGTGCTTTCCAGAAAAGGGTTCAACAGCTGTTTTGTATCATTGCTATTGAAAAGAAGGTCATAGTCATCCTATTTATTTGTCATGTGAAGCACTGTAAATGTGATATAGCCAAAAGGTTTAAAAACAATGCAGTGGTACAAAGAATATACAATTTCTTACCTGCAGCCTCGGGGACCAGCTGTCCCCACCTTTAGGTGGCTTATGATGCACATATAGATTCTCAAACACAACCCATTGTCTCTTTGTTGCTCAGGTTGATGCACATGGAGAGCAAGGGGACAACATCTCCCATCCAACCTCCATCAACATACAAATTTGAATCATAAAAGTGGGGAGCTAATGAGAAAATGTAAATGAGACTAAGGAAAGGGCAGACACTAGCCTCCATTTGATGAACAAAAAATGAGGAGCAAGGTAAATTATCCCAGGATCATGTTCTTGCTGACACCTGGGAGACAGATGAAGTAGAGACCATTGTTTTTGTTCAATGCAGAAACAGCGGGGGCAGAGGACGGTGAGAGGAAGCACATCAGGATTGGTGACCCCCCTAGATTGTTTCCATACGAAGAGCTGGATCAAACAGTGGGGCTGAGCGCTCTGTTGTGGTGTGACCCAGACCACGCACTTACTAATGAATATTGTATAAAGTACCATTTAGGACAATACTAATGGTTCTGGCATGTGTGTCATTTGTATAAGCTTCAGTCCCATAATATAGGAGGCAGTGGGATGCAAAGTGTCACTTATGTGTTCCAGAATCTGTTTTTTTCCCCCATGTGGTCATGATTCGCACTTAATATCTAAGTTCCCTAGTAACAGCTAATGGAAATACCACTGACACTATACCAGACACTATGAGGAAGGCAGTTTTACCCACACTAGCATCATGGCTCTGCTGGTGTGTCTGTTAGTCAGTCGAATAAATCACAATGATCCTCTAACTTTTTCTTTAGCACTACCAGCAGGTGAAAGTTTTCACTTATCCTGTGAAATATCTCAGCATCTACTAGATGGACTGGAACAGACATCTGTCAGAATCAGGTCAGCATTTTTAAGTTGTCCAGTACTTTGCTTCTGACCAAATAACTGCTACTAAAGACATTCCCATCAGCCTCAGTTGTACTTTGTTATTCATACGGTTTGTCACCACCCAGTCTGTACGAGGCTAGCATGCTAAACTTTGATGGTGACTATGATAAATATTATACAGGCTAAACATTGCTATGTTAGCATTGTCAGTGTGTGCATGTTGAAACGTTGACATTAGCATTGAGCTAATCCTGACAGATTAATGAGGGCTAAGAATCCACAGATTAAGATGTCTGTGGATTCTTAGCCCCTTGTTATTTCTTGACCTTTTTGGGGGGATAGGATGCCATCTCTACTGTTAAAGGTGTAACAGTGATAAAAGCTGGGCAAATTCTTTTTGGACCCATGTTTCTGAATCCAATTGTAAGATGTTATAACCAAACTATTAGATTACCCCATAAAACCTTCCAACAATTTAGAAACACAACAGTGATGATTTTGCACCTACAGACAATTTAGCTTGCTAAACAGCAAATAACAGAAGAAAAGGATTGACTCAATCTTGCATCAGATCCAAAATCAAAGTGTCTAATTTTCTATAAATCATTCACTCTGCACTATGCACTTGGATAGGGATGATACAGAAAGTGGAAGGATGTGAGTAATAAGGACAGCAAAACAAACCAGGCCTATAAAAATACAGCTCTTCCTCTCAACAGCCCCCTCCTTTAGATGCAGATCATCCGTGATCACCTGATAGTTCCGGACACAGGGAGGGCTAAGCTCTCATCGACCTCGCAGAGACAGCCTAGCAACACCTCCTATCCTTATCCCTCCGGACAGCCACACACTGCCTCTCTCTTCTTTGCCACCTCCCCCAGGCCTCCCACCCAGACCGTCAGTCCTTGGAGAAGACCCAGGCCAACGGTGAACAAGGGGCTCCTGAATGGGCCCTGTACTGGCCTTTGTCTCGCCCTACTGCAGAGTCCCTTTATTTACACAGTCTTTAACGCTGTATGTTTTCTTGTCTCTTAATTGCATTGGCCTTTGCTGCCCCTTGGTCAATCAATACCATCTCTCCAATGACATCAGCAACTCTATTCAACAAGGCCTTTCCAGGTGATGGGTGTTTCGTGGGAGAGTCGGTGGGAATGAGCCTTGTAAATGTAGACCCACCTCAGTTCTTTCCATCACTGACCCTGTCCTTGTATAAAGGGTTAGGGTTATATACTATACCTACTCTCTGTCTCCATACACCAACCATTACATATAGCAACATACAATATCTGTCCATATATGTGCGTTTTTCTACAACCCTCTGTGCCTTTGTTAATTCCCAAATGATACACTTGTGTGGTTTTTGGGAAGAGGGTGTGTCTTCCTCAGCTCCAGGCTCAGCACTCTGGAGCCCATAGGTGAGCTCACTGCATGATAAGTCTGGTGCATGTGACAATCATTGCCATCAAAACAATTTTGCCGACCCTTGACTCTGGAGGAGAGCAGGAGAGAGAGGGAGTTGACATGCCTTTACCAATTCTGAGTGCGTGTGACCAAGCACATTAATCATAAGAGGTCTAAACCTCTCCTGTGTCCAATTCAGTGATGATTCTCTAGTGCCGCACCATGGCAATGTTTAGACAGAGCTGGACATAATTATCTTTTTGTGTACTTTAATAAGGAGACATCCGAGTGTTCAGAGGGGGCACACACACACCACAAAACTACCGTACAGTGATATTATCCCCTTCATTCCGTGTAATTAAAACATAAATAATTAAATGCCACTAACTAACATAACTGTTATGCAAATTTGACGATTTAGTGAGCTGAAGAACACCGGATTTTTTTTTCTTTTTTTGCCAAATGGGGACCATTTAAAGTTGACCTTTGGAAATGTTATTTTGAATGCAATGTGATGGTGCTGTTTAATTTGAAGAGGTACTTATCTCAAAGTCAACATCTTACTTCTGTTTTCCTGACGCACACTCTGTCACCATATATTAGGCAGTAGCCTGGCAACCACAAGAGTCGAGCCGTACCAAATGGATATGTTTGCAGTAGGACATGCCCGGTGTGCTCCTCACCGCTGACCCGCCTGCCATTTTGTTTCTGTCCTGCGAAGGTGTCAGTGATAAACGTTACCTTGTCTCAGCAGGTGTGACAGGATGGAGGGCCCTGTCGCACAGAGGAGGTCACCAACCTCACAGTGTTTCCCCCATTTATTTGAATAATGGGCCATTAGGACGGCTGGATATCCAATGTTAAAGTAGCTGTATGTGTCTCCTACATAAAAGACATAATTACCTGAAAGAGGGAGGATGTGTTGGTGCACACTTTTCCTCAGCTGGGCTCCAGGGCTCAGAATGAACACACACTCCTGCCATTAGGTGGCGACAGAGAGAGGCTCATGGGGAGAAGGCCCTGGCCATGGCTTACACACAAACATCACCACAACTGCCAAATTGAGTATAGAGGTACATGCCTGAAAAGGCACCCATGGAAATCTAGTTGAAACTCCAACATATTGGCAAGATTTACGGCAATCACATTGTGTATTGCGAATTTCCAACTAGGTGTTGAGTTTAGAAATTATCACAGCTTGTCCTTTTTGAGTCAGGAGGCACTTATTCATGTTTCAATTCAAATTTATTCAAATAGGCGTCAGAGCATTCATTCAGCTCCCAGAGTGAAGGTTTCTCTAAAACTACTGTATGTATCTTTTTAAACTATTTTCGGGCAATTACTGTTCTCATTAAATTGCATAGTATCATGGTGAACAGAGAGTGGGCAATTTGTAAACCTTTGGCTGGCTGAGAGATAGAGTTGTCCTTTTTGCTCGGCATTGTGGCTTCTTTTGCCTTTCATAATTCTAGTTCAAGAGAGACTTGCCATGCAGTCAATGGAAATGTGGATTGGAAATTTGGAGTGGTATTTATATGAACTAAAAAGATTGCCAATTAAGGATGAGTTCTTTATCATTTATTTGCCCTTGGGGTTTTATTCCTCAATTGCTATCACCTTATAAAAGCATCCTTTTAGCGCAAAGAATAGAAGCCCATTTTCATGACCTCCTCTAATGCATTTCCATCCATCTTCACTGCCTCGAAAAAAGTTTTCACCTCCCCACAAAACATGTTAATTGCCATCACGGGCCCAGTATAAAGAAAATATCTACACGTTAATTATCCAAATATGTTGGCAACCCATCTGCAGACAGCCATTGAAATTACTAAATTGTGTTTTCTCCTTTTCGTCTTTCATTTTAGACACATTGTTAATCAAAAGGCTTCAAAAATGTGCAGATGGGTAAGCCTTGTGTCTGCACGGAGCAGCCTGGTTCAAGGTGAGTGTTTCATGCCCCCAAGCCCTTCTGTTTCTCTCTATTGTGCTGTTTAGGTTCCATATCCTGATGGGATGCTCACCGTACTCCAATAGGGACTTTCTTTGCACACATGCGGACACACACACTAACATGCACGCACACGAACACTGCTCTACATACAGCACACACCTACTCACAGCAAAGCTTGGCCTTCACTGTGTAATGACTGGTCATTATTAATGTAATTACTTATTTTAGTGTGATTTGGAGCGAAGAAAATGCATTCCTGCTCTACAATATATAATGTGGAAATTTTAAACTTCAAAGAGCTACACAGTATGTGCTAAGAAGAAAACCTTAACCTCTTTGCTTTCATGAAGCAACATAGTTGAGAATCACTAAATGTTGGTTAAAAGACATTCACATTGTGTTTTAAAGCTCTGCCATGACTTGTTATCTTTCATATAAAATGATTTATCATCATCATAGCCTTGGTCCCAAATGCCCTCAGAAATTGATGATAATTAATCTCACTTCGATAACAACATTTTGTTGGATATCCAGTTTCATTAGTGAGTAAGTATGATTAAATATTTTCAAAGTGAGTTGGACCAGTTTTCAAGAGACTGAGCACATGTGGAAGATGTTGCAAATGATTAGTTCTTCAACATATATTTGGATAAAAAACTAAATTCCTCCACCTGTTTCAATGGTTCTCACAGCACCTTTATTGTAATAACATCTAGCTCTTTTGCTCCCAAAATATCAACCAAAAATGAAAAACTTCTGGACGCAGTGAGGTGTTTGATTTTAGGTGTATTGAGATTCATTACCTGCTCCATCTTCTGCATGTCTCATGTTGACAGTGCATTATTCACAGGTAATAAATGTTTATCTTCAATGAAAGCCAAAATTCATATCTCCTACATCTAATGAAGTTTTATAACTAGGATCGGGAACAAAGACCATGCTCCGAAACGCATCCCAATTCCACACAAAAGTATTTAAACACACCTCATCCATTCCCTTCCTTGTGGTCTACCCCCCCCCCCCCCCCCAAACCCCCTTTTACCATTTATGTCTCTCTTCTCTCTCTTTTATTTGAATATAGGAACCACTGAGGGCAGTTTCATAAGTGCATGAATAGGCCGCTCCCCCACTCAGTCTTGACTCCCTCGGTCCCGTCTTCCCGCCTTCATCCATCTGTCCACGACCTGGATTTATCCCTTCATCCCTTGACCCTCATCCCTTCACCCCCTCATCCCATCATCCATTCATCCCTCTATCCCTCATCACTTACCCCACATCCCTTCATCCCTCCCTCCAAACCCTTAACCCATCCCTCCTACATCAGTGGTGTGGCTCTCCATCTACTATATGCATTGAAATATTCCTAACCCATATCTTTGTTGGTGTGGCCTTGCTTAGTGAAATTGCATTCTCAGTAGGTACTGAGAATTGATTTCAAGGCCCCAGATTGATGCATGGGAATTATTTCAAAGATAATTCACACATCAACGTTTAATGGCTTTCTTCAGTTCTCCCTGCAAGTGACAATTTCTCAGTGGGGGCTTTGGAATGATACAGCATTGCATACTCTATATTTTGAGTCCAGAGTTCACAAAAAGTATTTAAATCTGTCGCAGACCATTGTTGATCAAAAGCCTACAAAGTAAAGTTCTTGGACGCAACCTTGATGCTGCATTGAAGCAGATTACAGTGCTGCAGAGAAAGCAGGTTTAAAGTGCGCATGTACTTTATGCCCACATGTTATTCAGTCCCTCTGTCATACAGGTCCTCAAGGTAAAGTGGCTAAACAGCTTAACATGTCTAAACCTCACAATTCCTGCTTGTTATGTCTGTCACTTGTATCTAATATGAGTATATTGAGATTACTGTCTGCTGAGTGTCTAAAGAAGGGATTAACACATCACATTAACAATAATATTGTCTCATTTGGTCCCCCTGATTAGGAATCCTGAATAGAGTAGTAGGTAGCAGTAGGTATTTATCAGCAAGAAACATTTGAAGAAAAAAAAAAGGCCTTGAGACATCCCTCTTCTAATTCAACGTGTTTTTGTCCATGCAGTACTATTCACCTACGAGAGTTATATTCTTCCTTCTCTACTTCACTATGGACCTGCTGAAGGCAACAGTCGATATCCTTGCAAAGCTTTTGAATCTTTGCTCCAAAGATGCTCTGTGCAGCGGGAGTGAAGGCAAGGACGAGCTCGCCCATCTTGCAATGATCTGTCCTTGACTCATGCAACAATGTATTGTTTCAAAGATGGAATAGGTCTTGAAAGACTTGAGCAACCTCTGCATTTCTCGAGTTCTCCCTTTATAAATACACTCTGGAATCAATACTGTTCTTGCTTGCTACCTTGAGAGACTATTGCAGCCATTCGTCCTGCTTTTTACTTAGGTTTTCTTTACCACATAATTTGGTTCTCCACCTGTTTCAAAGACCTCTCCAATGGAGAAAGTGCTTTGAAATGTCATGTGATTTGATACCACTCCTCTGATTTAACCTTGGATGGTGGCTTTTGTCCACAGTGGTGGAACAGATCCTGTCAGGTTTTTCATTACTCAGACATCCCTATATAATGCTCCTTTCATCTATACGGCTACAAAACAAGAAAGTAGCCAGATGCCTAGCACTGGAAAAGAGGTATTTGCACCTAAAGTTATTCATGTCAAGTAATGCCCTCAAAATCCATCCATGCAACCCATGAATCTTATATTCCGTTGGAAATACCAGACATTTCACAAGCGCTCTATGAAGGAACTTTTTTCTTTCATTCAGCTTACACTTTGACACAACTTACCATGTTCACACTATTTGTTCCCTCCCTTCTCTTCCTCTCCAATAGGTAACATAACAGGGCAAAAAATGTTAAGACCGATCGCCCTACACTCCAGACCTCCTCAAATTCACAATGCACTGTTGTCATTTAAGAAATGGTAATATTCGCCGGTGTGTAGTAGAATTGGGCACTTTGTTGGGAAACAACTCATCTCCTCTACTTTGCTCACATCTCTTAAAGGGCTAAAAACACCTATTCACTTGCCTTAACACTAAGGGCTTGGTGATCAAATGCTAAACCCCTCTAAGTGCATGTATTTGTGAAGAAAAATTGCTAAGCCTTTCACATTGATAGGACTGGCTATCATCATGCATGAGACTCAACCAGCACTAGTGAGCCCTTAGGTTTAATCAAACTTTTTTTAAGTGTATCGTCCATGAAAATCAACCCAGTCTCTGTGGCATTTGTGTGTCGAGAAGCTCTCCCTCTCTCCGTTCTCCTCGAGTGGTTGATACATTAAAACTTGAACTGATTGATTTCAGAATGCGTGCCACCAGTGTCCTTACGCCGCTGTTAACTACATCTGAAGTATCTTAGTCATCAAGCTTTAGGCCAGGGATTGATAATAGCTTGACCGGCAGGGCCTATCTTACCCATCCTTTTTCAGGAGACCTTGTATTTAGCACCCAAAGCACTTGTGGCAAATCTCAAACAGCACAAGGGTATTCACAGAGTGGCTGAGTGGAAAGCTTTCTCTCATTCGTCTGCACCTCATGAATACATTCCAACTCTAACTAACTACTTCGCCTTAATGTGGAATTTCAAACGAGGTATGAGGCCAATTTATTTATTTGTATTCTTAGCGTCTTAGTGATACTCTTGAACACAGCGATGGCAGCTAGGATAATCTCTGTCTTTCATCAGCAAAGTGGCCCTGCACAAAAACCCATCAGTAATGTATTCGCTATTGATTGATGGTCGCTCCTGCACTACTAGGCAACGCTATTATTATCATGCATAGATTCCAGACTGCCCACAATAAAATCATTGTCTTGATTTAAGTTACCCCCCCCCCCCCCCCCCCCCCAAGGTGTCATAATAGCACAACTGGTGTTTGCCTCATATTGCTTTCTTCCTTAACAATTACTGTCATCATCTTTACACCAACCAGATATTCTCACAACCTTTGATACGGGACAGGGGGGGTGGGGGGTGTTATATACAAAGACGTGTTGTCAAACGTGCAACAGGTGCAAAATAATGCAAAGAGAATAAAGACAGTTTTATAAAGAAAACAGCTATGAAATCCAATTAAAATTGTTATTTTGTGTGTAGTTTCGTTGGAGGAAAAGCAGAAGTGGCAAAGAAGACATTTTATTTTTTTACACTCACACTACACACACAGAGACACACACACGGAGACACAGGCACACACAGAGACACACACGCATACACACATACACAAACACACACACACACACACACACACACACACACACACACACACACACACACACACACACATAGAAATACTGAATTAAGATGATCCAGTTATTAATTAGCAAGTAGTAGTAACTATCGTTTTAGTCAGTGTGTGATTATTATTATTATTATTATTATTTTTATTATTATTCTACTCTATTTTACATTATGTTTAGAAGTTTATTACGTGGTAGTTAGTATCATAAAGCAGACGAGTAAAATGTTTTGTGTGGCTTTAAGACGGATCAAAATCTAAAATTATTATTATTATTATTATTATTATTATACTTATTATTATTATTATACTTATTATTATTATTATTATTATTATTATTATTACTACTGTTTGTGTTTTTGAGCCTTTTTAAAGAAGTTCTGAGCAAATATTTTGTAATCCATCGCTGTTATTTTCTGACTCTCCCTCTGCGTAACTAATGACATGTTCCCTTTTGGACCCAACTCACACAGTTGCGGGTGTTTCCCGTGTCGACACGTGTGGATCTATGTAACAAACATCATGTATTATAGTCTGCCTCATGGGAGAAGCCCGGGTCTCGAATCATTGTGAATTACCGTGACCTTGGTTATCAATCATTGTATCAGGGTATCTAATGTAAACGCAACTGTGGCGTGGATAACATGCCACATCTGCTCTTTGGACAGCGCTGCTTCTTGGTTACCAAGCGATTTATTAGAGAGTGAGGAATAATGTCGCAGTATAAAGATCACCAGCTCAACTCTTGTACTCATGCGTACAATTATCTCTTAAACAGGTTGTTGTAACATTGTCACTCATCTGCACTATACGGCAGATAGTTTCGTTTCTCAAAAACCTCCTAAAGAGAGAAAACTAGCTGTGTGGGGTTAAAAGCACCGTCCGCAGGGAGCTGTGTTTGCGCTCAAGAACAATTTATTGCCGATGAACATATGGCCAATATTTTGTCTCACGTCATAGCAAGGGGGAAAACAAACACCATGCAATGTTAGCCAGTCAGCAAGAGCAGAACCACTTGGCCAGCTATGCAAACGCTCTTGGACAATATGAGAAGAAGAGCACTTGCTTTCTGGGTATATAAACCACATCAGGCTTATCTCTGCACGCACTCCTGACTCCCATTTGGAGATATTTCATTAACTCTACGCGCTGACTAAACGCTGGCAACACATTCAGCCCCCCTCCAGTCTAGGTAAGCGCACTGGATGTTCCAGTCACTTTGCATACAGTATGTTCTGCTTTGTGTTTTTTTTAAACAGCCAAAAAGACACTGCTTATTTTCTTTTGATGCTTTTTTACGCGCATCGGTGCGCATTTTAGTTCTAAGGTGTTATACGACCCTGATCTTTTTAACTGTTTAAAACAGGGTGCTTATTCAGAGCGTAGGCCTGTGTGTTTTTAGCCTATAGTAGTTGGTGATCATTACACACTCACATGGGCTGCTTGTATACGTGTGAGTGGGGCCTGTAATTTCACGTCCGAGCTCAATTCTGGGAATGAAAGTGCGTATTATTTGGAAATATGTCAAATAATTGTAAATGATGTTTGATCTGGGAAGGTGTTTTCAGAAGATTCACCTGTCTTCTCCAAAACCAAATCCCATTGTAGATAATACACAGCTCCCTTAAATGTTTACATCCCTATTTTACTGGGGAACATCTGTGTATTTTAATGCAAGATGGCATGGGTGAAGACGATGCCTGCAGATGAAGGATCAAACATACTCACTATTCCTTATATATTAACACGTGTCTGATTCCACTGCTTGTCTTCGTAACATTATTGGCTAATCTATGTTTGTCTAATTAGGTGCAGACAATAAGCACCCCCTGTTGTTTCTTAAATGCGCCGGTAGAGACCGCTAGAGCTCTACAGATGTCAACAGCTGTTAATGTTATTACTGCACTCACACACAGGCTGCCCAACAAGGAGGACAAGTTGTCTGTACTTGTGTCATCTAGAGCGGGGGGCAGATCAGCTTCTCCTGGAAAGGATTGTTTATTTATATATTTATTTGTTTTTTTTATTGATTCATTCAAATATTACAAATGTTCTTTACGAATACCCCCCCCTCCTTTTTTATTTATCTGAAGAAGTCTCAGAGACTCCAGTCATATACTCCCTCCTCTCTACCAATGTCAGTGCGATACTGAAATGGGAAGTGATTAAAAAATAATAAACCCTTTTTAGCAATTCGTCTTACACAGAAAAAAAAGATTAAGGCGAATGGCACAGCGTGGCATGAAATTCACCGTTACAAATAAACTGGTGGTTTAACAAATGAAGGCATCTCCTCGGGGCATGGGCGCACTGCTATAATCTCGCCGTGACATGTTTAATCATTAGAGGAAAGGAGACGAATAAAGACTTTTGCCCGGGAGGGAAAGGTGGCTGAATTTCTGTAAAAAGAAAAAAACCAAACGGGCTCCAAAATGATTTCTACCCTGAAGCCAAGTCTCCCCGGGCCATGGCTTAGCCCCCATAATAAATAAACCGGACCCGCTTTACCTGCATATCATATATAGGCTTTTAATCATAGAGGGAGGAAATCGGTCTTGTCACTCTGTACATTTATCACGGGCACCCTGAGGCAGAAGGGGTTACCTTTATCAAAGCCTAACTCCCTGCCCGGGGCATCGGAACACGCTGAAATTCAGCGATTAAAAGGAGGGAATGATCAACATTATTATGGATTCTCCTGCGGCATTCTTATTTGTGCATTCAATCGAAAGATTTATTTAATCAAGAATATAAAAAGCTCTTTCTTCACGTATTTGGGAACAATCGTGGGCATGAATTTTTAGGAGGGAATTATAATTAATCAGACGGGGCCCGTTTTTTGGGGTTCATCCGAAAAATTAATTGTTTTTGGATGAGTCCATTCTGCCGTACGTTTGATTGCAAAGCTGGGATCAGAAGAAAATGTAACAAGCTCTAATAATGAGCCAGTCAGCTCTGTTGCTTATAATATTAAAATGGGAGCACTGGCGAAACTGGTGATAGCATAATTATGGCAGCAATGATCACATAAAAAGGTTGTGCATGCTACGCATAGTGCAGTTTTACGCAAAAAAGTTAGATGAGAAATATTATTGTAACTCATCGTTTTTCGAGTCAGATCTGAAGATTTAGTGTCAACTGAACTCGCGGGTGATGGGAAGCTCCAGCCCTGCGCCCCGCATTGTCCTTTAAATCCTGATGCATCTGCAGCTCAGAGGCCCTTCTTTACCCCCCCCCCCCAACACACACACACACACACACACACACACACACACACACACACACACACACACGCACACGCACACGCACACGCACACACGCACGCACACGCACGCACACATAGTCCTAGCTGAGGATTTAGGGTGATTTACCCACAGAGAGGGACACGCAGTGGAAACATGTGCAACAATATTTCAACTTTCTAAGTTTGTTAAAAACGGGATCATTATTTGTCTTAATTATGATTAAATTATTACAAAAAGAAGACTAATAATGAGCTGATAATGACAAATAAATAAAATAATGATACATAAATATAATGACAACAATATCACTGTCAATAAAGGGGAATATTTTAATAATACGATCCACATCCTGTAAAGAAAATACCAAAGATTCAGAATCTGCATGTATTTTGACACTGAATTAATATTGCATGACTGCACATAGCTGCAGCCCAAAAGCATTGTGAGCAGATTCACTGGACTGTGAACATTTCCCGGTGTTGGTCCCGTTAACGCGTCCCGCAAAAACAGTCTGCACACTGGCCACTATCAGAGTGAAAAGGCAAGCGGCCTGTTTGAACTACCTGTGAAAGTAAACAGGTAAACACAGAGCGATAGGCTCTCCAAGTGGAGTACGTCCACTTAGCCTGTGCACATTTACCTCTTCTTGCCGAAAACCCTCGGCTCAATTGATCAAATAGTACATCCCCAGCAACTGGCCACAGTCTGCAGCCCAGTGCGCTCCCATGCACCGTCACCAAACCTACTGTGACTTCCCCCTTGTCACTGTGCCACGCGCAGCAAAAAAGCACAGCAGAATGCCACGGGTGATAAGCATGCGTGCTCTAACAAGCCCTAATTTAGCTCCACACACTTTTGAGGGACTAAATAATTCTCAGTGAAATAATGTCCTGCGTGGGCCAAGTGAGTTTCCTGATGAGGTGCGCATAGAGGGGCTACAGCCTCGGACAGTCCTCCGTCGTGCGTAAAGCTCTTTGGGTGTCTGCTGCGGGGCTGAATGTTCCTTCACATGTCGGATTTAGCTGTGCAGCATTACTTGGTGGATCAGGTCAGTAACCTCGCTCTCCCTTGTAGAGGCTAAGGCGCTGCTCCAGTTTGTCCATATAGCCCGTTCAGCTCAATGGAGCCTTTGTGGGATGTTGAGACTTGTGATTAATTCTGCCAGTCTGGTGAAATATTTACCTCGGGACTGTATGTCAGGTGCACTTGTATATGGGCCAGAAACCCTAGAAATTGTGTCCTAGAGATAATGTGTTAATGTTAAAATGCTAGTATTGATAATTATGTTTAATATCAAATTGGATCCGTACAAAATAATGGAAGCAACATAATACACACTGTAGTATAATAATCCCCTAACAATAACCAATAACGATAATAATAATGTGATAGACTAATAATAATATTGATAATAATCATAATAATCATAATAATAAGAACTATCATTATATATAATAAGAATAATGAAGTTTATTGAGAAAGTACTACAATCAATTTAATTCTAATTAAAAAAATGAGTGGAACTATAAGAAACCAAAAGACACAATAGTTCCTGGCTCTCCTTCAAGAAGGAGCCAGACTACAGTGTGTGTGTGTGTGTGTGTGTGTGTGTGTGTGTGTGTGTGTGTGTGTGTGTGTGTGTGTGTGTGTGTGTGTGTGTGTGTGTGTGTGTGTGTGTGTGTGCGTGTGTGTGTGTGTGCGTGTGCGCTGAGATGAAGGACTTTCCTTAATATTGTGGAAGGATCCAGGAATTGAATGAAGAGATAGTCCATTGAAAGCATTTGAATACCATGACAACTAGGAACAACCTCAGATTTATTCCAAACAGTTAGAAAGCATTGTGCGCTGGGCGTCAATCATCTATTATTTCGCTCCTGAAATAAATGCAAAAACTGCGGCCGGACAAAAGCTTCCAACAGGAGCCGGACATTTGTCTACATTTCCCCCATTGTCTGCAGCTTAGCAATCGGTTTGTATTTGTGTTTGCCCGGGTCCGACCACCCAGGATGCGCAGAGGACTTGCTAAAAAACGTGAAACATTGTCACCCACATCACATACTGGATAGGAGGCAGAGGGAGGAGAACGAAAGGGAAAGTCTTGAAGGGGAGGAAAATAAAGTAACCAACAATGGTACTCGGATTTCCACAGAAAAAGCAAGATGGAGCACTTTAGAGGGGGCTCCACACACGCAGAAAACAAATATTAGGATGCGCTGCCATGATGAAACTGAGGAGATTTATTGAGGAAAATAAGTCATTTTTAATAGTATAATTGCATGATAAAGCATGCAGAAATATGTATACATAAACGTGGAAAATACTGATTTAGGCACTGTTTATTTTTATTATAAGCCTGCACATGTCTGCTATAGATATATGTTATTATCCCAAAGATCATCCTAATAAATATAATTAGGCCTATTATAGTTATTATTATTATTATTATTATTATTATTATTGATCATAATATTATTGATGGTATAGCTGTTACTGGTGTTGTTATTATTGACTTAATAGTCCTCATTATCAGTATCACACTTGGATAGGCCTACTGTCTTAAATACTTGCTTAGCGTTTTCAAACAAACAGTCCTGCTTCAGTTTCAACACAGCCTCTTGTCCTTAAGCCCTGGCAAAAATATTGACACAAAAGTTTTACATAAATTATCCCCGAATATTTGAACAATAGCCGCTCATCCCCGAGGTCCCCATCGCTAGAAATTAAAATAAAAAAACATTAAAAAAAAAAAACCAAAAATGTAGTTTTTAATGTATGAATTTATTGATGAAGAAAGTGAAAAGGCAAAAGCTTCAGTGGGAGCAATTTGTTAAAACGGTCTTTTTAAGTATTGTGAGTATAAAGCTACTTGGAGGTTCTTTGTATGTAAATAGGGTGTAAAAAGGCCCTCCCCGTCTTTGTAATTAATTGACACGTTATACCACTCATCATGCTCTGAAGCACCAATGGTAGAGGCTCGGATCTCCCCAAAACCCACAATTTCACATCTGCAAACACTGTCTTCATCCACTTGACTCCTAAGACCCGCCCACACGTGGCCAACCTTTCGCGTGTTTTAATGCTTTTTCACTGCAGGTTCATGTGTTGAGACCAACCTTATATGGACTGATCGGACAAGGTAATGGCTTATTTCCCTCTAGCACCCAGCAGTAGCACAGTATCCATGAGCCACATATAGCACTTCAGCCACTTTGGCATTCTTCCTGGACTTACAGGCACCGAATCCACTGCTACTTGCTTAGGCAATGGTTATTCACAGTGGCTGCTTTGACTGTACTTCATCGTAGAGCGACTCTTACTCATCCTATTTTTCCTGAAACATCGCCTCTGCTTTTTTTTCTTTCTGAACAGCGGATTGTCCGAAAAGCGGGCGCAGCAACTTTTCCCTGCATATTTCCCCCCCACCAGAATATGTCGTTGACCAACACAAAGACGGGCTTTTCTGTAAAGGACATTTTGGACCTTCCTGACACAAATGACGAAGAAGGATCTATCACCGGAGCGGAGGAAGACACGGAGGGATCGGAGACCACATCCACGACAAAAAACACTGGAGTTTTGGTGCAAAGTCCTCTAGAAAACGTTCAAAATCTGCCTTTAAAGAACCCCTTTTATGACAGTAGTGACAATCCTTACACACGATGGCTTGCTACTACGGACAGTATTCAATATTCATGTAAGTAGAGTCTGAGAATCCTTGTTGATCTGCTTGATAATGACTTCTGTGATATTTTTAAGCTCTATTAAGCCATAATTATTGGCATGCAGCTTCCTATTCCACCCTAACGATGCCCTTGGGTGGCGTGCAGCATTCATCTTTATGCATCGTGCACTGCTACGCTCATCTTGAGGCGTTTACAGCTCAACAAATGCATGCAGTGTTTAGGCTCAACGCACTTTGCATTGTAAGAATGTGATAGATAAAGCACCGTGGAAAAAACAAGGAAGGCTGTGAGTAAGCACGGTGTGAAATATAAGACTGCATTCTGTGGGGATTTACAGGCAGACAATGCACATTTTAATGCTTCACTGACTCGCTGTGCTTGTGGAGATTTGGGCTGAAGAATATTTTCTTGTGTGCTTTGCCACTTCAAAATTACACCAAATAGTTCAAATCAGCCAAAATGCCCCAGTGTTTATTATTCTGCCATGTTTATGGTTTATGGTTTCTTGTTACGCAGAAGCACACTTAATTCCCAACGCACCCAAAGTTTTGATTGGTGATTATGTGGCTTGTACTTATGATACATGTCTCTGGGAACTTTACAACATAACATTTTGACAGTGTTTTTCCCGTTTCTTGCCGCAGTGCACGGTCTATCCGCCAGCTCTCAGGACTCGGCCAAGTCCCCGGAGCCGTCCGCGGACGACGAATCGCCGGACAACGATAAGGAAACTTCCAGCAGCGGCGGCAGCGACTCCGGCAAGAAACGGAAAAGGAGGGTGTTGTTTTCCAAGGCGCAAACCTACGAGCTGGAGCGCCGCTTCAGGCAGCAGAGGTACCTGTCCGCCCCGGAGAGGGAGCACCTGGCCAGCCTGATCCGCCTCACCCCGACCCAAGTGAAGATCTGGTTCCAGAACCACCGGTATAAGATGAAGAGAGCCCGGGCCGAGAAAGGTATGGAAGTGACCCATCTCCCTTCTCCCAGACGGGTGGCCGTGCCCGTCTTAGTCAGGGATGGAAAGCCTTGTCACACTCTTAAAGCTCAGGACTTGGCGGCCACTTTTCAGGCCGGGATCCCCTTCTCGGCTTATAGTGCCCAGTCACTCCAACACATGCAGTATAACGCGCAGTACAGCGCCGCGGCCACGCCACAGTTCCCAGCACATCACTTGGTGCAAACGCAACAGTGGACTTGGTGAGAGAAATTATAGAGACTTGGCTTGGAGGCACGATAGGGAGTTTCACCACAAAGCAAAGAAAAAAATAAAACGCAAAAAACAAAAGACTTTTCATTTTTGCAGCTTGACTCATATATATACTACCATTTTTATTCGGGGCTCATGTGTGCGCCGTGTTTACATGTTTTCGTTAAGAGAACTGGGTCCGAACCTCTCCCTTATAGATTTTATTAAGAATGTCAATGCTCTTCTTGTGAATTTTTTTGTAAAGTATGTTGTGTGTTGGTTGTAGAGATGTTTTCCTCTTTTTTTCCTTTTGTCCCTCGTGTTATTATCAGCACGTACGAACCACTTTATAATTATAGAAATTTTAATTTCTTGCTTCTTTTATGGACCGAAAAATATTTATGGCCATGAATAAACACTGGCAACTTTGCAGCTATTTTCCTTTTGTTTTTATTTCCTGTAAATATTTTGTGGCAAATGTTTGCAACCTAGAGATCTTTCGAGAGTGTAAAGCTGAAGATCGGCAAATATATATATAAATATATATATAATATGTTAAATGTGTATATTTACACATTCTAAAGGCAACGAGGGAGTGCTTTTTGGCAAAACGTTACGACTGCCGTGTCAGATCACATATGTAAATAACAGTGTAGCTGCGCGTTGATGGCTAAACATCCCATTTTTTTATAAGGATTTTAAAATAAAATGCTGTGTTTCTGAAATGAGGGTTGGTTTATATAAGTGTCCTATTCGATTTGATCACCTCTGAAAAGACATCGCTAAACATCACAATGAAAGGCAGGAGCTATATTGTGGCACAGAATGGAGCTTGACTCTGGGAATAGATCTCCAGCGCACTTCAGTCCTTCCTTTTAAGGCAGATTTAATCCCGAGAATATTTATTTTCAATCCGAACACCTCACTAATAAAGAGCCTAAAGTCACTTGTGAAATGGGACTAGAATCCACTCACTTAATATAAGAGGGCTTCTCCACATAAGAAGCTTTTGAGTCAAAAGCTCTCCTTTTTGTCAGCATCCCCAAACCACTCCCGGCCTTGGGTGTAAAGTGGTAGACTGTGTGGGGGGAAAATCGTTTAATGCAATAAATGTTGTTGTTATCTTGTTAAGCGCTAAACTGCAAATAGAGCAGGAATAATCAATGAGTCACCAGGGTTCTTTGTTTAACCACGGCCCACGGTCAACTAAAATACGCACGACTCAGAGGGGCTTTAACCGCCTAATAAAGTTATTTTTTATATGATCACATAACGTGTTAGCATCAATATCCACATTACTTTGCTCTATTAGTCACCGTCTTCTTTAAGGTGCAACCAAAACGAGCACAAATGGCTCCCCCAGTGATCCGTAGCGCACTGCGGATTATCAGACTCCCAGTCAATATCTTGGGTAAATATGATAACCTAGTAGAAAAATCTATGCATCGTGTTTGTCCCGGGACAAAAATCCCACAACAGATGTTCGTGTCGCCCCTATCATCACTGAACAAACAGCCAAATTGGGCAGATTTGCTAATTATTTACAGAATTGAGTCTCAAGGGGCTACTGCTTTTGTAGGCGACACAGACTCAATTTGTCCCGCACAGAAAAGGTTTTGTTTCACCACTGGTTGAGCTTGTAGGTCAAATAAATCAACATTTAGCTCATAGTTTTTCGTTTTTTGGTGTTTTTGTGGAAAACAAGACACTACGCAGTGTTGCTTATGGCGTTCAAAATATCGCTCACGAAGTGTGAGGAGAAATATAATGTTGTGAGACGAGAATTATGAAGTGAATTGCGGTGATAAAGAAATTGGGTGTGATTGGATTTTAATGAACTCCATCTGATATTCTGGCATATTTAAAAACAACAAATGAGACATGTCTGAAAAACAATATTTAAAAGTAAAAGAACATGTATAGGCCTTTGTGTGCTCCTTTTCCACAGATTTAGTCTCCGCGCTGAGGCAGTTTTCTGACTCTATCATCACATAATACAGTACATCACACAACACTAGAGACAAAAGCCCAGGCCTGGTTTTGCTGGATGTTAGAGGCGTGCATGTTAACGAGCAGCAGCAGCAGCAGGAGTGGGGCTGCCTGCAGACAGTGCAGATAGAGAGACTGACAGAGTTTCTTGGTGCTGTTCAGAGTCAGGGAGATGTATCCTTGGGCTTTTTGTCCTGCCTGTCACTTGGTGCCATTGTGATCTTTGCTGCACACGTTGTATCCCATATGGGCAGCTGGGCTCGGACAAGGAGAAAAGGATCTCTCACAAACCCCAAATTGTATCAAGCTTTCAAATAAAGCATTGTTGTCTCTCAAAGAAAAACGAATTAAAAATTCGTGCTATATCTATTCTGGTCAAAAAAAGAAGCCCCATTCACAGATAACAGGGAGTCCTTCTTCCTTGATAGAGCTATGCCAACAACAGCCTTCTCATTTCTCTTTCCCCTCTCTCCCCCGTCCTCCAGAGTGAAAGGCTGATTATTGTCTGTCCTTAAAAGTCGAGCGTCACAGCGCTACATGTTTACTATTTTTAATACCAGACAGTGTCCCTCCTTATTTGCTTTAAGTCCCTCTGGTATGCGTAGGCCTGTTTCTAAAATAGACTCATGGAGAAAAAAAAAGATTTGACACAATTTGGCCCCGTTACTCCGTTTTAAGGATCTCCGCAGCAGGTGTAAAACTGAGTTGATATTCTGTTTCAATTCAAGATTTCACATAGCCTTACTTGGACTGTACTGTGCGTGAAGGCGTTTTTCATACTGGTAGCAATTACAGACATATAGTTATATATAGAAATAGTTGATTAATCTAATATCGATTCATCAAAGAGAAAATGTTGATGCTTCCATTTGCATTCTTTATTGTGAATCCGATGATTTGGATGTGATGGTGTACGATGCAGAGGTTTTTCCATGGGAACAAAACCTCGAGACATTGGCAGGTGTTTAGTGAACTAATGCGCCAAAACGTAGTGCCGTTTGGAAAAGGGCTCTTTTATTTCTAAATATCATATTTTTTGGCGCACTTCTATTTCTACGGTTTGCATTTTATAATGCATTTTATATCTATAAATATATATTTTAGCAACCCCCCTAATCTGCTGAGAAGAACGCTGAGCTTATTTATCCCCAAATATTTGGCAGATTTCAGCACATTTTAAGGTCAACCAAGAGAGACCAAAAAGAAAAATTGTGCATCAAGTCACGCTTTTGTTCTGCTTGCTCCCAAACCGAAGCAAAAATAAAACATATCAGCTGTGTAAGAGCCTTTATGATAACTTTTACGGTGAACAACATTCGCTTTGCACCCATGTTTTGTCATTAACGCACCAGAAAATTACACCACCCCTCAAACGGCTCAGCAATAGGGTCAGATTTATCGGAAATTGCTTTTGGCTGCTTGAAGGGATAAAGCACAGGCGACATTAAAACAAGCATCTTGGCGTGCAGCATAGTTCAACCTGCGTGGATAACACTATTATATACCTTGGAATACAATACTTGAGGAAATATGCACTTGGGACACCGTGGATCTTCGTCATCCTGCCCATTTGAACCTCGACATGAATCATTTTTCTATCATGCACATCGCCAAATAAACGAGGATTTCAAAGCTGTAATAAGCGGTGCTTTTCATTTAAAGGAAGCTATCTGGGTTTTATTGCCTTAACGGAGATCCAGATTAGATTCGGCACAGTGCCGATATTAAAGAGAGAGGGGGAGTGATGGAGGGAGGGATAGGCAGGGGAGGAAAAGTTGCGCCAGCCGGCCACAAGATGGAAGCAGAGGTCTTTCGTTGGCGTCATGCAGCGTTTACCTGCACATGTTAACAGTCCAACTTCATCTGATTCCAGCACTGCAAAGTACTGCAACATGACACTACAACCGCTGAAATCAGGCTTCTTTTTTAATGAACACACATCCCAGCAAACTTGACTGTCATTTTAAGTGCATGATTGCGGTTTATGACATTGTTATGGATCTTAAGAGCATAATCATATCGCTCTCGAAAACAAACTAGACTCAACGTAAACAGTCCAGAGACAATTAGCTGCACTGTTTCCATTTCAGAGACAGAGAGAGAGAGAACGAGACAGACTGGGTATTTCCACGGTGTGGCGCAATAGGATAGGGGAACAAATATGGTGCAGATTAATTCACTTCAGTGAAAGTGAACAATGGAGCTGAAGTGAGGTTCTCCAAGGAAAGTCTCAGCTCAATCAGTGTCCTTCACAACAAAGCACACTTTGAGTCAGATGTCATCAGCAATATGAAAAACGGTTATTTCTTTTCTTTTCTAAAAGGCATCATATAACAAAGCATGGCAATAAATAAATATAATCTCCAGGCACTTATCAAAGTGCAGTATCAAAGTGAAACAGAAGATCAGTGGATTCTGATGGCTCTTTTAAAAATGGAACAAAACATACTTTTAATCCTATAAACATATTGGTACCTAGACTGTACTCACTATTTATATCTATATTATGTATATCACGTCCTGCATGTTATGTAGAATTACTTACTTCCCAGGCTGCAAAGTGCCTGAGCACCGTCTTCTCCTCATGCAGAGAAAAAGTATGCAAAGCACTGCAAAATGGGTCAAATGACCAAATAAAAGGCTACCATCTTTATGCACCTGCTCAGTTCAGCATCAGTGAGCTTGCACCTGTAGGGGGCCTCATTGGGCTAGAAAGAGGCACCAGCATGGGGTGGAGGGATGCTGACATGATGGAAGAGAGGAGTGAGAAAGGAAGAAAGAAAATGTTAAATCTGCAAGAGTTTTGATCACTTTAATGAGGCTGGTGTGGAGAGAAAAAATACATAGAGAGAATACAAATAGCTTACAACAAATCTGCACAGGACAGCAAAATTTAAAGGTACTTATATTTCAAAATCTGGTCTGGGATTTCTTCTGATTAATGTTTTATTTTGTGGGAAAACAGAGATGGACATCTCAAAATTTCATTAAAATATCTCAGGAGTGATTAGAGCGCACTGCGCTGCTGTGTGATCCAGAGCGAACGCACACAGCAAATCCACAAGTTTACTCAGTGGAGCAGAGCGTCTGCTGAGCATTGTTCAAATCAGCCTCCTGTCTGCGTGAGAAGAAGCTGCTGAACACAGCGGTATCTGCCGGTTAAACAAGGAAGAAACAGAAGAGCTGCAGCTTGATGACATATTTTCTGTGAAGTTTGAGGAAAGAGAGGAAGCATCTTTGAACATCTCCAACTTCTATCATGCTTTGTTCATCTATAACATGAATAAAAGTGGGATTTTTTTTGAAAGCAGAGAATAGTCATTTGTATTATATATGGTTAATATAGAACCAAATCCAATACAGTCTACCTTCAACAGTCTGCATGTCATTACAAATGAGGAGTTAAATAATCAGTTTTGCATTGTGCACATTCAAATTAATTTACAATTAGTAGATGGCTTATTTAGTATATTTAATTTATGGAATACTTAACCCCTAATCCATCTGGTTATTGTACAATTCATGCCCTTGTCTGTTAGGGTCCATAGGAGATTAATGTAAATGTAGTTTGAATTGAGCAGGAGTATGCATGTAAATCAGGAGACAACATTTAGTGTGTGGAACTGATAGGGGAAGAATTTACTCTATCCCTATGATGCTAAAAGTATTGCGTCAAGCAGAATTCTTTACATCAGGTTCTACATCTGTATGACATGCATCATTTAAATAATTTGCATGTATCCAGTAAATAAACATCCTGACAATATTGTTTAATTGCTTTTACACTTCACTCTCCTGCTACTTACTCTGAGGTGTCATGACACTTGCTTTTAGCTCCTTTTCCTCATCAGCTGTGTACAATGTTGCTCTTTCACATGCAGTTAAAACACGGCTAAAAGAAAATGCGGAACCCATTTGCTGAAGTGTCCTTGTCTCCATGTAAGGTCATTTTAACAAACTTCAAGTGTAAGTACATGTAGTGGATTTATTTTTTTTATATTTTTTAGCTCATTTCGTGTCTGGAATCAGACTGAAAACTGATAAAGCGTTCTTCAATTGTCATATTTTTCTGAATACTATATTTAAGAGCAAGATCTTATAAGTGGCTCACACGAAAATACACATAAGCTTCATTGCTTGCCTCTTTGGACAAGACAAAACATGTTACAGTGTTTTGCTGTTGGAGACGCTGATAGTGCAGATCTTAAATTGCAGCAGCCAGTCTACGGTCATCTTTGTGGGAAAAGCAGTGAGCGTCAAGGTTCTTGACTTTGCTGAATGTTGAGATTAGGAAAACAGCAGAGGCTGCAGAGAACACTCCCTCTGTCATGATCCGATCTGGTAGAGTGCTCAGTCAGAGCAGGGTTTTTTTACCCCTTCTCAGGTACCTTTCTCCACCTGTACTCCATGACTGCAGCCATGTAAACATATCATGAAATAAAGGACTACAGAAAACCCTACTGGCTTTTTATTCTGGTCACATTTTTCTAAAGAGTGGGTTTATAATGTATAGAAGGGTCATTGTTAACATTTGAAAGTATAGCATACACTATATAAATCAATCAATCAGTAGGCCTTTAGGTGGTGTAAAATCTCACCAGGTGTATTCAGTATGCATCGTTCACTCATATTCTAACAGTGGGTACGCCATCTATTTCTCTGAGAGTCAACAACAATCAATGACTCTGAAGCTATTAGTAACTAAATGTATTCCAAGCAGGATTGTCTCATTTAATGTCCTCCTGCTTTCACTTGTGTGCAAACTGTGGTACATAACTGGAAAAATAAATGTAGCCTATGAGTATTCATATATCATGGGTGATTATTAATCTACAAAAGGAGAAGGTAGAACAAATGTAGTGACCAATCATTAGTTTTATGCCATGATCTGGAATGTTAATACTTGATTTGCTCCTTATTTTTACATTTTGAAAAGTTAATCTGTTATTCTAATAAAGTGTGTAACAGTTCAGTTACACTGAGTTTGCATGCTGCGGTATAAATATATGATAAATGTAAAGTGATTTTAAAACCTTCCTGAAAGAAACTTTAGGTAAGAAAAAAGCCAATACAGTTCTATGTTGCAGTGTCTGTTATGTTTTCCACAAATTCTGGTTGGCTAACACACTGACATTGTTCAGTGGTCATACAAAGAACTGAATATTACACCTGGTGACTTTTAGTAAACATAAAAGTCATAATAATCAAAGATCCTGTGATGTGTTCATGACACTGTTTTGATTGTTGCATTTATGAAACATGGTCATTCATCTGCTTTTTTCTCAATTTGACATTTGTGGTGTTTTAGACCTGATGTAGAGTTGTCACTTGCTAAAAATTGCTACGTCTTAATGTCATTTTGCGGAAAACTCACTAACAAACGTGTGCTTTCATCCCAATTTATGTACAAGATCCGAGATAATAATGTTATTCTCATTACTGCACTTGGTTTTTGGTGGGTTGCTCAAAGAAGAATAACAAAATACATATGACAAACATGTCATGTGCTGAAATGTAATTCTAAAATTTAAAGCTTTGATGATATAGATAATGTGGTAAGTTTAAATCGATGGCTATTTCTTGCAGGTTAATGTAACCAACAATGCATAATAATTCGTATTTGGAGCGTCATCTCAAAGTGCTCGGTCTCTTAAATATGTGAGTTGTGCTGCTGTATGTTATAATATGCAAATTGCCATATGGTCTTATTTCCCTTTGTCTTCTCTTTCTCAATGTTCCATCTTAGGACTTGAATTGTCTTGTATAAAACCCACAGTCCGCTGCAGTCAGATGCGCTGCTGGATGGGGGACAGCGCCAACAATCAGGTTCCCAGAGTTGAGTGTTTATGCCTTTCACATAATGGATTGTCTCACCTTCTTCAGAGGATGAACATGAGGTGCTTGAGATGCCAGCACTGCAAATGGATCCTGGGGCTTTGAGCCTCATAACAACCAGCCATCATCTGTTTCAGACATGCTTCAATCAGCATGTGTGATGATCAAAGAGCAACAATGTGGCAGAAATGCGTTTTACCAATTCAAGTTGCTCAATTAACTTCCTGTTTAAAGAGGATGTAAAATATGTGTAGCAAGTTATGCCCATCATGTGTTTGTGCACTTGTACCCTGTGGTGAATTTATAATGTGTTCTGAACTTCGCTGAATAGAAAGTAAATTTTAAAAATAAGCTTCTCCGTGATATTTTTTTTTTTTGTGGACTTACTTTACTGAATAGGTGCAATATTTCAACACGAACGAGCGAACAATGAACTGTCTGACTTCATGTATCACATTCAGTCTTTACGCTCCTCGTGATGTGTGAGATGGAAGCAATAACCTTCAACTTATTTGTCTTCTATTATCATCCATACAAAGGCGACACAGTAGCACAAACAACTTCCCATCAGCCCGCTGTCCTTTGCTCTGAGGGGATAAAAATCAGCACGTATGAAATGAAATCACAATCCCCACAAAATACCCACTGATGTGCGTACTTGTTTCACTGTCTGATCAGCTGGCCAACACAGACGGGTACCCCTGCGTCAGTTAGAAAACATTCATGGCAGCCATCGCTAAAATACACCTGAGCAAGGCACAAAACCCCACTCTGTTGCAGGGCCCCACTCGACCTCCAGGCCCCTTAGATCCTCTGTCCATTGCCCCTCACAATCCTTTGAAGTGCTCGAGCATTTTCCATTGTTGCCCAGATTGTGCAGTTTATGTGAAACTGCAATGGTCTTCCACTGCTATACGCTATCTTTACGTAAAACCAACTTTTTGTGTTTTTACTTTAGTTTTTGAGTCTTCAGTACCTTAAACATCAATATATGATTGTTTATATTCTATTTTACATCATGTGTTTTGAATTTATTTATTTATTTTTACAATGTATTTATTTTGTTATTTGAAATGATCTAAATGTATTTTTAAGTTATATGTACAGCAGTTTGTTGTTTTAAAATGTACAAATTGACTAGACTTGTTCAATAAAATAAATAACACCATTATAATACTTTTCTATTTTTTCTATTTTAGGGGGCTATGAAAGCATACAGCTAGGAAGTTTAAATCGCAGCTTGATGACGGATTATTCTAGAAAACTTAATACAATAATTTTAACGTCATGTTACACAAATAACAGAGATTCTGGTTGTATTTATACAATGTATACTATACATATATATATATATATACCATATATATATACCGTATATATACTATATATACGGTATATACTGTATGTCATTCAAACTGTATATAACTATCTACATAATTACTTACAACTGAGACTTACTTTTACTTCTCTATTTCAGGGGAATTACTGAACATTTTGTTCCACTTTAATTATTTACTTATTAACTCATTTACATTTTTAAACCACTGAGCGGAATATGCAGCAGTTAAAGACAGGAACACAAAATCATCTCTGAAACACACTTACATTTTATTCAGAATGAATGCCTTTTCTTGTGACACTCAGTCTAACAGCTTGTATTTACTGTAAGTAACATATGAAGTTTTTTTTACATTGTGGTGAGTGAATTAGTGTATCATAGTGCAGTAAGAAGATGAATAAAAGCAGATGGGATGTTGAATTATAATGAAGAGAAGGGTGTTCATGGTCTTAGTCCTACTCTTAGTATTGTCTCCTAAAGGGCTGATACATTTTTTCCATTTGAAATACCTGAGGTGCACAAATGTCATAAGCAAACAAGATATTGCTCAACTTTGATACTTTAAATCAGTCACTGCAGGATGAATAAAGGGGTTCCAGTGATGTTGGAAACAGTTTCTTACTAGCCTATATAATCTCTAATGTAAAACCATTAGCAAATACAACAGGCATGTTACTGTACACGGATATTTCAGGACTTTTATTTTGAAACATGCAACTGGACTGGGCCAGCCATCCCGAACAGAAGCACAAATTTGAGTGGTTCAAATTCCTGGATGAGCTGTGAACACCTGGGAGAATAAATACTCTTGTTAGAGGAGTTCCCTTCCTCTGTAAATGGAGGTGCTCTTGAGCAAGACACTTCACCATCCACTGCTTAATGTCCAACAGCACTGACTACTGTGTGTGTTTGTGTGTGTGTGTGTGTGTGTGTGTGTGTGTGTGTGTGTGTGTGTGTGTGTGTGTGTGTGTGTGTGTGTGTGTGTGTGTGTGTGTGTGTGTGTGTGTGTGTGTTACCTCTCCACGGTACGGATATGAGCCACTGCAGCCATATTCAGACAACCTAGCATTAATGCCTTCAAATGTTAAAAAATATATTTTAAAGTGGACATATCATGCTCATTTTCTGATTCAATCTTAAAAAACATATATTTTTTTCATACTGTTTGTTTGACCATACCTGTCTGAAACGCTCTGTTTTAGTACCTATCTTTTCCTCCAGAAAAAGCCCATTCTGCTCTGATAGTTTAGCAGGGCACTGCACTGCACTGACTGTGAAATGGGCCAATAATACCAATGTTTAAAATGATCATTTTTGCCGATACTGATGTTTTGCTGTTGTTGCTGTTGTTGTTGTTGTTGTTGTTGTTGTTGTTGTTGTTGTTGTAATTCAGAATGAATGCCTTTACGTTGTGACAGTTGTGAATCTAACAAGCTGATCCCAGACAGCCGAACAAAAACGTTTTGTGAAACCTAAATAAAAAATAAAATCCATTAAGTGCAATGCAATATTAATATACTATCCTAACAGTGTAACACTGCTTTTATCGAGTTAAAGATGTTGTCAGTCCACTGTGCAGCTTAGCGTACTCACAGGGCTAGCATCCAAACTCAATATACTGTATATCCACTCCAGTAACATTAGCTCATGACTGTGTGTGGCCATGACGTGGTAGATTTCAGGGGCAGAATGTACACTTCGAAACACAACAAGCCCTCCACAACAGAGAAAGGCTGGTCGTCTAAAGAACTCCATCATCTGGTAGTAATCTCTTTAGTTTTGGTGCTGTCCATAGGGAATTTTCACCCTTTCTCAAATGCTGTGGTTATCAAGGACGCCGTCCTGCTGGTGGCGGTCTATGTCTTTCTCTGACACATTGCAGAACTCCCACACAACCGACATTTCGCACAGCATCCTTTAATCTCTTACATTGTGCCTTCACATCTTACGCTATGCCAGCATCTTCCAGTGTCCAGCCAGTGGCTTCTTCTCTGCAACTGTAGCAGCGTATGTTAGCAGACTGTTGTCCCAGCACAACTGCATAAAGCAACACTGAAAGATCAGATATAGATCGGATGCCAGTTAACGAGGTGATCCCTATTGGTCAGTGCTTCAATCAGAGTTTTCTAAGAGCTATAGGATTAAAAATGAACAGGAAGGCTGGAGGCCCTTTCTTTGAATGACTTCAGCACATCTGCGCCCACGGGACATCACTAGTTTCTCAAACTGCTCTGGTTTGATCTTGGTCCGTTCTTCCTTAGTCTCTTCCACAGTTCAGTAACTGTAGTGGGCTTTTTAGACATTACTTTGTCACCAAGGATTTTCCAGAGATTCTCTATTGGGTTTTAATCATGACTCTGGGTTTGCCATTTCATTGCTTCAATATTCTTAGCTTCAAGGAACTGTGTAAACTGAGACTCAGAGAAACTGCTTAACCTTTCTTGCATGAAAATTGCGTGCTGATTAAAAGACAATTGCAGTGAAGGTATTGCATTTTTAAGAAGGAGGTTCACATAAACATTTACATTCACCCTGCCATGTAGCTGTACAAGAGGCCCAACTCCTGCTGCAGAAAACATCCCCCAAACTTGGGAAGTCAGTTATATTTGGAGCAGGAAGTGGCAGAGTCCAGATGTAAACCCCATAGAGAATCTCTGGAAAACCCTTGGCAACAAAGTAATGTCTAAGAAACCCACTACAGTTAGTTAACTGTGGATGAGACTAAAGAAGAATGGACCAAGATGATCAAACCAGAGTAGTGTGAGACACTAGTGATGTCCTGTGGATGCAGATGTGCTGAAGTTCTTCTAACCAAGGGCCTCTACACTTCCTGTTCATTTTTGAATCATTATAGTCCTAAGAAAACATTGTTTAAATTTTCTCTTCTGACACAGTGGTTACTGTGATCTAATACTGCTCACTAAAACATGCTAGTACAGCACTGGTATAGTCACAGTGGATATTCATTCAAATTCTGAACAATAAAAAACAACAATATTTCAGAATAAATCAAGAATTAATAATTTGTCTCTGATTTTGATCTTCAGTGTATAGTACAGTTGTGACATTACAACCGTACAGAAGTCCTGACGGCTCATTTAAAGACATAGTTTCTGAATACGGGCTCTGTGCATTTTTCTGTGGATTGAGCATTTTGATACTTTCACAGTATTTATAAAGCACCTCGACCTGCTTTAAAATAAAAAAAAGACATGTAATCTCACCTTTTACAGTATGGGACCTTTAAAATGACAATATATTTGATTTATTAAGAGTTACAATAATTGATAGAAAAAGTGTATAATATGATAAATAGGATATAGAAGGAATATTGTGTACATTAAAGGACTGGTTCAAAATTGTTCAAGTATGTCTTAAAACAATATTCAGGTGCTCATGTGGACATTGACAAAGGTTTGGCTTGCTATAATCATTCCTCCTTTATACAGGCCCGCCAGGAGATCTTCTCCAAATGCGCTTACAATGGAAGTGATGGGAGATAAAATCCACAGTCCTCATTTTATCAAGTTTATCTGAAGCTTATATTAACCAATTTTTTAATATGCAGTACATCATTTTTACCTTTGTTGTTTATTCCTTTATTATCTGGATAATTTACATAGAAATGGCCGAGATGGTTAATGAGACAACCGCAGTCACTCACAGTGTGTTTGTTTAAGTTAAGGAATATTTTTATCCATCAGTATTTTCATGAATAATAATAAAATGATGAATATTTTGTTCGGTTAGGATGGACCAATTGGCATTATCAGTGTTCTTGGGCTATTTTAGCAATGACCTCTGCTTTCTAGTGCTGCCATTGTCCTATGAACTCTACATTGTACATTTCATAGCAGACGTATTGACAGTGAGCCAGCATGCACAATACCAGGATCCTGAAACTGAAGCAGCAAAAATCCGCCATCATTAATTTTATTGCTGACACCTGTGCTTTTCCTATTGTTACACGTGGCACTGGTCATATAAATCAAGAAATCTACTAAAAGAAAAGATTTGGTATGCATCCTTCAAATGTACTTGTATACTGCTGTAAAATCCACACTACAAACATCAATAAATCAAATGAAAGCTGGGAGAGAGGTGAGCAATGGCAGGTGAATGAAGAATGTTTTGTGTGTTTTTCCCTTTGACTGAACAGCAGTCGTCCGAGTTGAGGAATCTTTTTCTGGCTCCTCTGCACGCATGGCTGGAGGGAAGAGAGAGGAGGAACAGTCTGCAGCGTTTTAGCACACAATTTCATGATGGTTTCAGAGAAGAGACCAGCCAAGTATTTCAAGTGGTGGAGCAGCAAGAGGCCAGCATTGTAGAGGAGAGCAGGTAGTGTAATGATCAGGTAGACAAGATGACATCAAGCGTCCTCAGGGATGGCCAGGCACAGAGAGCTGACATCCTTCCAGGGAGAAAGAACCACTGAAACACGACGAGACAAAACCAACAAACAAGAGAGCCATTAGCCCAGGCAGACTTGTTATTACTGTACAGCAGCAGAAAGTCAGACACTCGCAGGAGACAAAGAGATTTTAACACTTAAGAAAAATAATAAAACATGTCACCCTGTGTGTGATTTTAGTGTTAGCTTTTGCTTTTCTTTACATGAGTCAGTAACAACAGAACAAATAGGAATATTATGTTTTGAGCTCCATCGGTCGACAGCGATGGGAGCTAACATTTACATTTACACACTCCCTTCCTTGAGTCTTAAGAAGAAGTGGAATTGTGGGAATTGTAGGATGTGTAAAAGTGTGTGTGTCATACAATAAATAATAATACACATTTGAATGCAAATATATCATCATAGATCTGATGGTAAATACCAAACTATGTGAATATATATTTATATTGAATATAGCTGTGCGGTTCCACCTTCAGGGCTTGACTGTTATTCTAAATGATTTATTTCAAAACCGAAAAGGATTTGTGCATTGTGCACTCATTTTACAGTGTAATAATGAATATGCATGCAGAGGAGAGTGAAGACTGTGTGATAATCGTTATATTTTATAATATTTTATTCTCCTCACACTTAAAAAATGCCGGTCTTAAACAATGAAATAATTACATATACATGATGATCAGGAAGTTGGCAGTGCAGTCATGCCGAGTCAAGATACTGACTGAAATGAATAACACTTTGGAGAATTTATTCAACACTAACCTTGGGCTTTTTAAAACAAAGTCTAATATTTAATTTGATCTTTTTAAGTTTATGATCTATTCTATTAAAACACACCATTTATATGAGCTGGTAGGTGTCATTTACACACGCGCCTTTGAGCTAAATCCCCTCTCCAACCAGTGCTGTGAGGCTATTATGTTTAAATACTCAGCAAGAAGAAAAGAAAACAAAGGTAGAAGCATAGTCTGTAACCATAGTCTGTATATACATGGTTTTGTTTTATAATGGCTATAAAAAAAGATAAATAGATGCACATGTGACAAATTTAAGAAGAAGTTGAGTTGGATTCATAGCAATACATAGAATTGGATTTCAGACAATGTCATCTTATATTGGTTTATATTTGTATTTTAATGTTATTCAAGCAACCATCATTTGGTATAGTTTACACTAGATCAATACTACTGCTACATTTACAACTTAAATTGAATTGCAGCTCTCCTTTTTGTTTAAAACCCCTTTGCACGCTCATTCTTATGCATTTCACTCTGATACATGTTCTCCATCAAAAAAAACACTATTTACATGCAGTGTGGTTATTATAAAGGCATTGACCTTCTTTTTTTTTTTTTACGGATGTAGTTCCTCTGATGGCCACTAAATGAACCACTGAATTACTGAAATCAGTTAGCAGGATATTTTTCATAAATTATGTGAATGATTTTATACATGGTACATATGGATGTTGGTATTGGAGGAACACATATAACAGCTTTATATTTTGACTTAGGTATGAACATTTTACACAGGATAACTGCATTAACAACTCATATAAGGCATACAGCAGTATTTTCCAACTTTGGGGTAAATTCACATATTTTTCATTGTGTCTCTTAGTGAAATGCAAATGCAGGCTGATAAGTGAAAACTGAAGCAACAATCCTTTGATTCTGTTCTGACTGTCAACATGGGAATGACTTTATGAAAGGCATTAAACAAAAAATGTCCCACAATTACTCCTTTGTTGTACTATATATATATATAATTTAGGTTAATAACTAGGATCTAAGGAATAAAGATGAATTAGAATATTTTGTTGCTGCTGTTTGTTAGTTTTCTTTGTTTGTTTATTGACAGGGGCAAACATGAATTCACACTTTACAAGATATAAATTAGGTGGCAAAGATAATTATGATATTGATTATCAGAATATATATATATACAGTATACTATATTGATACTATTCAATATGCTGTTAAATCAATTTGCAATATCAATAATATTTTTATTTTATATCCCTATTTTAATATTTTACTCTCAGAGCTGGCATTCCCCTAGCTGTTGATTTCAGGCATTGTTCATTTTCTGGATAGAAAACAAGATAAATGTGGATCTTTTCACACAGTGGAGTAAAACAGGCTTTGACTTCATATTCTAAATTGCAGCATGTAGTAAGTGCTTGTATCTGTCAGGATCAATACATTCAGAATTTTAAGTAGTTTTGTGATGTGTTTATGTGGATTCATCTAAATAATGGTGGCATACTGAATAAAAGCATCCCAAAGTGGGGATAAACAGCCAGGTAAAAAGTACTACATTGATTTACAGATTCTTTTCAGATTTCCATTATTGAGTTGTGGAGCCATTTCAAAAAAAGTTTCTGTCTCCACATTCAGCACTCAAAGTGATTTGGAACTTTTGAGTAGAAGGTGCATCTCTTGACTGTTACGTGAAAACAAGCCGGATAAATGAATCCAGGCCATAAATGGGCATGAGGAAACACTTGATACAGATTGCAGCTATTTGCATGCATTTCAGGTTTAAAACTGCATTTGATTAGTAATTTTATGATTTATTTTACCACACACGATGGTGAGGAAACATCTACAGCTTGCATAGTATGCAGTGAAACTATTTCTGCCGCATTAAAATTCTTGGCGAAAATAAAAAAGGGCCGTTTGCCTTGTAACCTGCTTTACAACGTATGTTTTTAGAATTGATATAAACCTGCACAACACCCATCAAAGACAACTGTATACTCAATCTGATTTTATTATGATGCAAATTTAGCTTAAAAAAACAAAAACTAGTGGCAAGACACACAAACTATCAAACCCAATCTAACGTCATTGCACTGGCTGCACTTTGATGACAAGGAAATCATTTCATACCTAAATCTATAATTCTAGCACTTGAACACAAGTGTGCTTTGTGCACTAAAGTGAACCAAATTTTTGTATATAAATGTCAGGACAAGTCATCATACAGGCCTCATCTTATCACAACAATTGGCTGCCAAGGGCAACGAGACGCAGAGAAAGATTGGCAGAGACATTTTGCCTCATGAGTAACTGGGTGACAAAGCTAGAGTGAGCCGTGGTTGAGTCACAACCATACTCTCTAACAGCTTTGTTTATCTGCCCTCACTGCTGCCACAATTAATGCAGTAGAGAAGTGGACAAGCCAGGTACCCTTGGAACCTTGGTAATCTGCATTGATCTGTTGATGCTGTGTCTTTTTAATTGTTGTTATAAAAGAGAGCAGCTATGCTAAACTATTGCCACTTAAAACAAGGCAGAGGACTGCGGAACCCACGGAACCCTGAGTGCCAAACATCTCAGGAGGCTAAATCTGTTTCAGACCCAGAAAGGTGGGATTTGCTGGCTCCAAATCTCAAGCAAGTTATTTATTCATCTATTTGATGTAAACTTTCTTTAAAAAACAATGTTTATCAAAGAAACGGAGAACTTGCTGAGATACAAGTTGAGCAAAATTGTAGGCGGGTTTTTCTTTATAGGTCTCTGCTTATCATTCAAATTGAAATTACAATAAACAAAATGAAAGATCATAAGCATAATGGCTGTACCTCATAGCCCGAATGATTGGAGTTTTCTTGATGAGCACTAGTCTTGTGATTGCAGGGACAGCTGATCAGTTCGGTATGGTCTAAACATTTTTAAAGCAAGAAAAATTGACAGCAAGGAGGGGATTAATATTTCTAAAGTAATATAATATCATTCAAGTTATATTTTGTGTGGTATTATCTCTTACACAAGGAGAAAATAATTGGTTTCCATCATTAACGGTTTTGCCTCGTGCTCTGTGTCTTTTTCTTTGGGGTTTCATGGCCTTGGGTTAGTGGAACATGTTTCTTTTTAGGCACCACAGATAGAAATTTAACACAATTTAACAATTTGCTTCCAGCAATTAAACAAGTTTGTTTTACAGTAAACCTCCAGTAGTTTCCAGGGAAAAAAGCAATGTGATGCAGCATGCAACATGACCAGTTATAGGCTTCCACCAACAGCCAGTGCAGTTCCCAGTGTCTGATTATAACCTTAGCTGTATCTTAATCTAGCAAATTAAGTGCTGAACATTACACATTGAATTATTAGGAACTAATCCTATTAAAATTTGAATTTTCCCCAGCAGTCAGATTATGGTCAGCATCCCCATAAAAGTTCCATATTATGTTTTTGGCGCCCTATTAGCATCATTTCGTCCATCAAGCGACATTAATTGTGAATGAATGCAAACTCCTGCAGAAGAATACGGTCTTCAAGAGGCCTGTCACATACTTTCTCCACTTGGGAGGACCTTTAACCTACTTAGCTGAGGAACCGCACCGTTTCAAGTAGTGCAGCTGAAAGATATGCACCTGCCCGCTTTTTACTCTCACACTGCTCGGAGATTTAAGAGGAGAGAAAGTATTTGATCTAAATGGTACTACACTGACTTGCAGGTGTGGAATTTTCTCCGCAAATGTCCACGCCAGTTGGGCCGGCCACGATACAGATGTGGTTTGAATCCGAAGTTTGTAGAGAGGAAGACAAATCCTATGTGGTGTTGCAAAGATTCAGTGTCAGTATTTTGAAGTCCAAAATGGGGTTTCTGCTTCACCGAATGAAAATAGGCTTATTATATTTCGTGCTTCATAATGCCCCGAAAAAAATATCGTTCAATACCTTGAAAAGAAAACGCCAATCACGGTCAATAGATCTGTCATCAACTTATATTGATATCACTAGTAATATGCTTATTGTTTGATTAAAATAATAATAATGATTAGGAGGGAATTATTTCGCCTTTCATGTTGCCAGAAATGAAATAATTCAGAATGGAAGACTTCGCATAGTTTTTCATTATTTCTAATTTAATATATTTATGGATCTCCTCAAATTTAGAGTCCTAAAGGATGCGGTTTAGTACGTGATCACACCTTTACGAAGCACATAACTTTGTAACTCTACCTCTTTCTTATATGAACCATACCCAAAACGCACATTTTCTTGTTGTTCTATTGAATTCGTGACTTGTGTATTGATAACAAATACCTAGGAATCTATGGAACAGGAAAAAGGAAAAATAATGTGCCAAGGTTGTGCGTAAATTACGCACGAAAAATGTTACCAGGATGTTGGCTTTCGATAGTAGTCTTCTGACATTTATCATCTTATCTTCGCAAGGTGTTTTTTTCAATACTCGCTTGTCATAAATGATATAAACTACACAAAGAGAAAAATGTATAAAACACTGGAAACCTCTGAACCGTTTTGGTATTTGTTTGTATCGCATTATAGAGAGAAAAAGTTAAAAGTTAAGTTAGAAATTTAAGGCCTAAATAACTCCCAGTGTTTTCTGCACTTTGTGTTCGGTCGGTGAGGTTGCAGGTCAGGACCTTGCCCCTTCAGCCATCTCTCCACATCTCTCGGGGTATTGAACCAGCAACGACGAGATGAAGAAAAGCACTTCAGTAAGGCGCTTTGGTCCATCTGCTGTGCTGAGCTGAGGGGGTGAAGCTATCGGGAAAAGGTTGTCTATATGATTTAAACATAAATGTCTGGTTATTAGGTTCTAGTTAACAAAACTTAAATGGTCCGAAGAAAATTGGTTAACATTTCCATATAAAGTATGCGCTCGATTTGAACAGGGCGATTTTGCGCCAATAAGTCTTATCAATAATGCACACAATACCAGAGGATTTAGTCACCGGTGGCAAGCAATACTTGGCACACAACTCCCTATAGAATAATCAGTTACTTAGCTGTCATTCTTTTATTACAGAATTTCTATGTTAGAAAGTCAAATTAAAAGCGTATCAAATATTTTCTAAGATAAATTATGGAAACAGTTTGACATTCACGTAGAGAGTGAAAGAGTAGGATTGTAATCGCGTGCATTTGCAGGGGGAAATCCAAACAGTTCCAACGCAAAGCATCAACCCGTCCTGTGCGTATTTATGGGAATAAAATATACTTTTCGTCGCCATGCAACCAGCAAGGTTTTATTCATCCCCATTGGGTCTAAAGGGTCAGTGTAGGCTACTTCAAAGGAAAATGGATATTTGTCAGCATGGATCACGCACGCTGCTTGTATCCTGTACACACACGGCAAAAAACTCTAACTTAACACATAAACAGCTGCAAAAAGGTTCAGCAGTTAAAATGATTTGCTCTATAAATGTGTCAGATTTATTGACGAACCTTTGCTGGGCCTTCTTCGCGGCTCCTTGGTGCGTCCGTTTATCCCGTTTCCCACTGCCTTGGCCACATAATATTCACAGGATGTAAAAAGTTTACTTAGATTTAAAACTATATTAATGTGGACAATAAGCTCTCATAAGCGTTGTATGCCGCCAACCAGCTCCAGATTTTTATGGGATCCTAATGTGGAGAGCCTGGGGACCAGGGTCCTGCTCTCTGACTCAGTAATCCACAAGGTTGAGAGCTTTGCCTAATTTACATAATGTTAGAGGTCTGGGCCGAGGCCTACCTTTCTTTTCGCCCTGAAAAGACACCATGCTGCCGCTGCTAAAAGAGTGGAAAAGGCGCACAGAAGTCTGGACACGTATTGGAATATTTGCAGGTATAAAATATTGCTTGAAGAAATGTGTTATTTTCCTTATAGTGATAGTCTGATAGAATTTTTTTTGTGCTCATAGCATTTGGTTTACACCTGCTACCCCCTTTTGTCAAACGCATTTTAGTTAGTTTCTACTTCAGCTTTTTTCTGACAACTCCAGCTGACTGGAATATGCATGCATTGTTTGGTTTACCTCAACAACAATAAAGTCCAACCACTTCACTTTAAATCCGCTCCAGGGATCTGTGGGGGAGACAAACAGGAGAAGACATTTGGATACAGAAATATGCATAAGAACAATGGTTTATTATAACTAGGCTATCAAGTTAACCGGAGATTGCTGTTCTTGATATGTCGCTATAATTGATGGCTGACCATGTCACGTCTTCAATTGCTCAATTAGTGTAGGTAGCTACTTGCTGCCATGCCATGCTAAATTACATTAGTGGCTTCATGGAGACGAGTGTTTCCTTCCTCCAATGAAAGGAAGATGTGAACACATTTCACGTCTGGAAAATAAAAACACCTGCTCCTGCTGTTGCCTGCTGTAAGGTGATAAAGTATTATGATTATAAGCGTTTATGAGCAGCATAACAGCTATCCCTCTCAATTATTGGATGGTTACGAGCCATAGGCTCAATAATGCGTTACAGATCCATAAAGGACACAGGTTAGGGCTATAATGGGACGCTGCATTAACTGGTGTTCATTATTGCAATTTGTAGTAGCGCTTTTCTCTTTTGACCCCCTCGTTGTGTCTCCCTTCCCCTGATTCTTCCCCTGGCGCCAGTCAGTTTACTCAGAGATTACAACGTCAGGTCAAGACTGCAAAGTGTCATTAGTGCCTGGTGACCAGACTTGAGGGTTTGAGGCATACAATATTGTCTCCAAATTGCATCAAGTCGGATGAAGAATAAGATTTTTGTTTTGCTTTTTCTAAGAGGTATATAAAACTAAGATTCCTCCTAAATTATTTCCATGAGTAGGAGGGATTGGTGTGAGGAAATCTACATCTGTATGACCAAATATAATCTATAAATCCTTTGTATAATACCTCACGCCTAATCATGAATGTTAGTGATATACTCACGGGTTGGATCCCTTTTGTCGCTCTCTTTCAGTATTTTGTCACTTTGAGCTTATTTGGACGTGTCCCTTTCTGGTGGGGTAAAATGATGCTTAAGAAGCATAAATGAGCCGGTCATACAACTTCATTGTGCCTCTTTGATGATACTCGGTGGCCCTTATGTCTGTTCAAAGTGCTCTCAAAGTTTCTAGAAAGAGTGGAATTCCCTACTGACGCAAAATAGTCATATGTGGTCAGATCAGCTGATGTGCAGAAGATAATGGCTTATTCTCACCTGTATATAATTATCACAAAAGGACGAATCATAATAAATACGCGGCGTCGTTTTATTCACATATACAACTTATAACTATAAATCAAAGTGTACTTTCATGAATTATTTCCCTAAAATGTCAATGACTATTGTTTGCTGCTTTAGGAGTTTTGCTCCGCCCCCTGTGTTTGTCGTAAACCTGGCTCCTGGCTCCAATAAACCCGGGCTAAGAGCGCCCTGGGCTCGCCTCCTTCTCCAAGGCGATCAATAGGATCTCAGGCGCTCTACAAGCACTCTCTTACGTAGACATCCACCAAGGAGAGAGCCGATACAACAACACGGTTGATCTGCTCAAACACAAAAACCTACCTGCTTTCTGAATCATGTCGTTGAGCCCAAAGCACACTACGCCTTTTTCAGTGACAGATATTTTGAGTCCAATCGAGGAGACCTACAAGAAGTTTAGTACTATGGACGGCGCAGGGAACCTATCCTCTCCACTGGGAGCCTACCGACAGCCTCAGGTGTCTCAGACCGGCATGCAACAACACTCCATGGGCCATAACGCCACCGTGGCCACCACATACCACATGCCGCACACCGTCTCCCAGTTCTCCCACAGCGCAATGGGGGGATACTGCAATGGAGGCATTGGCAACATGGGAGACCTCCCGTCGTATCAGGAAAGCATGCGGAATAGTGCAGCAGCAACAGGGTGGTACAGCGCCAACCCTGATCCAAGATACTCCACAAGTAAGTTTAAATTTCCTCCATTTATACACTTTTCTCATTTTATTTGATCGCAAATATAAACATTTAAATGAGTATTTCAGGAATGAGAGAGAGAAACGCACAATACTAAATATGTATCGCATTTTTAGTATTGTTTACTTTATATTTGGGGTTAACGATAAGAAGTGCATGTAAATGTTGTACATTATTTAAAGACATCTTTTATTCAGAATGATTGTTTCAGGCTTTTGAACGGAAAAGGAGATCATTCTTTCAAGTCTGACTCGACTTTTTTATCTTTGACATGAGCAAATATTTAAAAGCTAGATCTCTATTATAATTATTATTATTATTATAATTATTAATATTATTATAACTATGATTGTTATTATTGTTTTTTAAGTTAACGCTTTCCAGCTTCAGTTAATATCGCATTTAACAGCAAATAATCAATAAAGACTACTTCAGGCGAAACAGTGTTCTCCTCTTTTGTTTATTGAACGAATGTATATGTATGTATATTTTTAAGTTTCTAGATTCATGGGACCTTCCACAGGTATGAACATGACCGGCATGGGGAGTCTCTCAGGAATGGCGGAGGCCAAATCCATGCCTGTTCTCCACGCTGCGCCCAGGAGGAAACGGCGGGTCCTGTTTTCGCAGGCTCAGGTCTACGAGCTGGAGAGGAGGTTTAAGCAGCAGAAATACCTGTCGGCGCCCGAGAGGGAGCACCTGGCCAGCATGATCCACCTGACGCCGACCCAGGTGAAGATCTGGTTTCAGAACCACCGGTACAAGATGAAGCGCCAGGCCAAGGACAAGGCAACGCAGCAGCTGCAGCAGCAGCAACAGGACGGTAACCTGTGCCAACAGCAGGCGCAGTCCCCGAGGCGCGTTGCCGTGCCGGTTCTGGTGAAGGACGGTAAACCGTGCCAGAACGGCTCCAACACGCCGACGCCGAACCAGCAACAGGTACAACAGAGCCAACAACAGAGCCAACAACAGAACGGAGCCGGAGTTGTGCTCGCATCCCCGAACAGCAGCCTCACCCAGCACCAAAGCCAGCAGCAGGTGAACGCTTTGGAGCTGGAGGAGATGTCGCCCAGCCCCCCCTCACTGCACAGCCATCTTAACATGGCCCAGATAGACACATCTGCTGTAGATTACACCAGTAACATGGTCAGCTCAAACCTCCTCTACGGCAGAACGTGGTAGGACTTCATACAGTACTGTCACTTTCCACTTTTTCTATGTGAACCTGCGGATGAGCCCATGCAAGAGCAAAACAATATATTTACACACACACACACACACACACACACACACACACACACACATATATATATATATATATATATATATATATATATATATATATATATATATGTATATATATATACATATATATATATATATATAAGGGGGCCCTTTGGTGTTGGAGGGGACACTAAGCGCACTGAGGCGCACCAGCTGATCAGGGCACATTTTCTTGACATCTCTGAGAGGGGAGTCTATTTTTGAACATTACAGAAATGGCTGCCCTTGAAAGCAATTATGTCGTTTCTGGACCTTTTGTAATCCATGTTTTGGACCTTCCTCATGATGTTTGAAACGTAGTCTATGTTGTTGAAACAAAAAGGAATGCTGCTTCACTTGAGTTCGGACTGGGGGGAAAGGTGGGATCAGGTTTGAAGTACACTAAGCCACCACTCCTTATTTACGGTGATAACCTGATATTTTATCATATTAATATTGTAAACTAATGTATTCATTTAGACTTATTAAATAAAGTAGGGACTTGTATATTTGGCTAACACACAAGAATGCGTTTAACTGTATAATAATCGTTATTGCGTCCACTTTTATGTTTTCTTTATTCTTTTGTAAGTTAAAAAGGAACAAATGCGTGATGGCTGCTGTATATGTTTCAAAACCAAGTGAACGTTAACAATAAATAACTTGAAGTGTGAGAGCTATTCCTGGAGAAGTAATTTTTTAAAGGGATCTGTTTTGGAGTGCATTTTCATTATGTTGTGATTGAGACCAAATTGAGCAGGAAAGCAAGGTCGATGAGGGAGTGAGTATTGTTCAGGTGACATTTTGGAGGGCTGTCTTTCATTGAGGATGTCTGCAGTAGTCTCAGACCGGGAAATCACCCTATTAAAAATCACTAACACCTTCCTGCAGTGATATAAATGTATGCATTAATATAACTCGTTTCTTAACAATCCCCCCAAACGTATTGATCTAACTTTGTTTAATAGGCCCAGACATTCGTTTTGCCACAATGTAATTAGGTAGTTTTACTGTGAATGCGAACTTCTATAAAATACACAGTGGCTACCAATTATTGTAAGAACGAATACATTATCTAAAGGAATGGAGGACATGCCTCGTATTATTATGATGCTGCATTAAAGATAATTAAACTCTATCATCATATGGTAGATTATTGCTATTGTTATTATTATTATTATTATTATTGTTATTATTATGTACAGGCCAAAAATACAGGCAAAATAAAGGTTTCTAAAATCTTTACAAAAATCGCATCTGAATAATGAAAAAAATATGCTTCTTAATTTTAAACTATTTGAAATGATTTTAGACATACAATTCAAATTACTTGTTTTTTATTTTGAGAGTGAGTTTGAGCATTAAGCTGGTTGGAATAATGTAGCAGGTTTTTTGGGAATACTGATGAATGAGAATAAGCAACTTTTAACTAAATTAATTGAAACTTCAAATGTCCAATTCAAAGTCCAAATCTAAAACCTATTTATTTTTATAAGCTCATTGTTTGACAGAATGTATCACAGACATCATTACAATTTTAATACTATCTAAATATTTTCCAAGAATGCCCTCTAAAGTTCTTTATATGTTTAGTTTTATTTTGAATTTGAAATTACAATGATACCCATATTATATTCTTCATGTGGAAGGAACTGGAAACAAATGTTCAAAATACCCAGCACATAGCCACAGTTTTTTCCATTCACCACACACACACACACACACACACACACAACCACACACACACACACACACACACACACACACACACACACACACACACACACACACACACACACACACACACACACAAGCCTCATTCTGATCAATCTCTTTAGAAGATGATTTGTGAAAACAAACTCCAAAGTGTTTAAGGTCATCACTTAGCATCAGTGTCGGTTCCCCTTTGCCTCTGTCCTCCAAAACCTTTTTTTACAGTGGCTGATAATAGGATCTAACATTTCATTTCCTGTGGTCATTTAAACACGTTTGGAAATTACTTCTCAATCCCCTTGCTGATGACACCCAGTGATGATGATGGCTATCAGTGTGTCTCAATGGAGACCTTGGAGAGCCCCCATTTCCAACCCCTTCACATACCTGGCAGCTGTATGTATATGCGCTATCATCCCTACACTTGAAGGAAGCATCAGAGCCAATATGCACCTGACATTTGGAATTGAGCGCGGCAACTCCATCAGAAGGGAGTTTGATAAGAGCATTAAAAAGAGGAATGCATTCCACAATATACACTTTGATGCTGCAAGGTGTTCCTGATAGATTTTTTCCTCTAAATTGAGGGCAGGAATGATTTTGATGGTCTACTACATGAAATGAAAGTGGAGGTGAAGCCATTCTTTTCTTTTTTCAATATGGCGCACTAATAGGCTATGCTTGGTAATCACTGGCTATTGTGCCTGTTGCTTCTCTCAGTTTATTGGGGTGGGGGGTACCTCTCTTTGTAAGGATATATGAGACAGGCTGGGCACTGTAATTGGTGCTGACATCACCATTTCTGTCTGGAAAGTTTGTGAGGCTGCAGCCGCTACTGTGTGGTGTTACTTCCAAATGTTTACAGCTGCAGAACCTCCACACCCACACACATGTGCACATGTATACAAACGGATGTCCATGTGCATGCAGCTCACAATTCTCATCCGCAAATAAAGCCAGTCATGCATTATATAAGAAATGTCTCTTGTACACAAAGCACATATTTCCATAAGAGCTGGAAGGAGTCCCTACCTCATTGTCATGCCCTGTTAGCATACAGCGCGAAGGAGGGAATAGTTCATTTCCCTGATGTAAATCATTTTTAGACTATTCTTCTCAGGTAATTGCAGGTTGCACAGCATAATGTGAATGGAGAAGGAAGCCTTGCTTAAGACCCCCCACCCCCCACCCCACTCCCTTCCTCCCCATTATTCTACTTAATATGTCAGAAGGTCTGATCACAGAGAAACCTTTTCAAGTCCTATTGATGTGTTCCCCAATTGACCATGGCGACCTAGCAACCTGGGGAGCGCTAATTGGCAAGGGCTTAACATTATTGGCTGCATAGTTTACACAGAAACATAGGCCAAACATATAACCCTCATCATACACTGTTTTCTTACTTTTGCTGGTACAACAGGGGGGGTTAATATTAATTATGGTATTTTGTATTGCAATGTAAATACATACATGCGATATAAATAGATATTATTAATAGAAATTAAGTCATAAGTAATATATAAAGTTTAGTCCCACTAATTCAGCCACCCCCTCTCTCCTTCCTTCCCCAGAATTAGTCCCCAAATCTAGCTCCATGTGAAATGATTAGGAGAGCCGAGGTCTGCTTTTCATTTCACTGCGCGAATGAATGCATTGAATTGGCAAGTTCTGTGAGACACAGAGCGAATTTTTTAATTAGTGTATTGCCCTCACATCCTGCCGAGGAGAGACAAACCTGCGCCTGCTGGATTTGTTTGGCTACCAAAGAATGAGTCACTGCAAGTCTGCAAAGTCTTTGCCCCAGGAAGCAAAAAGTTCCCTAATTCCTGTCATTTTCAAATGGAAAAAATAGCCTGCACATAATCATCTTCCTGCAGAGTAAAAAAAGAAAAAACATTTCAAGAAGGTCATAGGACTCTGAAAGCAATTCTCACTCTAATAGATTTCCATGAAATTAAATACATGAAACCACATTTTTACTGTTGCCCATGGTTTGACGATAACATGAACTTAATGCATATGCACTCACACATTTTATATCCAGTCGTATGCCCCGACTTGCACTGGCTAATTCCATTGCTTACTATGAATACCATTTTAGTAATATGAGGCATTGTACGGGCCAAAGCAACCTTTCCAAGACTATTCACAAATGTCTGGACTAGAGTGTTTGAGAGTGTGTGTGTGTGTGTGTGTGTGTGTGTGTGTGTGTGTGTGTGTGTGTGTGTGTGTGTGTGTGTGTGTGTGTGTGTGTGTGTGTGTGTGTGTGTGTGTGTGTGTGTGTGTGTGTGTGTGTGTGTGTGCGTGTGTATGTGTGAGTGTGTGTGTGTGCGTGTGCGTGTGCGTGTGCGTGTGTGTGTGTGTGTGTACGTGTGTATGTGTGAGTGTGTGTGTGGGAGGGGTCTGATTAGGAGTGTGTGTGTGTGTGTATGTGTGTGTGTGTGTGTGTGTGTGCGTGTGTATGTGTGAGTGTGTGTGTGGGAGGGGTCTGATTAGGAGTGTGTGTGTGTGTGTGTGTGTGTATGTGTGTGTAGAGTGTAGAGTGTTGGGGGGGCATCCCTTATTAGAAAACCATGTCACATTCTCTCCTGCGCCGGCCAGACTTGCTGCACTGCCAGTAATCCCCCCTCCAAGTCCCCCTATGCATGTTATTCAATTCGCCCATAGGTAGTTAAAGAAACTGTTTTCAGTTGCCACTAATAACTACTGACCTCCAGTGACACGGGCCAACAATAGGTTTGTCAGGCCTGAAACGCACAACCAAAGAAGCTGATTAGGAACTCAAGAGGTTTGAAGCAAGAATCAATGGCTGCTCTGTCCTGCCACGGTGCTTCGAGCATGGCACTGATGATTGTGGGACCTCCATTAGTTATGCCTCATTAAGTCCCACAAACTCTTCTTTAAGAAAATTAGTTTAGGCAATTCTAAAATCTATTACGGCTTTGGAGCCCCTACTGAGATGCCACTGTGTTTAGACGGAGGTGCTTTACTGTGTAGATGCGTGTGTGTGTGTGTGTGTGTGTGTGCGTGCCCAAGAGTGTACTTGTGCGCACCATTAAACACATTACACGCAATCCAATTGTATATTCCTTCCTTCCTTTGAAATCACTACATTTTCAGCCCAAAATGAAACCTTCACACACATTTTGTCTATTATATAATATGTGAGGTGAGGCCATGGTAGACATACTATTAGCATCAGGAATTCAAAGTAATTGTATTGCTGTCATGTCAGAATTTCCTTTAAAATATCTGGCATATTTTTTTCATTGTAAATTTCTTTTGAAAAATGTTTGTCATTGCATAGAGTTTATAAATCTGTCCTTCTATTTTGCGAAACGATGAAGTACAATAGGACAATGAGTCCTGTAATGGCCGACTGTAAACTTTATTAACCGATATTTTCATGATATGAAGGAAAAGCATCTGTAAGCCATTCAAAATTCATCTGTAGTTCTCCTCTGTTATATCGACAGGGCCACGCATGACATAATTATGCTCCATCCTTGGAATGGGTCTCAATCTGCTGGACACAACAAAAAAAGAAAATCAAAAAATCAAGCGAGCATAAAAGACATTTCATTGTCACCCCAGATATGTAAAGAGTTGAACTGAATGAGTATGATTTCTTTTTTTTTTTGTATTCAGAAATATTAAAAGATACATTTAAAGGACAAAACAGTTCATATCTGTCCTTTACAATACTTTTGAACTAGCAAGCCCAGCTCACCGTTGCCACAGTAATGGCCAGCTGCCAGTCTGCAGATTACTGGTTAATAGGGCCAGGGCTGAAGAGCAATTCAGTGAAGGTAGGCAATGGATAAGATCAGTGTGTGTGTGTGTGTGTGTGTTGGCTAGGGCATAGTTATCTGAGTGTGTGTGTGTGTGTGTGTGTGTGTGTGTGTGCCTTTGAGTATGTATTACTTTGTTTTCTTTTTGCTATTAAATTTCTTTTTTTATACTCAATTTCCCAAATATCATCAATGTACCTGCACACAATCATGCATTTTAATTTGAGATAAACAGGCGTACATGCTGCAAACACAGCACACAAACACAAAAGGGAGTGAGACACCGTACAAGTAAAAAAATGCTCTAGAAACTTCAAGGACATTTTAAACATGTTTGTAAAAATGCTCTCAGAACTAATTAATGTGGGGCAATGATCCAACAGCAAATAGCCAAACACACATGCACACACAAATCAACATGAATGGCAAAAGACAACAGAAACAGCCACTCAATAGCTACATCCGTCAAATTAAGCCCAGAAGGACATAATCGTTTCTTCAAATGTAACATTCTGTAATCTGCCCCCTCCAAAACACGCAGGCGTCTCAATATAACTGTCCCACAGGGCCACAGGGGCCAAAGAGGACCACCCACTTTCTTTTCAATTATCATCTTGCAGCAACCTGTCTCCTCTCCAGCATTCAGCAGGAGACACTGACTGCTCTCCAGAGGGAATTACAATTAGACTGCTGTTTGTCCCTCCAATAAACTTCCAGACTGTAGCTGACAATCTTAACTCTATAGAGCATGTGACCCAGAGGACAAACAGGATTACGCCCCAAATCCCATGTTCCTCTACTCTCTCTTCTCTCTTCCTCTTGAGTTGCTGAGGTCAGGGGGTCTCACGGTGGAGGCAGTTGGGAAATGTTGGGACACAGCACTCCAAAGTCTGCAAATACAAATGATCTCAATTTAATTTAGCAATTAACTCCAGTTTGTACATTTTCTATGATGGCAGAAATTTTAATATCATACGCATCAAAAAGGGATGGCTTTATTTTCTGAGGTTTGGTTCATTTTGGGGAGGTTAAGGTTTGGTCAAGTCATTTTGGATAAAGTTTCCACTTTAATATAATAATGTTTTCCAACCTGGGGTCTAGATCACCCAAAGATAAGTCTGAGGGATCACAAGAGGATTACTGTGATAGCAGATAATCAAATATATACTGTATATTTCTCAAGTATAAAGCTGTTTACTTTTTGTGACTACTCAAATTCAAAATTTCTTGTGAAATAGCGGATAGTTTCCCTTCAGGCGAAAAACAGTTTATCTAGTCGACTGACATGATAAACCAGTGACGATGAATCACACATCGACATTGCTTCATTTTAAGGGGATACAAGCCAAAATGTTGGGAAACCAATAATCTCTATTAACAAGATGCTGTAGGCAAAGGGGTTTTACAGGTGTTCTGGTTTCCATTGGTTGCCTTTTTGTAGTCCGAGTACTGATCTAAAGGTCCACAAAGTCCATAGTTTTTGCATTGTATCAGTCAAAATATGGCATCTCTTTCAAACAAAAAACTGTACCTCTCTGGAGGGGTTGGGCTCTAGAATACATTTGTCGTTTGATTACTAAGTTAGATATTATCTTCAGCTCAATAATGTTTGTAACTCTTATTTATATTTTATGAATGATAACATTTTTGTGATTTTAAGCTTTCTACATCTACATTATTTTGAATGTTGGAAAAAAAAAACATGGTGAATCTTCCTCTATTCTTCCAGCAGGCAAACATGAGTCAATTATTTACCTGTAGCTTGTATCTTTTGTGAATTATCTGTCTGTTAAAACCTCATCAGTGCAAATAACAATCACACTGAGAATTTGTCTCAGGGACACCAATTAGGGCACAATCCACATGGGACAAAGGCTCTGTTTCAGAGGGGAGTTACACTGGCCAGTGGATCTGGAGTGTTTATTTGCCCTGCTGTAGCCAGCTGGTCATACGAAGGCACAGAAAGGGTACATTGACTCCACCCTGCAGGGGGTAGTGGCACAGCAAAAGGGAAATGGGACTCTTTTTCAACTCCCCTCTCCACAATGCGGTACACCCAATCAAAGAGCCCCAGAGCCCTTTTGTGGGGGTGGTGAGTGGACAAGGGAGGGGGTGAGTTTGGGCTGCCAACCCCTCCTCCTCCTGCTGCTGTCCTGTCTGTGCGGCCAGCCACACTTCACAGCTAATTAGCGGTCAGATCCACTGGCCCCTAATCAGCAGGACATGTTAAAACTGCCCTAATCAGGCCTAATCCTGGCTTTGTGTCACACACACAGCCTCCCCCTGCCTACTTACTCTGTCTGCTGTATTGATTAAGGCATCATTTGGGGATTTGGTGGTCAATACACTGCAATCTGTGATCGGTGATAGGTGTGCCCTGGACTACATTGTATGATGGCGTATAATGAAACGTTAAGGTAAAGCTTCTATCAGTGGCTTTATTACTCGCCCCAGCAAGCAATTCAAGATATTGAAGAAATGTTAGTGATAGTGTGGCAAATATATTAGCTCTCTTTCATCATTAGTCATTTCAAACAAACAAACAAACACACTATTAATGAAATAACTGTGAAGTCAGTTAATTGAACTAATGTACATCTATACAAATGGAGATGCTTTACATCTGACACACACATTATGTGACTCCTTTATACAAAGGAGGCGACAACAACAGCCTAAATAATTTTCAGCCAACAATAGTTCCCTGTCTGGAAACAAAACACAGAAGGACTGGTGGACAACCAACTCCAAGTGTCTCTCAATAAATATTCTGTTTTGAGATTTCAGAACACACAGCACCATGTCCGTAGTTATCTAGCTGTAAAAGATATTGCTTCTTGTATGTACAAAAGTAAGCACTGTGCAGCTGTTCTCATTAACATCTTTCAGGACAGTTGACACTCTCTACTTATTCAGGCACTGTGTAATTCTGGCTTTGATTCCATTGCTTGTAGATAGTTTCAGAATTACCTTTCTGAAAGACTTCATTGTGTCAAAGCCAGAAATATCCGACCTGAGTCTTTACCAGTAACAAAAGGTTTTCCACAAGGATCTATATTAGGCTCTGCCTTGTTTACTATTCATATTAATAAAAGTGTTTCTTCTTTAAATGACTTTAAAGGTCATGGTTATGTGGATTATACTAGTCTGTATTGTTTTGCTGACAACTTGCTGTTGAGAGTCTACATCTTTCCTTTAATCCTCCTCAAAATGCACGTGTCATTCTTGAACTAGAATTTAATGTAATCAAAAGAAAATACACGCTTTTCTCTAGAGCAAGCAATTGATCTTATCAGCCTACACTTATCCACACTGAATGGATGCAATATTGAGAGAGCTGCAGTGTATAAATATCTGTGCATCTTGTTTGATGAATCATTTACATTTAAACATAATATTGAACACTTTTACAAGAAAGTTTCCTTTTGAGTTGTAGGAAGAGCATTGAAGACCCCTACACTCAGTTTTTTATTCTGCCCTCTGATTTATTATTGGAGACACCTATGACCCACTCATCATTGCATTCTGTATAACAAAGTTGGTTGGTAACAGATGTGATAAACACCTGTATCTTCACATTCACCACCCAATACAACATCTGTGCTGGACTGGTACGCAGGACCCTACCAAACTCGCTCTTCTAACTGTCTTGTGCTTCAAGTCGTGCAGGTTTATTTTGAACTTTAGTTGTCATTCTGGTGCCCTGGGTTCAGGTACAGAACAGGTGCAGAAGGGCTCGCTTTGGGAGAAGTCTAAGGGGCCCTAAACAACAGGCCTGGCTGAACACGCCTAAGTGTTCTAATATTGTCTCTCAGTGTGAATTTTGTGTAGTTTTTAGTTGGTTCTATGTGTCAGATGGTACAGTACTGTGGAAACAAATGTCCTCCTTGGGTGACAATAAAATCTAATGTCTAAAGTCTAGTTCTTGTGCATCAAACACATGGAATTATCAGTAACACATTCTCAAGATCGACTCTCCTCTCAAGAACACCACCACCTCACCTCACTGTGCCATTGTTTTCATAGAGTATTGTGCTCGACATCACTGAGTATGAGGGAAAACTCAATGATTTTTGTGATTGTGACAAAGGTTTGTATGAAAGAACTGCTGTACTAGCAAGTTTAAAAAAATAATAATAACCAAGCCACTTCAAAAACCTTGATTTTATGAAAAAAGCAGTGGGCAAAATTAGAGAACACTTTCAGATACCTCCCAGTCATTGGTGTTAATCTGGCACCTGGTGACAATTTACTCAATGGTTGGACACACCCTATTTATCTGGCAGCTCTCCTGGTTACTTTGCAAAATGGCGAGTTGCTCTAAGGTGACTGAAACCCTGGGACAGCAGGTTGTAAAGATGAAGGCCAAAGGGATGACCCTCTCAGCCATCAGAGAGAGGTTTGGCGTTCCAAGTCTGTGATTTCAAGAAAATTAAAACTTGGCAAGGACACAGATTCATGTCCATCCAAAGGCTGGTCGTCCACATAAAACAAGTGCACGAGAGGACAGGATTATGTGAAGACTCTCAATGGGGAATCGGTTCAACACTGCAGCTGGAATTGCTCACCAGTCAGTGCTGAACAGGGCAAGGATCTGTCTCAGCACACAGTGTCACGTCATTTAAGACTTTTTGGACTGAAAGCTCACTCTGCAGTGACCAAACCTCCCATTAGCAAAAATAATTAAAAGGCTATACTTGCCTTTGCTGAGAAGCATGTTGTGTGGACAGAGGAGAACTGCTCCAGAGTGCACTTCAACGATGAGAGTACATTCAATTAATTTGGGTCTGATGGGAAACATAATGTTCTGGGCAGGACTGGGGAAAGACTGACCCCAAAGTGTGTAAAGAAGTCAGTTACATTTGGAGGGGGAAGTGTCATGGTTTGGGGAATGTTTTCTGCAGCAGGAGTTGGGCCTCTTGTAAAACTACATGGCAGGGTGAATGCAAATGTTTATGTGAACCTCCTTCAGCAACATGCAATACCTTCACTGTTATTTTCTCCCAATCAGCCCACAATTTTCATGCAAGACAATGCCCCCTGTCACACGGCAGCAGTTTACACAGTTCCTTGAAGCTAAGAATATTGAAACAATGAAATGGCCAGAGTCCAGATGTAAACCCCATAGAGAATCTCTGGAAAATCCTTGGCGACAAAGTAATGTCTAATTAACCCACTACAGTTACTGAACTATGGAAGAGACTTAAGAAGAAAGGACCAAGATCAAACCAGAGCAGTGTGAGAAACTAGTGATGCCCTGTGGGTGCAGATGTGCTAAAGTCATTTAAAGCTGTGGCCTCCACTCTTCCTATTCATTTTTGAATCATTATAGCCCTAAGAAAACATTGTTGAAATATTCTCTTCTGACACAGTGGTTACTCTTCTCTAATTTTGATCACTGCTTTTTGTCACAAAATAAAGGTTTTTGTTGAAGTGCCTTGGTTATTTAAAAAAAAAACATGCTTGTACAGCAGTGCTATAGTGACAGCTGATATTCTATCAAATTCTGAACAATAAAAAAAACAGTATTCCAGAATAAATCAAGAATTAATAATTAATCTCTAATTTTGATCTCCAGTGTAAATTAAATCCAATTCTGGACAATTCCGTCTTGGCATTGGTGCATCTCTGCTGTTATTTGTGTGGAATTCTATGCTTCTATACATAAATTAATACATATCCATCATAGTATGAATCATTAACACATTATATTAGATGGGATGTTTTCAATATTGTGAACCAATGACAACTTTCTTAACACGTGAGGTCACTTTTTTTAATTAAATGTTATTTTTCCTTTTCAGTTAATGGGAATTCAAGTGAACCATAACCTTAACTTCAATAATTTCTAATGAAATGAGAAATGTGTTATGGAACTGGTGAACATGTCTTCTTGGGCCCACTTTTTACCCCAAAAGTGTGCTGTACTACCATATATATATATGTAAACCTTACCAATGTATCTAGTTTGCTATTATACTATTGCGTTATTCACAATGCTTTGTCGTTCAAACGTTATAACTAAATTGTTGCATAAGAGGTGTTGTAATTTATCACTTATTTCAGTCTTTTAGTCATTAACTGCCCTATAGTGTTAATTAGGATGTAATGCACAGACACTCAAGGATGGGTATGAATAATAATAAGCTTTTCCTCATGCAGATTATTCCTTGATCATTCATGAGTAATGAGCCTGTTGCCAGAGCCGATAGGACGGAAATACACCCAGTGAAATAAACCAAAACATCTGTCAAAACGTTTATCACTTAATTTTTATTCAATATCCTGTTCTCCTCAGCTTGATGTCATCACCACTGACAACATAAATAGTGTCTGTCCTATCTGCTTGATTCAGAGACTACTTAGAAACTTTAGGAGGAAAGACAGGGTCATCAACATTGACAGTATGGATGAATTTTAATCCAAGTGCTGAATTGTGGAGAATGGATTAGGTAATTACCATACTTTTCAGCGATATAAGGCTATAAATTAAAATCTCCAACAACTTCTCAAGTGACAACTCATCTAATCAGGGGGACAATCACAGAGTGGCCTTGCTGTTTACTGATTGCTCTAATCAAAAATGGCTTCTTCAAACACAGCTAATTGGTCAGTTTACTCACGGAACGGGGAAGCAAATGTAGAGGGGCTACTGTCGTGATTTGAAGGACCCAAATATCTCCCATTTGCATTGAGTGCCACCAGAATACACTTGACTCCCACAAGTTATCAGCAAACCAGACAATTATTCATCAGGCACAAATTGGCACATCAAAGTCAAATCAGAGAATTACCGGCAGGAAGACCCCAAAGCAAGGGCTGAGAGGGGAAAGGTGGCCTTTGATTGACCGCGTTGCCCTTCGCTCAGTCCACCAGCCAGACTTGATACCTTCCAGAATTCTCCAAAGTGCTTCACAAGTAAAACCACACAACATTTTAAGTCAAAAATAAAACCAGGAGAAGGAAAATCAAGGTAACTTGATAACAACATCAATGCGTTTCTTTATTTTGTCTTGCAGCAGAGAATTCAACTGCATAGGCTCAAATACAAAAGTACTTATGCCAGCTTTGGGGACGGGATCTGATATGACATGGTTCAAGCTCCAGTGATGTAGTGGGATATACTGTAAGTACACCTAATTTGTCATTTTGATTGCTTTTAAAGTAATGTCCTGAAATCCAAACCAAGCTCCCGTGAGCAAAGTCTTTTTCATCTCTGAATTGATGAATCACACGTGAAAGTCCTGTTTCTGCTTTTCCTGGATTATCAATCAATTCATCCATTAGACAGCTGGCAAACACAGACATAGTTTTATGTGTTGAATTCAAGGTCGACATAATCCTAATCAGATCTTGAATGTGAAAATTAGAAGTTTTGCGCTATGATGCATTACCTATGTAACATATTACATATTTTTTTAGTAACAAATAATGTGAGATTTTGCAATTACATAATGGATAGATATAGACGAATTCCGACGATGTAGTATAAAAGCGCTAAAATCCATGTAGGGTTAAATTTAAAAAAAGGAAGAAAACAGTACTTTCGCACAGGGGACCAAGTTTTCGTGTTCTGGAAGTACAAAGCCAAACTACAACCTTTTTTCTCATCTTAACCAAGTTGTTTTGGTACTTAAGCACTACCATCACCTTTTTTTTGGGCCAAAATTTAACTGTAACAGTCATCTACCGGTTGTCATTTCATGGTGTTAAATAGAACGTCATATTTTGAAAGACATCATACGAATTGTGTTGCATAAGTTTTGGTAAGCTATCAAAGGAACTCATAGATGAGAATATGTTGACACATAGCACATACACACAAAATAGTTATCAGTGTCATTCGAGTGGTGTGACACTACGGTAGAGGGAACAAAATTCCTGCCATAGCCCGCCTGTTTCCAGGGTTAAACTGTGGCCTGATGGAAGCAGAGTGAAGGATGGGTTGAGGGGGGCGCCTGAGGTCATGTACTATAATGTGAGCTCTAATACCAGTAACGCTCTATCACTCCAACAATTTGGTGGGCAGTTTGTTTGCTGTCTTAAGGACAGTTGAGTCCTGGTGTAGGGAGGCGCTTGGTAGTTAACAACCCCTGGTAACTGAAAAGTTGCCATATATACACGGCCTATATGTCGGTGAATTTAATTGAAAACTGGCTTGCTTGTTTTATCTATTGGTAATCCTATATACATGACTTCTCCAGAGCTGTGTGCATTCACTGTGGCTAAAATAAAGCTAGCTCCTGAGGAACCATACAGCCACACTGTAGGCTACTTATTAAGCTTTCTAGCTTGTTTTCTACAGATGTTAACTACAGATGACACAAGGCTTTGGAGGTGTTTAGAATGAAAGTAATGTAAGTAATACATAATTAGTAAAGTTGAATAATCAGTTATAAGTAATTGGTTAGATGCCCAATACTTGTAATTACATATGAATACATGAAAGTGTTTGAAGGAAATCTCCTATTTTTCATACACTAACAGAATGTGTCTGTCACAGCTGTGGGGCCTTGTGAATTTGTACTTTACACTAAGGGACTTGGGGCTGACTTTGTCAAATCTAGCAGGTCCACAAGCTGCCTTTCCTAATACTGACCTCCCTTCACGCTAATGCCATGTAGATGATGAAGAGCCTGCAACACCGTATTTTTCAAAGGTGTAGAGTTCATATTGCATGTGCATGTGACTGCTGTAGACTAACAAATTAATTCATTGGTGGATTGAAGGATGAATATTCTACTTATATGTCACATTACTAGAGGTCAACTGATATAGGGGTCTTTTGTCCTGATCTCTACCAAGTCGATGCATATTATCACACCTGCCTGGTGGAAAAGCTGCTACATGGCAGAAAGAGAGCTTCAAGTGTGTAAGTGTGTGTGTGTGTGTGTGTGTGTGTGTGTGTGTGTGTGTGTGTGTGTGTGTGTGTGTGTGTGTGTGTGTGTGTGTGTGTGTGTGTGTGTGTGTGTGTGTGTGTGTGTGTGTGTGTGTGTGTGTGTGTGTGTGTGTGTGTGTGTGTGTGCGTGACTAAGATACCTTACTATAGTTTACATATTTCACATTTGTGTTTCAAGATATGTTTAATCAAGGCTACATAAAAGCATACTAATTGTGATGAATGATGATGAAATAATAGATAAATAAATTATATAACAGAAATATTTAAATAAATAAAAAACAAAATACTGTTTTAAATAACCATAGATGGTGTAGATATAGAATAGCTGAATAGCAGACATCGCCGTGTTCATGCCAATGTTTGCATACAAAGATCCTCAATCATTTTGCTGTGCCTGCCTGGCTGACTGTGTGGCAGACCAAAACATTTTTTCTTGAGTCTGCATTAGAATCAATCCATTCGTCCATCTGTTTCTTTCAGTTCACTTATTTATGTTTTTAATAATACTGTACTTTTTTTCACTATCTGCAACAACCCAACTGGAATCAAGAACAAGGCGGCTCCAGTTCCAGTTCAATGCAAAGAAAGCCATACCTTGCAGAAATACATGAAATGACCACAACCGCATTAAATGTTGGTGGCACATATTGTGTTAACATTATGTGCAGGCACTATGGAAACAATGCCAATGGAAAGTCTTCCTATGTTGTGGTAGACACGTGTTCGTATAAAGAGCGACAAAGTCCGCGCTTGCAAGAGGTCGGGGTGGATGGATGGAAACAAAGAACGGACCTTCACCCAGGAGACTGCTGTTCATGTCTCATGTGAAACCACAAGTAAACATTGACTTTGTATTAACTTACATAAGTTAAAATATGTAACTGTACTTACACATATACTTATTGATCATAATCTTGTATAAATGTATGTAAGTATGTAATGTATGGTAGCTCATTGTTGTTCATGTTCTTTCAGGCATAGAACATGTGTTCTGTTGTATTGTTGCCAAGAACAGGCTTTAATTGAATCTTTCTTGTACTGACTGACCTATTCAGCAGATACTCCCCTCAACCATATGTAATGTGTTCTTTGTATATTGTCTTCTAGGGGTGGAATGGTTCACAAAATCCACTGTTCGGTTCATATCACGGTTTTCTACTCGGTTGGGTTGTTTTTTTCTATGTCTTTTAGATTCTAAAAATACCATGTATCAGATCTATAGCCTAATAATAAGATTATTTTTTAATCAGATATTCTTAAGGACATGTCATGCAATCATGCAAAAACTGAAATAATGAGGCAGCTTGTTTAGGGATTACTGTAACAATCTTAAATTAAAGTGAAGTGAGATTTTGAAACAGTAGGAGACACATTGCTGCATTTACGTGTTTATATATTTATTTGACACTGGTAAACAAAAAGTAAACAATTGTTTGCCTACTAGGTAAGAATATAAACACTTATACATCATCAAATCTTAGAAAAAAAATAAGAAAATAGTTTTTCTTTCACTAAAATACGCACAAACACAAATCACTGAACTGACTGAAATGGGCTACATCAGGGTTGTTCAATTCATGTGGAATTGAGGCCGGTTGAAGTAAAATGATCCAAAATGAGGGGCCAGAAAAAACACGAGCATCACATTAATGGATATTGTACATAATCCAATATAGTACATATATTGTCTTTATTTTATCAATGTAAATAGTAGTCATGACCTAAAAGTGCAACAAGCTTGTCAAAAAACAATCCAAACAAACCTGTGAACCAGAGGTTTACACTTAATTATTGGACTGAAGTACAAGTTTGAGGCTCCTCTCCTTTACTTGAGTATTTTATTCACATGCTACTTTATACTTCTACTCCACTATAAATCAGTGGAAATATTCTACTTTTTACTGCACTAAATTTATCTGATTACTTCAGTTACTAGTTACTTTACCAGGCTTACAAGTGCATATGAAACATTCGTTTATTCATCAAAAACTGGACTGACACAAATGAACGGAACATAAATGCAGAGTAACATGATTTTTCTGAAAATGCCTTCTCAACTTATAATCTTTACACACCGATATAGCTGCAGTGACAGAAACAAAAACGTCTCTGTCCATTCTCTGGTGAACTGATGGTTTTCTGTGTCGACCTTTCTTTTTTTCAGAGTAGAAAGAAACATTGATGTGGTGATTTAACCACAGATTTGAGAAGAGTGTAGGGGGAGCGTGTGTAGCGCTGGGATGGTAGCACTGAGATGGACACAAGAAAGGACAGTTGTCAGTTGTCTACGTAGCACCTCATAAACCGAACGGTAAACAAGCGTACCGAACGGGACGTATTTTTTAAATAAACCATTACATATCCATTGACTTCAGTTTTATATTATAGTATATATTCTATATGTTGTATGAATTGAAAATACTGTTTTGTTTTGTATATGACATCTTCCAGGCTGTCCGATCTCTATCCTGAAATCAACTTTTACTCTTTTACTCTTTTACTCTACACTTTTACATGTAATGTAATGACGATTGCTAGGAAATCAGTTGAATAATGACATAGCCCTATCTCATAGGGGTACCTCACATTTATCTTCTGATGGTACAATACTGTCACTCGCCAAAGGCAATAGCCTATTCTCAGTCTTGGAACATCGTGTGCGTGTATTGTGTAACAAATATTGATAGCACTTACATTTTCATGCCAAGGGAACCAAATTCATAGGACTAATTGTCAAAATACCTCTTCCACCTCAAGCACCGCAAGACTTGAGGGCACTTGTTTGCCTCTTCCTCTCTGATGATTCAATAACTCTAAACAAGTTTGCAGCCTCAGGAGATGATGGCTCGTACTTCCTTTTATCACTGCGAGAGACGAGAGGATGTGCAAAGCTCTCAGCGATACTACTGTGATCTCGTAGTATGTTTTCACCTGTGTGTCACACTCACAGCTCCTAATGTTTGCGATGTGGACAGACACACCTGTTTTATGAGTATGTGCCTTGTGACAAAAGGCCAATCCCTGGTAAGTGACCTCACGTGCCCTAAAGCAGCTACCCACAAAGCTTAGCAGAGCCCAGCAGAGCAGTTCACCTGTTTGCGTCGCTGGCTATTATCGGCTTTGAAATCTCAGCAGTAAATAAACGGTGGCAGGCAGTCAGAGATCTGTTGACTCAAGTTGAGCATTTGCATTTCTACTCCATGCTAATGGCTGACCCTGTATCCCCCCAGTGAGTAGTAGTGAGCGTGCCAGCTCCTAGATAACAGCCTGTGTTAATGACAGGGGGTTCAACCAATCCCCCTACTGTGTCTTGGGCTAATCTGCTTTGATCACCTTTGCTAACATCTCTATTATGAACAGATTTCAGCCATCAACATGGAATTAAATTAATGCCACTTCCTGTGACCCAGCTGCACCGAGCACGGACGTGTGTGTGCGTAAGTTTGTTAACATGTGTATTCTCTTGGGAGAAAGGGAGAATGGAAGAGGTTGTTGGGGTGAAGATTTGTAAATGCAGTAACATTCACTAGCCTGGCATTAGGTATTGTCTTCATTTAAGAGACTTCTACATGGAGCAGAGACAAGTCACTCACCCAGTGATCAACGGGTTCTCGCGAAGGGTAGGAATATAAGATACTGCAACAACTCCCTCAGATCATTTAGTATTATTTGTGCATTCAGGGAAAGATGCAGAGCAGGGAATCTGTGGATGTGTAGCAGGCGGGCAGACACATCTCTAGTGGCTGTGGGAGAGCGTACTATGAATAAATTTAGTGCCGTCCCCAGGAGATTGCCTTCAATCACGAAGCATAAGGTGTCAGTGCTGCGCCCTGTGTGCATGGAGCACCAAATTACCTTCCACCAGATTGCTGAGTTGGGTCTAATAGGAATTGGGGAACGGACTGTTGAGGACGGACTGCTAATTAATCTGGCCAAAGTCAGAGCTCATGTCCTGGCCCTGCTGACAACTGGTCAAGTTGAGGCCAGGGATACATGTAGGCTACCGTTAAATGAGTTTGTGTTTCGAAGGCTGAGTGGACAAAAAATTAAGGCTTGGGAGAACATACTAATGAAAGAAATGAAAAATGCAAATTTGGGAAGAGATGATTAAATGTGTTTATTTAGTTTTGATTGTAATATTTGTACGAATGCAGAGTGGTATAAACAACAACAACATGGTGCGTTATCAGTCCTCAAACAAATATTTGACAATGTATTTGAGATAATCAAATATGTATTAACTTTCCTATGCTGTACGTAATCTCTACAGCTACAGTTGTGTGGATCCATAATCATTAAATCAGTTTATGTCGCATAACAGCATCAAATGTTCCCAGTAACTCCTATGGTGTATGAACCATAACATTAAAGGCCATATCCAGTATTCAGCACAAGCTGGAATATTAACATCTCAATTTACATACAAATTTCCATGCATCTAAAAGCAAAAAACTCTTTACCAAGCCATTTTCCTATTTTGAATAATAGGTGTTTTTCTGAGATCCAGTTGATTGACTAAACAAAGACATGACTAGTGCATTAAAGCAATTGTTTATTGCCACTGTATTATGGCTTATCTATAATTTTGCTGTAAATGGTTATTAACTGATACAAAAACCATGGATTTGTATAATAGCTGATAATCATTCTACCTCAGGATGTGTTTTCACCCTCATACACAGGGTTAAAGAATTAGAGTGTAGTCAATTACATTTAGCAGGTCACAGAAATTGATTTACTGCCTAAGGAATGTTTTTTTTTTTCTGCTGGGCCTCGTCTCTGTGGTGGCATTCTGCTCACATAATCAAGGATGAGCGTTGCCGGTCTACCCAATCTACTACTTGGTCCCACAGGGAAAGATGACTTGCAACAGGAAAACCTGCATGAATACTAATTTACCTACTTGGCTTTAACAGCTTTTGCAAGCCAATCTCATAGGAATTTGTAGAATATGATGCCTTTCCATCTTTCCATATTAATTACCCCCAACTGAAAATAGGGACAGCAAGATATGGGGACGGAGGAAGAGAGTGTGAGGGAGAGAAAGAGAGAGAGAATCATGGGAATAACTCTAAGCAGGGGCTCTCTGCTCTCCATCCTAAATGTGGTTAATTATAATGTGATTTGAAGCATCTTGAGCAGGAATCTGGCAATGTAGATTTGGAGCTCTCTGACCACAGCTCCAGTTTGGGTCTCTTCATTATGGCTCAGCATAGCTGGCCCTTCTCGTCCCCTCAGCGTAAGGATTGCAGAAATGGACTAGAGGGAGGAGTAAAACTGGGGCACATTGGTTATGTTTACTCCAGGTTTGGAGCAGATTATTCCAACTCCTTAACTCTTACTCCTTTAGTTCATTTCAGTTGGACAGGAGAGAACCTTTAACAAACATAATGCACTAATATGTGGGTATATTTCTAAATCCAGTGCTATAATACGTAAATAATGTGTTTTGAATCATATATAGGATAAAAAAAAGGCACCCCCAGGCAAGACTACAGTCATGAAATACATACATTAAAGCACATGCAGACAAAATTATGTAATTGTAGCCCACCAGGATATTTGCTTTGTCACATGTAAGGTCATGAACCAGCTGAATTTTTGCAACAATCATGCATTTCCCAGACGCTAACAATTTGCTGGTGTCTTCTTATTGTTTGTTCAGTTATCACTGGAAGAGCCAGAGGGACAAACTCTGCATAGGCAAACTTAATTCATGTAGTGCCATGACTGATCTATTTAGTTTTAATTGGTAGTTATGCATTTAGGCAGACCAGCATGATGTGTGAGGTTCCCCAAGGTTCAATCCTTGGACCTCCTCTTTTTAACATTTATATGCTTAGGCCACATGATACAAAACATTAACATCAACTATGCAGACGACACCCACGTTTAACTTGCTCAATTATAAACCAACTACACTCCCCCGGACTTCTCCGCAAGACAATTTAACAAATAAAGGATTGGATGTGCCTGAATGTTCTCTACCTGAATACAGATGAAACTGAGATTATTGTCTTTTGCGCAAAATAAGAATCTCAACTCTCACAAAAAAACAAGTCTGAAATCCTGGTGTAATCTTGGAGTTAGAGTTAAACTTTACTGTCACAGCCATGACAAATCAGATACAAAGTCTGCATTCTACAATTTTAAAAACATAACAACAAGGACATATGTCCAATTACGACATAGAGGCACAGAGAAGTGGCTGTGCACACATCCAACCTGTTTCAGGCCAGTACTGCTTCTTGACTACACACCCAATCACAATGTTTGTTTGCAATAGCTTCCAGGTAAAACACCCCTGTGTACTGTATAGTTCTGTACATACAATTTACAATAACAGTTTGTCTGAATGGTGCTGAGATGTCACCATTTATAATGCTAGATGTGGTTAAATAATTACACTAACAACACAGTAGATACAATAAGCACAGTAAAAACATCACATAGGTCTGACAGCCATATTATATTCAAATGTTACAGTTGCGGCTGAGAATTACAAAATAAATGAGTAAGTTTGCAGTAAGTCAACCAGTTGTAAACCCGAAAGGGGTTTGTAGCTAGAGTGACGTCACAGTGATTCAGTCATTAAATCTCTGGACATCTTAGGACGAAAAGACTGAATGTAGTTTATTGTATGAGCCCTCTGCCTCTCAAGTCAACAGATAGAGGGCTACCAAGTGTTCCCACAGTGCAAACTAAGCACAGACAGGCTTCACTTAGTTACTGTGCATCACTGAGCTGGAACACACTTCAAGAGAATATTAGACTTGCACCAGCTTTGACCACTTTAAATCCTGGTTTAAAACTTTAATGTTCTTTACTGCCTTTTACTGAACCTTACTTTTTTTTTTTTTACTAAACCCTCTTGCCTTCCTTTCCTGTATTTATGTCACTTTTCTTAACTATTCTTTAAACTTAACTGGGTTTTACATGATCATTGTGTATGTTCGCACACGATTGGCTAAATTTGGACTTTTGTTCTACATCTTTTGTACAGTAACGTGACTGGTTTAAACTTCAAAATATGCCGTCACGTATATTTCATAATAAGCTGCTCTCTGTTTACATGAATTGAATGGAAGCGTAATTGGTTGGTGAATGGAGCATGTTTAGTGTGGTTCTGCTATGACATGTAACCACTTAGAATGATGATGCTAATAATTCACCATTCAGTTTTGTGTGTGTGTGTATTTGTGTGGGAGTTGGGCGATGCATACAATTATAGCATATATGTTAAGGGTGTATGTACTATGAACCTAAATAAACCAGATAAACAATGACAAAGATACCGGCACTGACAGAAATACCATAGCCATGGTATATTAAAAGGATACTTTCGTATTTTACATTCTAGGGGATTTATTATTGTTATCAGCATACATATTTAACCTACAATTTAAGAAAAGGACAAATTAGATGTGTTTTTTGCACAGTGAAAAGTTCAGGATAAATACTCAACCTGTTGTTAACAGCGTTAGAGGGACACATACATTGAGACTGCTATTGTACTATATATACATATAGCAGAAATATAGTCTTGTAAACAAAAGATCAAAGCCCTACACGTAATAGTAATCCATAAAGATGCAGTATCCAACTCAGTGATTTTATATATGTCCACTGAAATTCTCTATAAAGCATCTCCATAATAAGGGTTTTAGGCATCCATGCTGAACAGATTTTCACTTGGCCCTTTGTGTCGGAGAATCTCACCTGGTCTTTGGAGTGGGGGCAGAGGGGAGAAAACCTTCCTGCCCTGACTATGGAGAGACAGCCTTCCTCTGTAACCCACTCTCATTCACAGACATCATTCATGTGCAAATCATCCTTGGACCTATTGTTCCCCCACTGCGCTTTCAGATACTTGCTGAATCAAGTGATAAATGTAATAGTAGGGCTGGAGATATGTTCCATATAGTGAAAATGTATAATATGACTTACCAATTATAAGCACTCACATTTAGCTAGAACAATAGCCACCTTCATTGTGTGTGTAATATTTCTTTATTTTTGTTTATTTGAAATTGTAAGCTGTGTCCAACATGTTTGCTAACAGAATCAAAAAGTACTATTTTAATGCTTTAGGAGAAAGGTCGCACATGCTTAGCTTTTATTCTCTTTAATATCGCAGTAATTTATAACTAACTCAGAGTACAGAAAATTACTCCAGGGCCCATTTTGATTTAAATCTTGAAAAGTATAAAAAAAGTGTAGTATCTCCACAGCATTAAAATAATGTAACATTTCTATGGTAATTTACAATTATTTTACAATAAAAGAAAGCATAGAAAACACTATATAAGGTAGTACCTGTTTATTATGAATATATTATATTTATTACTATGAAACATTGAACAAAAAAGACATTTTTGGTAACATTTGGACAGATACATATATACATAATAATGAATCAACTGTAAAAGTAATGAGGATGTAATACTCATTACAATAGAACACCACTGTTCATTCACTACTCCCTGTATAATAGACACTCAATACTATCCTCTAGGTTATGCAGTAAATTGAGATTTCAAACAACCATTGTCATTTTGTATGACACAGCTGTTGTGTGTCGTGTCTGTAATTTATAAATGTAATGTGACACATTGTATCGTGGAATTGTTCGTGTCCAGGACGCTTTTCTTATTCTGCTGTTGGAATATTTGAGGGCAATATACATTCTCCCTCTAAATTTGGACAAATAAAACGGCAGAGGGTACATACAGCGCACCATATTGTCAATAGGGAGAAATGCTGGACACAGGCCTGCCATTGAGGAGAACCGAGCCATCATTAATGTTATTACTAACACCTGTTCGTCTCCTACAAGTTGATCTGAGACACAGCTTGTCAGGCTGAGGCTGATGGGATTTCATAAATTGTTTTTTTAGAGGTATTCTGTCATGAAATGAAGAGTTGGACAAACTGGAAACTTTAACCTGCTGGTGACACTACACTTAAAAGCCAGGGATCATTAAAATCACTATGATTCATCCTCTGTGGACAATGAATACTAAATGCCTAACCTATTCATCATACTTATTTACCAAAAATGTTGCATCAACATAACTGACTACAATTACCATCCCTGCACCCATCACACTAACATGGCCATAATTTAGCACCTTTGGCTAAAAATATGCTATACTTACTGCAGTTGCTATTTGTAAACTGTAGATTGTCAAACTGCAATTTAATGGTTACAATTTCAGGTTTAAAAGATATAGCATATATTTCTAGGCAACCAAATGTGGCACAGCTGCCGATAAATTGCTGAAACTCATAATGTAGCAGTACAGTATGACACATGAAAAAAAATCCTTGGAGATACAGCTTGATTAAGCTTTGCAAGCTGAATTAGTTTTGTTTCAACATTCAAGGATAAATTCACTTATCCTCGCCAAAGTAAACATTTTACCAACAACCTCTGTCAATCAGTGGAAAAGATTGTTTAACTCTATATAAAGGTGCCTGATCTCTTTGAAAAAGCCTGAGCTTGTGTAATCAAAAGCACAGCCTTTTGTCTCTTTAACACACATACCAAAGAAGCTGCCGAGGAGGCCACATCAGAATGAATGAATATTTAATTGAGGCCTATTGAGGCAGAAGATCAAAATGACCTTGCTCTTAATGATTATTCAGTGATAAAAATAAAAGTAGGGTTGGGGAGAATGGAAGGCGCACACTTGAGAGCCTCAGTTTGTCCAGCAGGCAGGAATATATTACACAAAACCATAGCATTGTGGATGAATGTGTTTAACTTTCCCACTTGCTTTCATCTATGTGTCCCCCCGCTTACAGATAACATTAAATTCTTATTGGAACAGATATCCAGAATGAATAATGGCCATTTTAAAAGCACATAGAAGATTGACTGATTTTTGAACAAGAAACTACTGTTACTAATATTTTATGATTATTTATAGTCATGAAATCTGCTATCATGGAGGTATAAATCCACTGTTAGTAACACAAGTGCTTTGAGTGAACAGTTTAGACGCATGCAGGAGACTCCAATGCAAGACACCAATGAAAGAACAGTGACCCCTTCTTATTGGAAGTTGTCTGGACAAAAAGCAGGTCAATCTGGCTTGTGAGGGAGCAAGACCCTCCTCTCAACTTTCCAGACACTCATGGCTGCAATTGGTGAGGCAAAAAAGGCTGAATTGATGTGAACCGAACATGAATGGCGTTAAGCTCAGTTGATAGCATGCCAGAATGAAAAGAACAGGCTTTCATACTCAAAAACACAGTGCAAGCTCACATTGAAAAGCGTGTTAATTTGTGTATCATGTGAGCTCACATTGAAAAGCGTGTTAATTTGTGTATCATGTGTCCTTATCTGGTCTTAAATCTTTGTTCCAGGATTTGTGGGATCACTACACTTTTTATGTATAGCACATAAAATGGCATTCCAGGCCATATTTCTGAGCGGCAAATTCAATAAACTGAACCGTATGTGCTGCACAGCTTTGATTAGAAAGAAATGTGTCCAGGATATCACTATATACATCACATTTGGCGACAACAAACAATTATTTTCGCTGTTGATTATTTTTTCAATAAATTGATTGACTGTTTTGATCCACAAAAAGTAAGCAAATGGTAATAAAAATGCCCATAACGATTTCCCAGAGCCTGTGGTGGGATGCTCAAATGTCTTTCCAAACCTCAAAGCTTCATTCAGTTTGTTATCATTAAAAGACATTTGAGAAGGTGGAAAAATAAATTAATCACTTTGATTATTTATCTTGTTGCAGATTAACTTGCTGTCGATCGATTCATTTCTTTCACGTCTAGTGAGAGTGCATCAAAATCAAAGAGCTAGGGTTTCTCACCATTATTCAACAATCAAATAGGAGATTGAAGGTACAAGAGGCAATTTTTATGACATTGGTGGGACATAATGCGTCGACAAGGTCTTGAATAATGAACATGGACTCACTCACAACACTGCTACAATGCTAATTCTGGAAAAAAAAAAAAATGAAATGAATAAAGATATTAAAGCAGATTTAGAGGGTTCAGTTAATCACAAACACCACAGCCTTCACTGTTAGCCAAATATGTTCTCATTGCTCTCCTTCAGCTGGTTGTGGAAGTGTGGTGTTAGAGCACTACTGAAATATGATCTGCTGCATTGACAGGTTATTTTCCCAGACATTGTATTACACATATAACAAAGTTATAACTGCATAGTGTCAGACCTTGACCTTTGTTTCATATAACAGATGCAGAGCTCTATGGGCGCATATAGAACAAGCACAGCATTTAGAAAAAAACAAATCAAAACATGACATTCATTCACACTTTACCAATAGACATGGCTGTTGTGCATGCCATTGTTATGTGTACTTAATTCACTAAAACTGCATTTCTCGACTGCTATTGAACCCTTAATAGAACATCTTGTTAACCACCACATTAAAAGCTAGACATATTGCTTCAGAAATGTGCTCACTGATACCAAACATCACTCGAACTTGACTTGAATGATGAAGGAAAGGTCTAAATTCATGCAATGAATTTGACAGAGAGAAAATAAATAAGAGCTCCTCGAGGAAAGAGAATCTGAATTGAAACATTCTGTATGTCTGACACCGCTTCTCACGGCTGTTCTGTTTAGGTAACTTGCTTTTTATCTTCATCTGAAAAGGAAATGTGCTTAGAGTCAAGCGGCCTTTCTGCCCTTTGCTCTCACATTGAACCAGTGGGAATAATTTCAATGTTATACTTTTCAAGGGCAATTGAGTCTAAATACCTTCACATCTGACAAAAAGACAAAACCTCGAGTTTCTCATTTTATAGAAACACGCAAGTGTTAAGAGTCCATACCCACCTATAATCTTCTATTTTATTTTTGAATAATCCATTTCAAAATCATGCATGCCAACTATTACAAAAGCGTATATCTTCTACAGTCATAATTTAAAAGGATTAATAATGGGTATGTTTGTATTGAAGGCATACAACGAAATTAATATAATGAGATACTGAGTTTATCGACTTTTCCCTTGCCATTTATTTTTAACATGAAAATTTGTCAGTGTCAATATACAAATATATATATAGCCTCTCATTTGATCATGCTAAACCTTAAGATCTGGATGGACAATTAACGATAATAAGGATTATATTACTTGTGTATATTACCACACAAGTCCTGAAAAAAATGTTTTAGAGCCTTCTTTTTAGAGACTACAATGCATTAGCTTACATCAACATTTCAGTGTCACCTGTATTAGCTAAACATTACAGCATAGAGGTTGTGACACTCTTTTTGGTTCTGTGAAGTGACTGAATCATCCAAAAGTTGTAGGTATGGCACATTTTAAAAGGCGAGGCTTCTATCAGATTTTGTCCTTTGAAAAATACATTCATATTTATTGTTAAGATAAACACTCCTATTAGTTCTTCGTTGGACAATTAGCTAATTTAAAAGATCTTTTCTGCATTGAAATCCCAAGTTGTATTGTAGTTATCATAAAAAATTAATTTGTTTCCATCCTCCCTCACTCATGAGACAATCTGTATCTGTTGATCTATTCATCTATTCAGTCAAAATAAACCTGATGATCACCTGCTGTAAGAACTGAGCTCTGTCTAGTGTCAACCTGAACATAATTGATCGAGTAACATGGCAAAGCTGATACTGTAATTGAGTCAGTCTCCCCTTAACCGCAAGATAAAACCTTCCATGTCCTCTCCTATGACAGACTGACTACACACATTGAATATCATCCTCATTGTCTTTCTGGCATGGAATCAGAAAAGTTATTTTTAAAAATGTTATTGTGTTAGTACACATTAGTACGATATAACTTCGCTTCCACCATGAGCTATCTGTCGCACACAAGTATCTGTTGACATGCTCCTTAACATGGATATTATGTTAGGGAGCCTTTTAGCAAACTCCAAATTATTCTGCCACAGTCCCTTTTCTGTGGTGGGTCAGGGCTGTCTGAAGCCATTATTGGTAATGAATGTGGAGTTCTACTTTAAAAGGTTCAGGCATGTAAAGTCACCTAAAGCTGACTAATGGAATCCTGCTGACACTGGGGCTTTTACCACACAACTACCCAGAATGGCAGTTTTGGAAATTTACACTACAGACATAATGAACTATAAATGTAAACTTGGGAATGTGGCCTCCCACACAGACGCTCCGAGTTATTAATAGACACAGAACATTCAATGTGCTGCAAAATGATAAATTGCAGGTGGTTTCAGCAACAATCCTGCTACTCGTGACTCATTAATACAATACAGAGGAATTTATATATATATGTCTTTGTGTTTCAGTAGCATGAGCACAATTATTAAAGAAGCAGCTGTGAAAATATGTGTAGAGCGTTTGTTGGAGCTTCTAAATATTCCGAGTTTGTTAGTGCTGCAACTCTTTGTGCCCTGGGAGATGGGCCTCTTCAGCAGGTTCACAGGTCGCCCAGCAGCGTGCAGAGTGGCCATTGTGCTTTGTCATTTTACAGGTGACTCACATCACTACACTCGAGCATGCTGGAGGTAGAGCACTCGGAGATGCTTGCAGCATTCAAAATGCATGATTTTCAGCCTAGTGCAAACAAATCGCTTTAAAAGATCAGTTTAATCTATTTCGAGCTGTTATTATGAGCTGGGAGAGTTGTTCAGATAAAGAGACTGAAGCAGGGTTAACATCAGAGTGTTGGACAACTCTTCACATACTTTACCCAGCATGAGAGCTGTCAACTTTATTATTTGTTTTTACGATACAGTGTGCATATGATTTACAATGCAGACCACTAAAATAATGGTCAGGGGGTGAATTACTGTGGGCCAAACTGCCTGAAATTTCGCAGTGATATAATGTAGTGCATTTTAAAAAATCTGCGGGGAAATATCAGTCACAGAAGTCATCATTGTCATCGTTGTTTATGTTGAAAGGTTGGGGGCGTAAGGCTGCTTCAATCTCTGAGTAGCTGTCATCTGATTCCCCCCAGAAAGCTATAGAAAAAGGTAAAGAGAAAGAAACACACATTAGAGCAGAATGTTTACCCTTCAAACATCATGTAACCTTTTACATCATCTACATCATTTTTTTTAGTCTACACTCTAGCTATTGAGCAGTGAAGCGAAGAACTGAGATGCAATCTGACACCGGTGGTCAACCGCAATCTACCTTTGCTGGAACTAGACACTGTGTGTATATATTTTGATTTTAAAAAAAATGAACATACATGTCAAAGCACAGGAACTCTTTGAGGGGCCAAATAAATACTGTGAAAGTAAATGCCCAATCCACAGAGAAATACACACAGCCTGTATTTAGAAAGTGTGCCCTTTAAACAAGCCATCAGGACTTCCAGATAGATATAGATATATGTGTAGATAAAAAAAGGCACTAAAACAGAGACTGTAAGACTGATAGTATAAAAAAAATTATGTGTTTCTTGAACATTAAAAGCATGTAAACATGTTCTATAGAAAACCGAAGTAAAGTTAGGAACCTGAAGTTTAGCATAAATATTTGATCAGTGATGTAAGATCACAGTAGTCCTAAAGTATTTGTAAAATAGGACTATTTAAGTTGTATGTTAGAGAATTTACATAGTGCTTGCTAAAAACATATATCTAAGGTTCCAGTTACCTGGATTTATCAAGGTCAGTGTTTTCATTTACAAATCCTCAAAAGGCAAAACTGCATTTACAGATACATTTAAACAGAGAATTGGGGTTCTTCAGAGGTTCAGCATGGTAAAAAGAAAATCCATCCATGTGAGCATATGAACCTGTTACTCCCTATTACTCTCTTCTTTTGACACATGCAATTGAAATGACTTTGTCTATACTCACCTTTGGACTGTGGAGTACAGTGAGCCTTTGAGTTAGTTTTCTCTTTCCTGGAAACACAAAGACAGCCATTAGCCTTGTAAAGTTATTACCCTAGAGACTTTCTTTGAAAAAAAGATGCTATTTCACACCAAAAATACCTAAAGAAAAAAAAGGAAAGGGGCAGGCAGGCAGTGCAGCAGAGGGAACTTCCTTGAGTCCCGTTCTAATTGTGCCAATGGACTTCCACAAGACCCTCTTTCTCCAAACATATCCAAAGACAGTGTTGCCAGGTTCCCATAGCTCTAGTAATATCACTATGTAAATGTGTGACCTCCGCAAAGGCTTTGATCTACCTCAATGCATATGCAATAAGGCCCCCGTTCCAATTTTAAAGGCCTCCTCTTTAATTTACATCATCACAGAGCCTATTCAGAAGCCTACAATATAGCCTCATCTTCTCCAAGGTTAGCATACATATCCATATGGCATATTTATTTGGACCTTCTTTATCTGTGCTTTGTTGACACTTTTCTTGGAAATAGGAAGAAGAAGAGAAAAGATGCAGACTTTTAAACAGATAAGCTCTGGCAAACAACTGTTGTATGGTGTATCCCTCCATCTTGCATCAATTCAAACCCATGACCTATTTGATTGTTATGCTCTCAATCACCCTCATCTTCTCTGCTTAGTCCTGGCAAATGTGACTGTACATTGAGTATAAGGACTGACTCTGGCTGCTTTCCATTTGTCATCTTCTAAACTATATGTTGCATCTGTGCACCACTCAAGAAAAGGGATGCAACACCCATTCCTAAATGTGAGCAGATTGCTCGGTGCTAAAAACAATATACCACACAGCTACTATAATCATTAGAATATAACCTTTATATTCATGTGCTGATAGGACATCCTACAGGACATCTGAATTATTCTTGCATCTGTTCAGACAGAGCTCAATGCACTTTTTTAGAAAGAAACACCAAAAATAAGAAAGAAAAGAAAGCAAGGACACAACAATATATAATCAACGTGTCTGCTTACAAACTGAAGGTTGTGTTTTGTTGAAATTGAGGATTTTGTTTGCCAACTTAAGTGTATTTTAGTAAATGTGTAATAAAATTGTGTGAAATGCACATGGTTATGTTTTTGGTTGGCCATAACTCCCTAGATATTACATTTAGAAATAGCAGATGTGAGCTTTTTTTTACTTGGCTTCTGCGGCTGACCATATTAGACTGACAGATGTCCATACACAAAATGATTTTGATGAAAGAAAATCATAATAATATACTTGTTTTGTGGCTGTACCACATATGATCTTGTAAATCTCCTAATCTCGTTGTACTTGTACAATGACAAAGATATTCTGAATCATTGTGTCAATATACACAACATGCACTTTTTGGGAATGGGACTTTAAAATTAAAAATCTTTTGTCAAAACTACAGCACAAAAGTCCTGATATTTTGACAGATTTAGGGAGAGGCTAAGGATGGATAGTAAGATAAGGAATATATACATATCTATGCTTAAAAAAAAGGCACCCACCTGCTATCCACATTCAGCTTTTTAAACTGAATAAGAGACAAACTACAGCTTCTGAAGCACAACTAAACCACAAGGACTACTGCATCCATTTACAACTATTAGGCAACAGATCTCCAGCAGACCCTGCAGCAGCAAAAATACAGCAATAATCTATACGATTACTTCCTCTCCTTTGCCACAATAATAGCTGTTATGGGGAGTAAATTGGGCTTTTCTTTTCTTGAACTTCCCCCCGGGGATGGGAATGGTCTATCAGCTGTTCCACTTCAGAGAGGGACAGGACTGATTTCAAGACAGGGCTATTACCATAGAGAGCCCAGTCTGTTTCTGACCCCACCAATCTAATATTCCGTTTCCATAAACATTTATGCCAGTTCATCTTCTGCTGAGTTTCCCTTAATTGAGGCAATGATCAGAATATGTAAGACTGGGCATGCCAGTGTTTTACGAGCTCTGGTAGACGGAGGTGAATGTAATGTGTAAAATGATGCAAATTACAGCTATTGTAATGCCCCCCCCCCCCCCCCCCCCCCCCCTGCAAAAAAAATGCCTCGCTCATTCTCTTTCTCTGGTTTTTACAATTCATATTGTTGTTTATCTCCTGCTAAATCCACACACCCTTTAAAATTGTATGATGAGTTTATACACATTTGGAGCTTGATGTCAGTGTATTTCCTTAATCAAACCTCTGTCTTGTTTTGTCACATTGGTTTTCTATAAGCTGAGTTACATATCTTGAATTAACATGACATTTTAAAATCAGGTTAGGCGGGTGCACAATATGCATAAACCAACTACATTAATAAAAACCAGTAAAATCATGTTATGCTACATCTCAGGCAGATGAGACACAAAGAAAGTGCCGTGTCTCTTTAAGAATAACACAATGACTACTACTGAAATCTGGGGCACTCTGATGTAAGTAAAGTCTTTTTGAGATTATTCTCTACATCTGTGGGTCCGGTTATAGCACACTCCATTTTTGTTTTTTGTGACATTGTGATTTGTTTGGCCCTGAGAGCCGCATCCTCATTCTGCTTTACCAACTCTTTTACAATATCTTTACAATATCTCTACCGTGGAACAAAAACTACTGCTAATTTCTGTCAAATACGTGTGGTCAGTAGAAATTACTGTTTTAAATTGTTTCAAGACAGACCTGTTCATCTGAAACAACATGATGTAGAAAACATTTTCACTCACTACGGTTAAAAGCAGCAGTAATCTGAACTAGGATTACTCTAATGTCCATTTTATAAGAATGCATCCAGTTTTGTAGTCATATATTGACAGTTATACACGCGCGCACACACACACACACACCACACACACACACCTAGCAAGACTAGGATGTCTTTCTTGGAGTCAAGTCAACACAGATTTGACTTGTAATCCTACAGTTCTCACCAGGCACTGTGAGAACTGACAAAATAAATAATGCTTATCGAGCATTTAATACTGCCTTTAACAGACAGATAGCGAGAAAACTGCTTTTATTTACCCTGTCTTTTTTTTAAGCTCCTGCCACCCACACACTAATGCTAATAGCACAATGGCACTTTTTGCGCGGCGGTGCTTGTCTAAAGGTAAAGGGAGACCCATCACCTCATCATTCCCATCAACTCCTACTCCCATCCCAGCAATGACCCCGCAGAAACATTGTTTAGGCTCCGTTTAGATGTACTCTAACAGGCCTGAATGGTAGCAGGATATAGCGTGCTCAGTGGGGGCAAACAGTGAGAGGCAACTGTGAGTGCACTGTGAGTGGGCACTCTCTAACATGTGAGTGCTCTCTGCTGGTAATGAGTGAGTACTGCAACTCAGAGGAAGCGGTATTGGTGCAAATGAATTCAACTAGGCACGCTCTCCTCCTTACTGGCAGTCTAGTGGAGATGGCCAGTGCAAGGGATGGCTGAAGGACAGATCATTCATCACATATTACATTTTGTTTGTGCATCATAACCTATGTAAGGGTAGACTAGCATTTACTGGCTTTTCTCACACACACACACACACACACACACACACACACACACACACACACACACACACACACGCGCACACACGCACACACGCACACACGCACGCACGCACGCACGCACGCACGCACGCACGCACGCACGCACACACAATCAAGAATGACTAATAAATGACCAGGGATTTCAAAACAGAACATTATGTCCATTTGTTTTTGTCTTTTTAAAGTGTAAATTAAATTAACAATATTAATAATAAAAAAAGCAAAGGAAGTGTTTGAAAGCCAACCTCATTTCTTATATGGCAATAATAAGGGATTCTTAACTGGTTTGAGGAAGCTAATGTAAGACAGTGACCTCCTCTGGTCGGAACCTTTAAATGCTGCCTTCCTCTGTCGTCACTGTCTTGTTTACTCTGTTTTGACCTGACTGTCATCTTATTTTTTGGTCTAAACTGAGGGAGATCAACTACTATATTGTCAAATATATGAGAAAACATAGTCAGTACCAGTTTTTTGACTGCTTTTGAGAAGATATATTCTTGAAGACAAAAATTCACAGAAGTGCAGAGCATTGTGCACCTACTTCTCATTATTATATTGTCTGTTAAATTATTCACGGGCTTCCCTTCAATCAAGGTTGGATTTTAGAACAGGAATACATCTTTCACTAGCTCTTTGTCCGTAACTGTCTCTCTGTCTCCCTCTATCTCCTGCTCTCTCTTTCTACGTCCCCTCCCCTCCGGTCCTTTCTCTCAGCTCATGTCCCTCTCAACCCTCCATCCCTCCTCCTAGTGAGCTGTCAGAGATCTGCACACATTGCCTTTCTATGAGAGGGAGAGAGGGAGAGAGAGAGAGAGAGAGAGAGAGAGAGAGAGAGAGAGAGAGAGAGAGAGAGAGAGAGAGAGAGAGAGAGAGAGAGAGAGAGAGATAGCTTCTGATTTTGACATTCTGAGTGATTTGAGGTCGAATGCTTGAGCACATCCTGTTGTCCAAGGCAAAGCTGTAAACCACTAATTGTTGAGTCAAGGTTTTTGTCAAGCAGGCACTAGGCACAACAATCATCACACCGGCTGATGGCTGGAGGATTTTGTTTTGTGTGTGCATTTGTGTGTGCACGTGTGTTCAAACATTTTTTAGGATCTAAAACGGGGTGGGGTGGGGGTGTATTAGAAAGCCCAAAATAAAAAATAAGAAAGGAGTGGCATCTGAAATGCCTACAGTAGAAAGGAGCACAATGATTCTTTGCACGAGAGGAAGCAGTGGCATGCACTCGCATACAAAGGGGAACAAGTGGTCTTTACATGGAGTGCAGCTGCTTATTAAGACTCACTCCTTCGTGCATTATTCCTTTCATCCTCACTCAACCACAAAGTGATTTTACTTTGCCACTCACAAAGACAGCAAAAGATTTCTAATGGACAAATCAGTCGCTTCCCCACGAGTTATAATACAATAAACAGCACATTCTATAAAAGTATCTGACTGAAAAACACTGTGTGGGAGAGAGCAAGGAAGAGAGGGAAAGAGAGAAAAAAAAGAATATGAAAGACCTCAATTCTCTCCAACGCCATAATAGTGAAATGAGCACATATAAATGTGTTAAGAGTATCTCTTTGCATCTTGTATAGACTGCATGTATTTAATCTGTAAAGCTTATTAAGGCCCTAGTCATTGCTATGCAAAGCAGCACCCAGTGCTTTTCTCTCGCTTTTCAGCCGAGTGCAGTGTTTGGCCAATAGGACTGGCCCCCCGCCTCTCATTCTGCATTCATAACATGCAACATTTGCACAATGTATCTCTCAAAGGCCCTGAATAGAAGGCCTTAATACTCATGTAAACAACTGCAAACCAATTACTTAATGAATCAGGCCCACACATAATGAGGAGCCTCACAAAGGGCTATAAATGCATTTTTTGCACCAAAGCCTCTGCTTTAAACTACAATCCCTCTGCTGTAGTCCAGGCTTAACTAGCAAATCATAATTATTGTCTAAGACAACAGAGAGGAAGCCATTTTTGTATTTTGAGCCCGGCTCCCATCCTCCTTTTGATGTCACTCATCAGCTCGCTGACAAAATAAAGTAAATAATTACTACAATACGTAGGACGGGGAGGAGGGAGAGAGGAAAATAGAGGAAGACAGAGAGGGAAGAGGGGCAAATAGATGGAGAAAGGGTAAGAGAGCTACACAGAGAGAAAGGAGAGAAGCAGGGCAAGAGCATGCTGTAGTGTTATGCTTCTGCTTAAGTGCAGGGCTTCTAGACCACTTGTGGAAGCAATAAAGCGCAAGAAGTGACTGTAGTAAGTGGAATGCTTAAATCTCAGCATTCAGGAGAAGCATAGAAAAGACAGTGGAAATTGTTGTATGACCAAAGAAAGTATTATGATCATGATGACTGGTAGTTCTGGGCGCTGCTTCCTTTCTAACCCGGTGTCAGGCATACATCCATTTGACCAATTTTGCTTATGTACACAACTTGTGTGTCATCACTGCTCACGTCATTCTCTGTCAGTTTTTTTGTTCTGCAAATTTTGTTTAATCACATATATTGCAGGCTTCCAGTGCACATTAATGACAGGAGGACAGGCAGCAACTGAGAGGGTCTGGACCCGAAAATTGCCTCATGTTTATTAAAGAGGGCGGTCACTAGGGCTGGCAGTGGTAGACATCAACAGCTATGAGGACCACAATAGTGCCAGGCCATTAGGCCCTTCTCTGGGCTAATAGGCAGACTGCGAGAGCCTGCTTGCCAGGCCAAGAGATACAGACTTCAGCCCTTGTGTCAGCGTGGTGCCCAGTAATCACATGAAATCAGAGAAGATTATTCCTCATAACGTTTACCCAGCCATTACTACAGCCCAAATGGGCTTGCAGTGAAGAGGTGCTCTGAGGACCCGACATGAAATTGCAGATTTGATGAAGTCGTGTTGATATTCAAATGTTACCATGATAGTGTTAGCTTCCACAAGGCAATTTATCATTAGATCTTCTTTTCCAACCCACTTCGGGATCTGATTTGAGCAGCCTTTCAAGGGTGAAAATAAAAGAACATTTGTCCTTGTCAACACTTGAGTCTCCTTCTTCCAAAACAGTTGTCCCTGATTCCCTTCTTGACGTGATCTGTTTGCCTTCCAACAACAAGTCTGAAGACAGTAAGATTATGACTCCAATTTATTTTTGTGGTCACCGTTTTGTTTTTAGATTCCCTATAACCTCACTGAACCCAGCAAACAGTGAGTGAGAGGGGCTTTAGGGGCCTTTTGTCTTTGTAAGCGAGTTAATGGGTGGCGCCCCCTTGATCTTATGGAAATGAACAGGGAATTATGAGAGCAGCCATGCAAATGTACATCAACCACTTTGGTGTCTGGTGGCCCATTTTCTGTGGCCCGCTGAATAATAACAATGTTCTTACCGAGGGTAAGGGTCTTGATGTGAGGATCGTTTGGCCCTCCCCAGGTCCTCTTCATGGCCATGATTTATTCCTTAAAAGAGCAAACAGGGCCAGATAAAACCATTTGATTTGGACAACTCATCATGCTAATCTACAATGCATATTAATACAGAAACTTATGGTAAGGCTTATGAGGGGCTAAGAGTATCTCAACTTTGGCATTGGTGTCTCTTCATATGCACACACGATTTAATGATATTTATATTATATGTCCAAGTCTAGAATTACTAAGAACTAGATTATGAGCCAGAATTAAGTTGAGAGAACCTGCACTAATAGCTTATGGGCTTTGACTGCCATTTAGCTTACATCTATGTACATACCAGATATGGTCTTTCTATGGTGTCCTTATGTGTTGTGAGAACATATGGCCAGTGTTGACCAATGATCAGGCTCCCGTTGCTCCCTACTTCCCTGGTAGAGTGGATCATATCTCTTACCTGAGAAGCTATGGTCCTCCTCCTCCTCTTCAGAACTCTGCAGCCTTTCTTGCATGGCTGATTGTTTCAGTAACTGGTATGCTTTTGTCTCTGCACGCGCACACACGCGCACACACGCGCACACGCACACGCACACGCACACACACACACACACACACACACACACACACACACACACACACACACACACACACACACACACACACACACACACACACACACACACACACGCACACGCACACGCACACACACGCACACACACACACACACACACACACACACAAGTCAAATATTTGCTTTAAACCCAGGTTTCCAACTTTCAGAGGTGTCTGTGTTTGATGAGACGACACGCTTCAGTAGAGAGTCGTTTGGTCTCACTGCTGCACAGAGCTGGTAAAAACACTGGGCTCAGTCAGCTAAGCTGTTGATTCTAGCCTGCAATAAGTTAGGAACAGTTTCCACGAGACAGCAATCAGCATCTCACATTATCTCAGCATCCCCTACCAGGAAAAGGCAATGATTGATTTCTGTTTTTAAAAACACTCATAATGGCAAGTTAACATTTTTTTTTTATCATATCTGAGAGGAGTAAAGAGACTGTGCTGGCAAAATTTCAACAGGGTAGAAGTTTATAATAAATACAGGGTTATTCAGCTTTTTAACAGTAAAATCCAAAATCCTTTTCAAGCACTTTCAAGACTCTCGAAGCCTTTATCATCAAATCTAAATTATTACTATAAATGCAATTGCGGGAAAAAAAGCAATTCCTTTATAACCACAGCAGTCAATGTCACTGTAAATTTTAAAAGCTGTTCATTTTAATAATGTTTGTATGAATGATGACCGAATACAAGCAAAGAAAAGAAACGGCTGTGCAGTTAGCCTTCCTTTCTGTGGCCATTTTTCACATTTTTCATTAGCCAGTCATAACAAAATACACCTGCTCTCTAGGAGCTGATCGACAGGTATAATAGTTAGCTAGCTGCTAGTCTTTCAAGGACCTAAATCATAAATGTTTATTTATATGTAAAATCTACCCTTTGTTCCTTTTCAAGAAAATGATCTGGTTGGCGCACTCACACTGTCCGTCCGTACCGTGCCCGTGCTTTAAGGTACTTGTCCCCCCCTCCCTCTCCCCCCGCAGGCCAGGCCCGTTTGTACTCAAACTACCTGGGCCTCGCGCGAATGCTTCTTGCCTGCCTATATGTCGTCATCACGCCGTAACGCGTCACAAGCATTGATTGACGTCATTGCTATTTTTTAACAAATCTTTCCATAGACCTCAGAGTTTTTGTGCGTCTTGTCTTGTTTTTGAATATTTTCATCTGACCAAATCTGCAGTAAACACTCCACCTCCGCATCACATTGACGTGAACCTTTCGCCGCCATTGTTTTAAATGTCCGCGCATGGTCCGTCTTTTTTTTTTTTCTGTCTGAACAGGCACACACAAAACGACGTCAGAGCCACCGTAGGCCTAGTGCTTGTAAACATGAGCACGCTCGTGCTCGTACATGTGCAAACGTGTTTTACAAAAGCCCACCTCTCCCAAACGGCCCGTGGTCGGCAAGCTGGCCGCAGCTAGGCGCGGTGCGGTTGCACTCACACTGGTCAAACGAACTAGGCTTTACCCGTAAAACCTGTTTGGGCACGGTACGGATGGACAATGTGAGTGAGAGTGTCTTTTCCAGGGACTTGACCAGTGTCCTCTCAATGGCCAGCAGAGCTAAGCAAACAAAAACCAAGTTGCTGGGGATCTGTAAAGTCTCCGGATCAGTTCAGAACAACAGAATGAAAAACTTGGAAAATGCTCCGGTGGAAGTTTATTCTTCAAGATCGCCGCAGACAGCTGTTCCAATCATCATGCAGGAGCTGAGCGTCCGGCATGCGCGCGGATGGCACTAGGGGCGGGGGGGGGGGGGGGGGTGACCCCCTCAGATTCACAGTGACCCCTCCACTGTCCCTACATAAGGCGACGAACATTGCCAGTAAAACAGAGAATTAATATTACGTTGGTTAAGCTAATTTACATTGCAGCGCGCATTGGGAGCCCGGCGTTTGTGTGCTAGCTCCAGGTCAGTATATTAATCAGAACCCCCGTGCTCGTGCAGTCGGATCTTCAACTCTGAAAGTCGGATTAATCTCTCCAGCCAGACATTGAATTCATGCTATCTGCTTCTCACATAAACAGTAGTTACATGTTCTGTGAGGCCGGGAAGCGCTGAGAGCACTCAACTTTGGGGTTACGTTGTTCCGAGCTCCAAGTTCTGACTTTCAATGTAAATTGAATTCACCATAAGCACGTGTCTCACTCCCCAGTGTCCTGAAGAGGAACTGATAGCTGCGCCTGTGCCTGTTGCAGTGATCAGACCACTGTCTACTATGACAGAGCAGCTGATTTCAATTCCATGAAGAAACAAAAAACAATCAAGAGCGTTTTTTCAAAGAAAAAAAACAATGTAAGTAGGCTATCCTAGGACTGTTGACTTCCCCAGATGTGGCAGCTAACCGTTTTGTAATGTTGAGTAGCTATTCTGACATTAATAAATGGCATTTGCTGTTAACTGAAGTAGGCTAAATGTAAAATGAAAGTCTTTTTAGGCCATAGTTGAATAGCTTTAATTTTTCTTACACATTTTATGTATAATGTTATCTAAATAAGCAACTGTTGTGAAATTGTAAGATTTAACAGGCGTGTTTCCATTAGTCCTGAATGAGAAGGAAGTTGCGCCGGTTACCTGTGATAAGTAGCTGATTCCGAACAAAAGATGCAGGCTTTCTAGCAAGTACTTAAGCAATGAAAAGTACACACAGCAGTACATACCATACTTCACCACTTTTGCTTTTTTGTGACATTTCAGGGGAAGCTGAGCTTCCCTTGCAGTCTTAGAGCAATCGGCACTGTTGGCTAGCTATCTATATGCGAATGCACACAAAACGTCAAAGGTCAGAGGACGCACACACATTCTGAGAGCAGATTGTGCTGCCGCGGAGCAGAAAAATCCTGCCCTTCTCATTTCTGCACAGAGGGCAGGTTATTCTAGCTCCAGTTCGGTAAGGTGCGTCACGGTCCGCTCTGGTACAATACGGTACACTATGTGACGCGTGAGACCACGAGACAACAAACAAATGACAACAGGATATATTCAAATTCAAGCATATTACTAGCTCATAACATAACAGTTCAAATAAAGCATTTTCACAACTTTCAAGACTTTGTACCAACCCTGTAAATGGGCTGTTGACTAGTGATAGACAGATACATCGGCCGGCCGATATTATTAGCCAATATTTGTGTTTTTGAGGTGTATCTGTATTGGCTGATGCAAGCTGCTGCATTCGCCTTTTTTAAGTTCAATAAACTTCGTAACATTGTGTGATTTTTATGATGTAAATTTAGGGAGCAAAAGTAGTATCAGCTCCAAATACCGGCTCAAGAAAATCGGCAGTCCGTATCGGCTAAGGCTGATGAAAAAAAAAATCTGTATCTGCCCTAAAAATCCAAATTGGTCAATTCCTACTGTTGACCCAATTATGTTGCTAAAACACACATACCAAATCAAAGGATAGATTCAAAATTGTGATCTTGTGTTCTAAAAAACATATTATATTTACAGTGCTATCCCACCAATAGCACTTTATACAGACATTGTTTTACATGAATTCTAAAAGAAACCCCATTAGGTATACAGACATGCATGTCTTGGCAATTACTATCAGTTCCAAGGTCATGGTATTTGATTGTGACATTGATGTCCCTCACCACAGCAAACCCCTTTCCTTGCAGAATCTTTGGTCATGTTTCTGTTTCTTTTTTCTTCTTTTACTAGTGATGGCTCTTTTGATTAAGTGTAGCGATTGAAACATTTTGCTGGCTGTGCACCTTAGGGATGCAGACACATGAAACACACTGTAGGAAATCTGATAACCAAGGGTAATATAGGATTGCTTTACATTTCAGAGGTGCAGCTTAGGCATGGGCATACCAACTGCTTCCAGGATGCCTTCACATCTAGTATTTTTCAAGTCCAGCCTTTCCAGAGCATTGTTTAGAAGATAATGAGAACCGATGATAGATCTCTTGCGCTTCCCACCCTGGCGTCCAGACAATTAAAGCAGCCGCATTATGCTGGGCCAGTGAATTATCAATTTTGCCAGAATGCCTCAGACCAGGCTGAAAACATAGCTAGTGTTTTCGTGGAGATAATTAGAGCGAACTAGCACAGCTCTTCAGGTGGGACTTTGACCCTGGATTCACCTTGATCATCCTGCCTCAGCCATTGCGCAAAAAGAGCCCATTATTCACTGCAGTGGGAAGAAAACAAACCACAACATGAGGACAGTGTGAATGCAGGGGCACCAGCGATGCCTTTTTACCTCTAATAGGAACACTTTCCGCAGGGCTTTCGTCCTGGCTGTCCTCTTCAGTACTTTGTAGTTCTGTAAGAAAGGGAAGCGCATAGTGAGAAGCAGTGGCAGGGAGGAAGGGAGTCTAGGGATAGAAATAGGAATGGGGGGTCTTTCTTTAGCTCTGAATAGAGGCCTGTAGGAAAACTGGGCTGTGAGGGATTAATAATAAAAAAAAAAAATCTCTATGATGAAATTGATTTCTTTCATAAAAGCGAAGTTTTAGTTCTTTGCAGAGGTGGTTCGCAAAAAAAAATAGCAGCAGTCTACATCTGTTCTTGTTAATGGTCTTGTTTTATATTACTGTGCAAAAACAGAATTATCTCAGTGTGGAATGTTTGGGGCATTTATGGGAATCTACTGGCAACTATAACAAAACACTTGCTGAGGGGAGTTTTTGATTGTTAGAAAATGCAGCTATTCTTCCATAACAAATAACCAAAACCCAACATTCAAATATTGTAGGCTAATCAGAATACCCCATGCCTATTTTAATACTAATAATCTTCACTAACCTTGGATCTGTTGCTTCTGTTCTGGCCTGGCAGGCTTCACATCACCGTCAGCCAGGAGAGAAGGAGGACCGAACGAGGAAGACAAGTCACTCTCCTCCTGAGCTGAGGGGCACTCCTCACTGGACCGGGACACAAGTGTCCTCAGCAGCACTTTGGCCTGTGAGCAGCACAAATTAAAACCACACTCTTAATTGTTCCCATTTTGTGAAGGAAGTGTCAAATTGAACTCTTGCCGATTAGGCAAGTCATTTACTTTGGCCATGGCTGCTCGCACAGAGGTGCAGCTGTTCAAATGCCAAGAGAAAATAACTTCAAATTCTCTCACTCGTTTAACTAAAAAAAGATTATTTCGCACACTTTCGCTCACACTCTCCCTCTCAATCACACTTTTTTTTCTCTCTCTCCATCTCTTCTCATCCATGAGATTAGAGAAGCGCCTAAAGAATGCAATCACCCTGGCGTTAATGTGCAACACGTTCCAGATATCTCCCCTCTTGGCTGAGAGAATTGAGACAAACTGCTCTCTTCCTCCCTCTCCAGCTCATTTTTATCTCTGGGGAGATGAGGATACACAATTAAGAGGAGCTGTTCCGGGAGATGAGGAGCAGGGAGATGCCACACACCGATTTCCTTTCTCTCCTTTTTCCCTCCCCCATATCAAATCCTGCCATCATCATCTCTCTTTTGTGATCAAAGACTGCCTCTCAGCCTCAGATGGCCATTTGCAACTTTTAATGAGCACTAATAGGGTGGGGATGATCAGGAGGATTTTGACAGTGACAAACTTTAAGTACATTGTAAGTTGTTATCAGTAGGTCGCAGTGGAGATTGACAATGTACATGCTTTCATTTTCTTCGAGGGGAAGAGAGGCAAACACATGCCAATCTGAGCTTGCCACTTAGTATTTGATGTTGCTACACAATAAAAAATGTCTTGATCCTTGTCCCCGATATCTGTCTTTGTTCTTTTTTTAGATTTAGTCAAATGTACCGTGGGTTGAGGGCCCTTGCAGACCCACTGCATTTTAAATATCAATGAATGCAACTGTTAGCACTTGAATATTCAAAGGGCCTCTTTGAGTGTGTGCATGCGAGCTGCATGCTCCCATTTGTCGGAGTAGCCAGGCTGTGTGGCATTACGTGAATGGAAATTTCTGTTTGCTCTTGTGTGAGGAGAGTAAGCTGTTGTATGAGAGAACAGAAAGAGAGAGAGAGAGAGAGAGAGAGAGAGAGAGAGAGAGAGAGAGAGAGAGAGAGAGAGAAAGAGAGAGAGAGAGAGAGAAAAAGGAAAAGAGAGAAATAGATGGAGTAGATGGAGTGAGAGAGATAAAGGGGGAGAAAGATTTTCACTCAGGCTTTTCCTGATGCACTTGGACACAATGTAGATGGCAGTGCCTCTCTTCCTTTTGTCAGTTCATATTTTCAAGAGGCTCTACAGTCTCCCTCTTTGCCTCTCTCATTGCGTCGGGGACACTGGAGTAAAATCTCCAAGCCACAAGATGAGTCCGCAAAAAATAATAACATAAAAACCTGCATGTATACATGATCAATTCCTATGAGTCCCACGATCGTTCCCTATCCCAGGTAGAATGGTACATTTTCTAAAAAAAAAAAGACAAATCTCTTGACATTATCTTTAGGTTTTAAGTGTGAAAAATAATTGTAATGTCTTTCTTTGTTTAATTAAGCATGATCTGCAAAAGGTCAATGAATGGGAAATTCAAAAAAATGTGAAGCTTGTTTGGAGAAGTTCGGACCCAGCTGATGGCTATACTTTTGGCTAATGCCAAATTAAAAGCAAGTGTTTCTCCGATGAATACACCACATGAGATGAAAGAAGCCAAACAGAGGCTGTAATTTGCAATGAGCGCATGGGTCAGGGTATCCCTTCTGTCTAGGTTAACGCGTGGAGCAATCTGATGAGTCGGCAGCCAGGGCTTGGTTTCAAACAACCATACAGAAAGAGGGCTCTCAGTACAAACTTAAGCTCTCTTCTAAAAAAAAAAAAAAAAAATGCAAAGAAACTAAAACACTAGCCTTTTAGAGAAGAAGAAAAAAGAAGGCATTTTACTCCTGCAGTTGTTCTGTGTGTTAATGTCTGCTCGCTTTTGGGAGTGGGGTGTCAGTGAATGCAAGTGTGTGACCTCCTACTTGTGTGTGTAGAGGCAGTGTATGTGCCTCCGACGCTACCTGGTGGCTATAGGTGGCATGGCGCTCCAGCAGCAGCGGCGTAAACAGCTGGACCAAGCGCTCAGTGCTGAGGACACGCAGCTCCTTCAGCAGAAGGACATGCTTGAACCAGCGATCCCACAGCCGAGCGGCATCAGGAAGGAGACTGGTGCTGTGGTGAGGGTGGGGGTGGTGGGAGAGAAAGAGAGGCTTTCTTATTGAATACACAGAGGGACATCTGTAAATAAGTCCTAATTATACCTCCTTACAGTGAGAGATTTTTCAAGACAGCTTACAAGTTTGACCATTATGTGACGACACTGAATATAATATACTTGGTCACACTATGTTTTTCATGAAGCATTCTCAAAAGGCTTTTTGCGAGTCCATCTTAACACTTTAGAAGATATAGATCCTTAATGAATTCCAGTTAACATTGAATAGACACAGACAGCAGTATAAAGCCAGGTTGAAAACTAGATAAAAAAAGGTCAAAGAGCCAATAGGCATCTCCACAGGAAAGAGAGGTACACTGTTTCTTTGGATTGAGTCCATAGCAGGGAAGGTCTCAGTGAAATCAATAGAGTAGTGAAGCAGAGCATGGATTTGGCTCAGAGTATAACTACTCATTATCCAAAGGACTGGAAGTCACAGATAGGGCATTTTAATTTACCCGTGACATTCACCCGTGCAGTGTTACCGCACAAGGTGACACCAAAGATGACCTTCACATTTGTGGACAGGGGAGACTGTATCGAATGGTAGTGTGCAATATCTCAGTTACTGTTGTAAGTGTGTGAGCCCCCGCTCCCAATGTCTGGTCCAAAAGGAAAAATGCACAGGCAGTGAACAAGTGAATTGGTATTTGTGCTGTGAATTACTCCATTGTAGCACTACTTATTAGGGTAGTTAAAAATGTCATTGTCTACACAACACAGAGACGTTTTTCCTGTTTATGCAAATCAAAGTGAAAAAAAACACTGCCTGACTAGTCCAGTTTTCCACAAATTATCAAACCTGATTATGCCATTGTGGTTCTTTTTACAAACCCACACAAGATTCATTAAGCAGAAAAAAAGCACAAATAAACACAACTAGAAAAACACTGGCATCAGTCTTTGGTGTTGGATTCACAGAGAAACCAAGAGGCCTTACCTTATTTCATTAGGCTCAGTGCTGGACTGGTGAGCACATACTAGATCCTGTGGTAGCAGGCAGCCCTTTGCTGTGCTCCATGACAACCTCTGAAGCTCATGAAGGATGACTGCTCCACATGTTTCAAGGTCCTCGTCATTCAAGCCCGCTCCACCGTTACAAAGGCTGTCCAATATATAGAGAGCAGTCAGCTATTGCCATGGAGCCCTGGGCTCAGCCGGGTCAGGAGCACATATAGTACATCCAGCAGCTAGCTAACATGTCACACACAGACACACAGACACACACACAGTACGATCATACAGTTCACGCCAATGTACATACACACTTGCTCACATAATATCACAGCAAGACTAAGCATTATACTCAGGGTCACAATGCAAGATGGCCACTCGCTTTACTATTGAAGATGTTGTTGACATAATTTACCACACTCTTGTTTGCATAGATGGCGATAAGTAAAAAACAAAAAGCCTGAGAACGCTTTCATTTGCCAGACATTTATCCGTACTTTACAACAAGGACTCCAATTATGGTAAATTAATCGTGCTATGAAATATAAAAGGCTTATAAAAAATAAGCCCAGTCTAATGAAACACATTCTCCATCCTCCATCTCCCTGACTTCCAATAACAACTCAACAGGGTGGTTACTATAACAATCCCATGTGTTTGAAAACCTCTCGGAAATAAAGACGTGTGCATGTTGGTGACACTTCATCTAAAGTGAGAGCCCTTGGTAGAAGGATTATGTGTTTTCCTCGTCTGCACAAACTATTCCATGGCTGTTTAATAAATATACAGAGCATTTAATTTAGACAAGGAGGGATACGATTTTAAAGTCTTAGGAAACAGAGAGGAAGGGTTATACCTGATAATTCTATTGAGTTGTCTCCCATCAATCGAACAATCCCCATACACACTGGTCCGTTCACCATGAAGTCGTCCTTCGATGTTGTCCAGCAGATTAAAGAGTCCTTCCTGGGAGAGACTAAATACACCCATTAATGTGGTGAAAGGAAATAAAAAGGAAGGAGGCCATGTGATCAATAGGTCTGCCATTTAAAAATAAAAAAAGAGGTTGCAATTTGATTCAAGAATCTGTGGGTTCCTTTTTTTTAGGCAATCTATTTGAGGTACTCAAGGACTGCTGGAGGTATCTCATCATTAGAATGGTACTGCTGCCACATAACAGCAACTTCAACTAAAATAACCGAATGCAATTAATATTAACAACTCTGTGACATTACTACCATCTCTCAAAAATTGTTCTAAAAAAAGGGAGGCCTCAATATGATTTCTTTTGGTGAGAGATTTACACTTTAATCTGGACCTGTTTGAGGCTGCAAAATGAGAAATGGATGCCTAATGCATGTGGATATTGGGAATCCATGTCTTTCTTGAGCATTAAGCTCTGGGTGGCCCTCATTGAATTCTCCCATGAAACCCAGAGCCGAGAGATCCTGAGCCCCCCTACATAAAAGGGGCCAAAAAGAATTTATGACAATCTGTAATGGGCTCCTGGGTTAGAGGTCAGCAAACAATTGCTCCCTTTTTTTGCAGGTTGTTTCCTGGTAACATCCTGATTAAGCTGGCGGCTTGAATTATATCCATGACATTCTGTAGTGTGCAATCCGTCTGTGCTAAGTCCTCTTCAGTGTGGCTGAAGTAGCATAGGCAAAAGCTCTATCTTTTTTCTCTCTCTCTCTCTCCCTTATCGTCAGCGTGGGCCTTGAAATAGTCATCTTTCTCTTTCCACTTTATTTGTCAATGCTCTTCAAAAGGAGACCTTTAGAGAGGGAGAAACTGAATTAGTTGTGTTTTTCCTGCAAACCTCTCTCTCGCTCTCTCTCATTGTATTGTTGCCAGATTTCATGTCAAGGTCTCCAACCTCACTTTAGATACTGCTGTTGTCCGCATGTCGACATCATCAGGGGTGTATTGTTAGCTAGGAGGAGGAGGTCAGCTTCTCTGTAGCAATATTGCTCTACAGTGTACAGTACTGGCTCCAGTGCGATTTACCACATGTTAACAAAATATTGTTTACAGTTTACAAAGTATTGTGTGACAATGTGCAATAACGTGAGACGGGATAAAACCTAAGAAGTGAAGTGAGGAATCTTTGTAAAAAAAAAAAGAAAAAAAAGACTTAAGGCCCTAATGGCAGTGCAAACATTTACATAATTTTAAAGCCATACATTTTACATTCTACCGCTAGACTTATATTGGATTTTGAAGAACTTAAATTGTACGACATGCTGTCACCAATGCTGCAGAACCAACATACAGTTCAGGGACGACATATCTGAGAGCAGGACACAGTAAAGCCATTATGATGAGTTTTAAAAAAAAAACCTGGAGGATATTACAATCGTATATCTTCACTCACCCCAGCCATGCTTGAGGAGAAATATAATGAGATAATCTAAAGAATTGCTCAGGCTTGTTTTTTCCTGACTGTGAGCTGAATGGAGGGAGCGATAGAAACTCTAACCTTAAGAGAGAGAGAGAGACAGACAGACAGACAGACAGACAGAGAGAGACTGGATGCTCTCTGAGCTTTACATCAAAGCCTCTGGTTTTCTCCTCATACACAGAAGCCATCCGTGTTAACAATGAAAGCTGCAGCCCCCCACCATCGTCTCCCCGGCACAGGCTAACTGCAGTTCCTCTTGAGGTCACACTATAAACAGTATAGTAGACCACACAGAAACACAGTCTGTTTGCACAAACAAAGAAAAAAAATAAAATCCTTCATAATACTTTTGATACATAATGCTCAAAACTGCTATGTTTGTTTGGAATAACATTATTATGAGCATATGTGCAACTGGGCACTAAATCCCCAAAAATAAAACATTAAATAATAAACAAGCAAGAACAAAACAAAACGAAACACAGGGTAAGACTGTCCCTGAGAGTATGATAAAGAAAAAAAATACACACCAAATAAAGTTTCTTCTTGTTCTGTATATTGCAGGAAAAATGCAGAGACTCTGAGCATTCACATAGGATTTTCTGTGGCTCAAACCCCATCCAAAATGATCCTTCAACTCAGAGGCCATCATCACGCTAAGGATTTGTGGCTGTAAGTGCTGTCCACATGCCCACCCTCCAGAACACTCTATGGTGCCACAAATTTCCTCCTCCACTGGGGACTTCCTGAGGTCTCTCAAGCAGAAAATTGCTCTGTTACAGCATTATCTTGGATTATGGCAATATTGTTGGTGACAGGTCCTGAGCTCTCCCTATATGATGCATCACTGCCACTACTGCAGCTGCCGCTGAGCTACAGAGAGCATGGTGGCATGGATGGTGACTCCCACAATCCTCTCTGTCAGCCTCTGATGTGATGGTGGCAAGGACTTTACGGTGTCTTCACTCGCTCCTATCATTAACAGCCCTCTGTGGTTCAGCATGGCTGTGCAGAACATTCTCCTTTCTCAGCTTGCTTAGCCTTAAATCTTGGGGGGGGAATACTGACTGCACTATGCATGTTTTAGAAGTGTGTTGCCAATTAAAATGGTAGTGTTTTTCTCTATTGACACAGTTAGAATTTACCAGACAACAAAAGACACAGACACAGAAGATATACTGTACCTTTCCAAGGTCACCACGGGAGCTGAGGATTCACAGTTTAAGTGCGGTGCGTTGTTGGACCCATCAGAGTGGAGGGATGATTCAGGACTGTGCTGAATGTGATCATCCATCTCTCCAGAAGTGGCATTCCTCTCAGGTGCCACACCCTCTGGTAGATCCTCTTCCAGCTCAGATTGTGTAAGGGAAATAGATAGGTCACTGGCACTGCTCTCTGACAACTGCACATCCGAGCTTAGTGTGCTGACTCTCTCACATCTGCCTGAATGTAAACACATTCAAGATTTGAGTAAAGAAAATTAAAATATCTCATAGGGTAATAATAAGAAACAAACAGCTTTGCAAACCTGGTTTATCTTGAGCTTCCTTTTCAAAAGTAGTTTGAGGCATGAAATGGCTGAGACCTCGCTCTCCATCTTCCATTATGGGTAGCTGACGAGCCACCTCTCCAGAGTCAGTGTATTCTGCAGGGGAATTCTTAGCCTTCATGAGTCTACTGCTGCTGGGAGACAGATTCTTCTCAGGTCCTGTCAAGGTCATCAGAGGTGAAGGTTCTTGTTCATCATCACTTCCAAAAGGCACACTGCCAGCTGCGCCTGTTAAGGCATGAACAGATGGGAGCACCGCCATCGTTCTTTCATGTTTGTCACTCAAATTACAGCCGTCAGGGGAATCGTTTGAGCCTGAAATGTCATCTGATAAATGTGCTTGGTTGCTGGTGACATCCTCTCCGCCAACTCTGAAGTCCTTCAAAAGGCCACTTGGTAGACGTTCGCAGGAGTACATGCTGCGATTGGGTGAACGATGCAATGCTTGGTGTGAGTGTACACTTGTGGTGCCAGCTTCAGCGTCAGACCCTCCGGAGGTCTGGCGGCCCATAAAAATTGCTGCTGGTGGTTGTGTAAAATCCCTGGCTGGGTGAGAGAGAGAGCTGTCCTGGTGCTGTCCAGACACAGCTTCAACCTGTAAATATGGAAGAAAGTCAATTAAATATTTAAAAAAATGTACAAAACCTTCCATTGCCTCATTAAAATGATATTTTTAGACAAAAACAATTCTTAAAGGACTTTAAATTTCTTAATACGGTTGAATCAGCATATTTTTAAAGAAATGTAACTCAAGTATGTTAACTATCCACTTTACACATTTGAATAAGTGCAGCTTATTTGGGCCAAGGTCAGAATTCTTTTTACAAAATCTTTCAGAAGAATGTCTTAGGATCAATGTTTTAACTTTTCATCTTATTAGAAATCCTTTAGACAAGTTTTGATTCATGTCTGCAATGTCACCAAGGGGGGGAGAGAGCGAAGCAAAAAAGCCTCCCTACAAACATAATAACAAAAAGCATGGCTTCTGTTTCTTTTCTGATAAGCGTCTTAAATACCAAACAGTTAGCTGCTTAATAACATTCACTGTAAACCATGCAGCCTGCCCAGCAGATCCACAAAGTAGGTAAAAAAAGAGGAAAAGTTAATTTCTTGGCTGAGTGATTCCATCGGTAGCTGCAGGGCAAAGTAGAAAGTGTTTCACTAAAGTAGCAATTGATTCTTCTATCAATCTGCGGCACGCGTGTGCTCTTCCAAGGAATGTATTAAATATGAAAATCATATCCCGTTATCATCTGTCTCCAGCTTTCAGCCCGGTAAGCTTCCCTTAATGAATGCTGCAGCCTGAGGGACATGCACACTGCCAGCCAATGGCTTGTATGCATAATGGAGTGACGGTACCATTTTGCTCATTACAATATCGACAGACTGACGGGGGTTTTGCACACAGTTACAAGTGACTGCTCTAGACAGCATGCTCCAAGTTATTATGAGATGTCTTAGACATTTCATCTAAAAGAGCTTTAACTGCTTTAAGTGAAGGGAGAAAGCAGCTATGGACTTGAACTACATCGCTTGTACAGATGCACCAGCTAGGATTAGACACCTGTGCTATTACAGATACACTGTTTAAATGTAGACTCCTTTACAGATTTACCAGGCATAATGTCTACTTTCCTTTGTTATTCTAAACCTGAAAACACAGCTTGATACGACTGAGATTTGCATAAACCTTGTAAACATTTCGTAAAAGAAGGATCCAACATTAAAAAAAACAAGTGCCATTTTTCCAACAATAAAAACAATACAGGGGTCATACAATACACAGTAGAATATGTGACTTGTGTAAAGAATATAATGTAGATATATGTTACTTCCAAACATGAATGCAATTCTTATTAAAAGGTGTATTCTATTACTATCAAGGGTGTTAACGATACATCGATCTGGATCAATATATTGATATAATGATCAATGACCCCATATTATTCATGCAAAGTGCAAATTCCTACTATATATTTATTCTATATCCATACTTATTCCTTATTTGTTTTTCATTGCAATGTCTGGATGGCTCAGTAATAAACTTGTCAAATCATATTTTAGTTTTTTTTGTGAGTTATAAATGTAACTGATTGTGTTAAAAGGGCAAATATCACTGTCATATCGACTGCAGGCTCCTGTGATATAAGCAAATATTGTATCGTGGTCCAAAGAATCTACAATATTGTATTGTATTGTGATAAAACCTGTGATTTACACCCCAAATTATCAATCAAAGGTCTGTGAATAATAGTATACACTGTATTTTGCACACGTTAGCTCTACCTTTACAGTGTCTTTCTCCATATTCCTCTTTGCTTCCATAAATCTGTAAATCTTTTTGAAAAAGTCAGCCTGTAAGAGATGTAAAGATAAGAGTAAGATAAAAGCAGAAAAATGACAGAAAAGAAGATAGTCGTTATATTTAACTTACATGTGACAGGCATACTGATACTTCATGCAAACACTAGGAATTGTCTGTTATAATTCTGTGATAGTGTTGTCAAATATGTAGTGTAAAAGCAAAAAGTGACAAATGTCAGTCGATCACAACGGGTTTTCCCAAGTGAGCGTCCTCTGTGTAGCTGCTTACACCCTTTAACATTTATCTAACCGGCCAGACTAACTGCCTTAATCCCAATTTCAATTAAAAAAGACAATGGCCATTTTAAGGGCACTTAGATTAGCTCAAACATGCCTGACCTTTTTTTCAAACAATTAATGATCGAAAGACAACTTTCATAATTACTCATTCGTCCAGTAGTGTTTTGCACAACCAATACAAAAAAAATTAACTTAAATTGTCATGTGTATGCACCTCAGCATAAAGCATGTGTAACTTAAGTTTACTCACTGTCCATTTGAGGATTTATGTTTTTACAGCACCAAAAACAGCAGTGTAACACAGCAAAAAACAAGATGATGAATATACAATGGAAACAAAGAGCAACAGGACAACCAAAACAACAACAAACATGTAGGCCTCATAAAGCATCAAGAGGAAATAAACCAACTGCTTGAGGGGAGAGAATCACTAAACCTCTGGAGCACTTCAGAGTCTCTATATTGGGCAATTAACTCAGCGAGTCATAATTAGCCAATTTTGTTAATTTGATATTAAGCTGTCAAGCACTGTCGTTGAGTTTTAAGTGATAATCTGACTGGCTCATTGTTTTCTCCCTCATTCATTTGCTTGTCATGATAAATTGCACAGTTTGAGTGTTTGCTATTGTCACATCAAGCAATTGCAAGCAAATATTTTTGCTCTGTGTTAAAATTACAGCAGAACATTAAGGCAAATGTGTATGAACATGCTGTAATAATGAATATACCTGTACATTCCTTGAAAAATTATATTATATTGGAGGTCTGTGATTGATTTATTCTAAGTCACAGTATTTTTGGCAATGTATTTTTCTAAACACACAGTATTCAAAAAGAATATTTTATTTATTAATACAAATTGTGCGTGTGTGTGTGTGTGTGTGTGTGTGTGTGTTATACCTTTTGTTGTCGCAGAGGACCTTGGTCAGGACTATATTCCTTCATGCTAATTTCTATGCACTCCACATCTCTCAGAAGCTCAAGGTTTCTCATTTTTGCTTGTGCTTCCCTGTCACAGATTTCCTTGAGATAACTGCGCAGTTTGGAACACTTTATCTGTGAGCTGAAGGCAGTGGAGAACTATTATTCCAAAGAAATATTATCAAGGAGCATTGTCAAAAAATAAGAGCTAGACTTTTCACAAGAAAAGGTTAAGCACAATATGTTTTAAATTTAAATCTTATTCTCGACTCTTGTAACAGCTGTTTTGACCTGGCATGGTAATATTTATGAGAATCAATTTACAATGAAAACTGGCTTTTCAGCTTACATCCAAATGTGCAAGGTGCTTGAAACACACTTGAGTACTGTGGTGATTATGTTTTTTTGCTGAATAAAAAAACTAAATCTGATGACCACAAATGCCTGGGCTTTTTATTTTTCATTTTTCCGAATGAAAATACTATGGAAATGACTATGCATCGGTACAGTATGTATACTGATTAAATATATACATGATACATTTGCAAAACATATATATATATATTACACACACACACACACACACACACACTTTATTACCAAATTTTTGATTTCATAAAGTGATAAAATATGTTTACTTAAAAAGGAACAATTAAAAAAATAGTGTGGAACACTATAGATTATATATATTTATAATGATCTCTAATATTTGAAATTGGACTATCTATCCATTCTTTTGTGACTCAGTAGATTAATTTTGCTCATGTGGCGCTACTATGTATTAGACAGGTTTTGAACTTGTGTTGATAGATGTATGAGTATGGATGTTATGTTTGTAAGCTTTTATTTGTGTTGTATTTTTGATGTATTGTAAGTATGAATGTTATGGATGAATGTAATCCATCTTATGTAACATCCTTAATACTAGAGATCCTAGGAAGAGTAGCTACTGTGTAAGACAGACAGAAGCTAATGTGGATGTTAATAACAGGGTTCCTACACCTTTTCAAAAGTCAAATTCAAGCACTGTTCAAGCTTTTCAAGCTGTATTTTCATGCTGTTCCAGCCCCTTACAGCTATGGTAAACACATATTTGTATATATTACATACAGTATATTCAATATAGCACTTGTTTATCCTATTCATTTCGATGTTATTGTGCTATTAACAACCAATGTTTATGTCACAGAATTGTGTTTTGTGACAGCTGTCTACAGTGGGGTGACACATTAAAGGAAACTAACGTTTCATGTTTAATATGCCTGCCTTTAGAGATGCAACATTTAGTTAATAGGTCGTCCTGAATACAATCACCTACTTTAATCTGTAAAAAAAAGTATTTTTTCATGCACAAATGTCACAAACTGCTTTTTTCAGTCTCTCAAATATGTAGATTACACACACACACACACACACACACACACACACACACACACACACACACACACACACACATACATACATACATACATACATACATACATACATATATACGTTACGGTCATGGTAATGTTATAAGACATGTAATAGGTAATCTATGTTGGTACTTACATTCTATTATCAGATCTGGAGTGAGCAAACAGTTCCCTCTCGAGCTTCAGCCTCCGTTTCTCCCTGCGCGCACACACATGAGGAACTGTCACCCGCACAGACTGCTGCAACATCTCCCTGATCTGCTAGGCTAATTGGTGGCTAATTACTAGCAATATTAACGGTACTCAGTTATCTATTGACTCATTAACCAGCTGTAATGTGTATGCTAATGTTGATCGGCGAATTGGCTACACAAAACCAGCTACACGGGTATGTTAATAGTGTTGATATGTGAATTAGCTAACTTTCATTACCTGTAAAAAAAAACACTTGCATTAGCTTGATGGGGCTTATGTGCGGTCGCTAACGTTTCGCGGTATGTCAAGTTAGCTTTCCATTCATCTACATGCAAGAACAACAGCAACATTACTGTTGTTAGCTGAAGGTAGAGTCCGGAGTAGATAGGCTAATGAACAGATCTCACTTGAGCATTCCCGTTAGATAAGTAGCTAGCCTGTTTATCTTTGTGGCGAGCGGCAGAAGGAGGCTACCGTGGCGCCAGAGATCACAACTCGAGTCCGCGGTCTTCTCCAGGCCCGTGTCCCGTTAACAAAAAAAGAGGGAAAACTCACCTTTCATGCATGCTTTGTTGAATCGATGTTATCTTTTCATAATACTGGTCCTCACTGCAAGCCACACTTGCCATTTTTCTTGTCTGCTTTGTCGCTACTACAGGCAGAGCAGAGACGGGGCAGAGTTAGTCTTTGGTGTTTACACTGGTTACCATGAGCACCGCTACCCAGAAGTCCTTGCTGATAAACACAGAGCATGTGGTGCGATTATGGGCGCGAGCTCCCCCTGGATATAGAGTTATATACACGATGCAATGTATTTCTAATTGTAGAAACAATAATAACATAAATTACAAGACAAAGAAGTTAAACATAAAAAAGTAATGAAGAAAAACAAAAACAGCATGGCGTCAGCTAAACTAAGGCAGTACATTTGAAATGCCTTGCTGTTTTGTAAACTTTATTGAAACATATTCACCCCTCTTAAATACACACACACACACACACTTTAAATTGTTGAAGTTGCTGTTATGTGGCAGCAGTACCATTCTAATGATTTGTGAATGACTGAAGCAGTCCTTGAGTATGTATATACTTATACCCTTACTACAAGCCTGACTCAGAAGTTGAAATTGCGTGTGAACGCAGTAAAACCATTGACAGTTATGACCAAGCCCCCACCACAGCGACTTCCTGGTTGATCCAATACGGAATTACCAAAAACAGTAGTTCTCTGAGCGGCCACTAGGTTAAACAGGCCGTTTTCACAGCATAATTAAACCTTTTTAAGGCCTGGTACAAAAAAAAACATTCCGGTCTGTATGTTTAGGTCATATCTCCATGACAACAGTGGGGGTGGGGGGGTGTTATACCAGGCTAGTTTTTATTTTATTGGAGGTAAAAGTTTATGAATAATTAGGGGCGCAGCCTCTCGATTGACAGCTAGCCTCTGGCTCTCTAACTCCGACATCTCGACACAGACTGCTGTCATTCCTGTGGTGGTGTTACTATAAGTGACAAGATGGTTTGCTATTCAATCTCGAAATAATTTCAACATTGACTCCCACACCCGTTTATCTAGTAATATGTTCTGTTAGCCTAGCCATCGCTCCCGGGCGGTGGTGCTAATGTGAGCTAATGTGGCTAATTTTGTAAACGTCAGCTGGACGCCCGTATTTTCCTCTCCCAACGTCACATCAATGCCCTTTTTTGGTCAGAGGTGAAGAGGCGGAGTCAAAGTCTGACAAGATCGCAGCTGCCAGAGGTGAGTACGATTTGACCCAGATTCCCAGGGTCTTTTTCGGCAAATACTCTCATCAAATAAGCCATCGAGACAATTTTTTGTCATGTTACAACTATTAACGGAGAAATCCCTGAAATTCGCTAACAGCCAAATGCGGCTAACACTGATTAGCTCATGGCAGCTCAGTGAAGGCATTAAAGCGGCTTTTTTAACCACTAATAGAATAGAATAGAATTACTTTAATGATTCCAGACTGGGAAATTATTTAGTAACAGCAGTAGTAGTGGGTCAGCAAATAAACACTTTGTACATAACATAAATAGAATCCAATATATAAATAGTGTATATATACAGTGCACAGTGGGCTATAAACAATAAACAATAATAATATATACAACAAAATATGCTATAACAATAATAACAATAATAATTAATACAACAAAACAGTAGAGAGAGCAGAGTTCTCTGTCAGGCAGAGGTGGGAGAGTTATTATATACAGTGATGGATTGTGGCAGGAAAGATTTCCTGTATCTACCCTTGCTTCGATAGCAAAGCTGAAGCAGCCTTCTGGAGAAGGTGCTCCGCTGTCTGACCAGTGTGAGTTGGAGAGGGTGGAGAGGATTATCCATGATGGATAACAGTTTTTTTAGTGTCCTCCTCTCCACCACAGCCTCCAGTGTGTCCTGTTTGCAGCCAATCACAGAGCCAGCCTTCCTGATCAGTTTGTAATACTGCTCATAACACCAAACCTCTGCAGTAGTTTGGTAAGAGTCCCTGGACATTAACCAAAGCACCAATGGGCTCCTTCCTTTGGATTGCATTTCGTGATTGACTTGAATGGACTTTACTACGAGAGGAGCTGATACCGGGGCCAGTTGGCAGGTCTTTCAAAACACTCTTTCTATAAACTCTAGTACTAACTCCGTTGTTGGTGTTAATGTGTAACGACTCTTATCATTCTACTGCAGAGGCTTGGTGTTATCATGAGCAGTATTAGTGGTTAAAAAAAAAGCTGTTTTAATGCCTTCATTGTGCTGGCCCGAGCTAATCAGTGTTAGCCGCATTTGGCTGTTAGCGACTGTTCGCGACTCTCCGGGATATCTCTGTTAATAGTTGTTACACGAAAAAATCTGTCCAAGGAGGGTAGTTTGTTAAGCCAAATCATTTTATGGATAAAGTATTTTCCTAAGATAATGATCAAATGAATTATGTAAGTTTCATCTTTTAAAACAAAGTCTTCCACTGTAGAGTAATGCTCCACTGTAGAGTAATGCTGTAAACTTGCGACAAAACAAGTTGTCTTGCGGTCAAAAAAGCTCTGTGTAAGTAAGAAGTGCCAGTCAAGTATTCTGTGTAGGCCTATTATTTTACCCCAACAGACTCTTAATATTTATATATTTTTATCTTTAATATAAACACATAGTACCTTTTCATGAAAGATATGACGTTAGCAATGATTAAATGTCTTTTTTTATTTACCATGGTACATTTAAATTAAAGTTGAAATTACATGATGCTTCCAGGATTTAAATGGACCTAATACTTCAGAGATCCCCACCATTTTTGACAAAACAATGTCTGTAACCTTATGGGGCTAAATACCAGCCATTAAAAGGTCTTCATTTGATAAGCTTCCCCCCTCTCGATCAGATACAGATTGATGTCTCGTTTACGTAGATGGATGACGTATCATCCCCTGATCTTGTCTTGCCTTATCAAAGTTCACTACTGACAGTTCTCATAATGTCATGTTTTGACTGCAGCAGCATGTCAATTTGTCATATCGACAACACTACACACATCCTTGCTGTAATTCTGAAATTGACAGCCCCATCCAAATGCACACCCTAATCAAGCAATTTCCCCAATTCCAGTCCCATCAAATTGCTCTTTAGCTGTTGAACTGGGGAGTTTTGTTGTCCTTTTCTAATGCTAATCTGCCCTATTCAGCATCTCTCTATGAGGCTATTTGTTGTGAAATAAATCTGCTTGTTTGCCTCCTGCATGTATAATTGATATTGTTGCCAGGCTTTTTGTTTGTGCCGTGGAGAGCTGAAAGGCGGTACTTTGGAGGTGATGAAGAAAATGGCACTTGCAACATTGCCGTTCCAGCTGCGCTTATCTGAGGTTGAGCTGAGCAAGTGATCGACCTTTGTTGGATGTCATACCACGCATTCATGCTTATATTTTCAGCAGATTATGGTTCACACTATAGACAACGTTCACAACCACCCTTTACTCATGATACCCTCCCAAACATTTTGTATCAGGCAGAAAACTCATCAAGATGTACTGGCACCATGTGTGAGATTGCATTAAAAGTAAAGACTCTCCAGTTAAGGTAAATGCATAGTGGTGTGTACAATTTCAGTCACATTTCACAGAAAAATGCACAGAAAAACTAATGAAGTCTTCTAGCACACTGTATTCTTATCTGCATATTTCTTGAACAACATTCATTTTAACTCTACAGCAGGTAATCTATGGTACAGTACAATTCCTTCCTAGTCAGAAAAACTAAAGCCCAAATGGTGCAAAACAAAAACAGTTTTTATGATAGAGTAGGTATGGTTTTTACAAGTGTTTATCAGTAAAAACAAAAAAGTGCTATGCATTTATTTTTTAAATATTACTAGATGAATGGCTGCACTGAAAATATTATTTATACAGTGTTTCTACACTATTTCTGCCTGCTGCTCCTCTGAAAACATACAATGTGTAAGGCCATTGATATGCCCTACAGAGGTCACAATTTGCATGAGAATTAACAGCTAGTAAATTAAATTGATATTCAGTGCACATCTCCCTTGAATCCTTCAGACCTTTGTTCCCCTGCCTGGCATAGCCCATGTTCAGCCCCTAGCTAGTCAGAAACATCTGTGCAGTTAATAATTTGATAAACAGCTTACACAAATGCTAAATTATCTTCTCCGCCCCTCCGTTTTTTCTTTCTCCCCTTGTGTGAGACTTGGAACAGTTGGCTTACCTCTCTGTGGTGTTGGGTTTATCTGTCTTTTGTGGCTGCTCCTCCACAGCTCTGGTTTTCATCGCTCTCCCTTCACTCTTTTCACTATCACTTAGATACTGAAGCAGTGTTTGGGGTTAATGCAAATCCTCTCATCTATGAAGAAAAAGGTGTCGGAGTTGCCCATTGTGGCAAGTTTAAAATGAACTTAGTGTGATTTGTTATTCATTCATAGTTCTGTCTGGATAGCATTTACAAAAATGCTGAAGAAGAACTGTGACATTTATCAACACATTTTAACATTTACAATGCCATTGTGTTTCCATTGAGTTAAAGCCTATTGTTTGCCCAGAACTCGGATGACTCCCTGTGAAATTGCAAATTAAGGTCTGACATTTTTTTCCAGAGAGCATTCTACATCAGAGTGCAAAAGCTTTCAAGTTCCATGTGTTAATTCAATGGTCACTTGTTTCTATAATTGGCTGATACCACTAGCGAAAGAGATTTGACCGGGCTTTTATAATCGTTTCAAAAAGTAGGCACTTGTAGTTGGCACAGGTATAGTTAGATTTTCACAGAGTTATATTAAAAAGATTAAATGTGTCCGGATGATGATATTAGTAGTATCTGTTCAGAACTAGGTCTGATTACAAAAAATTCAAAACGATACAAAATATCAGTCTAATCTTTATATATTTGTGTGTGCGGGCACATGTGCCAGCATGCCTGCATATGGTTTATTTTTGTGTCTATGTTTTGTGAGTGCGTTTTTGTCTATGAGAGGACAGCAATTAGTTAAGTGCTATCAAGTGGATGAAAAGCTGCAACGAATCCCCTTTATAATTTCATGGAAAAGAAAGCTGACAAAATAGGACGTGGTGGACGGGAACTAGTTTCCAATGCTTGCTTTTTCATTTGCGACTGAAGAAGAAATTGAACACCAAGAGGCTGTGCTAAGCTGTGTTAAGACACATTTTTCAAATATAGAGTTGTTTCTTTAAACCTTGATGCTGTGTCCTCTATCACTACAGATGAGCGAGGCGATCAGATTCAGCATGATACTGCACTTGTTGGTTATTTGAATAAACATCAGGGCAGTCTGGAGTGCTGTCTGAGAGCACAATGCTTCAGTGTGGTTTTGAACAAAGACTCCCAGGTCTAATGACAGTGGCCTGTTGTTCGTGTATGCACGCCTTGTGATGTCGTAGTTAGCCAAGTGGATTCTTTCTTTATTTTCTTAATTTTAAAAAATTCTTTCCTTCCTTTTTCCAAACATTTTTACATGCTTGCAGCCCACAAGCAGATCCTGTCACTGAACGAGAGAGAAAGGAAGGAGACGATCATCTGTCAGTTTGAAAAGAGTCTAAGAGCCTAGAGTTTGACAGACAGCTGATACAGCAGCGAATAAGGGTGGCGCATGTGGTTGTTAGATGGGGAGATTCATTTGGGCTTGGCTGTTTGGGTCAGACGTCTGACAGCCAGGGCTTAAAGTTTGCTCATGTAGTAGGCCTGATTGGTTACACTGATCCCTAGCTTTGTAAAGACGGTGCCCTTCCACCTCCATGTTTACCAGCTCAGGTAGCAATGAACCGGCTGTCAGGCAGCGGGTGACTTACACTGGGGTGAAACTATTACTGATGACCTAGATGGTAGCTTGAGTTGTTTTTGGTCTTCTTGTCTCACTATGCATCAGTATCTGGTCTGTTCAACTAATGTATACCCAGTAAGGTTGTAAAAAGTATAGATGCTCTAAATACTTTTTCTAATTCCACATTATAAAACAGTACAATCTCTGTTAATTATTCATTTGATAGTATTGAAAATATTGAAGCTATTAAAAAATATCTACAATCTGCAATAAAGAATTTCAATCAATCACATTAATACAAGTGTGCTGGCATGTTCCTTTTCTCTACCAGCACTGTGAGCAGGTTGTTTATTTAAAAAAAGAGAGAAGATTATCGTATTTTGTTTGCCTATGACTTTTCTTTTCTTTTTGCTGTGGTATAATTTTTTTACACTATTGAATCAAAGTTTAACATTCTGGTATCGTGACAATCTAGTTATTACCCAGGTTTTGAATATGTTACTGCAATGTTACACCTATTTAAAGTGGAGGCTGTTTGTCAGTTTTAAGTGTACCTTGCAGTATACCTGCAATAACATTGTGTATACTGTAAAAACTGCAATAATGGTAGATATAATCAGCAATTTCTATACATAATCAAACATAAAGAACCAATATCTTTAACTTCCTGTGAGTAACCATAATAGACAAGCAGCCAGGAATAAACAGCTCATTATACAAGCACCTCATCGTACTCCCAAAGAGCCAATCCAGTCCTGGATGGCCCATTTGACCTCATTCTCCCGGAGAGGCCCACAGGGCACATGTCACATCCACATTAAGGCATTAGGGAATGCTTTATTTGTTTGTGTGAGAAACATCCTCTTCTGTCTCTTCCGTGGGTCACACTCGGTTGACACTGCTACTGGATGTCATTGCGCTTATGTGGGTTTAGTCTTCCAGGTCAAATTATCTTTCGATTTGAACTGAAATTGGGATTGGCAGAGGCCAGGATCAGCTTGGGCCCAGGCCCTCTCCTCTATATTAAGCCATCACAGTGCTGTAAGGTGAGCTCATATAATGAACTCTGTCACCACTGCCACTGCACCAATATCCCCACAACACAGCGTGCATATTGATTGCAGATTGTGAGTGCGACATGTGTGCATGTGTGTATGTAATGTATGTGTGCATGCTCACGCAAGCTCACCTTTTTTTCTAGCAAGGAGCAAGGGAATCGTGTTACTCTCCGACTGATTAGAAAGCTCATGCATAGGAAATCACGATAGAGACACTGCTCCCCATCTGCCCGCAGTGCAGGTGAAAACAATTTACACATCGGCAGGCTAATGGATACATTCATAGGGAGCACAGAGGGAAAGAGGGATCAAGGGGGAGAGGGAGAGAAAAACAGAGAGGGAAAAAGAGAGGGCTTGTAATGGGCCCAGGCCGATGCAGGCCAGTGGCCCTGCTCATGCGGCCAAGCCAGATAGCAGCATATCAGATAACACATAATCACCGGGGTCAGGGACTAATGAATGTGGTCATGGCCCACCAGAGCAGGCTTTTGCCCGCGCTAAAGACACTTGTAAACAATTCGGCTGGGTGAAACATGGCAATAATATGTTGATTCAGCAGGTAATGAGGTTCTCCCTGAACCAATACCCCCAGCTTACCCCTCTCCCAGGTTGGGCCAGTGAAGAGCAAAGAGCCAGCTTGGTGAACGTACACCTCTGCCGATGACCTTTCCATGGCAGTAAGGACATGAGGCAGTCTGAAGAGGACTATTCTCGTATTGCACAAGGCTCTGAGTGTCAGAACTTTCATTCGCAGCAAGCAAATGAACAGGCAGGCGCTGCATGCTAATGAGTGGCAGGCTATTTTCCACCTTTTTTATCTGCACATTATGCTCTTGACTTTGGAGAAGGTGGGAATTAGGTTGGACCTCAGTGTCAGGCTGCCTGATGGCTCCGCTCAGGAAAAACTGGTAATTGAAGCCGATGGCTGCCGCGGAGGAGGTCTGAATTTGGAAATAAACAGTTTCAAGCACTGCACGTCATTTCTAGAGAGATGACAGGGGGAATGGAAATGAGCTGTCTGGATCTAATGTGATTTCGCAGCAGGGAAAAAAAGGGGCCATCTTTCAAACAACAATTCCACTCATTAGGACTTCAGTGCCACCGTAATGACGAGAGACCAAGTTGCTAAATTCAAAGAGGACAATTAGGAAATATTGGCATCCAGACAAACCAAGTAAACGACACAAGGCTCTGAATTCTGCATATACTGTGACTTGACATCGTGAGATACATCTAAAAGCTTATAAGGGGAATTAAGTAAAAGCAAGAAGTAGCATCTTCTTGTTGAAGCAGCAACGTCATTATTACCCCTTGTTTATTAGCATAGTGGTAAATAGACCAATTCATTCCCCTCTCATAGGTAAGGTAAGTCATTCATGCTTGATACCATGCTTATCAAAGGAAAATGCGTCACATTAAAAGCCTGTTTCACAACGTTTGTTTTCAGATTTGAATTTGATAATATCGAAGAAATAAATTGAAAGTATACAAATGTATTTTGTATTGGAAATTCAGCTTCCCATCGCTGACTCCATTTATTAACAGTTTACATTTTTTGTTTCTGTGGTTTTAAGGGTAGTCTATAATACATTAGTATGCATAATAGCAGATGCTAAACTGTGAAGGAGTTGTTGTAGGAACAGCATGACAGTAAACAGTGTAACAGTAAATGGACTGCAGGAGACAGGCTAACTAGAAAGCTATTTTTTTCTAGTACACCCCTCTGCAATTTTGGCAGATGTGGCCTCTTCACCTTCCTCTTACTTGGCCCCAATCCACATTACCCCCTGTGGCTACCACCAACTTCTCAGGCTCTGCAATGCTGCGTAGCGTAGTGCTATGTGTGTGTCCACTGCATCACTCTCCCCTAGGAGCCACTGCCTCTCCCTATTTCAATTTCCAAAGGATTACCAACAACAATGCATATCCTCAACAGTTGTGCAAAGTTCCACCACTCCCCTCCTACATCAGCTCTTCCCCTAGTTGGCCAAACAAAGCTGTGAACCACAAAATGTGACTTGTAGACTTTTCAAGCAGGATTCCATGAGTTGAATGATGGTTTGCTCATTAAAAACTTTCAGCATGGCTGCTGTGTTGATCTCTTACTGCATTAGGGTAATTTTTTTGTTTAAATACGTTCAAATGACAACAGCCGTTAATCTCTGATGCTTTTTAATGTGGCATGTAAATAAAAAATGCAACCTTCCATGGGTGCGGCATGCAACCTTGATGTAGCGGGCGAGACCACAGGGGTTTCTTAAACTCCGATAGCCTTCATGCTCATGAATAAAACAGGGGGTTTAGGGGGCTTCCTGTGCAGCTAATTCACAGTGCCGAGCTTCCAATCTGTTTTTATGGTACTTGGGCGGAACAATTTCTCTTCCCATGCTTCAGGGCTGCACACAGCACAGACAGCGGATTCTCGGCAGCTCGTACAGGGATAGTAATTTGCCATAATCAGTCATTGTGCACTGGTGAGTTCAGCACAAGCTTAGACATGATACTTTGTGGTGTTTCTTGAATTTTATGCAAATAAACAAAGCAGCACAGCTTCGGAAATGCCCTTCATTTCTAAAATGATAATGTCTGTTAGCATGTAACCGCCAACGCAACTTTCATGAAGCTGTTGGGTATGAGTGACTTATGTATTAGCTATTTTATATCGGTTGTGTGTTAAGAATTTGTCATAAAGTACAGTGATCTTTTAGTGACTGATTATGATTAACCTTGTATCTATTTCTAACAGAACCTGTAGTTAAAATACCAAGAAACAGATTGCCATCACTCACTGCAATTAGTAATGAGGAATGCGGTTCTCTTCCTTGTGAGTCCTGTTTGCAGACTCATTACCAGGCCCTGCTGGTTTCTCCAGCACTGAGAGGAAGTTAAACAAAGCGCCACTCACACGTAGCCCCTCCGCGGCGACAACAGGCTCCAGACCCATCGCCAAACGCTGAGAAGTGAAGGACCTGTGAAAACAAACCACTACGACACCCTTCACTCTTTCTTCTACTCGACCGCACCCTGTCACTACCCAAGCCAATCACTAGTACCTCAAGCTATGTTAAGAACTGAGAAAACAAACCACCGGGCAATAAAGCTCCAAACCTCTCCATCTTAAATCTACCATGCACCTCATCATGTCACAGATTAGTTATAGGTGTAACCATCCCACCATCTTTTCTTGAAGTGAAATAATTGAATTTCTGATTATCTTTAATTACCACAAAGAATAAATTGTAATTTTTAATACAGACCTTGTACAGACAAAGGCACACAGAAGTAGAACATGGAGGAAGATGTACATATTGATATACTGCATGTGTGCGCACACCTACAGTATACACGCACAGAAGGGGCAGAGGGGACCTAATTAAATGTAGACAGTGACTGTGTGGACTGGCTTACAGTGGAGCGGGGCCCCAAGCTGCCACAGCAACAGTTCATCTTGGCCAATTAGATGATGCATCAAAGCCGGAGCAGCCATAAAGCGATGGCCTCACAGGCGACATTGTTGTGTGTGTGGTCAGCAATCAGCAACGTCCCCTGCTGGGATCTGCCGCCGTCAAAGCCGTAGAGAGAGTCACCTGACAACAGCCAGTACAGCAGAGGCCTGCCTGCCTGCTGTGTGATCTTCTGCTGATGCGTGTATGTGACGGAACCACAGGCCTCTGGGATGGAAGTAATGCAATGTCAAAAAAATAAAAAATAAAATATATATATATATAAATCTGGACCCCCCAGTGAGTTTCTTCTTTGTTGGTCCTCTTTCAATCAGAAAATGTGCGTTTGATCCTCACAGTACCTAAGTGTGATACAACCAAACTAATGATAAAAAGTAACTACTTTTGCACAAGTAATTAATAATACAAAACTGTTGAAACCCAGCAGGTATGCTGCTCATTGCTTTATCCTCTGTTTGCCCACAGGTCACGACTCCAGTGATTACCTTCTTGCCATGAAGCTTCACATTCACATTTTCTGATCCAGTAATCCTAATTTGCATTGTTCATTTTCCCATTGACTTCAGGGAGAAAATTAGAAAAGATTTAGATTTTTTTTTCTATTTCTGCTGTCCTATAAATGGAGACGAATATTTCATATAAGTAACGACACAAGGATTTGGTATCATTTTTGCCAGAAAATGAAATACACCAGCAAATATGTCACTACTGTACGCTACGTATATGTAAGTAGTCATAGTAAATCAGACATTTAACCTGTTGCTGTGCACAGGTACATTGAGTCTCCTGGTCCTCTGTGAGACCGAGCAGCAGTAGTCGGTCTGTGAGTGAGCCGGGAGTCAGTCCTGGATGGGTTTCCCAGGATTAGGAGGGGGTCAGGGCTGGAGTGCTGCCACTCTCCCTCTCAGCAGCCGAGCCACAGCTCCCTCATTATACCTGAGGAGTCAAAACATTACCCATGGTGCACTGGGGCCTATGGGAAAGGCCCATCCCTTGCACCATACAGGGTGGGGTGAACTCATTTCAATAACAGTGACAGGCACTAAGCAGATATTTCTTATATGGTCATTATCAGTACACACTGAGATAGAAATGTGCATGCTGTTGATGAGAAATAACTCCGAAAACATTTTAAATTGGTGAAACTTATTAAGAGTACTTGAGAATATCCTCTGTCTTCTTACTCTCCCTCTCTCACGTTCTTGTGAATGTGTCTATTGTAGGTCACAGAGTGTATTTCAGTATATACATAGCAAATAGACCTAGCCTTCACAACACGTAAAGGCATCCATTAACCAATCACATCAATAGGCTTTTGTTAATTTATGTATATTTATTTATATATTTCTTCCTTTCTTTCAGTGAAACATAATTACAGATTATGTAATGTTTATGCCTGGCATGTTGATTACTGCCCAGTGTTTGAAAGGCTGCAGTTCATAGTGAATTCGAGAATGATTAGTGCATGGCAAATCTACTTCATTCTAAATATGTTAATTAACAGTTTATGCAGTGGGTGCAGTAGTTAAAAGCACTAGTAACCTCACACAAGCTTCAAATGTAACCACACTCTAAATTGCTTGACGTGTGTTTCTTTGAAAGGCTATATTTAATTAAATGCTATACAGTAGCCATTCCGGGGCTAATGGAACTTATATTATATGTAAGAGATCTGGTGAGGAGTCACTTAACCGTCCATTACGACTGCAGTTTCAGTTCTGCGGCACCGTTTTCTAGCCACATGTAAATGATGAGGATTAAATCAGCGTTCTAATACAATCTGGCTGAGATATGGGAATTGAGACATGTGTAAACTTGTGAGTTAGATTTCATTGATTGTTGTTTCTCTTCACTGCATTGCAATGTAAAATCCTATACTTTTAAAATACTATACTGATAGTGATTCAACTTGATTTTTTGATTGTAGAATAGGATTTTTTCACAATTCAATTTGAGATGAGGACAGAAACTTTTGTAAACTCTACACTATGTAAACACAAGACCAATCCAGTAAGACTGAGTGGCTCCCCACGGCTGCTAACATAGCACAGAGCCACCTAGTGTTACTACTCAACACACAATAGACTCCTTTAGCAGCCCTGGGTCATACGCTGTTGTCACTGAATGGCCAGAAAACACACTGACGAATGTGTTTGAGTACACATGGGCTTACTCGTATGATCATTTACAAGAAAATGCATTGTTTGTTGATCTCACAGCATATATTGGACCAAGTGCAGGAAAGTATGCTGTTAATTTAAATGTGTATTTGGGTACAGTTTTGTTGTTTTGTACTGCTAAATATTTGAATTTTTGAATAGTTTTGAGCATGACAAAAAACATTCCCACCTCCTTGTCTCATTGTTGCAAGCCACTAATGCAGCATGGTTTCTCATATCTTGGTTAAGGGTGCCCCCATCTGGCCAACAGCTCACTAGTGTGTGCACAGATGGTGTGAGGAAGGTTTGGTTGTTCCAGTGGTTCCTCCTACCCTTTACCGCTCGGTCTTTGCACTGATTCCCATCACAGGCTAATTGTTAGATGATAAGCATGGTGTATGTAAACTACCTATGTTAATTTTGCATTGATATGCAATGATTTTAATCATTTCAGAGGTGTGATCATTAGTGTTTATACTGTTAAATTTAAAAGAACAAAAAACACCCAGGAGTTGCATAAGATTTGTTTGTGCACCAGAATTTAAGGATGTATTACTGTCTCTCTCTCTCTCTCTCTCTCCATTTCTCTCTTTCACACACACACACACACACACACACACACACACACACACACACACACACACACACACACACACACACACACACACACACACACACACACACACACCACACTCATATGGCCCATGCAGCAACAGTTGTTTGGGGGGACTCTTACTGTATTGGGTGAAATAAGGGTGGCGGTTTGCGGCGGTGTAATTTGCAGCCTTAGGAGCCCAATTTTTCGTGTGTGGTCACTGGTCGCTGGCTGCTGTTCATCAGTATGGAAGTCTATGAGGTTGAGGAAAAACTGTAATGATGGACACTGAGCGGTGGGAATCAGCTGCTCAATAAGCCCCTCTAATTGCTTAGCAACAGTGTTCCAGGGTCTCTCATTTGAGATCAAGAGTTTAGTGGACTGAAGACTCCGCTTTGGAGAAATAGAGCTTGTGCCATTCGATAAGACGGCGGAGAAATGGGCTCTATCTTCTACTTCCTTTGTGCCCTCCCTCCCATTCCTCCATCCCCCTTCTTCTCTCTCCCCTTCTCTTTCTCTCTCTGTCTCTCTCCCACTGACCCCCCTCCCCCCACCACCCACCCACCACTACCCCCAAGGCTTTCCTACCAGGATGATTATGTTACTTTCAACTGCATGATGTATTCAGTTCACTAGATTATTTTCTGTCATCTCAGTTAATTGAATTCTGTCCATCACATATAGATGTTTTCACATTTGCATAAAGGTTAGAGTGGTGAAGAGTGTCAAACTTCAATTTAGACAATGTCACTCAAATAAATATACTGGCCCCTTTCTCTGTCTCTCCCCCTCTCTTGGCTCTCCGGATGTGGGTATTTACGGATTCAGTCTGAATTTAAATAGATCTGTATTCCTGGGATGCGCCTGGCTCTCATATACATGTAAATATGAAAATGAAAATGACCGGATGGCTCTCTGATACGGGGTGTGTGACCATGCGTGGATGGGTGTTTGTGAATTTTTTCAATAATCTGCAAGTTTGCACATTTGATTATACGTCCACATGGTCAACCTCATGGCAGGTTTGTGACACAGACAGCATGTGGGCATCACTTTCCTCTACAGAAGCTTTCAGTAAGCACTTCCTCCTACTCCCCTACTCATTGTCAAGTGCCTCTAACGTCCAGCCTACAACTGTCATGTGAAAATGTAGGACCACGGTGGGAGGAGTAAGAAAAGGACCTACCCGAGTATAATGTGTGAATGTACATTGCACATAAAATCATGTGGTTACATATACATGCATTCATTTTACACACACACCCCTCCATTGAGATTTTAAAGCAGTTTCTCCATGGCAGGCAATCTGTTAAATGGCTACGAATGACAGAAGGAAACAGAGCATAATAACATGTCACACAAGGAAACAGCAAAGAGGGGGAGAGAAGCAGACTTCTCTGACAGACAAAAAGACCCGGGCCAATTCACATTTAATAAGTGTCCTGGACTATCCAATTATGTTTGCTTTTGAAAATTGATTCATGTGTCTTTAGCGGCAATTTTCATATTAGCCTCTTTCAAATAAACATCTATTAGGTTTATGTACCACATTGGCGTGTGACGACAGCATGCAGCCAGGGCTAAAATAAGTCTGTGTCAGTTAGTCAATAAATGGGAGCGTGAAGACGACGGACAGATTAGAGTGCTTATCTCTTTTCATCAACTCTGAATGCCAGCTGAATTGAAGGTCAATATCTGAGGATTCTCCAAGCCGAGCAGGTGTCTGGAGAGTATGGATTGGCTAGTGCTTGCAGCGCCTCTGTCCGTCTTTGTAGGCAGGCCAGGGCCAATTTCAAATGTGTCACAGCCGCATTTGAGCCAACAGTTACCTGGACAAAACCACTATACATTATCCTACATTCCTCTTTAACACTCCTTCCCCCACTGCTCTCGTCTTTATTCTTCTTTCTTCCCTCACCGTCTCCGAATCCTCTCGTTGGTCTAGATATGTCACACTGTGGGCTTTGTCATGCCTAGTGACACATGGTGTGAGTTATCTGTGGAGTCTCCTCTGAGACAAGCAAAGGTGGGTTATTATTTATGATAACACAGAAGACAATTGTGTGCTGTTATTGACTGGGAGATTTGCAATCTTTTTCAGGAACAGATACAGTCAGGGGGCTCAGCAATGGAGAGAAAGCCTTTTTTGATTGTAAATTAGAAAACACAAATATGGGAGGAAGGTACGCAAGGTGAAAGCCTGCTTCTTTTTAATAAGATATCTGTATACAGACATTTTCAAGGTTGTTCATTATTGATTACATCTCTATTTCTCCTCCCAGAGACACATTCCAAAAACATTGTAGATAAATAACTATTTAAAACTTACTCAGGCAGTGTACAACTCTATCTTGCTTCTTTTCTCTTGCCTGGTTTGCAATGAATGCAAAGGTTTTCTTGTAGGAAATGGACAGTGAAAGCCGTGTTAGGCCGTGAACAGGGCAGATGGCACTCTGCTCTCGCCTCCAGCTCCCAATGTTTGTGTTTGAGCTTAGCACTCTGTTCAAACCCTAAAATCACACAAAAAAGAGTAGATAAAACAACATCAGCACTCGTGTGAGCATATGTAGAATGTGTGCATATGTGTGCGTGAGTGTGTGTGTGTGTATGTGTAGTTGAGGTTGGTTACGAGGCTGTGGAGGTGGCGCTTTTATATTGAAGGGTCTTGTCCAGTGTGTCAGAGGGCCCTTTCGGCTACTCTCTTCTCAGACAAAGCTTTGGTGAAGGGGCTCACTCCAACAGGACATGGCTGCTGGGGGGGAGAGAGCAGCAGCAGCACTCCAGACCTACTCGCCTGCAGGAGGAGGCTATCTCAGCCACCTAGTCCACTCCTCAGGCTGGCCGATACCCTCCACCGCCACAACCAACACCCACGGGGAAGGCCATATCTGACCTTATCTCAGCATGTGCACAGCTGTCTAGCTACACACACTGGTGAAACCACAGAAAACAACCTTTCATGGAGAGTGTAGGAAAATCACAAAATTGGCAGCACTTAAATGTGTCTTGAAACTGGATATCACAGAATGAGAAAATTATACTGGACAATCATCAGTCTCACAAAATCAGTGCCAACATTGGACACGATGAACAAAATTGCAGAAAGGACATGACTTTATTTTTGTACCTTGAATTAAACTGCACAAGAAATTCATATCGCTTCGGAGCACTGAATAAAGAGAAGGCGTGTGGAGTATTACAAGGAAATGAATGGCTGGCTTTATTTGTGTACGCATCTGTAATGTTATTGTGGGCATTTTTATTCACGCAAGCAAAGTTTTGAGCTCACCCTTGGCTTTTATTTACATGGTAGTCTTTCGTCTGCTCAACGGGAGAGCCTAGCAAGCTGTAGATAGGTCCTTTCAGATACTTACAAAGGCCGCTTCAGCAGCTTTTTGTTGCCGTAACTACCTCTTTCTTTCTCACATTTCAAAAATCTTTGGTTCAAACCTGGTGGCCTTGATGAACAAGGTTCTATGGAATCAATCAACTGCTTCTCTTAGAAGATCTTAACATGGTTTAATGTTGGCCTTGCCACATTGTCCTTTTGAGATATAAACCTCATCTAACTTACGCCTGAGATCCAAGTTTCTTTTCTGAGGGGTCTTTTTGTGTAGAGTGGATTTCAGAGATGCCTCAGTGTGGGGGAAAAAAACACAACCAGAGAGAGAGACAAGCAAGGCTGTCATATTGTTCTCACTAATAATGAATGACAGCATACCTCAAGTATTGTTTGTGATTATTTTCACTTACCACAGTCAAAGAAATATCTTTAGAATTTAAATTCAACTTTTTACGCAAACAGTATGAGTGCTGTATGGGTGCATGGCAATTATTATTACATTTTTAGGTTTGACCACAGTCACCAATTTAATCTTTTAGCTCCCATTTTAATGCAATATAACAGCCATACATAGAGATTATCAGGATTTGTATATTTTTAGTAAGAGAAAAATGTACATCTACAGCGATGAGTTTTAAAAACAGTATCATTTTGTCATTGTTTTTGATCAAATAACAAATAACACCTGTATTTCTTTGTTTCTTATTCGTCATGCGCAGCATTAGTGAAACAGACCGCTATTCATGGTGGACATATGTGCGAAGAACCATCAACGTCTACAACCTCTCCCGGCTTCAGTAAAACAGCAACATCTGCCTTCCGTTTTTATAGCCCACAACATATGTCCCTTCTTTGGTGACAAAGCTGGCTAAGGCTCTCATGCTGTTCCTGTCCCCTAGTCCAAACATACATCTTTAGATACCTGTCAGCCTTTATTATTCCGTCCTCTGTCGCTGTAGATAAGGGAAGTTAAAGTTTAATGAAATGCAGCCCGGCTACTGAGGACTGGCTTTTATAATTTGTCACAGGCTGGGTGCTGGGAGCCCACTGCTATGTAAACACGGAGGCAGTGGTCACGGCCATTACTTCTAAATGACGGAACATGAACGAAGTGGCAGAAATGTCACTGTGCATCAGCCAATTCCTGTTGTTGCCTTGCGCTGTGCTGTGCCTCCACCATAAACCAAGATGGAGACATCGAAATTTGAAAAACGTAAATTCTAATAAAGCCAGCTGCAATGTTTTCACAGCAAATTACCCACAGAAACTGTATCCAAATGCAGTCATTTTCAGTCTGTATTTTCACATAAAATTGATAGCCGGCATGTTTCTGAGGCTGGGTTCTGGGTAGCCTCGGATAAAAGAAAAATGTGGTGATTGCAGGTTTGATGAGTGTTGAAGCTTCCAAAGCCCTGCAGCAGTGTTATCAGTGACTATAGACAACATACCACACTTAGGCCTGGGGAAGAAAAGGCAACCTATTCCCTGTCTTACGCATTAGGGCCACAGCAGTACTTACACTGTGTCCACCTATATAACCCTAATGGTAAATAAAGATAGGCACAGGGAGCCTGCAGCTATGATGGTCAAGGAGCTCTGATGCACTTTATCACTGGACTGAAGAGTCTCATAGCTAACTGCCTTGAAGTATTAAATGTTTTCTGACCATTAGCTTTAGGTTTTATACAGATAAAATAAACTGAGTGGCTGTTGTCCATTATTAAAAACGACCTGCTATTCAAATGGTCATTATCCCTTATCTAAGACAGTGTTATTAGCAGTGCAGTGCATTGTGACATAAGAGAGAAGGACCATCCCTCTTCACTGGTTTGTTCTGCACTAGAAAGAACTCTAGGAAACGACTTATTCTGCCACTTCCATTTGAGCTCCATTTTAGCCTGGACTGCAGTCTTGCTGAGAGCAGGGGTTCTCACACACAGAGCACACACACATACACCATACGCACTTCAGCTGCAGTTGATGTCTTAATACAGGCAGGATCTAATTTAGCTGATCCTCTGACATTTATCCTTTAGGTAAACTCTAGCCCTCCCCTCTCAGTCCCAGTAGCACCCGAGCCAACAAAACGGCACAGACATATTTTAGAGCACCCGCTTCACACCTCAGAGTACCCTCAGGGATACTCTGTGTCTCCTCTCTGGTTTCCAGTGAAATACTCCACATTTGCGGTTATTTCTCTGGCCCTTTGTGATCAGGTACAGAAAGTTAACTGAGAGTACACCCTTGATGAAAAGAGTGAGGTTTTTATGTATTCTTGGCTGCAGCCATTTTCAGGTGGTGCAGAAATTGATAGGCAGCAGTACACAATAACATATGTGCTCACTTATGGTGAGGCACACCAACAAAGCTGTTGAACAGACATGCGCAAACATACTCAGAGGTGGGCTGTGTGTGTGTGTGTGTGTGTGTGTGTGTGTGTTTTGGTGTGTGTTTGTGTGTGTGTGTGTGTGTGTGTGTGTGTGTGTGTGTGTGTGTGTGTGTGTGTGTGTGTGTGTGTGTGTGTGTGTGTGTGTGTGTGTGTGTGTGTGTGGACTGGTAGGGGCTACAATCAGTAGCTCTGTGACAAGGGAGGGAGGTGGTGGCTAGCGGGAGGGACAGAGGGACAGGAGTGATAACAGATTGAGCGACTCTGATAAACTCTCCTCTAATGGTTCTGCCTGTCCCTCTCCCCCTCTTTCACTGGCGGCGGATTAGAAACCTGGATAAGGAGAAGCAAACACTGGCAGCTTCTCTGAGTAAGCAACAGAAAGAGGGAAGCAGAGGAAGATAGAGAGAATGAGGGAGAAAGATGGGAGGAGGAGAGACATGAGGAGAATGAAGGACAGAGGGAGAGAGGCAGAGTGGGAAGGGAGCCGGAGAGGATATTCAAGGAGTGGCACTTACACACAGCCATCCATCGTTTCTCCTTACACCCCCCGCCCCACCCCAAACCCCCTTATAGCTTCCTGCTTTATTTTTGCTTTCTCGGCCCTTGACAATGCAGTAACTGCTCACGGAGCACTGGAAATGCTCTTTGAGCCTGAAGTTGATGATGGGTTCAAGTGGCGGGTTGCAGGAGGTGTCAAACACGGCCTAATTCTGTGTGGTTAACGGCTAGGCGTGACACGTGCAGGACAGTGTAAACATGGATTAGGTTGATGTCTCAATCACAGCATGGCAGACTGACAGACAGGCTGCTGACAGTGGGAGCAACACGGGCAAGCTCCTTCCAGTTCATATATATATGAATATATATATATATATATATATATATATATATATATATACCATCCCTGATCAAAACATGAAAATCATGTTCTCTTCACTGTTCTCTTCACTGTTTTCAGTTTAAGTGATGTTTGACTTCATTTATTTGTATTTATACTGTAAGAAACAAAAATCATGTGGAATAATCCTATTACTTTGACACCAGTAGTCTTATAAAAAAGCTTAAGTGCAGCTAAATATGACAGTGAATTTTCTTAAAAGTCTGTTGCAGTAGAGCCAACCATCCATTCTAGTCCCCAATAAAAACAAATATGAGCTGGAAACATTAACAAATAGAGAAGCAACACTTTCCTCAATGTAAATCATTTAATTTGTACTGTAGAGTTGGATGAGTTGGATTATCGTAGTACTTGTAGTATTTATGGACTTGCCTTGCATACATCTAGCTGCTGGGAGGTGAAAACATAACATATAACCTTTTCTATGTGGATTGTGAACCGATTTTGCACTAATATGACTATGCAAAGAAACTAAGAATGCTGATTTCTCAAACACATAATATAAATAAAGAATAAATAAGAATGAAATAAATAGCTTAATAAACTTTATGTTCAGTCAATTGCTGACCACGTTCTGCTGGACAAACTACATGATAACACCGTACATAATAATCAGCCCAAGCATCTTCTTTTTTTCTGCATTATATTTTCTGTAAAAAAAAAAGGTTTTCATATTGGTGCATATTGCACCATGCTCAACATATATCCGCAGATACTGACAGATGTCTGTGAGAGACCGATATCATAAATCAGTCGGGCTCTACTGATTTCACATCAGCACAGGATTCACAAGATTGCACATAAATGCCCCATTGCAACATACCTTTCAATGACACTTTCAACAGCATTTCCACACAGACCTTTCAGTGAAAGAAATCTTAAATACTCTTAAATACTAATAAATGTAAGTCATACATCTTTTGAAAGGAGCAAACAATGATTACAGATTATTATTTATTAAATGAATGGGGCAGTTCTGTTTAAATGTGCCTCCTTAATAAATTCTCTATACAATAAACCCAGTGCAAACCGTAGCTTTAATTAACAGACAGGGGCTTTTAGATTTACAGCAGTGACCACAATGTGACCCGCCTGAGCATCAGTAAAGTACCAGATATTTATAAAGCGAGATGCTGTGTTTTATTGAATATGGATGGGTAGAGCCCCACGCCTGGCTACAATTCTCAAGTCTCAAAATAGAGAGGGATAATGTAGCCATGCAAAATGAAAAGCAAATAATTATATCCAGCTTTAAAGCCTCTATTAGTGCAGTTTGGTACGAACAAATGGAAAATTGCACACTTAGTAATTTGTCCATTTGATTATGACTGCTGAGTATGTGAGATTAAAATAGTGTAATTATATCTACTGTATTGCATTCATGCTCTGAACAAGACATTGAAATATTGGACAACTGTAGAGACGGTTTGATTGACTGGACACAATACCATATACTGCAGTAAATTAATAGAGTGTTCCATTTGCTAAAGTGATCCATGAAAAGGATTTAGCTGAAAGTTCAAACTGCACATTGCTTTTGCAGTGCAACAGGGGTCAAACTATTAAAAAGACAACTATTGACTTCTGCCACAATGTTTCTTTTCAGATTGTGCAAATATGAAGCATTAAAGCACCACTCCAGACAGCAGTTAAAAAAAAAATACTATATTTGGTGAAACTCTTCTTACAATGTCAAAGAAGAAATAAAAGGAAATTGCAATATACTCGTGGCAATTAAGTTGAGGAGCATCCTAGTTGTCAGGCAGGGTCGTCTTTTTCTGCACACAAGACAACGTCACGCTTCTGAGGACCAGTAAACTTGACGCTAGAACGTGAGGCTTCTCTCAGCTTCACGTTCTAGTGTCAAGTGCTGCAAACAATATAAACTCACAGCAAGCACTGCTCGACTCAGGAGACGACATGCTCCAGTGATTGTCCCTTTGCCACAACTATTTGTGATTGACAAAGGCCCGTGTAACTCACCATTGCCTTTGCCTCACAATCTGGTATCTCCGTATATCTCAGCGTGAGAGCAAACAAACGGTAGTAGCAGTAAACAACTCACTCAGTCCCTGCGGGCCGTCAATCAAATGGACAAGTGTACACTACGCTGTGTTAGAGAGCTCAGAGCTGAACTAATCCAGTAAATACAACAAAAGCCCCGACCTGAGAAAAATCCTGTCTGAAGATTCAGTCTCAAACCACAGGAGAAAAGCTTGGAACACAGAAATCTAATGACTCCAAAGCAGGCATGAAGTGTGAAATCCTACTCTTTCCAAGGAACAGCTGAGCCCGCATGTGGGGCAAAGCTAGTAACATTTGCAATGATTCATAATCACATTTATTGACTAAGTCACTAAGTGGTGTCATTAGCTAGTTAACAAGTTGCTACCAGAAATATTAGCCATTGTTCTTGAGAAGAATCTCACTTGAAATTACTAATAGCCAAATTAATACAACTATTGTTGTGTATTGAAGTCTTTCAATGACTGTCTTGCCATCATCACACTCATCATACCAGTGCATTACACTAAACAAAAGAGCTAAAGACCAATTATTGAAAGATCCACACAAACTTGCGAGCTAGCTAAATATTGTCAACTCTAGCCAAATTCCCAATCTTCCTCTATTAATTAAGCCATTTAATCATCCACCACACTAATTGCATAATTAAATCACTGCCTCCTGGGGGGTACTGATGTGCAGTGGGTAATCTGGCACAGAAATACCACTCATCAACAATGTGGGCTGGTTGATAATGGTAATGGACAGCTAGGACCACAGCAACTCACCAAGGATAACTTGCTTTATGAATACACAAATGGTTTTGGTCAGTTTTTACACCATTGTTGAAAAAACTGGATATGACATTAGAGCAAACGCTGGGGAAGAGGTTTTGTTTATTATCATTGTAGAGAATGATACTGAATTACCAATGCATTTGTGCCACTACTTGTGTTCCAATACTACTCATAATCAATATGGAAAATAGCAAATCTGTATAAAAATTATATAATGATAATTATTATTATTATTATTGTTATAGTATTATATATACTATATTATATATACTGAGATCTAAAGTTTGCATTGCCAAAAACTGCTTCTCTGTAATTGTTGTAAATATGACAATAAAAAGTTTGAACTTGAAATATGACATATCATGTTTACTTTTGTTTAAAGTACATCACTAAAGTATACATGGTATGGTATTTCATTTTGAAAAATATCATTTGTAGTTGTTTATTTTTTTAATAAATTATATGACAGTATGACTTTGAAAGATTCTCAAGAGAACAGCTTTGCATAAACATAATATCCAAAACTGCAAATGAAAAAAACAAAAAAAACAATCCTCATTAAATAACGTTCAACTGCACAACAGATACTGCCCCTTATCCAAATACAACAACATGCTGTAGCCCTCCAATTTAGCACAATTGTGGTCAGTCGACATGAGTGTGACCAGCACAAACACCTTGTGTGTTGGCATTGTTGGGTCTGTTCGTCTCAGCACAAGACTCAGCAGCTCCAGCCAAGTGTTTAAATTCCTGAAGAGCCTCCAGAAGAAATTAGTATGTAATGGCCGCACTCTGCAAGAAGAAAGACCCATTATGGCTTTCCACTGACTGTACTTGGCTTTCATTTGTGAGCTAAATGGATGTGCGTGAAGGTGAGAGTTCACTAGCCATTCAAGTATTTGGCTTTAACTGGCTCCAGCACTCTTGCTTTAATTCAGGCAGAAGGACAAGTATGAATAATCGTTCTGGATAAGACTCATCACAACCAGCGGCATGAGCCTCACCACCACTACCCCCCGCCCCCAAAATGGCTGCTGAAGCTTAATGACAAAATACCATTTACATCATGCCTTTTAATTTGCAATTTGCCAGCTTTTGTTGCTGCTATCTGATTTTGGTTTGTTAGCTGCACACTGTATTATTTTGATGCAAATTCCCTCCCAGCTCATCTCAACTGGTTCTAATTTCACATTTGTTTATCAGAGCTCAAGAAAATAGCTAGGGAGAAATGGGTAACTCTAATCAATGTAAAATAGAATACAAAGTATCCAATGATTACAAATCCTGGAAGGCTGGCAGACTGTGCAGAGAATTGGGCTGTAGGATTCAATAGCTTGTGTGGTATTATGGAGACAAAGAGACCACACCCAACTGACACTGTGGAGATGAGTTGTAAAAAAAAATGAGGTTTTGAAGAGAAATGTCTGTCACTGGACCCCAAAAGAAGGAGTGACTGGTTTATTTAAACACACAGGAGTGTATCAGCCAAAACTGCTAATACGAGGCCCCAGGGGTGTTCATCTCATGTAATATATTCACAGGCTAATTTATTACACCACGACTAATTTCCATTGCTTGTGCTTGGAGTTGCCTTGCTAATTATGGAATGTTTTTTTCTTTTAACCGTTTTTTTCTCCCTGATTCATAATTGCACATCCACATTCAGGGGCAGCATCTTTACAAATGAGATGAGGCCTTGCCATTTGGCATTCACGGCCCCCCACACCCAGGTGAGCCCACAGCCCACACAGGGAACAAGCAACGCTCCATTTCCTTCCAAAAAACACACACCCACCCAATCACTGATGCTTGGATCTTTGATGGGCTCTGCCCCCAGAACTGCTAAGACCATCTCAGAAATATCAGATAGGCTGGTGTGTAATTAGACTTGGGACTTTAATTAGGAAAAGTTAACTGTTAGATGAAAGCTGTCACATCTGTGATACGTACTGCTGGTTCAGTGGATGGATCCCAGGGGGGTCTGCATCAAAAGGCCCTTCCCTGCTGAGCAGGCCCACTCTAGCATGTTCTCATGCGCCAAATCAGGCCCTCTGAGTGGCAGCGGATGTGAGGAGATAGAAAAACAGAGGCACATACACAAGTTAACTGCAAAGGAGAGACGAAGAGGAGGAGGAGGAAGGAAAAAGGAACGGAGGAAAAAGAGAAAATATCGCAGAGCTGCTCGGCTGCTTTTTTGTGTGTCTCGTTAAATGGAGAACACAGCGCAGACACAAAGGGATCTGAGGGAAAACAATGTCGCTTAACAAGACATCACTGGCTCATCATTAGCAATTTGCTGAGGGCATAATTTTCCCCTGCCCCTTGCATAATAGGTGCCCTGGGATATTGCCGACGCTTTTGTGTGCCCTCATTTGGCTATTTATTTACTTGGCTGGTGTCACAAAAGAGATCTGGCCACCTCGAGCAAGAGCCAAGATAACGCCGTTATGGCTCCACATCACAGCCCTATTAAGATGGAGCTCCTTTAATTGACTCCCCTAGCTCATTGCCTGACCTGGAGTCTCACTGATCCCACCCAACCAATAAGAGGCCTTGTCTCACAGGGCAAAGCTTAGAGCGAAGAGGTGGTGTTGTTGTTGTTTTGGCATGCGTTCTGTCAAATGGTCTTGTTATCGCGTGCACTTGTTTGTGCTTATGCATAGGGCTCTGAGTTAAGGTGCTAAAGGAATAGTTTCTCTTTCCCTCTATTTCTCCTTCTCTCTTTCTCTCTCTCTCTCTCTCTCTCTCTCTCTCTCTCTTTCTCTTTCTCTCTCTTTCTCTCTCTTTCTCTCTCTCTCTCTCTCTTTACTGTAAAAAAATATAACAGCTGCAAACTGCTGTAGCAGTGTTAAACATGGTGAAACGGCTTGACGGATATCACTGTCATTAATCACAAAAGCAAGGAGGGAGAAAGAGAAAGCCTTATAATTTCATTGTGTATGTTTCCTGTTTACCCATCCCCACAGATGGTACTGCCAGCGCTCCACAGTGGAGCTCTCACCCTGTTGTTCCATCGCCCCCGCTTTTCTGTGGCCCTTTTGTGACAGTATAGACACAGAGCTGTCATTTAGATTCAGTAGACACATACACTGGGGATGGATGGATGGTCGAATAGATGGATGAGCCGAGTCATGGCAACAACGTAACTATTTGAAAAAACAAAAAGCGTTTTTTCTGAAAATAGAAAGAAATTGATGATGCTAGCTTGGTGCTGCGCTGACAGAATGCGATGAGTATAATGAAGTGCATACACTATCTGAGGACTTCCTGTGGCACGCCCCTTTTTCCACCATACATGCTTTTTGAAAGACAGCATTCACATTTGTGTAACTGTAATACGATTGTCCGTGCTGTTGAGGAAATGAAAATCAAGTATTTGACCTTTGTATCTTACAAGTGGCTTAGTGTTACCCAGTGGTGGCCTTCAGACTGATGGTGCAAAAGCATCCTTTCATGCCACCACTCTTAATTTTTCATAATTGTTAAGCCTTCATATCAGAATAAATAGCGTTAATGTATTCCGCCCATAGCATAGCTGGAATTTGCATGAATTTATCAGGCTTAAAGCCAGGCTGCCTGCTCATAGCCCTTCAATGCTTGAAGTGTGTTAAATGTACGCACATGCACACAGCAGCCCTATGTCTGCTACATTGACAACTGCAAGGCCAAATGAGAAGATAGTGAAATCGATTTCCACATTGTATTTCACACCCTTTCATCAGGCCCAGCCCTCGTGGCTAGAATGCTTGTGATTTCAAAAGCACTTAACATACGCCAGCCCTTTGTTCAAGAAGCAAACTACTTCTGAGGAGACATCAATGCAAATAAAACCAACTAGCAGAGCGAAGGGAAACTCAAGCTGAAGAACAACCAAATTACCCGTAGTTAATACGTCTTCATTACAATTTCTCTCTCTCTCTCTCTCTCGCTCTCTCTCTCGCTCTCTCTCTCGCTCTCTCTCTCTCTCTCTCTCTCTCTCTCTCTCTCTCTCTCTCTCTCTCTCTCTCTCTCTCTCTCTCTCTCTCTCTCTCTCTCTCTCTCTCTCTCTCTAGCATACCAAAGATTCTCAGCACTAATGATTTTCTGGGTATTAAAGAGGCACCCACTGCTGTCACTCTGGATATGAAACAAGAAAACAGATTATTGTCGAGATCACCCACTGTGAACACCCAAATGATACTTAAAAAATAATGATGTTCTTAACCATACTCATTAACAGCACAGTGCAGTAAAAGAACAATACTCTCCTCCAGGAAAGCCAAAACAGATTTCAAATTAGAGCATAAAGCACAGAGGCAATCAGTTTGGAAAAAACACTGCAGATAGAAACAAAGCAGACGGTGTGGTGATATTCTGTTCCCACACACGAGGATTTGTGTACGCTAGTAGTGGTTTAAAGGGACTGAACATTTGGCCATGGTTATTGGTGTAAACTCTGTTGTATTTTTTAATCACTACTAACACATGAAAGGCATCCTTTGAAAATTGAATCTTGTGTAGTAACTTAATGCAACAAATGTTGACTACCTACTATTTGTGTGACGAGCATGTAGCTGATGCCAAACACATCAAATCACACTGATAATTATTGATCCCCCACTGTTCTTCCATTCAAACAACCCCTGTATACGTACTGTATATTAATATATATCTGTTTAGGTTTCCCTTCTGACATAAGTGGCACCGCACAGTAAGAACCAGAAGGTGAATACAGGGCGGCATATAAGAATTTCTTTTTTGACTAATTTAAAACTGTAAGTTTAGGGCTTACAGCTTGACAGGAAGTCAATTTCAACAAGTTGCCAATGAATAACTAAAGGCTGATTTCCATTACATAGGAGAACGAGTCAAATGTTGGCCTATAAACAGACAGTAAAGGAAGTCCAATGTTCCATAACTCAACCCTTGTAATGGCGTGCTTTCCTGAATAGGACAACTAGAGACACAGTGGGATTGTTCACTTCTCGCCAAGCCAAAACGATTCTTTGTCAGCCAGGCATAAATAACATAGTGTTGATTGTTCTGTCAAAGTTAATCTGACAGCTAGGGGAAGCAGTCATTTATCTAATGACAGAGTTTCTATGACAACAATCGATCCTCCTTCAGTCTAGGGTGTGTGTGTGTGTGTGTGTGTGTGTGTGTGTGTGTGTGTGTGTGTGTGTGTGTGTGTGTGTGTGTGTGTGTGTGTGTGTGTGTGTGTGTGTGTGTGTGTGTATGATGCAAACCATTGGCTGTTACTTGAACACAGTATAACAAATTCAGAAACAGGGGACAGAGATGCTTTGTGGTGATGTCCGTAAAGGTATTAAATGTATTTAATACAGTTATAAAGTATCATAAAGTTACAGTTTGTCTTATTATGCACAATATTTGAAATGTTTACAGATATCCACAGTGATAACTTTGGCACCGTTTTTTTTTTTATGTCATCACAACTGTCCACCAGTGAAATTTACCTGATGTTCTGCTGTATAATTTATTGACCAGCACTGAGTTAAATAACACTAATTACTATATTCAAAGGGTGGAAAACGTCCCATTTATTTGGGTTTTTTTTTAACGCAAGTGGATCATTAAGAACATCAAAGTATATATTTTTTTCTGACATTATTAGTCATTTAAGTCTACACCATTCACTCATCAGAAAGGTTTTTAGTGCACAGAAAGTTATATAATCGATCCTGATATTTGTCACACTAAGATTACTCAAATCAAATTATTTTCATTCTATTAATTGAATACACATATCGTACAATTCAGATATTGTTTCCAGTAATTTATGTAAACATATTAAGTAATAATTGCCTAATTCCATGATGATATATTGTGTACTCAAAGTCTAAAGACCTTTTTTTACACCACCTATGTGTTTTTTTTTTTGTTTTGGCTGTTTTCTTTTTGAGTCCTTCTCTTGTCACTTTTTTCATTCATGACTGAGGTCACTGTTAAAAAAAATCACTTTTGTGAAAAAAGTGACAAAAGAGAAAGCAATTTAATGGTGAGATCCTCTTTGCAGTTTCAGTGCAGTGGGTGTTGTGGGCTGCTGGAGAGAGAAAATGCAGGGATATTTAAGCAGCTCATATTATATTTTAGTACTCATCTGTAATAGGAGTCTGAAATACCTCCACTCTTGGATTCTCCAAAACACTTAGCTAAATTCTCACAGTGACATTCTTGTTGCAGCAAACAGGTCACTGCTATGGATGTCGGGTGTGACCTTGATGCATCCTAACAATGGCTATGTGGTTTGAGGTAGTGGCTAACTGGCAGAGAAGAGATTGGAGTATTTTTGGAAAGGTGTCCTTGGATACGTCTGTTATCAATGAATGTGATATAAATTCGCTTTTTCCTTAGAGTCTTATTTCTCGTCTCCAGAGAATATTAATGACAGCTAGAGGAAGCACACATGCCTTTATGATGATATACATCCCTCATAATGAAATGCATTAATATTGCGAAAATGCTGAACGTTGTGAAATGTATTTTTGGATTATAATGAGTTGAAGGACATTGTGGAGCCCTGAATGACCCAGTAGCATTGGGTAATAGCCAGCAGCAGAGAAATTAAAATATTTTCTTGGCAGAAGTCTCGTTGCATCTGCTTAGCTTAGCAGTACTTTTAACATCCTATTACTCTGAGGAACATTCAGCTTAGTATCCATTTAAATTCAAAAACTGCACTGCTATTGCAACTTGTTTTGTTATATGAAATGAGGAAATTAATAAAGACTATCTGTGTCTGCATTAGCTAATGTCCAAGTGTCCTGATACCTTGACAGAATGTGTCAAATTGTGCTAGAGAATCAGGCGGGTTGGGGAAAAAAGACTAAGACAGAACCTTGACAAATATCATCCATAACATTAAAATGGCCCCTATTGTCATTATGGACAGAGATTAAATTCATCTCATCATACGTAAGTATGACTGGTGCCTCAATAGGCTGATGCCATGCGGCAAGCCAAGAAGATTAGCAGGGCACTGATATCATTATTTCCGCCTATCAGGGATTTAGCAGGGAGGCAATTGTAATTTCTAGGCTTATTAGTTCACACTCGGAGGAGAGAAAGCCCAGTGATAGAGCCTACTGTGACAGCCGGGCATTCCAGCAGCAAGTGCTGTCACTGTGACACTGACCAAATGCCAGTGTGCCTCTGTCCCTGTAATCCCGCCTAATCGAGGTTAACACAATACAAAGAGGTCCTCATCAATGATCACAACAATTCACACATTACCATTTTTAAATTTTAATAGTGGTTACAGAGAAAATTAAAATTAGGGAAGCGTAACTTGTGGAAATGAAGAGGAGTGGGGAAAGGAGGCCGAGAATTTATTGGGAGCACATAGAGATGCAAGCACACATACACCCATTACACATCAAGTGTATTTTAAAGTTGTGTGGAGAAGTGGAGCAGCAATCTTGAGGGTGGCAGGCAGGCAGGCAGATCCTCTTGGCAATTCAAGACATCTGCCTCTCCTGCCTGGGCAGCCTGTGCCAACGCTGTCCCCTGGAGAGAGCCCTGTTTCCAGCACACTAAAGCCCAGAAGTGTTTGTCTAGCCTAATAAATATTGCACAGCGCTTCCTCTTAATCTCATTAATGTTTGTGCATGCCTGTTGGTGGCTGTAGATATAAACAAGGGATGAGCATTAAGCCCTTAAAAAAAATACAGCAGTCATCGACGCCACCGCCCTCCTCCCTAGATATACAACTTTGTTGGGCTCCCTTTAAGCCAGCGAGACACAGAGAGACTGAAAGACTTAAAGCATACAGGCATTACTATCTGCTCCCCAACACCTGAGTTCATCTGCAGTTTGATTTGTCTCTGTAAATCCAGGCATGGGATGGGGATGCTGTCATATTTGGGCCAGATGAAGATATCTGCGCCTCTGTTTGGCAACATGTCTCCTTAATTATGCCTAATTTGTAGACCAAATAGCCTCTTATCACTCCCACTGTCTGTGACAGCTTAATAATCTCTAACCTCAGTGTGGGTGTGCGTAAGAGAGAGCTGTGGAGCGTGACCGGGACATTAATATGATTTGTGTGTTCTGGTGTCATGGTTTAACAGTTTTATAAGCCAGCCCTGGTGATAAGTATCATGTTATTAGGGAGTTACATATTTGACTTTATTTTTCTCAAAGGAAGACACATTGTGACCAATTGTATTACAATAATGGCATTAATCAGGGTCTCCTGGGAGGAGAGGAAAGGTGATTTGCATTGCAGCAGCGGACAGCTCTCTGTTAATATCTTTAGTAGACTCCCAGTGTAGGCTCTAGAAAAGGTTATTGGTAGGAACAGAAGCAACCTAAAGGATTTTTGAGCACCTTCCCCAGACTATAAAATGTTATTGTAGCCACACGTGATGGCAGATAATCAAAGGGGGGTGGTGATTGCTTTAAAAAACACCCTTGTGTTTTTCCTCTCTTGATACATTCCTTCTTGCTGCACCATTTGTATGATTGTGTGTGTCTGTGTGTGTGTGTAACATAAGGAGGGGGTATGGGAATGGAAGTAGAGGTGGGCGAGAGGGCCCTGATGGCCCTGCAATGAAATCTACCTGAGCTTGCCTCTACCAGCTGCAATTATCATTAAGCCTCCAATGGAACCGGTCCACTCCAGAGACACCTAAAAGCCGCCGTAGACCCACACATAATACTGTATTAAATGGGACCAAAAAAATCAATACACAATGCAAATGAAAAGCAGGGGAGTAGGATCCACTCAGTATGCATATTTCCTGTCAAGTACACTTTCTGACCCGCTGAACGCCGTTCGTGGTGGAACTCAGTACTTTTGAAAATTACTGATGATCTCTTGTTATGAGCCCCTATCTGCCTGCCTGGCACTATTTGTGATACGCTTGTCTAGCCGCATGTGCTGAAAACCTGCTCGCTTCCTCGCTGAATTAAAAGAGTTTGTCCATGAACTGAGGAGATGTGCTGCTTATGTCCTTTTTGTACACAGTAAATGGAAATGTTGATAAATACCTTCTCCCATGAAGCACTTGTTTTGTGGCGGCTGTGTGCGGCGCACAACGGCACAAGAGAGCTAATTATGAGAAGGATGAGCCGGGGTGAGGAGCAGGGTGGGCAGCTACTTATTTTGCTGCCTTTCTTTCCATTGTATGGAGATGTTATTTCTGGTACATAAACATGCGTGCAGCATTTGTGTGTGTGTGTGTGTGTGTGTGTGTGTGTGTGTGTGTGTGTGTGTGTGTGTGTGTGTGTGTGTGTGTGTGTGTGTGTGTGTGTGTGTGTGTGTGTGTGTGTGTGTGTGTGTGTGTGTGTGTGTGTGTGTGTGTGTGTGTGTGTGTGTGTGTGTGTGTGTGTGTGTGTGCACCATTGGAGGGTGCATACAGTACATGGAAGAAATACTCCAGCAGAAAGGAAGGAAGCCTCTGAATGCATGTGCTCTGTTAGTGCAAACAGATAAGTGCTTATCATATACCTGTAGCCAGAAGGTCATATCCAATATAGCCAAGCAATTCCTCCAAGCTCACTTCCCCTGGTTGAATTTGCAATCTTAACTGGTAGGGTGGCCCCTTCTATTGTGAACAGGGCGCACACTGGGCTGTCAAGGTATTCTCTCAGAGGCCGACATTCACTCTGTCCCAAAGAAGATATTTATTCTCTCTCTCTCTCTCTCTCTCTCTCTCTCTCTCTCTCTCTCTCTCTCTCTCTCTCTCTCTCTCTCTCTCTCTCTCTCTCTCTCTCTCTCTCTCTCTCTCTCTCTCTTACTCACTCTCTTGCACACACATATATATATATATATATAATTTTAGATTTACTGGAATCACTTTCAGATATTAGAATTTGATGTCATACAGTACATAGTGTCGCCCAAGATTTAATAATGTTATTTTCTGTCATGGAGTATGTGGCATCTTGGCTCAACTTATAATAAAAAATGTACAAAAAGTCTGTATGGCAATTGGTTAAAGTAACATTAACTTAGAGAAATGATGTGCAATGTTTAAGTATTAGTAAAAGAAACTACGTTTTCAATGTTTCAGGCAGCCCGCAATTTTCATGCAAGAGAATGCCCACTGCAAAATGGGTTACACAGTTCCTTAAAGCTAAGAGTATTGAAACAATGAAATGGCCAGCCCAGAGTCAAGATATAAACCCCATAGAGAATCTCTGGAAATCCTTAGCGACAAAGTAATGTCTAATTAACCCACTACAGTTACTGAACTGTGGAAGAGACTTAAGAAGAATGGACCAAGATTAAACCAAAGCAGTGTGGGAAACTGGTGATGTCCTGTGGGCGCAGATGTGCTCAAGTCATTTAAAGCTGTGGCCTCTACTCTTCCTGTTTATTTTTTAATCCTATAGCCCGAAGAAAACTTTGTTTAAATCTTCTCTTCTTACACAAATGTTACTGTTCTCTAATTTTTCTCACTGTTGTCTTCACAAAATAAAGGGTTTTGCCTTGATTATTAAAAAATAAATGCTGGTATAACACTGGTATAGCCACAGTGGATATTCTATCAAATTCTCAACAATAAAAAATAACAGTATTTCAGGATTAATAATTTGTTCTCTACTTTTGATCTCCAGTGTGAATATTTCTGTACTTATATTTCTATATCGCGTCACAACGGTCACTAACTGAATAAAAGAACTGAACAAAAAGTGCCTTCTGAAACAACACGTCTGATAATATGGTGCTTGTTAACAACAAGAAATGATAAACGTTCTTCTGACACCTAATTAATCATTGTTAAGTAAGAATAGTGTAATTAAAAATCTCTTTCTATCAAAAATTCTGATTTTTTTAAAAAACACAAATATCAATCAATTACTTTACACATACAAAAGTTGAACATGTCGAATGATCGTGTGTTTTTGTCATCTGTGTTTTCACTTTCTTTCACATTACTAGTAAGTAGCATTATCTTTATCACACATCAGTGTCATCATCGCAGAGCGGTTATCTAATTAAGCCCCAGCTAACACACTTTTAAAATGGGACTTTACACAAGAACAACGTTGGTCACACTCACTCTTGTGGTCTTTCGTTTTTTCTTCCCCTCCAGCTTTCCGTCTCACACTTTGGTTTTTCTTTTTTCAACTGCACCTCAGCACTGGAGAACATTTGTGAATTTGTTTTAGGTCAATGGTTATGATGTGAACTCATTATAAGAAAGGTCAGACCCATACATAAATGTATACTAGGCTACCGCAAGCGTGGCCCATCTCAGAGAAGGATCTCAGGATGCTTAAAGGAGCTCACCCTGGAAAGAGAGAAGGGCAGACCTCACAGGAGGTTCACAGGAGCTGAATGTCTGTCTCAACCAGTCAGCCAATCCAGTGTCTCATTTCACTGATTATGCACACTTCCCAGGCCGCACTGGAGATACTCCACAGGGAAAGGGGTGAAAAAGCAGGGTTTTATACATTGCTCTGTCTAAATAATGATGTTGGAGTTATGAACAGGGGTGCCCGCTATTCCCCTCGGACTTTTGGTTCATGGCCTGCCGCCTCTTTGGTTAAGGCTCCTCTCTCTAATGACCCATGTCAAAGACTACCCCGCACTGCCATCGTGACATATCATACCTCATCACTTAGACCCCACACTGACAATTATAATCATATATATAGCTTTCGCTGCCAGATCAGGCCACTACTATGACAAATTGATATGGTGATGAGAGACGCGGCCGTAAGAGAAGGAGCTGGGGAGTGGAACAGAGAAGGAGGGCAAGAGCGGGCGAATATGTCCAAGCACAGAGCACAGCAATGAGGGATGACTGAAGACACCTAGTGAGGAATTGCAGTATCAGTGTTCCTTACACAGGGTTTCATTCTTCACGCAAGTTATTGTTCATTCACCCCCTTGCCCCTTAAAGAGTCATATCCTGCCCTGTTTGGCTAAAGAACACTTTCTGTCTGTATGGGCCCTGTCACTCCCCTCTTGTTTCTTACAATGGGGGGTTTTAAGCTGCCACACTAGATGTGTAAAACCCTTCCCTTTCTGATGGGTCTAGGGCAAGGACCACCAGCATACTTGGCCCCTCTGCACCATGATGCACCCAAAACAAAAGTGCATTGAGAGTCTCCCTGTTTTTTGTTCCTCGACCTCGAGGTACCAACACCCACAAGGCGCTGGACTCACTTCCTGTGCTCCACTTTGCTGTACATTTATTACCCTGTTCTGCCAATAACATGTCCTTCAATCCCCAAGATGGATGTTTGCTGAATGAGTTAACCTTGTGTATATTTGACAGTGGCTATTGGTGGTCCACCTCTTTGAGGCCGTCTTGGGACAAAGAGGCTTTTTGTTTCAGATTGTTCTGTCTTTTCCTTGTGTTCTTCTTGTTGCCCTTTGTTTCCTGCTTACCCATCTCTTTTCCTAAAAAAGAAGTACCCTTAAGGGTAGGCTTTTCGATTCAGTATATTTTTTTATTCCTTATGCTGCACAATTTTAATATTTTTTTTATCCCACTAGTCTCCCACTATCTCCCACTAGTCCCAGCCCCCAGTTTCTATCTGCAGCCCAGCCTCCATGCCCCAGCCCTGCCTGTCCTGCAGAAGATTTAGCTTTTGTTGGCTAGTGTTAATAGGATTAAAATGGGTTACTAGCTCAATCACAGAGAGCTTCAAACCATCCCTAAATGTAAGTGTCTCATGGGGGTCGGGGGGCATTGTGGTTCTGTTTTCCCCCCTCTGGCAGCCCTCCTGATCGGAGGAGAGACCCCAGGCCTGATGGGGGTGGCAAAGGTTTGGCCTCCAGGAAAATCCGCAGGATTATGTCAGCACTCATTACAATGTACACAAAGACCACAGGATCAGTAGGAGCACAAACGGAGCAGTTAAGTCAAATAGGGTGGGCCAGGGGATTCTCTGCTTCCACCCTGACATTGATTAGCCTTTGTGCTCCCGGACTCCCCACATTCAGGCTACAGCCGCTGGGTTACCGATAGGCAGTGAAGTTGGCGCTACACTAGCTTTTATACTGGTTAGAATCTTAATTCTGAGGCTTTGAATTAAATTTCAGTTTGGAATTACTAAACAAAGTCGAGCGGTTACCATGAACCACAGTGTTTTGCCTGATGTTTCAGCCACAGATTTACGAAGTGGAAAAAAACAGTCAGCCAGCTATGATAAAAATCAATCGTTGGTGAGGGTGATATTGTGGCTATACTGCACTGTGCCCGGTATCCATACATAATTAGACAGTGGATGAGAATAGTAGGGGATCTATTGTGATAATGTGAGGTCACATTGCTCTTGAACATCCATGATAATGAACATATCCAATGAAGTTGTATCCATTAGGCACGCTGAAGTGTCCAGTACTGCATTTACACAGCCCTGAGACTTACACATACACACACATGCATATGCCTCATTTGCATGGCGCTTAAACAAAAGTGAAAAAAAAAACATAATTAAAAAAATAAAACACAATAAACAGCACGACAGGATTAATATTCCGCTTCTCATTAAAACACTACAGAAGCATCCTGGGTGGAGCATGTGCGTGACTACTACAGTGTCACCCTCCAAGGCTGGAAACACGAGGGGCCGGCCAGCGATTGATGTTTGTGTTCATTTGAATAGGTACTCAGGGGCAGTGTTCCACCCTACGTTCAGCATTTTCATAAGTGACGATAACACACTCATCCATTCAACGACACACACACACACACTCGAAGACAGATAAATACATGTGTTGTATTCATGCACACCGCTTGTACCACACACAAATGCTTTTGTCAATCAGTGTGCACACTTGTGTTAAGCTATATGCAAAATGGCCACATTCACACTTTACTAGTGCTTGTGCGTGCTAAAAAGGGCTGATGTGCCAGCAGTGTGTATGTTTGTCCACTATGGAGGCATCACTGCCCTGTTACAAAATATGAACCTAAGCTAAATCTACTAACATGGATTCATTTTACTGATCAATGAATAAAATACAATCTCCATGGGGCCATTGGACAGATGTTGCATTACCAATATGTCCTGGCTAAACAACAGGAAGCAATTGAGGGGATTTTGTTTCCATTTCTGCTGCATCAGGTTAGAAAACAATGCACTTTGTCCACACAGAGTACACAGTGAGTCCTGTTAAAGTAGCTTCTCAGTAAAGATTGCGGAGGTCCTTTATATAATATTACAGCCATATGGGTTTTCCCTCCAAACATTCGTTTATTTATTTACCTAGATTAGATCATAAAATCATGAAATTACCCTAAAATTGCTTTTTCGAGAATGCACACAGTATATTTATATATATATATATATATATACTATGTGTTGGGGTTTTTGCCCCGATCCCCTCCTGTCAGCGTATTCATAAATGTTGCTGGAAAATTTCTTATTCTAGCAATCCTCCAGATAGCCAGAGCCCATTTCCATAGCTTTAAATAATGTCAATCTGGGCAAACCCTGGATTGAAGCCCCTGAGCCGGAAGGCACAATTTCTCCTTTGCCTACAGTCTGATAATTTTCGGAGCTATTGGCAACTTGGGAATTTTGCAGCCTTATCACTTGGGCTCAGCGAAGTTCACTGCCACTAATCGGTGCAGGGATCACTCATTCAAGGATTGCATGATCATGTGTTTTTTTTTTCCAGTGCAGTGACAGCTGTCTGCACAGGGGCATTAGAAATGCAGATGAACCAGCCTAATAGGTTAATGCGTAACACACGAAAATTAGGTTTAATCCCCAAGCGAAATAATCTAGCATTTTCAAATTCCTTGATGAGGGAATAGAGACATTGCCTGTGACTCAATTAGGTGCAATGCGGATCAAAGCAAATTTACCTAGAGCATGTGCCCTACATCCCTAACACGCAGGCATATGTATGTGTGCGAGTGTGTTTCTGTGTGTACATGTGACAGTGAGGGATACGGCAGTGTGTCTGTCCTCATGATGCCGCAGGCAAACCCAGGGCGGCAATAACATCATCATGACAGGACCTCTGCCTGCTTATTTATTCCCTTTACTTACCTCACCGCTCAAATAATGTCAATGCACACATGCACACGGACGTACACACCCTGACAAGCTGACAAACACAAACACACACACATTTGAAAATGAATAGCCTTAGCCGCGGAACCTGCGGAGAGGTGATAACTGAGACGGTGTGAGCAGTCTCCGTCACAGCAGCAGTGTTTTCAGCCTAATTGGAACTAAGTACCAGACACATGTGGGAGCAAATATATGTGGCGATTCATATGCATGTGGTCAGGTTGGGATATATTTCTTATTCAAATCTAAATTGAATGGGGGTTGGCTGAATCCATTCCAAATGTAGCTCTAATGTTGGATTCTATCCTGCATCCAGCCCCATGATTACTATTAATAAGCTCCTGCCATGTGTATATCGGGAGACCCTATACAGTGCCCTGTAATAGAAATAGAGCATCAGGGTTGTGTGTGAATGTGTGTGCACATACATGTGCGTGTGCGTGTATGTATGTGTATCATTAGCAGGGTGCAGCTGGCCATTAGGGTCCTAGGGTGGGTGTTGTTTTGCTCTCCTTCTCACTGTATTCCTGTCCGTTATTCTCTAATGTGTTACTCTGACCACTGGCACTTTGTTAGAGTACAAAAACATTTCCTCATTGCCTATCATACAAGTGCATGTGAGTGAGGTCGAGACTGATTTCTCAAAGCAGGTAGCAAGTAATGAAAGCCACACTCTAAGCCTTCACGAATTGGCAACCGAGAGAGGAGAGAAGCCTTCAGGAATAAGCACTGTTTGGGGGTGGGAAGCGTCAAAACGCACCAATTACTGTCCCCAGACAGTTACCCCTCAAAAAAAAAAAAAACGCACACTGAAATCAATGAGGACACAAACTGAACAATCAGCTGCAACTAGCTATCAACAATGGAGTGGAATATGCAAAAATGCCAATTAAATGTGTTAGCATACGCACAGGTTTTTTTTGTATGATATCCCAACATCTGTGGCATTAGCCATGGCTCTCTTTATGTAAAATAGAGACAGGGAAATGAATACGCAATCTACCACTGTGTTTTCATCATTAGTGCGCTCCAACTCACAGCTCTGCTGCCTCCCAAGCCGCCTGAGTGGGGAGCGAGAGGAACATTTGTGTGCCCTCGCTTGCCAAATTAATTCTTGTCTTGACATCTTAATTCTCAGTTCTTGTGTGTGGTCAAATCAGCCTACTATAGAAAAGCAATCAAGCAATTATTCCCAAATTATATTTGCCCAACACACACTGATTGGTTATTCTTTTCTTATTGAGTAAGCTCATTAATTCTGAGCAGCTTGCTTGTTATGCCTCTGCCATTACTCCTTTCCCCTCTCATCCCCTCTCTCTCTCTCCGTCTCTCTCACCCCCTGCTCTTCATCATGCACACTCACTCCCAGCTCTCACTCCTACTCCCCCCTTACACACACTCCTCTCTCCTTCTCTCTCCAACAGATGCACCCTATCTTCCAGCCCCAGCCTGCTGATGTTTTGGAGATGACATACACTACAAAAGCCCCATGATCTGTGGCATTGTCTAGTCGGCCAATTACTATTCCCATCTCTGATTAACTTTGATGTGGAACCTAATGAGATAAGGCAGCTTATCAAGGCAGCAGCTGATAGTGGTCTGATTTATTCCTGTGCCTGGCACAAGTGACAAAAACTAATGAGGAGGAGTTTGTATGTAAGCTCAGGTCTAAGGGAAGTGCAAAATTGTTCATCCGCAATTCATCAGCTCCCGCCTGAAATGGCCTCGCTGTCGACAGTGTGCAGCGCTGAGACACTCCACATAATAGCACAGTGGCTCGCCGTAGAACAAGAGCCACCAAGTTCCGACTTTCTCTCCCTCCTCCTCTCTCCAGCATCTTTCTCTTATCAGCTCCTTTCCCCCTTCTCCAGGCTCTAATGGTGCAGCTAATTGCTCAGGTTGTTTAGCTGTGAGGAATGGAGGAGTGTGTGCACAAAGCTGTTCCCTTCGCCTGATCTCCAAGAGGTGAAACCTTAATTTTACACTTCTGCCATCTGTGTCTACTTTAATACTGCTACTCTACTATATTGTATTTCAGTTATTTTAAGGATTCATGCATAGTACACATTCTGCTGAAATAGTGTGTTTTTGAAATTTAAATGAAAAATATAGAAAATGTCACAGATTGGATTACAAAAATGGATTTCAAATTTCCCCATCGTTTCAATTGCAATCGAGGTACAAATGGGTTATTTTTCTTATTAGAATTAAAATGTGGTAGCTTCTCTTGTTTCTGTTCCACCGCAAGGCAGTGTAATAATTACTGTCCTTTAAAAGGGTTGTTAATATTTTCTTATCAACAATACCACTACATAGTAATGAAACAGTCCTTTTATATAATACTTTTGTTGTGACGCTGCAGCACATTCTTGTAATGCAGTTGACGAAGGAAGGAGAGAAAAAAAAAACCCTGAAGTGAATTGAACTGTGAATTCTCCTGCACGGACTGTGTGTAGAGAGGCAGGAAGTGTGTGCCTTTTGATTTGGAGTATAAAAGTAAATAATATTTGTACATCTAACACATACTCGAAGTGAATGAGCAGCCCCTGAATGTGTTTCTATGAGCAAGTGGAGAGCTCTACAGACTTTAAAGCCGGAGCCCAATTAAGCCTCGCCTCATCGGGAGAGGGAGAGGAGCTGAAAGCTGAATACATAAGATAATGCAGCCGCACTAAAGCAGCCAGCTCACTCAGTGTAAAATTAGAGAGGGAAGAAAAAATCTTGATAAAGAAAGAAGAAAAAGCAGGGACAGACAGTAGGGGGAAGAAGAGGAAAAGAAGTTCCTTTGGGCCAATTTCCTTTGAAACTGGTTAACCAAATACAGCTATTCATATTCGACACAATTAATAGTGTCTCTTTCTTGTTCAGACAGCACATCATAACGGGCAGAGGGGAAGAGAGAGAAGAGGATTTCTTTCTCCCTCAAAATTGTAGCCAATTTAAGGACAAAGCGGTACCCTCTAGTTCCCCAGAATAGGAGTCGCAAGCATAAAAGAAGACTGACATCCAAATCTCATTCAAGGACGCAATTTCCAAATGCTAATCATAATCTGCAGATGTTGGCCACTGATACATCCGTTTATTTATTTATTTTGGAAGCATGTCTGTGCCCATTTGGACGGCCTGTGAAATCTGAAACAAAGAGGGAAAATCCCTTCTTTTTGAGGCATGTTGAACAGTATGCAAGACCAGCCACATCATGGACATCTGCACCATCCTCAGATGGGGTGTGTAAGCAAACGCTCAAAAACAGCCATGCACACACGCACGCAGAGACACACAGTAAGGCACATGCACAGAGAGAAACACGCAGACACATACACACCCATTTATTTCTTATTTTTTCTACTCCTCTCACTCTCCCTTTCTCTCTCCAGGTCATTTTAGAGTACCTCAGATGTGTCATCAGACATTGGTTTCCATCTGAACCTGAGGGAAAAAAGAAATACTTGACAGAAAGGTATATAAAAAGAGGACACTCTGAATTTTGACATTTTTTGCACAACTGCTTCAAAATGAGTAGGATGGAGAGGCACCGAAAAGCAACTCCAAGACACGTTTTTGTTTATTTGCTGCCTTTTCTCCCTCTCCTCTTTCAGGGAGATGGAGGCTAGCACAAGGCCACAACTCACTCATCCTTGTATAGAGGGACTCAGCGCAGGGCCGTGAAAGAGAAATAGACGTGGCTAAATTAATTCTGGGATCTGTTCTATTCAGCCAAACTCAAAAAGGATAACCCCTTTTTTCCATTTAGATACCAAATGCAAGGTGAAACTCAGCTCCACCTTTCAGTTAGGTGACATTAAATATGCTGCTTCTTTTGATAGGTAATACAGTAGTAACTGCAGCTGCTAACTAGTAATTATATGTATTCAAATCATGGCTTGTGTTGATTCAGTTGGGAGGTTAGGCGTTGTTTGTTGATGTGCACTGCTAGTTCAGCTCACCATTGTTAACATACTTCCTATTTTTCCATCTTTTTTCTTCCTTTTTTGCTCGTGTTTGCTTACTTAGAATTTTTTCTTTCAATCTCTTTTGCAGGTAAATATGCTGATAATTGTCCTTGATAAATAATACATTGAAAAAATTCAATTTTTTTTGCTACTTACTATCATTCAACCATATTCTATTTGACATTCTGATCTGAATATGAATACAGACAGTTCACATAAAGAGTGTGTTAAGAACATGGTGACCCTTCGTCATGACTGCAGTCATGCAGCCCTCCATCTTCACCGATGGACCACCTCTGCTTATGTAGTAATTAATATTCATACTTCTCTACATGTGATCCGTCCTCTGATGGCTGCTGATGTTATGGAGCCCATTCTGGCTCAGTGGGGTTTATACTTGACTACAAAAGCCATTGATTGAGGTGGCACTAGAGACATGAGTATTGTGTTGCTATTTGTAATATTTCACGGTGGCTTGGAGGTGCTGTATAGATGCTTGTTTCCTTTGAAGACTGTTTCTGGACATTTCCAGGCCACTCTTGGCTCCCTGCTCTCTTTGTTGACTTTGTCCTGCTTCTACACCCAATAAACAATCCTCCCAGCTGATAGGATGCCAGATTCTGTCTGAAACAATCGGTACTCATGCCCCTCTCAAGCATGCCAGGCCAATCAAAAGGCAGGGGAAGCCAAACGGAGCCGTGCACCTGTCCTCCAAACAAAATGAAGCACTTCCGGAGACCAGCGAGGGGGACCGGGGTGCTGGGTTCACCCTAAATGGACCATTGTACTCTTCCAGAAAAAAAACCTTCAGGATCACACAGCACCCAAATGTTGGCCAAGTGACACTCCTCCACGCACACCCCACTACCCACACCTACAAATCACACATCCGCCCCCCCAACCCTGTTTCTTCTTTCATTGACTCCCTCCCACTACTGGTTGGTGAGACTTGGGTTGTATTCTTCAGGGAGGAAGAAAAGACTCTCCCTGCTACAAATAGATAGAATGGCTTTGGTATCCCCACCCACCCTCTCTGCAGTCAACAGAAGCCTCTGTCTCTCTGAGGCAGACACTGCATGTCCAGCCACCAAAACACTCAACATGCCACAGCAGTCTAGATGGGTGCTGAAAGGGGTTCTGCATTTTAATATTCATATTCAGTGCACCAATTCATTAGCATTCTATTGGAGCCTACAATAGAGACTGGAGAGGATCTGACCCTGTGGTTCCCTGATCAAGGTCAGTAAGAAAATAAAATCTGAATTGCATCCCGGCACACAATTGGATCCTCCAGACCTGCCATATCCCCCACCTAACATGATGAATGCATTCACTGTGTTCTCAATAAGGCCACTTTGAAGTGAAAAGAATGTGCCTCAAAAGTGAAAAATTATTATTTTGATCCTGCAATATGAAAGACAGATTTAATTTCAGGACAACTGTCTGTTGGTCCTCGCAGTCACCCTTGCAAATTATGGATTTGTTAAAGTTTTCTATTTAGGCTCTGCCATGCACACACATACAAACATACACATGCCAGGGTCTGTAAAGGCACTCACAAAAGCTCCAGGGGTTTTGTATTTCACCCCAGCAGCTTTACAAGTCATGCCAGCTATGCAGTGCAGTGTCTGTAAAAGGTCACTCTTTCTTTTTACATCCCTGCACATATGGACACACACACATACACACAGAGTCAAGAGAATAAATCTAACCGACCAGTCGATTATGTGATTGGGTGCTGTGACAAAGGGTGAGCATGTTGCTAACACGTTCCCTGTCAGTAGAGGGGCTATATGTGGGCAGACACAAAGCCTCATTAAAATACATACAGAGCCAGTGCTGCTGCGGTGGGTGGGAAAGATGCTCCATCAAGATGTCGTTACAACAAGGCTATCTCCACCCACTGGCATGTATCTCCCTCACACTGTCCTCCCCCATGCCTGGACAGCACAATGGCAGGCTCCTTTATAGCCAGTGTGGGCCATTCCCTCCATTCCCTGCAAGGTCAGGGCCTAATCCTCGGGGAGTTCTCACATTGTGTTTTAGCGAACCGGGGTCAAACTGTTTGAAATGAGGGGGTTTAGTTAAACATCTATTAGGCAGGCCCAGTGTGTTGGGGTGTGCTTGATTTATGTGTAAAGCTGTTGTGCTCAGCTGTCCGGACACTCCAGCGTTTTTGGCAGTATGTTCTACAAGTCCTGTATGTGTCAGTTTGAACAAAAAAAATCCCACAGCATACGTCACCTTAAATAATGCACATTGACCCGGCGTTCACCTCAACACATGTTCACCTATGCATACGAAGTGTGTTGCAGAAGGATAGAGTGAATACAGAATAGTTCATGTGCCTGTCATCTTCTTTGCCATTGAGAGGCGCTGTGCCAGCCAAAGAAAAGGGGGAAAAAATTAAAGAATAAAAGTTGAAAGTAGCTGTGTTGTCAGCAGTGCCGTGTAGGCCAACTGCCCTGTTAGTGAGGCTGACATTCAAAGAGAGTTGGGATGCCGACAACAATCCCACAACCTCCTGCTGCGAGGAGACATTTCGCATGGTGGCCGAGTGCTTTGATACAGCTCTTGTGATCCTCGCTGGCGTGGCTTTGAGAAAGCAAACACACACAGCACAGAGCCCAGGCCATCACCATTACATACCATTTGAACACAGTGCTTTTTATATATTCCAGAATTTTCCATTATTATTGTCATGAAACCACCTTCCTTCAGCTGGGCGTTAAACACATGTTTTTATGGAAATGTGGCTTATTTGGTGCCCTTTGTTGCCATCTTCTACACCAATGTTTGGTTTTCATCTCTTGTGTCCATTTCTAAAAAGTGTATTACAAAACAACTGTACAGATACATGAAAATGTATTTCCACAAAAAAGGCCACTTCATTGAAAGTGTCCTCTTGTCATAACCAAATAGAGAATAATTAAAATATGACACAGTCCTCATGCTATCCATTAAAAGCAAGGCTGTCTCTTAGCAAAATGTGACTGCAAGCAATGAGCAGTAATGCAGGTTAGTGAATATAGAACCCACTTTCAAAACTAAAGGCAAACAGGCTCCGCTAATTACTGAGGCACTATCCAGTCATTTTTGTGAGCAAGGGTTACTGAATGGTTGCCTATTACTTCACTTTCCCTGCACCAAATGCTTAAGATAATGACCAGTTACTAATTGGTGCTTACACCTTATATCAGTTTGTGCCGAATATAATTGCAGCTATTATGGTACTAAATTATCATTGGAATTAGCATCTTTTAGCAAAAACCTTGCTAAATAGAAGTATGGAGCATTTTCCAGAAGAGGTCTTCGTGTCGTTGCACCACCGGTTGATTCCTCATTAACTAGAGGGTTCAGGGCAGAAGGAATGCCTTTCCAATTGTACTGGTGTGTCAGTGCATCTTCTGCAGCAGCTAATGGAGGCACTGATGTAGCACATTCACATCTGTGTGCAGTCTTGTGTGTGTTTGCGATTTCCAGGAGTATATCAGGTATGTTTATGCGCATAATGTTGTGCGTCGGTTCATGTAGCGGTTTGTGTGTGCTCGCCACGAAGGTGCACGGGCGAAGGGAAGGAGGTCTATATTATATGCAGATCACGCTTCCCATGCTTCAGCAGCTCCTCCTTTGTGTTGGCCCTTCCGTCAGCTGTTGACTTCCTAAGTGTCTCAGACAGCCGTGTTTCTGTCTGCGGCTCTGTCCACTGCCTTGTCCCGCTCACATTTCTGAAGTCCGCTGACTGCTAATGGCCGTGTCCAGACAAAGAGCCCACTCTGTGGCCACTCTTGGAGGCCGGGCCGGGGGCCAAGGACTGCCAGGGGGAGGGCAGGGAGGAGGAGACACAGGGAGGGCTGGGTTTGAGAAAAGGGAGGGCTGAAAGCTGGGAAGAGCACCCGGCACTGCCTGCCTCTCTACACCCATGTCACGCCTGTGTGACAACCACTCCTCTGTGCTTGTTTGAACTGTCCTTCCCAATTAGCACTAATAAGTCACTCTGTAAGGATGAGCAAGCATAGTGTGCCCAATCACCCCCAGTTCACATACGCATAAACAGATTTGTACACAAAACACAAACACACATTTCCCCCCACCCCATAAGCTTAGCAGCCCATGAAAATCCCAGGAGCACAACCCCGCTAATAGACAGAGGAAGCCCAAAACGCATCTCGTTCCCAGCAAACAAGTGCCAGTAAAGAGGCAAATTAATGACAAGTCGTTTGAAGGGTCTGCCTAAGAATAATTTTACTCTGGCGTCTCACTACCACTGAAGAATTGATTAGATCCCTGCTCAATCAAAGTGCCTGAATCAATAAAGAGCGGAGCAGGCATGCCCAATTTATTCACAGCATCACTCTCACATAAGAGTCACAGAGAGAGGGAGCGAGAGAGAGAGTTAGAGGGAGAGCATCTCTGACAGGTGACAATGTGAAGGCCCTGCTGAAACTAAACGCTAGTGTCAATACCAGGCGGCCGTCCCCTTTTTCATGTCAGTGCGCTGCTCATTACATTAACTGAAATGCCTTGCAGCAACCTTTCAGGGATGCACAGCACAACTTTAAATCATCTGAGATTGTCTCACTAATAAACATTTTGTTCCTAGAATATGAAACCTTGGGGAAATAATTGCAGTTTTTTAGTTTCATGACACAATGTTCAGTTGTAAGAACAGACATACTGCATGGGGAAGAAAGAAAGAACTCTGGAATAATGACTTCACTTGTGTTTTCTCAAAGTACAGACTGGAGGACTTAGTCAAGCTCTGCTGTGCTCGGCTGTTTATTGTTGCCTGCTTGTTTATTGTCATGCAGAAAGCAGAGGAGGTATTAAAGGCAGATTCTACTCTTATTTTAAAATGTGCTGCCGAAGATTAGAGCGCTTGCCAAACACTGTGGAAACACTTAATTGATTTCCTTTGGACTGTTTACCTCTACTGTAGCCCTCCTAGAGTCCAGCACTGTCTCGCACGCATACACACACACACACACACACACACACACACATACACACACACACACACACACACACACACACACACACACACACACACACACACACGTAGAGTACAACCCTGGCCCCATTGACGCCAACGCAGGCCTGCCAAGAGCCTCATTAGTATTCACAGCAGTGGCATTTGCCAGCCTGAGCGTTGCCGTGGTGATGCTGCCCACACAAGTGATGATAAATGGTGCTTTCAGCTTCTCTGCCTTCCATAGAGAAGAGCAGGGAGCTGAGGAGTTGCTGGCTAGGACCCAGCAGCAGGCACGGCTAGCAAGGCCTCATCCCCAACGCTTGGCAACTGACGCATGACTACACAAGCCCGGGGCTGCTTGAAGGCTTTGGGTGCAGGGGAGTGGTGGGTAAGAGGGTTTTGGTGTCGGATGGGTTGTGTGTGCGGTTATGGAGAAAAAAGCTTTAGGTTACTGTGTGTGTGTGTGTGTGTGTGTGTGTGTGTGTGTGTGCGTGTGCGTGTGCGTGTGCGTGTGCGTGTGCGTGTGCGTGTGCGTGTGCATGTGCGTGTGCGTGTGCGTTTGTTAGGAGAGGGGGAGGAGGAGGCATGTTGGGAAGAAGTGTGTGCTTGAACTTGTTATTGTTGGCTGAAAAAGTGATGTCAGGTTCGGTCTTTCTCGAGTGTGTTTTGTTCCCTGTATTTTTCAGTTATGTGATAATCTATTCACAAGTTAGTGACATAAAATATCTGACTTCTAACTCGTGTGTATGTATAATGTGATCCTGCAAGGAAATTAAAAAAAAAAGTGAGGAAAGTAATTCTTTACCATGGGGAAATACAGTTCAATAAGGGTTTTTTTTGGTTTGTTTTTTATTTGAAATATGGGTTTAATTTACACATGGCACTTACACATACATTAACAGTGCTCCCTAAAATTATATCAGAACCTGCCACATTAAACCCCTTTTTCATATGTGTAAATTGCATTTTGTATGACACTGCAAACACATACGTAAATACTATTTATTTTAAAGGCATTTTAAAAATAAAAAAGACACAAATGGTAATTTGTAACTTGTATTTATTTAAATAAAATTGTTCTGTAATAAAAAATATTCTATTCCCACAGGGTTTCAAACCCTCACTGGAATGTATAGAAAACATCCTTGTTGTATTATATAAAAAACAGGTAGACCATGCAAATAGACAACACACTTAACTGATTATTGTATAAATATTTGCTTTATAAATGGAATACTCAAATGACTACTGGAGCCAGTGCAGGCTGCTTCAATCCCTCTCCTGTTTCTTTTTTACTGCAGGTGTCACAGCGAGGGCTGTTTGAGCCTTAAATCAGCGTAGACAAACAAAGGGTTAAGGTATCCAGCTAAACTTGCCTTCCCCAGAGCCCACACATACAGATGTGTAAGCAATGAGGACGAGGAGACTGGACTCAAATCCTCCTGATCCTAGTTAAATAGAGAAAGACTGTGTTATTCCCACATTATGGTGCACCGATACGTAGCGCATTAAGAGCCTGGCTGAATTGAAATCAGAGTATCTTATTAGAAATATTGTGGCAACAGAGATGGATAGAATGTCTTTATTTGATGCACATAATAGTGATGGTGATTATGTAAAATGTATTAGATTTGCAGTGCTGTGTGCGTGTGTGTGTGTGTGTGTGTGTGTGTGCGTGTGTGTGTGTGTATATGTGTGTGTGTGTCTGTGTGTGTGTGTGTGTGTGAGAATGTGAATGTTCTTGTTGTAAAAACTCACTACTATAATAAAAAATGTGAGTTCCTACATAGCAAACCTATACAAATCTTTTCTTCTTCTGTAAAAAATAAAGATATTTATCCACGAGGCAGATGATTCAATAGAGAAATATTTAACACATGAGACACTAGATGAGCTATGCGGCCCACTTCTTCACGTCTCAATAATCCAGACATTTTTTTATTATTTTCTCAAGGCTTCACAGTTGAATCAATACCAGAACTTATCTTCCAGTGTGAAAGTTGAATACAAGTAAACAACCTTACAATTATCTCACAGCTGGCCATTTGCATTACACAATCCACTCACACAATCCTTCTACTTTATTCATAGCATGACCAAGATGCTCTATCTTTTCATCTACTAGTCTATTAAATTCAAAACTGGGCAGTGAATATGTCTGCTGAAATTACAGTAATTCTCACACAGACCATGAACGTATCCCTCCTTGGCCGAACTTGGGGATGACCGCCCCCTTCAAAAGATGGCCTGACCCTTCCAAAATCAAGCCTGATTACCCATCTCTAGGACACTAAGAAGCACCCAACTTCAAAAGGAGCAGAGACAATCACGGGTGGGGTGGTGTGGCATTGAGTTGGGGGTGGTGTTCAGAAACCTCATCCCTGTGCTGCGGCGGTCTGGGCCAGACTGAACGGTCTCAGCCAGGGGGCCGGGGCTATTAAAAGATAAATGTATTTCTCTGTTCCATTATTCATGATGTGAGGAGGTGGGGGGGAGCAGGGAGCCAGAGGCTTAGCACAGCAGTGGATCCCTTCTCGGCCTCATCAGGGCCAAGGTCCCCACTGCACCCGTCGCACCCACACCCTGATGCAAGAGAGAGGGAGAGTGGGGTGGGGGAGTGTGTGGCGACAGCTGTGAGGTGAGAGAGGGAGATAGAGAGATAATGCAACAGTGTGTATTCCCACACACACACACACACACACACACACACATATTAAATGTCATAATGTCCATGTAATTGTAAATACATTTGCACATAATAAAATGTGTAGCAATTACATAAAAATATACTATGGTGTGATCTAAAATTCCATTCTTTATTAATAACTGAATCGGTTTGAATTGGGTTTTTTTTTTATATCCGCATCTGCTAAAGTAGTGTTTTTAATGTTCATTTATGCACGCACACACACACACACACACACACACACACACACACACATGTACATATCAGAAACTTGGAAGGAGCATCAGACTGTGGCTCTGAATAACCTCTCAGCTGCTGATTAAGTAAAGAGTTTGGGCAAATACTTTGGAGACATATCGGCCGTCTACACTAGAGTGAATGGAATAGTGAGCTTTTGTCCGACTCGTCTCTGATCTGCAAGAAAAGCAGATGAGGATGACCCCAGTGTCACTTATTTGGAGTTGAGTCACTGATGAGAAAAGTCAAACACACTGGAGAGAATGTCAAACAGAAGTAAAAGCTAAGCCTCCTATTTGCAATGATTCCATTTGTTCCTCTTAACACAGACCAAGTGTGTTATTTTTTATCCTTGATGTGTATCTTTTTTATATATATATATATATAGGAAAGCAATCCCTAATAACTTTGATAGATATCTGATATTTCAACATGATGCTATTTTTTTCCAATATAATAATGTCATTAAATCTATTTTTAAGAGATTGAGCAAATCAAAAATGGTAACGTGTTCAACAAAAATATTATTATCTCACATGCCCCATGATGAGAGAAACTACCTGTTCACGTTTTAATCAAATGCTTTCCAAATTGTTTCATAATTACCTATAATTGAACACACGCTGTGTAATTTTGCTGTTTCATGCCAGTTTATATTTTCTGCTGTTGTTAAAACAGCTCTGGAATTGTTTGTCTCAACAATGGCAATCACTGTAATCTCTGGTATTTTGTTTTTAAACATACTTCCACAAATGAAACAAAACATTTACAATTTTTATACAAAAAAATGATTTCGCTGAGCACAAACTAGTCAATTAAAATTCCATCCATTCAACAGAGGGCTTCTTGTGAAACACACCAATGTAGTTCCCATGTCTATTAAAAAGTGCTTTCCCCTCGGCACAAGTGGTCCCCATTTCTTATATTTTACAAATCTGAGATGCATTATACCGGCATAAAATGCACACCAATGCTTGTGAGAAAAGACGAGCTCTATGACAGAGTGGAGGGTGGTCTGAACACATCAGTACTCATGACTCCATGCTGGGATCATTTGTTTCCAGACAAGAGGGCATGAGGGTGGGAAAAAAAGAATATAAGATGGCCAGGAGATGTGGTGAGGGGTGGGAGCTGGTGATGAAATGTGTGCGTTTGTGTGTGTGTGTGTGTGTGTGTGTGTGTGTGTGTGTGTGTGTGTGTGTGTATGTGCACTTGGACAGATGAGTGTGTTTTATCTGTCTGTGTATACTGTGTTAATGTGGATCACTATTCTTGCTTTTCCACTTTACACATTCTGGCTTGAATTAGACACAAGAGACAAAAGGCTTCATATTTGTGCTTGCATGTCAAGGATTACTTGTTCCATTGAATGTGTTCCCCCATTATCTGCTTATCACTCTCTGTGCTCTTTAATCTCTTTCTTGTCTCTACTCAATGGCTTCCTCTCACTGTCTCCCCATCACAAATGTAGCCTTTCTCCCCTTCTATTTTTTAACACTTACAAAACTGAAAAGGCCTGGCCTGGTCTGGGCCACCTGGAAGCACCAGTGAAGCTTTCTCCCAGGCCTGGCTCCCTGCCACTAGCCAGCTGTAGCATTGTGAATGGCCCATCTCAATTAATTCCATGCATTGCAATTGTTGCCGGGCACTGTTTACAGCCACCTCCTACTCCGCCTGGGTAGCCTCTCCGATTGTCCCGGGGCCTCCCTTGTTTAATACTGTTTTGCAAGTTATTAAGCCCTGGAAGTCCATTAATCACAGTTCACGGGCTGTGTAAGCCCACACAAGGCAGGCAGAGGTGGGGGATGGGGAGGCACACTCGCTGTCCTCAATGGGCTTAGACGGTGGTCCATTCAGATCCCTAACGAGATCATTACCACTAACTAAATACAAACCTGACCCCACGACCCGCTGGGAAATTACGTAGGAGCTCCCTGGTGCAAGACATTAATATGCCCCCCGCCCCAAACAACCCCCCCCCCCTCCAACATCCACCCCTCCCGTTTTCCAGCAACAGTGCGTGAACGCCCACCACCAAAGTCTCTCAGTGCAACCCAACCCTGGTCCCCTGCCCCTCCCTCTTGTCCATTCTCACTTTCTTGCCAATGGACAGAAAACTAAACCTGTCATCAAAAGGGGCCTAATCACTGCTGTGGTTGTGGTAAACCAAGCCTGACAGACATTTCACTGAGGCCTCAATGGCCACATCAGTGCCACCTCCCTAGCCAATCCACCCCCACCCCCTTCTTTCTGTCGCTTTCTCTCAGTCCCTCGCTCTCTCTTTTTACCAGGCCTCTGGCCAATGAGCAACAAACACCCAGGGGCTTTTCAGATTACTTGACACACTGTGTCCACTTTTGGGAGGGAGACCACCTGGTAAGCTCATTTTAATACAAAACCAGTTCAGTCTCCTCTCCCTTTTTCCCTACTTCGCTAATTCCGCCTCTCAAGCCAAGCTACCACCATGAATTCTGTCTAATCCAGTGACCCCCACAGAACATTCCTGGTTTTACACTCCTCGGAAGAGGCTGGATTTGGGCGGATTACATGCTTCCAGTTCTGTTTGGAGGCACCTGTGACTGGAAGTGGAAGGAAGGACCAACGATGACAGTGAAACTTAGGAAGAGAAGAGACGAAGAGGGTTTCCTCCCTTCTTTCTCACCTTTCACCTCTAAATTGTCTCATCCCTGCTCTCTACCTGTTTTTGTTGTCCAAGGCATGTTGGACATCCAAGCAGCAACAGCATGGTTACTGCGTGGCCCATGTATGGGGATGGGAGGTGTGGGGGGTTAAGAGGGATGACAGAGCAGGGGTGAAGGATGTGGGTGGAAAGAGAGGTTGGTTGGGGGTTTGCACTGACTTTCACTTTAGCCCCTCAGCTTATGTTAAGATGTTGTCACTTTCACCATCTCAAGTGTTGCCACTTCAGATGCCGGAGCTTAGCGTTTGCAATGGGCTCTAAGGGGGACGAGGGAGGGAGAGAGAGCAACAGGGAGGAAGTCTGGGAACATTTCCATTTTAAACAAGAACAACACTGTCACCTGACTGCCATGGCACCCCCTTTTCAATGTTTCCAACTTCCTGTCTCCTCTTTGCTTCTTTCGTGTCCCCTTCTCTTTAGCTGCAGCTTCATCTTTCTCAAGAACTCTTTAAGGCAGTGTTTCCGCCCTGAATTCCTCTGCCAAATTGGATGAATTGTATCTCACAGCCTTTCGAGTTTTGTGCGTGAGGTACTTAATTGCCCCCCCCACCCCACCCCCACAAAATATCATGGCGGATGCTTAAACTGTGCATGTAGATGTGCATATTTTAAATTAGGTGTAATACCCCCCACTTTAATCCATGATAAGATCTCAATTGTTCCATGATGTGAAATGGAGATGCAGCGACAACCAGGGCTGAATTAAATGGAAATCTTAATTTACCTGGATATTATCCTCCAGTGAAATATAATCACTGACTGAATAACTGGGCACACCAGCACATTCTTAATTGACTCTTAATGAGTGTCATGGAACATATTCTTCAGTGTAGATGCAGAGATTAGGGAATGGCAGCACGGTAAGCTTAGAAAAAAGAAAAATACACAAAGACTAAACATAAGCATGACCACATACAACCATGCATTCATAAACACTCTTCTATTTTCAAATTATCCACACTGGAAAACACAACTATAAATACAAAATTATACACAAAATCACACACGCATAGACTGGTTGTAGAGTGTCTACCTGGCGCTACATTGATTGTTCCTCAACACTGACAAATTGTAAGCTCATAATGATGATCTCTGGCATGACAAGTGATTTTAACCTGCCTGTGGGCCGCCCCCGCACGGAGTCACAGATCAGCTGCCCCACGTAAACAAAAACATTAGGAGAGCGTTCCACATTTAAGAGCATGCTAATTACAGTCATTCCCATCTGAAGTACTTTCTGCTGCAATTTGCTCAGATCACCAAACCTCCAATCCCTCTCATGTAAACAAATAAACTCTCACGCAACAAAGAGATAAAGCAAATAATAAAATAGACACTGGCGCTATCAGAACTCGCTGGGGGCACTGTGTTTGAAGTAGGCTTCAAATAGTATCATACTACTCTACAGTGTTGAGTCCTAGTGTTGTGCACATCCCCAGTGAGGAATAATTACAAGGGTTGTTGTTGATGCGCTCAGAAAAACAAATAATTTACTTTGTAATGGCAGAACAGAGATGAATGCAATCCTAATGCAGGGAAATAAGGAAATACATTTTTTGCAACAAAAAAAAAGAAATTCATACCAACACATCATATTGTTAGGGCATAATCTCATTTTTGAAATAAAGAGAAATATAGTTAATCTAACTGATCTAAATCCAACAGGTGCCAAATGACTGTTCTCTCTTCAGTTGCTTTGTTTACGCTTACTTAATTAGCAGTTCCTACTCAGCATCCCTCCATTCATATTTGGTCTCATCCTCTCCCCTCAGCCCATAAGCGCCAGGGCTGATCCACGGCAACAGATATGGGAGTGAATGTCACTGCGGCCCTCTCCAGCCCTCCAGGTAAGTGTGTTTCTCCAGCAGTGGAAGGAAATGAAGCAAAAATGATCGAGTGTTTGTTTTCTGACATTTTGTCTCTCTGCGGCCTCATCAGGGCTGAGCCTCGCAGACGTCAAGTGTTAATTTAGGGTTCCTGCCGAGCGTGAGCCTGTCAGCGGCGGGGCTTGGAGGAGGGAGGTGAGCTCTTGCAGAAAATGACCCTTCTGGTCTGATTGTCTTCTGGCCTGCAGACTAACACTGAGAGGAAAAACAAAGACTCAGGGAGAGAGAGAGAGAGGTGGCTGAGTGCTAATGCACCTCGCAGCAATTAGAGAAGCTCACCTGACTGCGTGAGCACAGCACGCAAACACACACACACACACAAAAGGTACACTCTGTAAAGTACCCCCCCCCCCCCCCCCCCTCAAAAAGCACATACTGCACACTCAGGTAAATGCATACACACCGGCTGATCCTCAAACAAACACACACAAATAGACTCACACTTTGACTATGGTTTGTTCCCGTGGATGGCCTCTCGCCACCTTTTAGCCCAGTGATTAATTGGCTGAGCTTACAATAGTCCAACCCTTTATTCTGTGAAACTTAAACAAAATGGACAGGCCTCTCTTAAGATTACAGCAGCACATTAACCACAGAGTGAACCATGAAATTGCTTTTTCCCCTCCTGCAGTGTTGTGACTCTGTAGTGGTCACTGCCTGTCATGGGGAAGGTGCATGGGCATTAGTGTTACATCACTGATAGATAACACAACATGACATCCGGGTAAAGCTAATCCAACAGATGCAAACCAGCTGACCAGCTTGGACCAGTGGTAAAATAGACACAGGGAGTGCGGTGAGATAATAGAGGATGGCTGTTTTATTCATCAAAGGAGTCAAGTTTTTTCAAAGAGAGTCCAGTACATCAAATTCACAGTGATAAGGAGGGTTTAGAGGGCTGTCACATTGGAAGGAAAGGTTAATTCCAGAATTATTTCAGTGTGAAAAATAAATAATGTACCCTTTGCCGTTTTCCATCATTTCCTAATTTGCTTGGAAATTCATTTTCTTTTCTCTTTTTTTCACTCCACCTAGCCCAATTCAATCACTTGAGTTCATCTGTCTGTGTTATGCAAATCTGATCGGCTGAGATTGAACCCATTTGAATACCTGGTTCAACTCGTGAGCGGAGGGGCTGATAGAAAAGATGAATTCTTCCGTTTCAATGTGTCTCCCTTTTTCACCCAGTAGCGCTGTATCAAGGCTACCCTTTTACATGGTGCTCTCATTTATTTTAGCCCATTGCACAATGCTGCAGTGGCAGTCAAATGTATGAATAAGGAGAGGATGTCACCCTCTCTCTCTTTCTCTATTTCTCTCTCTCTCTCTCTCCCATGCTCTGCAGAGAGGCATGGTCTAAGATCATGGACACGAGCAAAGGAGACCAGATAATTTTGGAAAACATGAGAAAAGGGTTCAGTTGGAGCTGAGGATTGCCCAAAAATCTTCCATATCTGTCACTGGCAATTTTTCTGAGTAAAACATTATTTTTTAACTGTTAATATGAGAATACTGTAAATATGTGATGTACTTGGCAAATATGCCAGGCTTAGGTATCCTCATCAGCGGCTCGTATGATATCTATATCTAAAAGTTATGCCCAATTTCAATGCGTTTTCCTAAATGTCCAGCAACACAAGCAATCGGTGCGCCTGCACCAGCTCCTGCAGTGCAGAACCTGATTGTGGTTGAGGTTAAAACCATAAACTATAAAGATAGATGACGTGTCTCTTCTTCCTCCGACTTACAAAAGTGAAGCCAAAATATCTTGCATACAGGTGCTGCTTTCTTCTAATTTTGAAACAAGAATTATTAGTTAAGTTATAGGGTGATATCGAAGTCCTGTCAATACATCCACCCGACCAGTCGCGAGTTAATCATGGCTGTCAATCGACATTTACCTCGTTTTTATAGCATCAAATAATAAAACCAAACATATCAGAAAAAACTTTGGAACGTTTATCAGCATGAGAGAAACCATCTTTAGGGAAAAATGTATTTAACGTGTACTTTGATTTTTTGAGTGTGGCCCATGCCCCAAGGGGGCTGGATTTATGACCTATACTGCAGCCAGCCACCAGGGGGGATCCAGATGTTTTGGCTTCTCTTTTGGGGAGATGACAAGCCGTCCATCTTTATATACAGTCTAGGGTTGAAATAAGTAGGTTTTTTTTAGTGTTAGTTAAATATGCAAGTTACGTAACAAAAGTTTAAATAAATCAACGTTGACTTTTGCTTTCAGCCGGGACAGGGACAATAGACCGCTGGGTGTGTTTGTTTACCCATTCATCCACACAAGCTCCTGCCTACATGTCACTTTTCTTACTATGTCACCAAACTTCCTCCTTTAAAGCAGCGCTGCACATGCTGGCTTACGATTACGTGGTTTATATACGTCTATTATAGTGCATCACTTTTTTGTAGCTATAAGTACAAACAGTGAATGATAACAGCTTCATTGACTACATGTCATGCCGTCTAACTGGTCAGGGTTGTGATTGACAGCCAGCCCTGGGCCTGAGGAAGGCTAAGGCTGGTTTCTTGGAGGCATGCAGACATAACACTATTATTCCAACTTATCCCTAGGAATAAGTCCAGGCAGCCAGGGGCACAGCGGGAGGCTAATAGACTCGCCCAGAGGAGCCCCCCTAAAGCTTGATGTATTGTGTCAAGACCTTGTCTACTTCACGCACATTAAGGATCACATGCCACAATTTCACAGTACAGCAGGGGGACCAGCCCCTGATTGGCCGGTGATGGATGGTGTTGACAGTTACAAGCCGAGTACCAAGTGGAGCAACACAAAGGTCAAGGTTGAAGCTGCCAGTGTGGTCTGGTTAACAATGGAAGGTCTCCATAGTAGGAAAATGCTGTTTATACTAAACACTAACTATGCAGTGTGTGGTGTGGACACAAAGGGCTTTAGTTATTTAAAGCCAGGGTTTTTGTCAAACAGCCAGAGTTGCTAACCACAGTATTTAGCATTTAGGGACTGGACGGCTTAAAATATGCAAGTGAAAACATAATGATTATTTCAGAGGCCTGTTTTAAAAGAAAACCAAACTCAGAAACAAACATTTGCATGAAGAAACCAGCCAGTTCCTCTAACAGATAGCAGTCGCCACATCACTCTCAAAAGGGGGGCATAAAATAGTTGTTCCCACTGCAGTGTCCTGCAGGAGTGAATTTTTTCAATATAGCACTTCAGGTTGAAGACATTTCTCCTGTCATTTTCCTCCAGTACTTCAGTGTAATTCTTCTTTTTTTTCCTCTCCCCTCCATTTTTTCCCCGGCGACTGCAGTATGTGGCAGTCTGAATTGTGTGTTATTACCCAGCAGGAGACAATATCATTACCACATATTTGCTGTCAAGGGTCTGCAAAGAATGGTGCTGTCTTGGGCCTCAGTGATCTAACAACCTCACACAGGGCTCCAGAATTACCCACTCCTGACTGGGGGAAGTCAAACACTACCAGTTAGAGAGGGGAGTGAACAAAAGAGAGGTACCCGCGCTCTCTCCCCCCATCTTCCTCTCTCCCTCTCTCGTGAAGATAGAAGGGGACACACCTCCTCTGCGCCAAACGGATGATGCTATTCTTCCGCGCCTTGATAGAAATATATGTTTAGTTCAAGTGCTGTATGATATTAGACTGCAAGGTAGATGCGGACGGGCTGAATGTATGAAAGTCTGTCATTTTAGATAAAGAGACAAATTGTAATCTCTGTGATGTATTATTAGTGTTGGATGAGTTGCTCATAATTACCAGCACCTTTTATATAAGTTTTTGCTTGGTACTACCTCTGAATTCTACACATTACATACAGAAATAAAAAGGCAGCATGTCACACTGTGTTCTCCGAGGTGTATGTGTATGCAGAAACCTCTTAACACATCACATTGTGTCAGGGGATTCAGCATTTGAAAGGGTCCATGGAGATATGTCATATAATGTCTGACGAAAATAACTTCAGAATAGACAAACAATCCCTTTCATGAAAACTGCTATTCAGACTTTGTAACAATGTCTTTCTCATAAGACAAATAGAATTGCTATCATTTCCGTTGACAGCATACAACAAACAGACCCAACCGTTTATGCATACTGAGTGACAAAGCCATCTATTTTCTTTCCGGAAAAACAGGCAATACACACTCAGGCAATTGAACCACAAATGAGGAGTGGAAATTCAAACTTCTTCTCCCATCCACCATCATTTATACAAGTCATAGAAATATTTGATTGCTCTTGCATATCTCCTCACGCTTAAGGAGGCAGCCAACCAATACGCGCCCGTGTAAATAAAGTCTGGGATTTTATATGAGCCTATCATTTAAGAATCCAAGCGAACCAAGCTTGCAAACAATCAGGAGAGAGAGGAAAAGAAACTCTGTGAGAGATCCTTCTTCCAGTGCTTTGAAGGTGTAAACAGAGACCCTTATTTAAGGTAAGATGTGGCTGTGCATCCTTGATACACCTTTGCACTGAAACAAGGCAAGAGTCCTTGATCTTTTTCGTTTCCCCACAACAATAGGGGCCAGCTCTTGAGGAAGACACATTCACGTTCATGAATTCAAGATCCATAGTGGTAATTGATGAGCATGCAGCTCCAATGTGATTTGAAACTTGTAAATTAGAGTATTCATGCTAGTTACTATAAAGGATATATGTTATGTTGTACATGTATAGAGTGTACACTATAGGCAAGGTTACTCATTAATTCAATTTGATTCAGTGCAGTGCTCTTATAGAAAGATGTAGAATAGAGAAGTAAAAGGGGAAGGAAGAATTTTCATCTGCAGTACTGTTACATTCACTGTATTCAGAGGTGGACTGCATAGTATTACAATTGAGGATTTAATTAATGTGGTTTTCCTGCATTCACCATTCAGCAAGTGATAACCAAGATCATGCATCAGTCGCATACGGTATCTGACACGATATTAAATTTGAACAGTTACACCTTACAAACAGAGAGCACTCAAAGACATCAGCTGATAGGACTACGTGATAGCGTTTGGAAATGGTTGGCACTAAATTAACCTGATTCTAATAGGATTTGAGGTAGATAACATGGAAAATTACTGTTTTCTTTTCAAAGTAATATACTAAATGGAAGCGCTACAAATTGATTTATATTTCCTCCCTAGATATCCCAAAGCACCCCCCCCCCCCCAATACACACAAATGCACACACCATCCTCACATTTTCATAATTTAAGATGAGACGATATGGCATTAATATTCCCTATCTTATCTTGTCACATTCTGAAATTGTTGGAGAGGATATGATTAGCTGAACAATAGCATGAGAAATGCACTTTATGAAGGCTATCCAGGTTTTTATGACAAAGAGAGTGGAGAGGTGGAGAATGGGCCAGGATACAGACACAGTGGCAGTCAAATGCCCTTGTTTCTGGATCTTGATTTGTCACAGCAGGCATTTAGAAGAGCCTGGAGGCTTGACGATGCATGCCCACCGGTGTTGGCCATTCACACATGATTAGCATTTTATTATTGTTTATAGGCCATTTAGGAAGCAGGAAGACAGCCCAGAGCCAACGGTGCAAGGAAGGCTCCAAAGCACAGTGTTTTGGACTGGTTAAATGCACCATTAAGCCTTTTAAAATGAGCTCCACCCGTCAGAGACTAAAAACAAACGTGGCTTTCTGGCTATCAATGGGCACCACTTAGAGGAAACAATGTCCTGTTGAGGCCCACCAGTTTCCTCATCAATGAACATCAAAGATGAATGAGCCCTGGCTGACAGCTTTGTTTTGACTCTGATACCCACAAAGCCCTGCTCAATATCATCCTGGTCCTGCTCCTCTGGGCTGCCCTAACAGGTGCGACCCCTCTTCTCAATGCACCGTTTTACAAGACCACGAATGGGCAGGGGTGGTGGGGGGGCTTTGGTCCACATCCGCCTTAATCCATCCTACTATCAAAAAACACTTTGAAAAACAAACGTTTGTTTGGCCAAAGTCAAAGCCCTGGAGCCTGGGGCTCATCCGTCTGTCTGCCCAGCCTTTCTCCCCTTTTTTTTCCTGCCCATTTATTTTTTGTCAGGGCTTCAACTCTTCCCCGCTCATTTGGACAGGACATTAAACAAGACTCGGGAGAATCTGATTCCCAGCCATTTCCCACAAGAGGAATACATACAGTTACAACAGCCAATTGTTTGGATTATGATAACAGCGCCTAAAGAAGAAGAAAGAGTGGAAAAGGGGAGAGGGAGGGGGGGGGGGTCAGAAATCTCAGAGCAAAACATTCTGTAAAAGAAAAACAACCACCAGCATGAAAAGACGAAAAGCGCGGATCAAACCCGATTATCATTCAAGTTAGTCTTTAGATGGGGAGCATTTTAAGCCGGTTAATTTTTGAGCTCCCCTTTTTGCTGCAGTGAGAACTGTGCGTTTTTCTGCCAGTGATAGGCTCCCACTACTTCATGGGGAGATTAGAGCTCCTCCACTCAGGGATATAGAAAGGCCTTCAGCCTGGCAGAGAGGGGGGGTGGGAGCCAATGTTGAGCATTTTAATCTAGAGTCACAAAGATAAGATGCAATGGTAGATCAATATGTGCTCTATGGTGGCAGCTCCCTGAAAACTTGTCTCTCTGACTGTGCACTGAGAAGCCTTTACCCTCTGTGTCCCATGGCTTCATTTCTCCACAGACCAGTTATCTGTAGTGACAGTGACATCTCACACCGGGGCATGTTTAACCCCAGACACCAACGTAAAACAGACAGTGAATATCTAAATAGGATCACCCGTGAAATTTGCCACGATAAGTCTCTCCAGGAATCACCCAGTTTGAATATTTGATATCGCATCCGTCCTTGGCTACCTCAGGGGGCAAGGCAGGTACGATAAGGGATATTCAGAGGAGTGATTAGATAAAAGAAAGCTAAATTCTTATTTGATTGCAGGAGATGCACAGCAATGGTATTTGCACTCCGCCATGTCTGTGTGACTGAAGTAAAGTGTATAGGTAGCATTCAGGATGTCACTGTTACTTAATTTGCTCTCCTTTGCATCAGTGCGGCATTCCATCATTCCAGCATCATCAGATGCACTGTCAGTGTTGAGGAATCGTACAAAAAAAGGTAAAATGAAAATTCTTGCTTTTGAGAATCTTTGCACTGAAAAGTGGGACACCTTGAACTCCTTTAATTTCCAGCCTGATAAAATGCTCCAACAGCATGCCATTATGTTTTTAAGTAGACACAAAACTCCAATTTGCACACACTCATACAGTCAAACATCGTTAGCACACACAAGTGGGTTACGACTTCTCTCTTTCATGTCTGTCTCCAGCAGCGTATTTACCCCTCGTCCTTCACATTTCAGCATCTTGCCTCCGATGATGCTTTCGACATGATTGTGTCCTGAACAGAAACAGATCATTAATGGAGAAAATGTAAGTCATTTTCATGTTTGTTTGTTTTCATCCTGGGCAGCAGTTCAGATGCAGCAAAGGCTTGGAGCCAAACTCTCTGCCAGCTCTGACAATTCACTGCAAAAAAAAAAGGAAAGTGCTGAACCAAATCTGCAATTGTGAGCACAATACATGTACTGCAAAAGACAACTTTGGGTAAAGGGTGGATGCTGCGAGTTGTTTGCATGTGCGTGCACTCATGGATGCTCACGCATGTGTGGGTGTTTGTATCCCTGTGTGTTGTGTGACAGCAGACCTCGCTGAGGAGGACTAGCAATCACTCCATTCAGCATCTGCTGCCACACAGCTCATATTGTCATTCTCCAGTTTAAAGGAACCTTGAGCGGCTTCAAAGATCTTTTCAAAGCCTTAATCCTAATAGGTCGCGGTTTGTTCTGTCACATCAAAAGGGGGAGAGAGGAGGTAGGGGGAATAATGCATCAGGGCTGGCAGAGATTCTTAAGGGCGGAAGATTGGCAGAGGATTTAGTGCGGGGAGGACTGAAATCTGAAATATCGGACACAGAATGCCTGCTGTAATAGATATGAAATAGGTCTTCTCAAAAGCATGAAAGGCTGACATTTCCAGAAAGTTTGTCATGAGAAGGCCCTTTTATTCCCCTTCGTCTATCTGCGTTTGTACTGCCACCTTGTCCATAGTGGAAATTCGCAAGTGTCACTCTAGCAGGTTATAGAATAGGATTGGACATTTTAGAATATTTTTTTTACCCAACTCTTCCCTTTTTTATTGAATGTTAAGAATTTCCAGTGAGAGGCAATGTGAGAGAGTCTATGCAGAAAAAGCTGCCTTCTGCATGGCACTCAACTTTCTATTTTTATTCTACACTCAGCACTTGTTTCCTGACCCTGTATTTTAGCCAACTGACTTTTACAAATATCATTTGTGAGATAAGAAAGCTTACTTGATAAACATATATTGCCCTCAGTTTGAGATGCTTCGGTGGAATGGACGATAAGGTTCAAATCAAGTCTGCCAAAACATATAGTGGGTGTGAGACGTGCTAGACCATAAGTGTCACTTATGTGTTTACTCCTCACCTCTCTGACACTTTATCAGCTCTGAAGGTGTCTCTCATGCATTTCACCTGATCGACTCGCCAGACAAAGAGATTCGGCCCGTGTTTCAACACTGCACAAGTGTCCAGCTAATTAGGTGCTCATGGGAAACCGAGCATTGATTTTCTGTCAGTGTGTCTGGCCCCCCAAAAAGAAACTGGGCTGTTTGTCCTTTTCTAATGATGCACCGTGTGCCACTGATAACAGCGATAAAACAAGCAAGAGGTGTAGCATTAGCAAACCTGGACAAACTATACCCGTGGGAAACCCATATATAATGTTGCCGTTTAATTGTATGGGGGGGTTAGGCAATAGGTAGGTAGTGACTAGTGGGAAGTAAACAAAGTTTGTCGCAGATGGAAATGGACTGAGTTGTCTGACAAAAAACATACCTTTTCAGCAGTAAAGGCATGAAATCCCTCTTGTGCTTGTTATTTCACACTCCTGTGGCTCCAACTTGGGCCAGCCGTGGCACGGTAAACAAACATGTGAATTCACGCAAACCACACACACCCACACACACACAGACACACACACACAGACACACACACACACACACACACACACACACACACACACACACACACACACACACACACACACACACACACACACACACTATACTCATACACACATTATACTGAAGAAAGAGGATTTGGAATAGGAAGCTACTAATGACCTCACATTTTCAGGATCCTCACTCAAACAGAATATAAATACTAAAATCACACACATCTATTTTTTTTTTTTTTCTGGAACTATGAAATAACCAAGGCGGTTCTTTCCCAAGGGGGGAAACATTGCTTTGCTGAGGACACACAGAACTGTTATGTATAAATAATGGTTTCATTATCACGCGGGACAGTGTGCCAGCCACCTGCTGATCCAACCACACACAGGTAGAGCCAGCCAGGGTGACACAGGGCTGTAGACACGGGCATTCAATCTGCCAGCAAACTAATCAGTGAAAGGGATGAACTCCAAGCTTATCAGAGGGGGTCATGGATGTAGGTGGAGGAGGCAGGGATGTTTTGCACAGCCACAGCAGGGTGACATGGGTCCTAGAATGGGTAAATTCACCAATATCAATGTAGGAGGTTGGGAGAGCACAACCCACAAGAAGGTGAAGGAAGCTTGGCTGCCTACCTCCCACACATCACCTGAACGTGTCAGAGTCGGATGCTAACACCTTCAGCTTGACTATGATATCATGAATGCCTGGTTCACGGGCCTTGCAATGGATATCTGGCAGTCACTGTATGATTGGTAATGGTCTAAATACAGTATCATGACAAAGATCAGTGTATACCATGACTGTAAAATATTAGAGTTTGATAAATAACCAGAAAAAAGTAAATACCTTGAATCCAATGCCTGCTACTACTGGAGCATGCAAGCCTGTTTAAAGACAACAATTCATTTCACTAGATAAATGTCTGTCTTTGAATTGCTCCGGGTTGAACAGTTTGTCTCTGAATTCAAGAACGTTCTTTTGCATCCGCTGTGATGCGCCGCTGAATGGAGGCATTATTTCAGCCCTTTAACTGATCACCGCTGGAAACCATTCTGTATCAGCATTTAAAGGTACAAGACTGTAATTCAGGAGGTAGCCTAATATCACATCTTAACAGAATCCAATTAAAAGCATGGACATTTCAATTAAACGTCCCCCTGGCTTGTCACTACGGTGTCACACCGCAAGTGAAATTGGAATCAGATTACGATGAGAACCTGAAGAAGTATTTTTCAGCACGCATTCCAGATAGAGACCCCTGTCATGCATACCGCAGGAAAAAAATAGCCTTTCTTTGCCAACATTAGTCGTTTAATTCTCCCTTCTTATTAATTTCACACCAGATTACCTGAGAAGATACAGAATGCTGTCAGCAAAGAGTTTTAATTAAGTATGGGTTATGCTGCTATGAGTGCCTTATGTGAAACTGCTGCCTTATAATGCTCTTGTTTTAATTACTTCAGAGTGCCCCCTCATTAACCTCTTTGGAGATGTGCTCCAAACTACAGTGTGCATTACAAACAGTAGATGGAGAAATTGCTTATATCCATATACAGAGTTTCATATTTGTAATGAGATGTGGAAAAAAACGAGACGTGAAAAATTCTATGCGGGAACACATGTATCCTCGTTTTGTTGTTTAGAAAAACAAACACATTTTCAGCATTTCAAAATACAAGAGAGTGGCTCTACAATTATAAATATACTGTGCTTTGAACTTGTTAATTGTGAGATAACCTTGGTGGTTGAGGGCACCATGACGACCCCTGGTGGGAGCTGTAATCTTAAATGACAGGCTCTTGTTTGTGCCTTATTTGTAGAAAAAGCTGTTAACAAATGGCATCAGGGTTTCCAATGTAATACTTCTGTATAAAAGTGTGCCTTAAATATATTTAATTAATTAATGTTACTGTATGTAATATTATTTGATCAATACATGTTCCAGGATTACTCTTCTAAGGAAAAATACAAAAGAATGGCGAACAAAAAAACTAAAATCCAAAAGGTTTCCTTATTGGATGCTCTATGTCTGCGCCTGTTGAGTCAAAAACAGATTGGTTTTGTTTCATCATTTCATTGCTCCGTAGCTCATCTTTGTCAAGCAGCTGTGGGTGGTCTCACAGCCAGAAAAATCAGCAGCCCTATGGACATTTCCCTTTTGATCCTTTTCATCCTGAAGTTTTGAATGGTCCAATATAGATTTCAAAAAATGCTTAGAGTGGGGTCCTATTCACAATATATGGATTGATAACTGTGCCACTGTCCACCCCAACACCTTAATGTGGTTTAACAGGATACATTAGCTTTTAATGGCACTTAATTGTACAAAAAGGAAATCCATAACCACATAAGGAGAAAAGTCAAGTATTTCCAAGCTCTTTATAAGAACAATTTAGAGCAGACAAGTGCTTTTCAAACCTTGGATTGGAATCAGTCCGACAGCCTGGCCGTGAGAAGGCGGGTCTACATTTGTAAGGCTGCAGTGCCACCATTTGGTCACAATGAGGCCTTCATTTCTTTGCCAGGCAGGCGCTGGTAATTTGCAATTCAAGGCTTGCATGAAAAATAATAAATTATGCGGGTTTATACTCTGGAAATCCCATTTTGATATAAATGATCTCATTCAAAAGGAATGTCACAGTTGGCACCGTAATTATCTAATTCGGCACTGAACTATCTTTGAGAAAGCAGTGTAGGGCTCTACAGAAGACTATAAAGTTGAGTTGTCTCAGCCTACATGGTATATCATTTCATAAATGAGCTGGACCGGAAAAGATTTCCAGGTGAAGGATTAGAGAGGGAAGAAACCATCCAGTCTCATTGTTATTGTTGATAGATTATCGTAGGTCCATGTCATCTTAGATAATAAGCAATAACCTGCACTCCAAGAACAGGGGAGGATTGCCAAGAAGGAATGGTGATTACAATCAATTAAGACTGGTGACAACGCACCAACAATAACCCTGTGTGTGTGTGTGTGTGTGTGCGTGTGTGTGTGTGTGTGTGTGTGTGTGTGTGTGTGTGTGTGTGTGTGTGTGTGTGTGTGTGTGTGTGTGTGTGTGTGTATGTGTGTGTGTGTGAGAGAGAGAGAGAGAGAGAGCTTGTGTTTTATTCACACATCCTTCCAAACTACCCTGTTTTGTGTAATCAACATCTGTTGTGACAGGCATCCTCCTCCTTTCTCAGAATGGCCCACTTCAGATAATGAGTGTCATACCAAACTGCAGGGCAAAGGCTGATTTTACTCCTCTTTTTACTCCTCCTCTTTGGCCTCCGCTCTCACTACCCTCTGTTTCCTCTCAGATCATTCAAGACGTCCATTGTGCAGAACCTGAAAAAGAGAGACAAACACGCTCACAACATTGTCAGTGTTTAATATGTGGGGGTGGTGGATGAAATAAAATACTGTCTCGTCTTGTCAGTCGTCATTGAGAGTACAAGACCCTTTACAGTCAACTCCTAAACGCTGACATTCTTCTCAATGCTTTTATTTTGAGTTATTGAAACAGCTAAACAATTAAAACTTACTATTTTTTTAGACTTTTCCTACATTTTCATTGATTACGAATTCATTTTCTCTTTTTTTCCTTTTGTTTTTACAATAACACTATATTTGCTGGCCCTTAATATGCATTTTTTTATTCATGAAAGTAAACAGGAACTCAATAATATGCATAGCTTGTATTGGTATGTTTGTTTGCCTCAAATCACCAATGGTTTAGGCGCCATCTCCTGGTAAATTTGTTCATCCAAGAATATCACGGTGAGTCTCACTTGAGGTTTTTGTGAGTACAATAAATACAAATAAATCCATTCTTTTATATTAGCAGACTGTATATAATACTAAGTCTGAAAAAAGAAAACACCCTATTGCATAGTGTGATATGTGATAGGGGGAACAATGGCACAGTTATGAATATATATATTCTTTATATTTATATTATCTTTATATTTATTTTATTCGTAGACTTTATCTAACACTAAGTCGGAAAAGATATCTCACAAAGCTGAACTCTACATAAACTCTGCCTTCAGTGAGATGTGTCTAAAATGTGAAAATAAAATAATTTTCCCAGCTTAGCTTCAAAATTAATTGCCTCCAAAATAAGACAGATAGGTTCAGACAAGCGAAAGTGTGAGATTGCACAGAATGTTGGGTTTCTGGAGTTGATTAACGGATGCATCCAATTTCTTCAAACCTAAGATTCATCTCAGAACGTAAACACTTTTTTTTCCATTTCCAAGATGGAATTTATTGTCTGCGTAACCATGCAGAACAAATTATTTTGAAAATCCATTAAAGTCATGAGCACACTGAACTCTGTTCAATTTAGCATAACCCTAAGTTTACTTTAACTGTAGTGGAGCTCTGCTATTTAAAAAAAATCCCTTGTATTCTTATATTAAATCATCAAAACCTCCAGTTTAAAGTGTCAAGTGGCAGCGGCTTGAATGAGCAGTGAAGCTGTTATACCCTTTTTCTCTTTGTAAGTGTCACCATAGCAGGGTGTGAATATCAAAAAATACAGGTCTCTTTCATCTGGAAGTTATGTTTCTTGGTTCATTCATAACTACATTGTAACAATTGGTGCATTTAGCTATGGATATTTTCAGGGAGACACAGTACTTTTAACAGAAGCTTTGACCTGACCAGGGTTCTGAGCTATAGTTAACTGCATTCAGAGACATTGATGAGCATTTATACAGCATGAGAAACAACATAAACAAGGGGATCATTTTACACTTGTGCATATTGTTCCACATAGAACACCTCATAGACATTTTCTACAGCTGGCACATTTGCCCTATTTACACTTTTCACTGTAGGAAAAGCACAGGTGTAATCAATAACATTACCAGTGACTGTTCCATGTAAAGCCATCATGTCTCAACATATAACAATCCCGGTGCCCTGGAACTGAAACACAGCCATTGTTAATGTTATTCATATCTCTGCAGTCAAAACTGTCTAGCCTACAATTAAAAGTGCACACATTAATTGATGACTCTAAAATTGCCTGTAGGTGTGAATGGTTGTCTGTCTCTGTTTGTCTCTATGTGCCCTGCAATAGACTGGCGTCCTGTCCAGGGTGTACCCCGCCTCACGCCCGTAGTCAGCTGGGATCTGCTCCAGCCCCCCGCGACCCCCACAGGGACAAGCTGTTGAAGATGAATGAATGAATGAACATCTTATTTGTAATGACAGCATATTAATGCCAAACATTGAAACCACCACTTTGGATACACTATGCCAAATGCGTCCATGCTGCACACAAACTGCATACATTGAAATATACAGAACACTGTTCTACTCTTGAATTGGATTTTAATTTAAATTCTTTTGAAGCCCTTGGAGTAGCTAAAAAAGTATAGAGTGTAATTGATTAGTCGATTAATGGATAAGTGAATTGGCAGAAAACTAATTTACTGATAGGCTACTTCTTTAATTAATCCATATGTCAATCTTTAAGCAAAAATGCCCCCAAAATCACCGGTTCCAGCAAATGAGAATACCTGCTTGTTATCTTAGTTTCGTATAAAGTCAAACTGGAAATGGGCGATTTAAAAACATTCCGGATATTTTATTTAGCCTGCAGATTAATCAGTACTGGAAATAATCTTTAGTTGAAGAGTTATTCCAAACATGCAAACCATCTTATCTAAAACATGGTGGTTATTTCTATTAAGAGAGTGACCTTTGCAATTGTTTATTTTGCTTTCCATGCATGTATACTATATTGTTGTTCTTGGTGAATTGTGTTGAACTATTATAAACACCAGAGGGCGCTTGGGAGCTGCAACAACAACAAGACCCCAACCTCTTTTATTCAGACCTCTATTGTATGGAAGAAAGTGGAACCTATAAATTCCTGTTTTAGACTGAGGAGGTGTACCAGTCTTCAACCTCAAGTTTACTGCAGACACTTTATTCAATCGTGACTTTCTTATTTGTTTTAAAGGGCAATAGCGTGGCACTCGAACCAGACAAAACACGCCTCTTCAAAAACTAAAAACAAACAAGTATACTGATTTGATTTTGATTTGATTTAAATGTATTTCAGACATGGAAAATAGGAAAGCAGAAAAGGTCATACAGAAAATAATAATATTACATTTTTTCTTTTTGACATTTCATGGAGTGGGAAGAAGTATATACGTATTTAGTCCCACCCCAATAAAGCAACACATGACACAAATAAATGCATGAATAAATAAATAAATATATAAATTAATAAAATAACAAATAGATTAATTAATGATTTACATTTATGTTCACCTACATTTATTTATTTGTGTATTTCTATGTAAGATGTCCCATGTATTCATGCATTTTTTTATGTATTCATTTATTGATGCATTTATTTATTTATTCACTCCTCCTCCTCCTGTATTTATTTATGCATTTGTTTATAGATTCATTGAGACTTTAGTCATGTTTAATCCTCCATATAGAAGTGAAAGGTGGAAGGGTTATAAACAAGTAGGCGTATTGATAATAATGTGACCACTCCTCTTGTCAGGCTGCGCTTCCGTGTTTACACACCCACAAAAAAAAGCAGGACACTAGCGGCCGTCGGTTGAATGTTTACCGAGCAGCAGGCACATAGAGTGGTGGTGAGGAAAGTGACAGTCACACTGGAGGTTCGGTGTATGGTGAAACACAGGTGATTTCAGCTTCCACGGTTGCATTTTTATAGCGGAATGTTCACTCGAAGGGGGCATGGAGACGTCAAGAAATCTACACAGAAAGTTCTGGACCCAAAGAAGGATGTACTGACCCGGCTCAAACACCTCCGGTCACTGTTAGGTGAGTGAAATGTCACCGGGCTATTTGATGCTGCAGAGCCCGAAAGCTTTAGCTAGTCGAGCTAGCATCAGCTAACGTAAAATAAGGCGTCAGGTTAGCCTGGCAGGCTGTCTATTGCAAGCTAGCTGACAGGTGACATTAATATAAATTCGCACTAAAAACCCTACTTTGCAATTTAAAGTGTTTGCCACTTACCGAACGTTTTCATTTTTTTTTTTCGTACTGATATCAGACATGTCCCTCTGTGATAAGGCATGGATGCTATAGCTAATGTGAGCTAGCTCCCCTTGTGGCTAACTCACTAGCCTGTCTGGCTAACAGATGCTAACTGATGCTGCCTTGTCAGGGCATCAGTCGTTGGGAAGTAGATGTCAAAACCACAACAACCCGTTGTTGTCATTTAATCCTGTGTCACACCGGCTGTTTAAAAACGAAGCAGTGGTGGAAGAAGTACTCAGTAATACCACACTGTAGAAAAACGCTCTTACAAGTAAAAATACTGCATCTGAAATTTTACTTAAGTAAAATTACAAAAGTAAAATGTATTTTAAGTACAAAAAGTAAAAGTACTTGTTATGCGGAATGGCCCATTTCACAATATTGTATTATCAGATTATACTTATTGAAAGATTAATATAAATATCACTTTAGAGTTGAAGCTGATAAAAGTGTGGCTTATTTGATTCACTTTATGTAGGGCTGTGTAGCTTAATTTATAACAATATATGTTTTTCATTTGTTGATCATTTTTTATATCAGTACTCTAAATCTCTAAAGTAACTACTAGTAGCTGAAGTTACAAAATAAATTCAGTGGAGTAAAAAGTACAATATTTCCTCAAAAATTTAGTGGCATAAAAGTCAAATTTTGCATAAAATAGAATTACTCAAATACAAGCATCTCAGAATTGAGGATATGTTCTTAATTTCCACCACTGAAATGTAGTAATTGCAATATCACAAACATAGTCAATGTATGTATACTTTAGGCTGCAGAACAGAGCTTTCTCTTGCTGGTTTGGCTATTATCAAGTTACTCTATCCTAGATGTATTGGATTTGAGAATTATGAAAAATGTAAACGTGAAGAGTGAACAGGTGAAGTCAGTTTTAGTCAGTCATTGGACAAGGAAGTGCGGTATTTATGACAACCATAAAACAGTTGTGTGGCTGTTGTTCCAAACCTGTCTTTCTTCATGATAGTTGAAATGGACTTGCATGTAGTAACATGACTTGTGTAGCACATCACAGTTTTGTATTACAATTAATGGGACAATATTTTGTGTGTACAGCTACCCTATGTGCCCTTGAACTGCCCCATGGGGACAAATACGGTTTCTGAATTGAATTGAATGATGTTATAAAAAGGTATAGCTAGTGGATTACTTTGCTCCTTATGAGTCTAAATAGCAAATCCACTTACCAAACATGTAAATCAAAGGCAGGTGGTGTACAAGTTAAATAGTAATATGTTGTAGGAACTCCATAATATAACTTGAGTTGTATTTTAGGTTTGCAGATGTACATTTTTGATTGCATCCCAACTGAGTAGACTCATTTGTTACTATAAAGATGACATCCATATTACTGGACACTTTAGCATATGTATATACTTCTGCTATTCTCATTGTATCACAGATACAATGGGGTCAGTGGGTACTCTGGCGTAAGTGTGGCAAGGAAGACAGGAGGGAATTGTGAGATATGGTTCCTCATAACTGCGATGGATTCAATGCACTGTATTGTATGATGTGCTTCCTCTCCATAATTTCAGTCAAAGTAGGTCACTTATGCTCAAGTATGCTCTGTACCTCAATTCAATTCAATTCAATTTTATTTACAGTGCCTAATCATAGCAAAAGTTATCTCAGGACACTTTACAGAGTAGGTATAGACCACACTCTATGACTTATTTATGATTTACATAGACCCTGTAGAGTTTGTCTCTGGTATGGATGGACGATTCGATAATGCATTTCAATATGTAGCCTGGTCTAATGATCTCTTAATGTGTACTTACACTATGATTCACGATTAGAGAAATTAATATTTTAATAATTGTTACAGCTTAATCTCCAGTGATATGTTTTGACATGAAAATATCCCCCAAAATATGTGATGCCATATCCTAAAGCTTTTAAGATGTCATGCTGTGACTGATTTTGATAACATTTAGCTTCATTTCATAAAGACATGAAAACTGTGTACCACATTATTATTGCCCAGTTTTACTCGATGGACAGTTAAGCACTTCTAGGACAGCTTGGCAGTGGAAAGGAAGAATCACTCTTGGAAAAAGATACCTTTTTAGATTATTAGGATTTGCATGCATCACTCTTAGTGTGCTGCTTTATTGATTTTTTATTTTGCTCACTGGCACCACTGTGACAACTAGATCAGCGTAATAGTTTTCCGTTAGCTTGAACAAAACTGTTCAAAGTGAACATAGTTAGATATTTCTGCTATCATAGCACACCTTCAATGTCAAGACTAGTACAACCAATGTGGAGGTCAATAACGAGCTCTGCGTGTCCTCTGTGTTTTTCTATCCCTCGTGCAGTTAAAGATAAGGCTTGATGTCCCCCAACCTCCCTGATTTAACCGTGCTTTCCGCTAAGGAAGGACTTCCTCCTGGTGCTGCTGCTTCCTGAGTGGACAGGAAGCACTGATGAGAGATGGGGCACTGTGGAGGACAGGACAGGGACTTGAGGGAACATATCTGGCCTCATTTAATTGCTGACAATGTATTATAGTATAGATTATATTTAACAAGAGTAGTATTAAAAATCAAGGCTGACTTACTAAATTCTAATAAATTACTGTAATTGTGAAATGTCAACAGCTGTAGTTTATTTCAGTAATGCATAACAAGACTGTCATTGCCGGTGATGGCAGAGAACTAGCTTTTAATGTCAGCCTAAATATCTAGAGGATTTGTAGGAAATCTAAAGTTAAGTGTTTCATCAATATTTATACAAAACTTAAGTCATTCGCAGCTTGATGACGTAGACTCCTTCAAGTTGTCCGCCATACTAAATGTTGTAAATCGTGTCATTTTCTGTGTGGCTATGTTGTACCATGATGAGAGATCTGTTAAACCAGCTTGTTGAAGTTGTAGTGGTAGTGGAGTTGAAAGGACACTGTTGTATGGGCTATTTTCAGAGTGGCCCTGTATTGGTTTTCTGCTCACTGAGCAGATCTGTGGGATAGAGTGTGAAAGCTGCTGCATGTTAATTTGCTGGTCATGCCTGGCTGGATTTGGCTGTTGTTGGTAATTACAGGAGCCCAGCAAACCACCTGATCATGCACTGCTTCTCTCAGTGGAGGCACAAATGGCTATTTCCCTCTCAGAGTCATTCTTAAGCCCTGTCCCAACTCATTTTGCATTCAATGTTGCATAAAACTGCCCCAATTCCTCTTAAAATAAGCCTGAGGTGGATGATGAAAATGCCAGCAATACTGTAGAAAATCTCTCACTAATTTGATTGTACACAGGAGTGTTTGTCTGGGGGAATAACCATTGATTCCTGAAGGAGCTTTTTCACTTGCTCTCTCCACAGGGAGGTCAGAATACCAGGTTAGCTGTAGATGGGTCAGTGCTGCTGGAGCTAGTAGTGTTGTTCAGTATCCTTTGATATCATGAGGGCTTGAGTATGCACCCTCTGGTTAAAGGACAAGTAACAACATCACCTAATACACTGTATACATGTTGTTATATCCTAAGGACGTATTGTTTGTTTTCTTTTGTTCTCTCTACAACTGCTGTAAACAAGCTCAGCTTGAACCTGTTGGTAAACTGCATTGTAACAAGGTGTGCAAATGTTGTTAGTGATAACAGTCAGGTGTGTTTTGTGAGTGCAAGTCTGTGAGGTTGTAGCCAAAGGTAATGCTTTTTTTAAGAAAGCTCTGCACTCCTCTTTAGAAGAAATGAAATAAAGTGTCATTACACCTCACTTTTCTCCATGTGTATGCTCCAAGTGTTGCTGAGGTCAGGGTCAACTGAAAGCGCTGCTAGTATAAGATGAACTCACAAGGTGAAGCACCAGAGGAAACAATGAGCACAACACTGGAGGGGCTCTCAACAAGGTCCTCTGTGTGGCTGAAGTTAAGGCAGAGATCACTCGACTTCTGATTCTCGCTTTTTGTAAAACACTTAGGTTAGACTTGTGAATATCTTCAGCCTCTTATCATCTTTTATCCCACACTATGTAGGAATGATGTTGACACTTAGGGGTTTGTTTTTGTATTGTAACCAGCAGATTAAGCAATCACAAATGGGTTTAATTCATTGTTTTTCTCAAGGCTTTTTATGGTATTTCCTTACAGGCTATCACACACTGAAGTTGTCGTGTTGTGTTTCACAGAGAAAATACAGGGCCTATAAATCATAGTGAATTATTGAAGCTTTTTTACACGTATAAGCAAGTATAGACTTTTAAGTCAAAATGAACATAAATCTGTACAAATTGATTCCAATCACACCATTAACCAAAATATAATTATAAGATGCCCATACAGCATTTGAAGCAGTATGTGACTTCAGGCAAGATTGTCTGCTGTTGAGGTTAGGCAACACTAGACAGCCATTAACATATGTTTGTCTGGTGTGGCCTATTACGATAACAGTTGCTGTCATTACGGTCCTGGCATTTAACATCTTAGCTCTTGCCCTCAGCATGAGCTCTGCAAAGCTGCTTAAGAAGAAGTGTTGAAAGAAGAAATGAGGAATGAGCCACAGAGGCCGCTGTTCTAGACATTTAAATTATGGAGTAATGTAAGGATTCATAGCAAATATAGGTTTGCCTGCATTTTAAAATTAAAGCCAGGCTACCATTTTCTTGTTTTGTTTTTGATGGCCTAAAATAAGTTGGAAACCATGACATTAGAGACAGTACTGCTAAATAGAGAGCCAAGGTTCTGTCCTCCGTCCTACTCAGACTTACAGGAGATGTTGGGAAGTAAAATATGAGCATGTGAGGTGGTGGTGCAGGTGCATGCAGAGACTATTGTGAAACAACTGCAGTTGAGAGAGCTGAGATGTACCCACTAGGGGTAATTGGTAACACAGATTTTTCAATCAATCCCCATTTGGACATTTTTGATTCCCGCTGAAAATCCCATTGTTGATGTGGAGCCTCCTTTTTGGTGAGCTGGTTAGGCAAGGTGTTAACATTAAAAGGGGAACATTTACTCTTTCATTAATAAATTAAATTCCCTCCTCTACCTTCTTATTCCTACGATTAAGGTACCGTTAGTGCGGCTTCTTCTAAACTGCTGCAGGTGTCAAGATAAACATTTGGCACTATAAATAAGTCCTATGCAGCAATCCCCGGGTCATTAGAATTGCAAACTATGCCATGATAAAACCAGAGCAGTAAGATATTACACATTATATGTATTAGTGTTGCTGGCCCACCACACTTCATAGTGTCGGGTGGGATCTTACTGGCGTTGCATGGAAGCTGCAGTGCCACAATACTGCCTGTTTATGAAATCAGTATCAGGTCTTGTTAATCGACACGTTACATAGGGCTGTCATTAGGGTTTTTTGCTATGGATTGTTTTGGTATTGTTTGTAAAGCACCAGAGGGCCAGCTGAATCATTTACTGTCAGTCTTGATAAAGAGCAGACCTGGTAATGTTCTGGAGCTTGCATGACATGAATACTTGAATCTATTTCAATGTTCTTCCTCATGTACTGTATATACAGAAAGTAATTATTAACTTGTTTTTCGACTTTTACTATTATTTCTAGAGGGGATTCAGTTCTCACTGGTTATAGATTAATTTTTATTAGGCTTCAGGTTTTTATACATGAACTTTAAAAGCATTTTGTCAACCTCTATGATGTTTTCTCCAAACTGTACAGAAAGCCTTTGATAGGTTTCTGTTTTCAGTCTGTGGCAGTACTGTTAAGTGTTTCAGAGATTCACTTTTCTGATATGATATAAATCACATGTTGTTAAATGAAAGGCGTTCTTCTTTTAGCTGCTAGAGAAGTAGAGCTAGGGAAACACCAGTACTCTGTGTTCTGCAGTGGATATCTGTGTGATTTTACAAGGCAGGCACATGAAAAACCAGTTTGTCTAGTTACACTGTTTACCTGTCCTGCTTTTATAAAAGCCAAACCAAGCCCAGTACCTGCCGTTTACTGTGACACCACTTGTTGTCACGGTTTGATCTTAAAGCCTTTCTGAATGTCCAAGCTCATGCTAATCTGCTATGGATATCAGGTTAAAGTCAAAGGAAAATAAACACTCAGCACTGGCTTACAGCATAAGCAGATTGTATACAATTCCAATACCTTCTTCCCGACCTCAGCAGGGAGAAAAGGCCATTACAAAGGTGGTTGGGATATTTTAATCTTTTAATTCAACTAGTGTAACTTTTTTCATTTTAGAATTAAACATTAGAATCATGCCCTCGCATTGTGGTGAATTGTTGCATTTTATACCTATGCTGAAAAGAAAAACATCTGGTGACATGGAAGAAATTATTATACCGTGCATACTGTGAATTAAAAACAGATGGTCTAGTGTCCGTCTTTAAAAAAAAATTCTGCCCTCCATTTGATGAAAGGCAATGTCCAGAAGGACTCATTTTATGGGGAAACAAATGTATCCCCTGTGTGTTGATAAAGATAAGGGTTTAGTGCCACCTGAAGAGGAAGAGTGAAAGTTGCCAGTTTAACAGCTCTTCAGTGCTTAGCTGCCACGATAAGCCACTCTAATGTGTGATCTCAGACTGGGATAAGGTCAGGCTTTGCCAGTTCTACCATGACTTTTTCACACCGTACTCTGTTTGGAGCCAAAGTCCCCAATCTGTTACACAGCTAGACAGACTGCAAGTGGAGAGGTGTTCATGCAGTGTTTGGCACAGTGGAATCATAATGAAATCATATGCACCATAAGTGTTGTGATTGCAGGAATGACCCTTTTGACAATAATTGCATTAAAAAAATATTTTGTTTTAATGCAGCTGTAGTTTGTGCTTAACCCTATGATGGTGCTCTGTTGTAGCATTTATCATGAGCTTTCAATTACTTCTTCAGAGCCATTACATGCCTGTTTACATTTTAAATAAGGTTTAGTTATTACAGACTGACATACCTTTATATGAGTTGTAGTCTGCTGTGCCTCTGTCAACTCAGAGAGTGCTACATGCTTTGCTCCATTGCTTTAGCGTGACAGTATATTAATAATTCTTTGTTGATTCATTGCTCAGAGAGGATGATATATTGCATGACCAAGCCTGTTATCCATATTTTCTCCTGACTAGCTATCAGAGATGGTCACAACTCACTCAAGTCCAAGTCAAGTCTTTGAGGGAAGTCCGAATCAAGTCTCAAGTCTAAACAAGCAAGTTCTAATCAAGTCCCTTGTGGTTTTAATAAAAAATAAAATAGAGTTGGAGTGCAACCATGTTGTATAATTATACAAGGTCCCAACTAATGACAGTTGAAAATCGACTGTAAATAAACAGTTTGCTGCTCTCTTTACCTGGAACTAATTACAGAAAATCCAGGTCGTGCTCTCTCTGGATTTTAAGACATTTGATAATAACTTGGCGGCCGACACATCTGTCTGATTATGCTCAATTTGATGTATTTATGCTGTTTTCACTTGTTATTTGATAATTATTTTCTTGTATTAAAGTCATGTATTTTATATTGGCCGCTCATTATGTTTGTCAAAAACGTTGTCAGTCGTGCTGCTGCCTGTCTCAGGGCACTCTGAAAAAAAGAGATGTTTAATGTTGGTGAGCTTTTCCTGTGAAATAAATAAAAAAAATCCTCAAGCCTCTCAAATGCAGTGTAATGGTTAAAGCTAATAACGCAGTAACATTAACTTTATGAGGTCAACAATAAACCTGTAACGTAAACTTGCCTTTAGCTGACATTAACAATTAAGGTGTATGTCTCCCGGTTTAACGGTGTACAGCAGATGGTGGCAGCACCGATAAGAAAACACTTTTCAAAAATATGTAATTTAATGAACGCCAATCTAAAGAATAACCTCTCACAAAACTAACATTGATAGTTTATGCAGATGAGCTTAACACAGGCGTTGCATTCAGCAATTCTTTTGTTTTGAGTAATGAGTGAGGGTGAAGTTAGTTTTCAGTTGGATATTCGGATAGGCTCGGACTGAGTGAATATCTGTTGAATATCCAATTTAAAACTAATTTCGCCCCAGCAGCAGCAGGTGACGTGCCCTCCGTGTCATCTGTGAGGTGTGGTTGCTCTCACATCTCTATGGGAGTGAATGATTTCCTGCTCCTGATGTTAATGTTCCAAAAAGTACATAAATAAAAATATTGCGCACAAGTCTCAAATCTCAAGTCCGAGTCGAGTTTCAAGTCTTTGGGGGGCAAGTCCAAGTTAAGTCTGAAGTCACATTTGTGTACGGCTTACATGCGAGTCCCCATCGCTGCTAGCTATAGCATCGCAAAAGTAGCGAGTCCACTACAAGCTTATATTGCTGTTAGTGAGAGTCCACAATTGCACTATGCTGCAAACTAAAAGTGTTATAACCTACAGCAACCCATGGAAGAGTAATCTCTTGTTAACACTGATAGAGAAAGTAAGTGAATTGGCTCTAATCAACTTCCTGATAAGGAACATCATTTTGGCGCAGCAAGTACTGAATGATGATTGACAGCACAGCCTGGAGCCCATTCAACAATATTAGAAGCAGCAGTATGTTATCAAGGCTTTAAATGAGTCTCATACAGCCTGCTACCTATTGTAACTCTGTAAATTGCGTCATGTGACAGACTTGCCCTCCTTAGCTGTGTCAGCAGATTTATGATTATATTCCTTACTATAGTCAAATATTAACCAGCCAGGTCGGTAGGCACTGTCTGCAACTGATCTGTTTTTCTTTATGTTGTCATCTTTGTGGCCGATGAAAACATGTAGACAGAAAGCCCAAAAAATATTTTTTTGCGTTTAAATGTTCATAACATGCATTTAAGTATTGTATTTGATTGGTTTAAAAAAAATGTGGAAAATGTATTTAGTGTTAAAAAATGTAAAGCGGCTTTGATAACTTTCTTTCATTTCAATAAAGGGTGTGATCCGTGCTGTGCTTTAGGATACTTGTTCCCCCTTCCTCTTACCCGCGGCCCAGGCCCACTTGCACTCACATTACTTGAAATGATCTGGGCCTTGGCTCGATTGATTCTTGATTGTACTTCATCAACCCTTAGAGGTTTTGTTTTGTCCAACTGTCTTTGAATATTTTTATCTGACCAAATTGCAGTAAACACAGTATCAGATCATTGCACACCCCTTAGGCGACATTTTTTCTAAATGTCTGTCATGGGGAACAGTTGCATATAAACACCACCGTCAATGCGCATGCTCGTACTTCACATGTGCAGTCGTGCTTTACTAAGCCAACCTCCCTCAACTGGGCGGCAGCCAGGAAGTGTGCCGTGCCTAGACACGGAACAGTTGTACTCACACTGGTCAAACGAACTAGACTTTAGCCATAAATCGTGCATGGGCACGCTACGAATGGATAGTGTGAGTAGACCCTAAAAGTCCTTACTGCAGCGACCCAGGTTTAACTCCGACCTGCAGCCCTTTGCTACGTGTCGCCCTCTCTCTTCCATTTGCTGTCAACCATCAGCTGTTCTATCTCAGCAGAGGCATGGAAAACAAACTATAATTGATGAAAAATAGGCTTTTGAAACCTGTTGAAGCACTATGTCTGTCAGTTTGCCTTTTGAGGTCTCCTTTATGCATATTCCCAGCTGACTGCCAAAAAAAAATACCAAAAGAAGTTATCTTTCTAATCTTTGAAATGATCAAACTCGTGCAGTCTCTTTAAATTGTTCTTTGTTTGTAGACAACCACTTAGGGAGGGAAGCGTCATCCACGGTGCATCCATCAGCTTCCACATTAGTTACCACCCCATATCTCTTCTACTATGTGTTAGCACCCTCCAGGCCTCCCTCTGCAGGAGCTCTTAAAGAGTCCTCTGTGTCTGATCTGAGTGCACTGCCAAAGAAACATATCAGTCTTTTCCTTCTCCTTTCTGGCAAGAATATAGTGCACCTGCAGTGTTAGCTAGCCCAGAGCTAATGCAAATGAGTGTATGTCTGATCAAAGGACTGAAAGACTGCTATGAGTATGACATGGCATATTAATGATTCTGCCTCAGGTGGTCTAAATGGCATACATTGTAAGTTGCCCAGAAGGTTAACCTTTGAACATTAAATGTGAGTACTTATTATGGCATGTGTTGTGTGCTGATTAAGTTTGAACAGTGAGCTGCGGGCAAAGTAGCCCGTTTGGTTTTGATTGTGTAAATATACCATAAGCTTCAGCCAGCTAGATGACCTTCACCCGTTTGGTTAACAAACCCTATGTGTACACTAGTGTGTGCAGTCTCTTTAGTGATCTCTGGGCAAACCCAGTTTAAAATAATTAGAATAGCAAGCAATAGAAAGAGGCCATAATCATTCACTTAAAGCTTAAACAGATGCTGCTCTGCCCACCAGATTGATGGTGTCCTTTTTTTCATGGTTGAATTATGTGAAATTGCATGAAAAGCCTGCCATAAGGTTATATAATACTGTGTGGGACCCACCAGTTCAACCCACCTTTTCCCCTTGGCCCCAGAAGTCACAGTGAAACACACTGAGAACCTTAGATGACTTCTGAAATGTCAGAATTCTGTTGATTCAGCTAAAGGTTGGAAAATAATGGCATAATCTTTGACATTTGGATGGGATATTTTTATGCAGAGTTTTTTTTTATGGAAATAACTGGGTTTATAATATCTGCTTCCATTGAACATGTTGAGAAGATGCTTTTGTTTTTCTGCTCTTCAAAATATTACATTTTGTCTTTCAGCCCTGGCTGCACATTGTTATTTTCCAGCTGGTGGGGTTGGAACATCTGCCCTTCCCTGACAGTTTACAGGAAGCATTTCACAATGGAGAACAGTGTCATCTAAACCGAACCTGCCACGGCTGCTCTGTTTGGCATGTGTTTATTAATTTCACTAGAGAAGATTGCAGGTCTCTGTATCATTAAGTTTTCACTGCCAGCAGTATCTAGACCATTGTTGTTAACAATAAGGCTGGCTTAATGATCGCCTTGCAGAATAGTCAGTTTATGGTAATCTAGGCAGCTGATGGGCAATAGCTGAGTATTTAGCTTCAGTTCATAGGAAGTGAAATTACTAGAATAGCATTTTGGGCAACAATTGACCCTTTGTTCTGTTAGTGAGCTTGTTTTTTAGTACCCTCCTATCTATTCTCTTATCCCTTTTATTTATTCTTCAACAATCTTCCTTCGACAAGAAGTACTTCTAAGTTTAAATCACATCACTGAGTGTTGGCATTAACTTTGCTTCCTCAAACAGAGGGGTTCTGAAAACAAGGGAGCCAAGCAATCCGCTCATTCAGCTGCAGTCAAGACACATGGTTTCCTCCCATCATAACACCCCTTTGAGATCACAGCTGCTGTTCATCCAGCGCTCTTTTCCTCTCTTTGACACGAGAGTCTTGCAGTGGTAGGGGTGTCAATTGAAGGACACAGTTATCTTGTTGAGCTCAGGGGATATAGTGTCATCCCCGGCATTCCCTGGGCCCAAAAAAACAGGTTTCTGTCTCTTTCTGTCCGCATGCTGTTACCTGAGAAGTCAGGGAAGCCCATTGAGCGAAGGGCAGTTTATAGTGCTGACAACCATTGTACAACTTCATCCTTTCAGCCCAATAGTTCCTTTACAAAAAGTAAGACTTAAACCAGAGAGCAGGGGAAAAAAAGGAATTGTATTCAGCCTGTAAGTAATTACTGGCATAGCATGTCATTACAAACAGTTCATGCAGAATTATTTAATTCTCACTGGCTTTAATTTATGAACTTTGCAATAACTGTCATTGCTTTCACATAACCTTGTACTTGTACACCTTCCTCAGGTGAATCGTAGGTAATATCCAAAGGGACCAACTTATTCCGCCTAGTGCAAGTGTAATTATCGTGGGCCCCTATCACACATGCGCTGCAAACGCAAAATTACTTAGACATTACCCGGCGGAGCTGTATGTGAGAACGAAAATGTCCGAATCAGTTGGATCAGACATTAAACAGAGTTTACCAGCTCCTTAGTATGAAATCTGTGTAGTCTCCAAGTAAATGGCTCATTGTGCAGAGAATTAACATCTGGGGTAAAAGTCTAACTGGAGTAACAACAAATTCAGGAACTGATGTAGGAAAGGGCTTTGCCAAAATTGTAAGACACATTTAAGGAATGACAAGAAACCCAGTTGTTTATGACCAAATTGATTAATGATCCAGCACCACCATGAATGAATGAATATATGAGCGTGGTGCAATCTTGGTCATATCCTGCCTCCTTGATGCTCTATCCAGGCATCTCCCCTCGCCTAAACCAAACTCAGTTTTTCCAGTTAGTGAAAACGCGTCTGACATGGATCATCTCCTGTTGTGTGCTAAATGTGTAAAAGGGCAACTTTGGACGATGTCCTAACCTGATTTGTCAGATGTGGTCTGGAGTTCTTATGAGAAAATGTCAATATTATTTGGTTGGACTCACCTGAAAAGTGATAGATGAGGATTTATTTTTTTCATTTGAATTGCTTTTTGGTTAATAATTCCAAGATGTTGTTTAATAGATATAATCTGTCTTAACAAACAGATGGCTTTGCTCATTCATGAGGAAATGCTCACCTTTAACCCTATGACGTACATAGCCTGGATAGAAACCTGTTAGTACAGATACACCTTGAATTTTAGAGTTTGACTGTCTTTGTTTAAATTTTACTACTAGGAGACTGGTCAGTGTCTTGTCAGCCTTTTCCAAGATGGTTAGTGTCCTCCTGAGATTCATGCTCGTTGTCAGCAGGCATGTAATCTTTTTCATATTTTTTTTAATTTTCTCCCCTTAAGGCCTCTCCCTCCGTTCGTCATGCTCGAGTGGCTGGTTAGGGGTATTTGAGCAGAGGGGAGCAGTGAGTCTGAAGGCGGCAAAGCACAAGATGATGGCCCTGTGACATGCAGCATGACATATGAAATTGACCCAACCCCATCAACTCCTCATACACGCAATATTCAAATCAGAGCTGCATAATTATTAAACAGACTGTCTCTCTGTTCTTTCTCTAACTCTATCATGCACGAAGGTGCATGGCTGACATGGATCAGAACTGTTTGATCCAAAAAAATTCTTTCTTTTGATTGTTTAATTAAAAATGTTCAAATCTTTATTGATATTAGAGGTGACATTACATCAAGTCATGGTCTAATTATAGAACACTGACTGAAGTTACTTTTTGTCTGTTGTCTGAGGGTTTTTTCTGAATGTGGGAGTATTAAGCAAGTCAGCTGTAATTTGTCTTAAACTTGTTTTAACAGCAGCCTATTCACTGATGTGCATGATAAACACGCTCAGGCAACATGTCTCAACAACAACAAACATACAGTGACCTTTGCACCCTCCAAATTTAGTTTCACTGAGGATATTCCCGTCCTCTCCCCACTGATTTCCAGAGCTTGCCAACCAACCAGAGTCACAGGCATGACTTAAAAGCATTTATAAGTTTGCAACAGCTGTGAATTAATGTGTAGGAAAATAAAAACAGACAGTAGATTTTCTAAAAACAAACAAAAACTATTTGTTCTCGTAAAATGGCATTTGGGCCATCTTCTTAGCCACATTAAGCAATAAAGTATTATTATTTTTTGTTTTTGTGGGTATAAGATCTAGTCTATTCTCTACAGTCAACTGCACATCTCCAGTTGATGGGCCACGGAATTTTCAGTCTGTACCGTTGTTTTGTACAGCAGAGAAGAAGAGAAGCAATCCAGCTACCTACTGACCAGCCAGCTAGGTTAGCTTGTGCTGTTAGCTCAGAGATGAGATAAGATATAAGTTCAAAGATGGGTGTGGTTTGAGCAAGGGCAGGTGGGTAGAAAGTAGGGAGCATTTCCCCACCACTGTACGCCCATGGCTTGATCTGGCATCACGGCTGGTCTCTCTGTAGTTATCGTTGCTTTAATCTCAGGGCAAAGATAAGCCATCTGAGTCTTTGTCACATGCTACATCATTTCAGCACTCCCCAGGAGCTGAACTACTTTTGGGAGTCTTCCAATTTGCCATGTGGTAGAGGGAGAGTTGCAACAGAAGGTGAACCTTAATTGCTGTTTTTGTGCCAGGACTCCGCACTGGCCTATATTTTTCATTATTCAGACCAGGCCTATCTCATTACCACAGTTGTGGTAAGTATGACAAACGATAGAGGTTCATTACATGGAGAATTTGGGATTTTGTCAGTGCCAGTCGGTTTCTGACTGTGCCACCTATTTCCCTCATTAACTTTTGCAGCTTGAGTTTGTGTGGTCATCAACGTACCTCAGCCTAGCCTTGATCCAGACCACCCCCTCCCCATCTTTATAAGGCCATACGACCACATGGAACAATTCCCAGAACCATCCAAACTGAAATGGAAAAACTAGTGAAAAGTGCATATTCACTAGAAGTGAAGAACATTCTACTCATCAGGTAATCACCATATTGTGGAGCACCATAGGCCTGCAGCAAAGGGTGATGGATCTCAATACGAAAGTTGAACATAAGTTCATAAGTGCATTGATGCTAGTTCCTCTTCAAAATGTTAGACTTTTTACTTGAAGTCTTAAAAGATGCTACTATTTTGCCAAAAAGCCTGTCATCATTCCAATAATAACAGGTGAAGTTATGCACGATAAGGAAGTGAAGCAATTTGCCTTGATATAAAACTGATGTGGTCTGCTAAATGGGAAACAAGTGGAAAGTTATCTGATGTTAAACAGTGTTCCTCTTGAATTAAAGAGACAGCAAGTCATGTAACAGCTTGGAATGAAATAAATGCACTTACAGGTTTGCTCAGGAGCATTCAGATGTTTAGAGTGTTAAAGGGCTTACAACGCTGTGATGGCCAAACCTATGCAATATTATGTCTCATAAGTGGGTACACCTATTTTTATTTGATACCATTTGTTTTACAGATTTGGCGCTAAATTCCTCAAGTTTATGACCACTCAAGAATTGAAAAAAAAGGTTATAAAGGTTAAAAATGCTGCATTAAGACATAGAAAAACGACCATAAAAAATCCATGCTGTGATTTGTATCACAAACCCTTGACATGGACACAAAATAATTGTATTTTTCGGTGATTAAATGGAGACCACTTGCTCAGAAAAAAGCCCTTGTTGTTGATATACCTAGGAAAGCCATCCATCCTCCAGTCTCCAGTTTGTGGTTGTAAAGTTTCATGAGGCTGTGGCTATCCTAGAAGTCACAACAGCTCATTTATACAGTGAGGTCAAGTTTCAAAAATGGTCTCACTACAATAAAATGGCTACTATGGGGATTCAGATCATCACACATGAATACCATTGGGCTCATTGGAGACTTGGGCTCAAGTCTCATCTTTCCAATCATACTCAATTTATGCAATTTATTATGGACCCCGCTATGCAGAAATATTATGCTTTCAGACCCCCCCCCCCCCAAAAAAAAAACCAAATACAAGCTATACCACAATATTATGATTAATATAGTTTTAGACACACAGTTGTTTTTCCATTTCAAGATATTTCCATATCAAGTTATCTATACTGAATCCAGATTTCAAGGTGCAAATGTATTATGCTTTGTATTCATGTAGGCAACTCTTTTTTCCATTTAAGTTGTTATTGACAATGTTTTCCTTTTTTCACAGATATCATTGACAAAAGTGAACTGAAGTCGTTCTTCGAAAGCAACTGTTCTCAGATTTATTTTATCTTCTATGAAAATTTCATTACACTGGAAAGCAACTTAAAGCAAAAAGGTGAGTGCAAGGTTTCGCTCTCACTCACTAGTTGACCACCAACCTAGAGGTCGGTTCAATAATTAACGCTCTCGCTACCATCTATGGCATGTGTTACGACAAGGGCTAATTTCCCCCTGCCCCACAGAGCGATGAGCATAGAGCCCATAGAGTAGCGATTTTATGGTTATTTCCAGAATAATTCTGTGTAGTATGCTGAATCCTACACTATTGGGGGTAGATGGGTAATTCCCACTGGGAGTATGCTCTCATGGTAACACTAGTTCCTTTGAATAAGTGTTCACTATATGGTCTGTATTATTGTTAAATTATTGATGAGGTTAATGCAGTCTAGCCCCCGGTTATGTGTTTAAAAACCCAAGTACTTTTCTTGTGTTTCAGGGAACAAATCTCAGAGGGAGGAGCTGGACTCCATCCTCTTTATTTTTGAAGTAAGTCATATGTCTTTTTTTCTCCGTTACTTTCTTCGTCTCTCTGATTTCCACTGATTGCTGGCAGTAGCATCCACCTGTTTACTGCTGAACTCTTGGGCGGGACCATAGTTCCCAAGGTGCCATGCTACATGCAACTGTGGCTTCTTCCTGAATTTGCCTGAAATAGCCTGGAAATCAAAAAAAATCTTTGCTCAATCATTTTCTAGCCTTCAGTGGGCTGTGGGGGAGCTTTCGCTTCATTTCTTGTTTTTAAAACCTAGGTGTGTATGCAAATATGAGGAGGTATGTCTTGTGTCTGTGTGTGCAACGCATTGTTGGCTCTATGGCCCCTCCCTCTGTTTTTCTGAACACTCTTACACATGCAGGTTAAAGTCCCCTACCTCGTTTTCCCACCTGACTGCAAAGGCATATCCAGTTTCCAATACAAACAGCCAGAGCTCCGGTTACATTTGCTCAGGGCAGGGCTGTAAGGATGGCAGGATAAAAAAATGAGCAGTCTGTTTATCCCTCTTTGTACTGTATGTCTTGTCCTAGTTTTACTGATCACCTGGGAGCACTGGATGGGAGTTGTCCTTGCACGATATGTAACATCATATAAGCCATGCATAGTTTAATTTCTAAGAAAGCACAGAAGAGGATCTTTAACTTTGTATTAAGGCCCACTGAGTAGATAGACCGGACACTGCTGTTATCTGTCTTTAGCTATGGATTCCTAATTTGCTCTTCGGGCTAGTACATCTATTACAACTTGGAGTCTGCTTTCATGTCATCATATTACATCTGTCTGGGTGGTGCATTATGTACGTTGTGCATTTTAGTGCATCTGCTGATACCAGACTTAATTGTTCGTCTTTGTAATTCATGACCTTCTTACCTTGCTGTTTGGAAAATGTTTTAATAATAGATCAAAATGAAAAGAAAAATCTTTAAGATAGTTGCTCTCCATCTGATTAAACTCACCTGACGTACCTGCAGTTTTCTCCACTCCTAAACAAGTGTCCACACATATCCCGGTCATCTAACCTGTAAATAAACCCCAGATTCATGCCTCCTACATATTTATGGAGTCATCTTTTAGAAAAAAGAAAACTAATATTGAAAGCAGCTTAACCCTCATTTGTCCCCCTTTAGCCTGTGACGGCGTGTGCTTTTACCCGTGCACTGAGAAGATAAGCTTGCTTTGAGTGGTGTGTACAGGACAGATACAGGGTTGCTTTGATCCTGAGCTCTGCTACACTCTGCAGACTTTCTTTTTACGCCACATTAGATTAGGCATGTTGGATCATATGTGGTTATGAATATGATATCAATGGATACGTTTGTGCTTGCAAACATGCACTACTAATATGTTTTATTTAGTCCCAGAGGTTATGTTACATAACACAGGGAGATGACAAATGCTGTAAAAGATGAACTAAAACAATATTTGGAGGCAAGTGGATTGTGCATCCTAATCATTCTCTTTTATGCAACAGTCATGTATTCTAGCCTATGTTGAATTTCAATTTGTGGCATTATTTTAAAATTATAAACCCACGTTCTCAGGATTGTTCCTTTTGTAAATATGTATCATTTAGTCACAGAGGTCAACCAATCAAAACATAAGCCCTCGCACTATTTGTCCGGTGTGTAGAGTAGGTCATGAATGGATAATGGCTGACACAAAAGCCATTTCGCGGCTGTGTGCTTTGCAGTACACATTGGTGCTGTATGGCAGGTTAATATGAGCAACACAGTTCAACGTCAGTGTCCCTTTTTATTTTCCCTGGAAAGCCACATTTTTGTCCTCATCGCTCCAGGCACATATGGAAATATTGTCCCCCATCCTGCACTCTCACCTGAGTGCCTTCTTGCACTCAAATCTGTGCTGACCTATAGTGTACATGTCTCCAGTGTGTGTGTTTGTTTTGAGCTGGCTATGTGGGGATTACTTTGCTGTCATGATGAGGTATGTGACCCCTTTTTCGTGAGTTGCTGTGGGGGAGTCTGATCCCCCGTGCTGAGGCTGTTTGAGTAATCGACATCTATGGGGGGGCGGGGGGAGGGCAGGTCCCTCCCCCTTAAACTCCCTACCCCCATCCGCCACCAGCAGCCATCGCCATTACCTTCCAGGATTCCTTTGTGTCTGCTGCCACAAAGGCATCCACCATGGCAGCTTGTGATGCTGCATCGGAACTGACAGAGATGCGAGACCTGATCTCTGTGAAAATGCAACAACATTGCTGAAGAACATGCTTGATAGTAAAGTCACTTCTAATCATTAACATTGCATTTAGTTTTAATGTGGATGTACTGAAGGCATAGGCTTTTCAACACACAAAACCAGAGTTGACAAGCAAAATCATTCAGTTTTGACTTATTATTATTATCACAGAAAATGGTCCATGTTCTTTTTTTTGAAATAAGAAGTTTGGTCTCATTGACACAATGTGAAAAATACAGTATTGCCTAGGTATTATTGACTGTGACACACCTAAATTATTACTGGTGCTGCTAATTGTTTTAAGAAGTTGCATAACAAGTTCAGTGGATAGCTGTGTGTAATCAGGGTGTGACAATACATGGAGTGGCTTGTTAGTCAGAACCCTGCCAATAGCTACCTCCATGAAGACAAAGGAACATTTAACCGAATTCAGCGTCCAGGCCAGTGAAAAGAATATGAAAAACCTTTCAAGGTGCTGCATGTCCATCAGACTGTGATAAGGTCAGTCAAGGAAACTGAGTATCAGTGATGGATGGGCAGCAATGAAAGGAGGCCACCAAGACCAACAGGGTCTGAAAGGTGGAGAGTAAAATCTTGTCCTGGAAATGTCCTGGAATGGCAAAGTCTGAGCTTAGACCTCAGTCCAATTGAGAACATGTGTGTCAGGATTTGAAATCTGCTGTAGAGCATCAGTACTAGGCAGGTGTGGGAGATAACGTCCATGTCACGTGGCTAATGTCTAACCCTTTCACACAGCCTGTCAGTTACGGGGCTGTCGTGCCTTTATTATGCCCCGCTGTCTGTGTGAAAGTTTCAGAGACGTAATGGGGGGACAGATGTGTTGAAGTGTTGATGCACGAGTGGTGACAAAATGACAAAGCAGCATTCAGAGTTATGTAATCATAACTAACAGAAACATTGGATGAATTGGTACACCATCTTTTCCCCTCTCTGTCCCACTCTCAGACATGTACACATGCCACCATGTTCAGCCTGTCTCTTTCCTTCTCTCTACTGACAACTGTATTATAATGCATAAAGTTGAAGGTTCATGGGTCGTTCCAGGTTTGACTTATTGATTAACGGTGCAGAGTGGCTCACAGGCTAGACGCTGATGCCTCTTTTGCTTCCGGTATGCTGGTTTGAAAATCACTGGTGTGAAATCTCAACTGGGGTTTACACCAGCTTAAACTACCTTGCTTGGTTCTGTGTGAATGACCAAAAACTTACTTCATTGCTGCACTGTTGCAGAATCTCTGTATAAAAAAGGGCTTCTGTCTCCCTTTGGCAGCCATATAAATATATTGTATTGGAATCAAGATGTATTCTCTCTAATCACCTCATATCCTGCCACTTGCTGCTTTACAGATAAAGTGCAAGCAAATGTAAGTATGCCGTGAGAAAGGTACTGAAAAAGCTGTTTTAGATGGACACGGTAGTGTGCGTACGTGTGATTCCAGAAATCAAAAACCTTATGAGACCAATTTCCGTATAAGAAAACTGTTTTTGCTATCACAAGACCAGAGCGAGCATCTCAGGGGGGAGTTTTATTTATGCTACTGTATGTCTGTAAATGACCTTTTACTGTCCGAAAGAAGTGGAATCCTGGTGCCACTGAGGTTAAGGGACAGCTGTGGGACCAACACAACTCAGAGGGAAGTCTATTCACATTCACTTTCTCTCCAGGATATGACCTCACCATGACCTGCCGTCCGTCATCTGGACCTGACTCAGCATTCTGAATTTCCTCTGTTATCCTCTGTAAAGCCCCCCCATTTAGACTTGAGACTTACTGAGTTGCCATATATGGGTATTTCTGATTATAATATATAATCAATTAATTCAATTTGGGGTAAAGGGTAATGCAAAAGCTGACATCTAAGGGCACAATTACAAAACAGTTACAACAGAACCATTATACACAATAAGCAGAGGAATACAGAAAAGGGAGAAAAGACGGTCAATAACAAAGAAAATAGACATTCCAAACGATTGCATTTACCAAGTTAAGTTAAATAAGACCAATTAAAGAGGAATTAGGTATATTATTGTCCACCTATCATACCCCCATTATATCGTTTTACTTGTGTGTAAATGGTCAGTGATTACTAAGTAGCTATTTAATAACAGCGTGCCACTCTGTGTCACCCATTGACTTTTTCTGTCTGGTGCAATGGCATCATATTCCTCTTAATGCATAAACCTTGGCTGAATCACTGGAACTCTCCTCTACATGTTGCAGAAAAATTATGGGCCCAGGGCCATTTAGCTAAGTGATTTCTTTTCCTCCCTGTTTCCACTTTATGCAGTCACAGTTACGACTGACAGTTACCAGCAGGGGGTTATTGGTTAATGCATTAATGCAAATATCGCTAAATGTAGCCCAGGTCTCCCTTTTGAGCAGGCTGTTTAAAGGAATCTTGATGTTTGCGCGGCTATGCTTCAACATGTGCTTAGGGTTTACCCTTCAAACCTGAAGTGATTTAAAGTTCTGCCACACATGTTAGTGATCCATTTTTGTAACACACAAGAGCGCTGATATATGAACATTTTGTGGGTGCATATTTTTATAAATGTATGGCATTGTTGACATGTGATTTAGCTTTATTTATTCAAAACTTTACATACCTAATGATGAAGACAATTTAAAAATGGTCCTGGAGGAAGCCTCCTGCAGCTTGGCTTTCACAAACTGTGCTTACTGACAATGGGCTGCTGCTGCCACCTACTGGATACATAGGAGAATAAGAATCATAGTCTCTCAGTCATTTTGGTCATAGTTCAGTGTATTTTGGTAAATTATGCTAAACACTTAAAAGCCTAAAGCACTCTTTAAAACATCATTATACTGTTTTTTAAGGATATATGAGATATGCATTGCCAGTTTTAACGTACGTAAACCTTGACCATCAGATAATGAGAGGCAAGCTAAGAAATTTGGTTAGCATGTAAATAAGCAGTCTAGTTTGGTCTACAGTGTTTGGACTTTTCAAACAAAGCAGGTGTGTAACTGACGTCTTTTCTCACACCACACTGAGGCCTACAAGTCATTTATGTGTCAGGGTCTTTGTTTCTTTTGTCTGCCAAATCGGAACTTTGCATCGCCCCGGTTCCCTGGACAAAAAGCCGATGGAATTTTACCATTGGATTTTGGAAGTTAATTATACTTGCATGTTTTGTTTAGTGAGATAAAGTGAACACCATTTTTATTATCTTCAAAGTGTAAATGCTGAGGTCGACAGAAATAAAAAGCTAACATTAGACTGTAAACCATCTTCAGAATCGCATGACTCCGTCACCATCCTTAACTTCTAACCAATTTTGCATTTTTGCATGTTCACTATGATGACCTTTATTATCACCTCTGTAGTCTTATCAGTCACTTGTTAGCAAATGCCTTTTTAAGACACAATCAAGCTTCAAAATTCATGAGCTGAGTATTTACTAACGCATTTTATGTCTTAAAACAAGCGTGTGACAATCACAGTCCTTATTTCAGGTAATTGCAAACAAAAAAAACATTGACTGTATAAAAAAACCTTTGACTTTGAGACGAGGTTACCGGAAATGCAAAAATTCTAACTCATTTCCAGGTTTTAGGACTCATTCTAGAAGCACTCTGTTAACAGTGTTTCACTTTATTAACTACACCATTTACTGTGCGTTTGTTTTGGTACGTTTTATTTGATTGACACACTCGTCATTTTGGGATTACTGCATGTGCATGTATATAGATATACAGATTTGTATCTTTCAGGAGATTTCATTGACTTTAGATGGTATAATCCTCTCGAGTTGCCTCAGGAAACCTAAACAATGTGTGACTGCATTTCTCCTGAGAGAACTACGTGTCTATTTCTGCAATCAAAAAGCCCTTGTAGACCACCTCTTGGAGAAGTGTATTCTGTGTCATGTTCAGGCCCTGCGACTGGAAACCTAAGTGCGGATCATGTAAATGTGTTAAGGCTGTAGTTTTACCACAGTAATGCCCCCATCTTTATGCTGGAGTATGGCTGCAGATTAGAGTAACTCCACCAACCTTCAGTCCGGCAGACTCTCCATTCGCCTCATATCATCCAGTAAATTCCTCATTGTTGCAGCCACCATTCCAGCTCCGCAGGGAGTCTTTCTGAGCTAGCTTCTCTATCTCATTCCCACTCTACCATCCTGGTGCTCTGTAAGGAGAGAGAAAGACAGTGTTATTGTGTCTGCCTACACACACACACACACACACACACACACACACACACACACACACACACACACACACACACACACACACACACAAAAAGGCTTAAGCAGGCTACCCTGCTGTGTTACCGCCTAGCATAATGTGTCTGCTGCCCCAAGGAGACAGAGTGGAGGAGGCTGGTACGAAGCCTTTACGGAGATGTAGTAATCCCACGCGGGATCAATAGTAAGGTGCAGCCACACGCATTCCATCACGTCTGTGGATCAGGGAGAAATTGAACAGCAGAGATAGTCATCCAGTGCCCCCTTTAAGTGATATATGTCTTTCAACATCTCCGCTGTCACTGATAATGACAGAGATTTATTCTCGGAGGACAGCAAGGGAAAGTTAAAGATGGAGGATGACAAGGGAAGAAAGATGTTGTTGACAAACTGAGACACTCAAAACATGAGATGACTTGTGGACCAACACAGCTCTCAGCATAATGTAGCATAGCACAGGGCAAAACCTTTTAATCATATGCCATTTTTCAGAGCAAGTCTATTGTGGTTTACAACGAAACATGATCATTTTGCGTGTCTAAAACAATAGAGACAAGCAAACTCATTTTATTATGTAAAAATGGTATATGAAATATAGTTAGGTATATAATTTGAAAATGACTAATTTATTTTTAGAAGCTGCCGAACATTTGTATTCACTCAAAGTTATCAACTTCAGTTTCATTAGTTAATTAATTTTAAGTCATTTGACATTTTCATTTGTCTCTCATGCCATAAATTGATGCTCCAAAGCTTTCTGTCATACTCCATCATCTTTTTGTATTTTTTTTAATTCCTCACTGGGACTCTGCCGCAGCACTTTGCATCTGTGGCTGGACAGGACTAAATCTTTGTGACGCTTTCATGAAGATTTTTTTTCGTGCGTGTTTCTCACTCTCCATGGCAGATAAGCATTTTATCATGCAGGCCAGAGTTGCTTGTCCGTTTCACTGGTCAGAGTCGCAAACGTACAGCAGGAAAGGATAGACTAGACCTCCCCATTGCAATCATGAAGTCTTATTGGGTCAGTGATTAGGATTTGATGAGAAGTGAATCATTAGGAGCATCAGTTGCTCAGTGCACAGACTATTAACTAGCTGTATTAATACACACACACACACACACACACACACACACACACACACACACACACACACACACACACACACACACACACACACATATCTGCCTCGCCCCCACCATATTCTCCCCTCGCTCTAGAGGGACCCAGTTAACCTGTCGCTGCATTCAGGAATAATGATAGGCTGCTGAAAGGTTAGGGAGCTCTAATTGAGTTGTAAAGCGGTTGTTGGCGAGGTGATGACATTTCTCAGTGCTGTCCTGTGTCACAGGGATCTACAGACATGCGAGGCCAAGTGGAGGGAAAGGGCAAGATCACTGCATTCCATAAGTGTATACTGCTTTGGCAAAACAGTGCCACTTTCCAAAACAAAGTCAGTTGTTGTTTCCTCCCTCTTTTATTTCAGGATTAAATAAAGAAAATAGGGCTGCAACTAACAATTTCTGTTATTGCTTAATCTACGGATTATTTTCTTGATTACTTGTTTGGTCTATGAAATGTCAATCACAAAGCCTTAGGTGATGTCCTCCAACATCTAGCTTTGTCAGACGAACAGTCCAAGATATTCAATATACTATCACATAAGAGCAAGAAAACCAGAGCATATTCACATAAGACCCTGGAACCAGTGGCTATTTGCCATTTTTTGTTGACTAATTGAATAATCAACTAATATTTAATCTCTAAAAGAAAATGTACCCTTCAAAATATAGCCTCGGAGCCGGTCATTACTTAGTTTTATGCATAGTAAATGAGCGGTGCAGGGAAAAGTCCCTACTGTTTAACCTAATGCAACCATCAATATTCCTGAATTGTTCCAATCTCTAAAAACGAATCACTTCCTAAACCTAATCATACCTTTTTCTAATTTTTCTTCAGAAAATTCTACAACATCTGCCGGAGAAAATCTACAACCGATGGCAGTTTCACAGTATAGGTATGTATTGCTGACTTTTTCACCATCTGAAATACTTGAAGGCTAAGCTTTGTTGCTGTTACACTTGACAGGTAGCCATACACTGTGAATGTGTCTTTCCTCCTTATGCCTCTGTAACCTCTAAGATACACTTTATAGGACACAAAATTGGTCCCCACAACCATGCCCAAGCCTTTCATGATGAAGAGAAAATAATTAGTCTTAGAAGGGAATATAAATGGAAAAATGCAAGTGAGCACTTTATTTGAAATGCAAATCAGTAATTGAATTATGCTGCCATGATTTCAGCACCACACAAAAAAGGAAAACTCTTGCAAGAAGTGATAACCCCAATTATAACTGTTTGTCAGCTGTTGGCAGCTAAACAGTATATGTCTAGTGTAGATCACTGTTGTACACTGGCCTTCCCATCAGGCTTGTAATTCCAAATATCAAGACTCCTCTGGGCTTTGACGCCCCCAGACAAATCATCACAGGCCTAAGGCTTTTTCTTGACTGGGATAGAACTGTCTTCATCAGTTCACAAGTCACTGGTCAAGATGCAGTGCTTTCACTATGTACTTCTGCTGTGAAGAATGTGTGGTGCAACTGGATAGCTTCTTGCCATACCTGAGTTTTAATCGAGCCCCAACCTCAGCGATTTACCGGATGATCCAATACGAAGTGCAGTTCTCTGAGTGGCCACTAGGCAGGTTTGCCATTTTCACAGCAAAATTAAACCTATTTAAGGCCTGGTACAAAAACCATTCTAGTCTGTATGTTTATGCCATATTTCCATTAGAGATGCACCGATGCAGTTTTTTCTAGGGATGCTCGATATTGGCTTTTCTGCCGATATCCGATATTCCGATATTGTCCAACCCTTAATTTCCGATACCGATATCACCCGATACCGATATATGCAGCCTTTTTACACCTAAATTCATCACATATCACCTATTATGGAATTAACACATTATGCCTAATTTTATGTGATGCCCCACTGGATGCATACATAAATGCAACACGGCTTTTCAAATGTAAACACAGTCTGTACAAAATAAGTTATTGAAAAAAGTGCCATTCATTTATTTGTTTGTGTTTTTAGAGAGAATATTTTGCCTCAAACACACTACAGACATTATCAAAACCAGGAAGATGCATATCTTCAGTCCAGAGTAGTAAACAAACATAGTCCTCTTTTTCCAGACTGAGTAACGACTGAGCCGTAACCTGGCAAATAATACAATCAATAAATCAGCAGTCAAGCTCAACATGCTAACGTGTATTGGATCTAACGGATACAGCACCAGAAATTAGCTTCTCTACGTGACTGTAAACAATGCTGTGCAATTCAGGTAAGCACTGGTCTGAGAAATACTTGTGACTGGGCGTTATACAGACATAACGGGGCTCGAGGAACTCCACACGTTTGGTGAATCCGGCATCTTGAACGATAGAAAAAGTTTGTTTCTCGGTGTCGGCTGTTGCTTCTTTTCATCACTTTGCTGCACAGATGTAGCGTTTAACTCCGCATGATTCTTCTTGAGGTGGCTGATCAAATTAGATGTATTAAAGGAAGACTCCTTGTTTCCTCCTCTCATAACTAACGCCTTGCAGTCATTGCAAAGCGCACATTTACTGTTAGGAGGTGACACTTGGAAATACTTCCAAACCACGGACATCTCATGCACCGGGAGAGCTGAAGCTTGATAGCCACGGTTAGCAACCTACGAGTGAAGCGTGTTGTTGTTGTTATACGTCATCAAGCACGCGCCTGTAAACGGCCCGTGTTGCATTCAGGTACACTCGGAAATGCTGAAGCCTACAGAACTAACATCAGTTGTAAAAACCCGATACCGATAATTCCCGATATTACATTTTTAACTCAATATCGGCCGATAATATCGGTGGGCCGATATTATCGGACATCCCTAGTTTTTTCCGATACCGATACCGATAAATGCGCTGAGCTTATCGGCCGAACCCGATACCACTGTTGAATGAATGAACCGTATACCTTGCCTTGTGAGTGAAGGCATCAGGCTTGACACAAACATTTATTTATTTATTACATTTCATCTTGCTGAAAAAAAAAAGGTAACAAATTAACACAGATATAAATGTACTTAATATTTTTTGTTTACAGTTAACAAAGTGCACATTAGCAGCAAAAAGAAATAAATAACAATTCCATGTAAAGTGCACTGCAAACAGATTTTTTTTAAAATGTAATACAAAACCCTAACCAGTGTTGCAAACATAGAATTGAAGTGACTAGATTGCTGTAACTGTATTGCTGTGTATGATTGTAATAAAAAAGAAATGACTGGATCGGAATGCTGGAACGGCCTCATTCAGCCGATATTCAATCCAGCTAATTAGTCAATATCAGAGCCTATATCCAATCCGGGTATCTCTAATATCCATGGCAACACTGAGGGGGGTGATTTTTTTTTTTTGTAACAGGCTAGTTTTATTTTATTGGAGGTTTTAGGAGGTTTATGAATAACTAGGTGGGTGGTCTCTTGAGTGACAGCTAGCCGCTAGCCCTCACTTCGCCTTGGAGGTAAACGTCAGCCAGATGGACGGATCTCCCTCCCCTCACCGTCCCATCAATGCCCTTTTTTGGTAAGAGGAATTGAGGCTGAGTCAAAGTCTGACAAGATGGCGAATCCTGTAGGTGAATACGGTTGGATCAAGTTGAGAGGACGGACCTCGGCGGAAATGCTACGTCCATTTTTTTATCAGTCTATGGTTATAATTGAATTCCCCTTTTTTATTTTTTTATATCATTCTGATTTTATCCTTAATCCTAAATTTAAAATCCCTATAGGAACTAGCCAACTTTTCTTCTTAGCCTGCAGCGACATAAGAACAGTGCTATCTCCAGGCTTTCAAGAGCACGTCCTAACTTACTTAACAGACCTCTTCCACCCAAGGCATTTAGCAATCAGAGCAATGTCTCATTTGATTACAGCGGAACAAGATTGCCTTCATGAATGTGTGTCGCTGCCAACTGATGTTAATTTTCATCAGGAAAATGTGCCATTCTCCCCACTTGTCTGCCAGGATCAGCCATCAAGGTCAATTTGCCTCAGTGGAGATGACAAGCAGGTTCCTCCCTGTCATCTTTTTTGCCCCTTGTTGTCTCTGCTTGTTGCGTAGCAGAACTGAAGATTTGGATTTTTCTTTCTTCCAGGTTCTATACTGAAAAAGCTTCTGCACACTGGAAATTCATTCAAGGTAAGGGCTGCTTTCATTGTTTTCATTGCCACAAGATATAAAAAAATCACCAGCTTCCAGCCATATGATGCACTACAACAATACTATTTTTTGTATCCGTTAATATGTCCCAACCTACTCCTGTCTAGATCCGCTGTGAGGGGATCCGTCTCTTCCTGCTGTGGCTGCAGGCCCTGAGGGACAACTGTGCCGAGGAGCAGTTCCTTATCTTCGCCTGTCTGGTGCCAGGATTCCCTGCTGTGCCCTCCTCCAGAGGGCCCTGCACCCTTGACACCATCATTTACAACCCATTCTCCAACCCCCCTGATGGTGAGTATGGATGTTTTCTACATTTATATAGACATGGATTTTGAGACATTCACAGAGCCTTTGTTGTGATGAGGATGGTCATTGAGGTCATTTAACATCGTATGGGGAAAGTTCTTTTTTTTAAGTGCAGAACTCTTTGCTACACTTAACACAGCTCTTTGTATCTGTCGCTCCGAGCAGCCAAGGTGGTGCCTGAGGAGATTACCCCGCTGGTTCCGGCTGTGGTAGGAGAAAAGGTTGCAGATGACCAGACCTGTTACATCCTCGAAACCCTGCTCAAGTACATGGTCATCCAGGTAACACCTAATTATGCTAGAAGGGATTACACAACTTTCTGACAGATTTTTATAAGTTAAGTTTGAACTGACGGACAAATCTTTGTCGTTCCTGATTCTAACTTATCTGCAGTTAGATTTTCAGCTATATGCATATTGTGCCTAAATGACGCGGATTTATCATTTCCCCCAATTTTAGTTTCAGTTACTTTTTCAAAGGCTTTAGTTTCAGTTTGCAATATTCAAACAATTTTATCCATCATTTTTAACAGTTCAAATTTCTCTCCAAACAGTACCCTATCTGTAGGAAGACAATACTTAAAATGAAAAAACAATCTGAACAAACAATAGTAATAATGGCAAAAATACATCTGTATGGAAAATATTCCACCACTATGTATATTTTGATTACACAGTGTATGTGTTGTCATGAGGATGGTGTTGATGCGAATACTGAGGTAATCCATATCTTTTACAGGGTAAGATGAACAACTGCATGTAATACATACATGTTAAAGGGATAGACTGAATATTTGTAAAGTGTAGTTAGGAGGACAGAAGTTAAGTTATCGGCGACAGCAGCTAAGCGCATTTAATCACCTAAAAAGTGTACACTAGATTAAGAATATTTTCACCACTTTATCTTGCCATCAGGCATCTCTTTCCAACGGGGAACTGAAGCCATTTGCTCCCTTCAAAGCTAACAGTCTTCCTTTGACTAAAACTGTCATTTTTTCCTTGAAGAACAAGGGAGTTGCTGGCAGCAGTACATTGCTTAATTTCCATGCCTGTCCTCCTGCCTGCTTCTCCAAACTGCAAGCGTGCTAACCCTTAGTCACTGTAGGTAATAGACTGACTTTGATAGTACCTCATACAACCCCACTTGAAATTTCCTTTTAAGTGTGTAAAGTTTGAGTCTGTTAATTAGGACGGTCACTGTTCCATCTTGCATGTAGTGAGGCTGCAATGACTAACTGGGCTTGCTGCTGCTGCAGCTGCTTCTTCTCCTTCTTCTTCTTCTTCATGATATAATCTTATGTGTATTTGGCCCTAACAATTTCCCTTTTTGTGTACTGTTTGTCAAAGGGTCCTTCAAAGTATTGTGTCGCAAAAAAAAAGTAGTTTTGCTTTGAGTGACTGGAACCATCTCCTCTTTTTGTCACGTGACCTTGTTTGCCTTTGTGCTTTGTTTGCCAGGCATCTAGTTTAGAATGGAGGAACAAAGAGAACCAGGACACAGGCTTCAGGTTTCTCTTCAGCCTTTTCAAGAAGTACTACCTTCCACATCTATTCCCCTCCTTCACCAAGCTTACAAATCTCTACAAGCCTTTATTAGGTAAGCCGACATACAGCGCGTGTGTGTGCGTGCGTGCGTGCGTGCGTGCGTGCGTGCGTGCGTGCGTGCGTGCGTAGGTATATTATATTATATTTACCTTGGTGCTTAAGCCTCTTCAAAGTGAATGTTCAATTGCAGCAAAGGCACAGACACTGTCAAACTGGGATTTCACTGCCCAAATAGCAGCTCTTGGGTTTAAGTACAGTTTGTAAAGTCTGCTTATGTTATGTGATATAACGTCACAGAAAGAAAATGACAAGATCCGTGAAAATTAGCAGAGGAGGTAATAAGTAAAATTAATAAAAGAACTGTAGCTGATATATTTAGTGTGGCATAAACCTTTCTAATATTTTCAGTCTGAACACAAATAAAATAGTTTTATGTTTGTATTACTAGAAATGATTAAATGCGGCAACACAGCATAAGCTTATTTTAGGAACAATATTTTATATATTAGCTTGGGCTGCATGCAAAATAAGTGAGCAATTTATCTTTGCAAAGGGGGGGAGGGCAAAGTTAGTAAGCTTTTTTATTCCACAGGTAGGAGCTATAGCCTTAAGTTACCTTTCTGATTTTTGAAACCCCAAGTTAAACCTCAAGCTACTTTTCTAAACCTAGAATGTTCATTTAGTTAGTTTCAGTTTATTAAACTGCTTCTAATTGAGATGTTTTTTTTTTTTTTAATTTAGTAATTTTTTAATTAAACCACACACTTTTTTTTCTTTTACAAGAGAGAAGGATGTGTGCTGTTGTGATAAGGGACTCCAAATCAACTGATTCTAAAACAAGCTTAAAATTGAGCAATATATTAGTATTATTATAATAAATAATATGCTGCTTGTTCAGTTCCCAAGGCTTTTAGGTTGACTGAACAAATTCTGACTCATTTTGAAAAACTGTAAAGACATTAACAGCCTAACATCTGGAAGTTGACATTTAATCTCTATTCTCTTGCTCATCTCATTTTGTCCTTTTTTAAACCTCCCTCTGTCAGCATCGCTCAGAATTAACCACTCTATTTTTGCTCAATTAGACCTCCCCCACCACAGACCAAAACCCTTGTATGTGCCAGTGACACGGAACAATGAGAGCACCTTCTGCACCAGGGACCAGTACCTGGCGCCCCGTGTGGCCTTCATCACTTGGTTGGTCACCTTCTTCCTGGAGAAGAAGTATGTCAGCAGTGCTGCTGGGGCGCAGAGCGCCAAGAACGGCACAGAGGTCATCCCCAAACTCATCCAGGTGAGCATTACCAGCACCAGTACCATTGTGCTGATTTCTCATACTGTCACTGAGGCTAGAGCTGGTATGCTCATGAAACCCTGAGTCGCATCTCTCAAGTCGCAGGAAATATTTCAGGAGTTGCTTGTAGCGAGCTTTATTATTATGTTCTCATGCTCTTGAAATACTACACATTACAAAATTGTGAAATTTTACCCACTCCTGTGTCTGCAGTCAAGTCAATATGTAAATGTATTTTATGACAGTAGTAAACCTTTAGAATACTTGCTCATATATAAATATATATATATATATATATATATATATATATATATATATTTATTCATATTCATTCTTAAATATCTTTCATGCCCAAACACAAGTCAGCCTTCGAAATCAAATAACACACACATCTAACATCACAGGCCATATCCCCCTGCAGTCCCGAAAAACATCAAGACTCATGGAAGGAGTGTGGAAGTTGTGCATTTTGCATTTAAATGGCAGTGAATAGTCAAAGTAATCATGGAAAAAGAAAGAAGGGAATTAGATGCAAAATAAATATTATTATGATAGCATGGAGGTAATCATTTTACTGTAATGGCCAATACAGTACCTCATTCCCCACAGAACTCACCATAAAACACAACTAATCAACTAAGGGATTTCTAGTCAATGAGATTCTAACGTCCAATGATTTAACTGTGCAGAAGCAGCCCTGTAGCATACTAAGGGACTCTCATTCCCCTCTGTGTCTCTGTGATGCCCAGACTGTCACTGCAGGCAGTAGCAGCCAGGAGAAGGAGAAGGATAAGACATCAGATGGGGATACGAACGGGCCAGCGGGGGAGCCTGAGAAGAGCCACTCCAACAGCAGCACGCTGTCAGATCGACGGCACAGCGATTCCAGTTTGTGTAGCATTGAGGAGGAGCACCGTTATGTCTATGACATGGTACATGCCATCCTGCTGTCCACCAGAGACAATGTGAATTTTGTCAACGAGGTCTTCCACCAGGTACAGTGGGGCCACAATGCAATATTTCTTTACTTGATATTGTAAAAATGAATTACATTGCTGGTATTGTACTGTATAGTTGTCATTTTGAATCATGACTAGAATACAGACTGGATGGCAGTAATGTGATAACATTTACTATGTTGCCCTCTGCTGGCTGTTTGTTAACATTACTTAAAGCTCCCATCTATTACCAGGCAACCTTTCTTTAAAACCTTTAATAATACGTCCATGTTCCCCCTCCTAAGGCCTTCCTGCTGCCGTCTTGCGAGGCTTCAGCAACCAGGAAGGTGATCAAAGTGTACAGGAAGTGGCTCCTGCAGGAGAAGCCCAGCTTCATGGCAGAGCCTGAGACAACTACCCAGGAAGATGTGGTTGATAACCACTCTGAACAGATACTCAGCACAGAGACAAACAGCATAAATGTACAGGTAAGACCACTGATACAGACAGCCAATTAAAGACATTGTAGTATAGCATATATACTGTCTATCTACTTGTGATTTAGTTATTATATAGCAAAAGGTGGCACAATAATTGGTGTAGTGTTTTTTTAAGAAAGACCTGTTATGTGCTAGCCTATAAACGCTTTTTTTTAAACGGAAATGTGTGTGAAGCTCGGGAGAATTTTGAGAAATTACAGCCAATCTGGTTCAGGTAGAGAATCAAAGCTCTAATTTATTTGGCTTTCACACCATGATCATTTTAATATATTTTTCAATGAAAATGAGTATGTATGCAAAAATGATAATTCCCTCCAATATTCATATCATATAGCAAAATCAGTCAAAATAATTGCAATTAGATTTTTTTTTCTAAACCATTAGCACTAATAATTATAGTATCCTTCTTAATATCTTAGCTTATGTCTATTGATCAATTGACTGGCCTGCCTTTTTTTCTAGCAAACAGTAGAGAGTCACGGCCACCGTCGGACGTCCAGCTGGGGGAGGACTTACTCGTTCAGCAGCGCCATCAACCGTGGCTTTCTCACTGAGGGGCAGAACAGGGACGTCAAGGCTGGTATCCAGCCCACACTACAGGTCAGTGTGTTTTCATCTTGAGATCACAGCTTTTGGGGATTAGAATCAGAAATACTTACTCTATGCACTTTGTGTCTTGCTGTGGGACCTTACTGTGTCTTCATGCACCTTATGCGTCTAGGTGTTCCTGACCAACTCATCCAATGTTTTCCTGCTGGAGCCATGCCAGGATGTAGCTAAACTTCTGGAAAACCAGGTGGAGGTATGCAAGGGTGTCCTCAGCATCTACCGGCACATGATCATGGAGCACACGATGAACACACAGACGTGGTCAGTGAGATGTTATAATACAGATGGAACAGTTATTCCTTTGTGACTCTTGAATGTCACTTTTTTGACACTGTTCTGATTTTTACTGTTCTGCAGGGAGCAGATGCTGCAGGTTCTGCTGAGGATCACAGAGGCGGTGATGAAGAGGCCACAGGAAAACCAAAGAAAAGACAACTTTGCTGAAAGTTTAGCATCTATACTTTTTAGGGTATGTCTGCTGGTGCTTACTTTTATATAAACTGATACACACTTTTTTGTATTCATATCAGGGGAAAAGAGGGTCTGTCAGGGTTTGGATTTGTCATCATACACTGTCTGTAATCACAGAACATAGGTACATAATTCTGTCTAATTTGTTACTCAGGAACTTATATGTAATGTGTGTGTGCGTGTGTGTGTGTCTTGAATGGATTGATTGTTGACAAAAAGTCATGTATACCAAATTATATGTATCAGTTTGATGGGCTGGAATTCAGAGCTGCAATGCTAACCATCAATTCTAATTCATCTTTCCTTGTCTCACATTCAGACCATTATTGTGGCGTGGGTGCGAGCCAACCTGTGTGTATTTATCTCCCGGGAGCTGTGGGATGAGCTGCTGGCAGTGCTGTCCTCTCTTACCTGCTGGGAGGAGCTGGTGACAGAGTGGGCCAGCATCATGGACTCGCTGACGGCTGTGCTGGCACGCTCCATTTATGGCCTGGACATGGCCAGCCTGCCTCTGGACAAACTCAGCGAACAGAAGGAGAAAAGACAGAGAGGCCGTGGTGAGGGGGAGGAGAATGGGAATTGGGATGGCTAGAAATTTTGGGGAAAATGTTTTAAATTTACTTTTGGTAAAATAATTCTGATTACTTTACAGTTGAGCCTTTATGATGGTCAGTTATGGTAGTGTCTTTGTTGATCAGTGACTCAGTGTTGTAAAACAATGAAAGTAGTGTATTAAGAGTATTTACAGAGCCTCTACCCAAAGAACTTGAGTTGGTCAAAATAACCTTGTGAAGCCTTTAAATGTCTGAGTTGACATAAATTGCATTGATCACTTCAGAAAGCAAAACTTTCCCTTTTTCCAGATTTTTGTGAAGATATATGGATTGTTGTCAGTTTTATGTCATTATACATTGAATACCTTTTGGTTTTTGACTGTTGGTTGAAGAAAACACCTTTGGCATTAAAACTGCACAACGTCCCTCCATCAATGTACCCTGTTGTCTGCCAGTGTGTCTTCTTTGAAACTACCAGTGGTGGTTGCCGAAGTCATAATTGTTCAAATCCTACAAAATCGAGCTTGAAAGTATACTTGACAATGAGTGAATGCTAGTTCAGGTAATATCTGAACACTTCATGCAAGGTTTAGGAAATGGGCAACCAGACATTGATGTTGACAGCCTGCACAGCAGTGTGTGGGGTGTGATTATTCAAAGGACATTTTTTAATAAAATAAAATATCACTACCACAATTATCCTTTAAGGGACTCTATTGCTGAAAGTCTTACATGTCAGCAGAGGTTTGTGTTGCTAAATCTAATTATAAAGCAGATTTTTTTTTTTTTTTTTTTTTTTTTTTTTAAAAGGTACCCTGATACCTCAGTCCTCAGGAAGTGTTTTTCTTTGCCTTTCAGGTGTGATCCAGGACTCCCAGAAGGCAGCGGCAGTGGCACGTTCCTTCTCACTGAGTTGGAGGAACCAAGGGGAGCAGAGCGGGCCAGGAATTCAGGAGCCTATGAGGATTCGCTCCGCCACTACATCAGGAGCTCCTGGTGTAGAGACAGCCCGTAACAACGTCCGACAGAAGGCCTCCGGTGAGTACTTGTAAAATTGGTGATAGAATTATTGTTTTACAAGCTCTATATTACTATACTATCAAAGCAGGTACAAATAAAATACAAAGGTGTGACTTTTATAAGACCCTTCATATGTCTATGCTGTCTTTATCCCCTGGCTTTGTATGGAACAAAAACAGAGCATTGATAAGCTTGCGGAGCACAGCGTCACACTATACAGGGTTTATCAGACGTATTGACTGTGAAAGCCTTCAGGCAGGTCTATGTGTACGCTAGCCCAGGTGTTGTTGAAAGGCCAGGCACCAAAGACAAAGAGGCCAGCAGATGGCCCCCATTGTTCCCCTAACATGTCACTGGCCAATGTCAACATGTTTCCATGTCAGCTCGATTGCAGGCATACAACACAATTTCCCCAGACGGCATGTCAAAGGCCAGCCTTGGACACTCATTGTTATTATCTCAATTCAGACTACGTAAACACCCCTTATCTGATGGGAATTTGGCAGGCTAATTATAAGTTGAACTGGAAGGTAGTAGAGTAGTAACTAGCTGCGGTGCCTGTCTTGCTTGTCTGAATTTTGTCTAGACAGAATCTTAATGTGGAGGATAAAAGACAAAGACAATCCCTTTCCTTTCCTGGCCTTCCGCCTCCTCAGTTACCACCAACGGACTAACATGACGAGCTTGTTGAGCTAGGAGCAGATGGAATTGTGCCTGAAGGATGAAGTCTTAGAGTGTGTCTGTGTGTGTGCGTGCGGGTGTGCATGTGTGTGAGCATATTCTGTTTATTTGTATCTACATGCAAGCAAAGATAGACATTAAACATTACGGCTTCAAATTCCCTTCCCTTTCTTTGGCCTAATTGGATTTCTCTCACATTGATCTTCAAAGGCCCGGCAGCCCTCCTCCCTACTCCTCAAGAGAGGGCCCACACATCAATTGCACTGCAGTTTTTGATAGTTTCATTAAGAGTGTAATTAATGCTCATTAATATGCATAAATGGCAGCAGTGGCGGGCTGTAGCAGAGAAGATGTATCTCTCTTACTGAAAGGCGTAATTAAAGCAGAGAATAGAACTGTCCTCTTTCATTGCTCTCTTTTGAGATTAAGCCTGAAGTGCTATCCAGACACAATGGCTAATGCCTGAGCATTGACAACTGGCAAAACTTGGCTGTACTTTTGCATGCAAATACAAACTAATATTGTTCAGAGATCTTGTTTTGATATGGACAAAAAGACTGGACATTTCATGAAGGTACTTATTAAGCTTTGATAACTTCAGAGACCCAGTTGAACCAGTTCTCAGTCTGCCATTTCTGGGATGGTTATGTATACCTTTGTCTAAATTGTGATATCATAAGATAATATAATTTAGACAGAAATCTATGAAGAAGAGGGTTTGGCCGGTTACAAAAGTGTGAATAACAAAAGCACTACACTGCCGCACTGAATTGACCGTAGGTCATATGAAGGTCAAACTCTGGTTCTGCTGTGCTTTATTTACTCTACTTTCCTGATGAGGAATGTATTTATTAACTGAAACACTTTAGTATTGCTCTACTTTACTGTTATTGAATTCTGTCTTCTTCCCTCTACCTCTTCTTTGTTTCCACTGTCTTTCTTATTTTCTTTTCCCTGATGGAAGCTAAGCGAAGCCAGTCCATCAGCAACTGTGTTCATCTATACGAGGCTTTGCCCAATGCTAAAAGCGTTCCTATGCTGCTCCACACTGTGAGCTCTTTCTTGCCTGGTATCTCTTCTGGTAATTCTGCTTGCTCTCACAGACTTTCAGGTAAAATGTTTTCTGAGAGCTGCATGTGTTTGTGTGTTTTTGGTGACCTCCGCCTTGCCTTTCCATCCATCTGTCACTCTCTGTTTTATGCTTTCAGTCTCTGTTGTGACAGTATCTGGATAAGAGATTTATGGACAGGAACAGGAACTTAAGATTGTCTTGTCACTTACTAATTGAAAAATGTAAAAAATCTCTCCGGCAGCCCTGCAAAGTGTAGGAATACTATAACTTGCGTCTATATTTAGAGTGTCTGCATCACCCCTGCATGTGTTTATGTCCTAATTTCTAATGAATGTGTCAAATCTTCATCGACACTGTGTCTTCAAATCCCTTGAGATAAGATGTGATATATAGCTCAGTGTGTTTACATGTGAAAGTTTGTGTTACGGTTTCTGTTTGATTCTGGGCTTGTGGCTCTGTCTAACTTTGTGTCTTCTCCTCTCCTGTCTGTCAGATGTAGAGGAGTGTCAGCTGTCAGAATGTGGGGGAGAGGAGGAGCTGGGAGGCGGGGATAGTCCTCTGCCACGTAGCAGCAGCACCTCTGACATCACCCAACAACTGTCTGACACTTTACCAGGTATATACAAACCAAAAGGATTTCCTACATGTTTCACCTCTGATCTTGACTGTAATGACAGCTTTAAGAGGAAATTTCTGTATTTTTCAACCTGGACCCTATTTCCCCATGTTTCTTTGTGTAAATGACTAATGGCTGGCTGCCGCAAACCAGGCTGCAGTGTAATCAAAAAAGATCCAGAGTATCTTCCAGCATCTAGTGAGAATTCAGAACGAAATTCAAAACAAAGTTGCTGCGATTGGTCATTGACACAGAAATACATTGGTAAATAGGCTTCAGGTTAAAAAATACTGAAATTCCCCTTTTAACCCTCATACCACCCATGGCTTAAAACAGCCACGCGCAAAACACTGCAATAAAATCATTATTTTTTTCAGATTATTTTTTTCTTAAATATTTTAAACAACTTCAAACCTGCTTAAAACTACCAAACAGTCGATCATTTCAGGATTTTAACCCTTTAAATGACAGCTTTATTATTTTAAGTTTAAGTGATATATCACAAAAAAACACAAAAAAGGAAATATTTTCCATACAATAAATAGTAGGTTGATGAAACTTTGCTGTTGATTAGCGTCTTGGATATGTCCAAGTTTGAGTACCGGTATTTTTCATGCAATTTAAGATACTGAGTCTGGTAGCCCTTGTGGCTGAAAACATCAACGCACAAACACTGCTATAAAATCCTCAATATTTGTTTTCCGATTATTATTATTTTTTGCTTAAATCCCTTTATCAGCTTCAGCCCTGATCAAAATGATGTGTGTGTGTGTGTGTGTGTGTGTGTGTGTGTGTGTGTGTGTGTGTGTGTGTGTGTGTGTGTGTGTGTGTGTGTGTGTGTGTGTGTGTGTGTGTGTGTGTGTGTGTGTGTGTGTGTGTGTGTGTGTGTGTGTGTGTGTGTGTGTGTGTGTGTGTGTGTGTGTGTGTGTGTGTGTGTGTGTGTGTGTGTGTGTGTGTGTGTGTGTGTGTGTGTGTGTGTGTGTGTGTGTGTGTGTGTGTGTGTGTGTGTGTGTGTGTGTGTGTGTGTGTTCTATATTGACACGAAAAGGGAAAATGTAATTTGTTAGTTAAGTTTCCATTTCATGTATTACATTTTATGTATTACACCCTTTGTAATTCAATGCAATCCAATACAATAGCCTAAATTAATATGTTTTAACTTTTTTGTTTGGTTTATTCGTTTTATTTATCTTGTATTAGTTTATTTGAGAGGGACTGTGCTCATTGATCAAAAGAAAAAAAAGTGTAAATGAGTTAGAGTTGACCTTGAACACTAATTTCCATCTCATCAGTGGTCAAAATATGTTGGTATTTTTAATAATTTAGCCACTACAATGAGGCTTTTCAATATTTTCCTCATCATTTATTTATACTAATTTTCTGTCCTTGGCCGGATGTTTAAAAGTAACACATTTTTGCCTATTCAATTAAACTCAAGGACTTAAATGTAGTAGTAAAGTGATAACATTTTTAAGATTACTCAATTATGGTTTCTCTGTGTATTTATAATATCCCCTGTTGCACTTCAGCCCAGAAGAGAGAGTACTCCCCTACTTCCTGTGGCTCTGATAGCAGGGTGTCTGAGGGGAGGAGAGAGAACGAGCCACCAGTGGTAAGAAGAATCATCTTGTACTATAGGGTCTAAGTAATTCAATAAAATGAATCCATACGAGTTTCTCTTCATTAACGTCTCCTTTTTATGTTCCTAGATCCTCATCCGGCGGAGCAGCAGTCCAGCGGAGACAGAGTGCAATGCTGAGGGACACCCAAACTACACAAGACCCAAGCTCAGAGAGAAAAGTTAGACATCACATCCTTAATCATTTCTTTAAAATCATCATCCCTGCAATTTCTGTATAGCTGTGTTTTAATATGCTACACTTGAAGAATTACTGTTTTTGAAATTCAAAATTCATCAGACAATTCAAACACTAACGTATCAAACAGAGCCTAGTCTTTGCATGGATTACACAGCCAGTGCTTTCCATTGTACTGTATTTAACGTCTTACACTTTTTATGTCCTTTATCCACCTCATTCACCTGTCCTACCTAGGTGAGAGTATAAGCAGTGAGACGTCCAACGGCTACCTCAATGAAGCTGAGGTTACCTGGCAGGCCTTTGATGAAGAAGCTGATACTCAGTCCACACAGTCCGCCCACATGGACGTGACTACCGACCCCCAGAGCCAGGGGAGTCTGCTGCTCAGCCATAATGAGGCTCTAGCAGGTATTGGAACTGGATAAGAACTCACCCTGAGCAACTCAAACAGATTTTCACCCTCTATTTATTCCAGATGTTAATGTATTTTACAATTGACAAATTAAAAATAAATAAATAAATAAAAGCACCCTTCAGGCTTTATACAGTAGGCTGTGAAGAGGATCAGGCGTGATGCAGGGTAAGCTATCCACCTGTAGAATTAAGAAGTAATGCACAAATTGTTTAGCCTGTGATTAGAATCAGACAATTTTCAGCTTCACCCTCAGATATTGCTGAACCTGCGAAATTTACACCATGCTGTATAATGGTTCACATGATGTGCAAAGCAGCATAGACGGTAACCGCCTATTTTCATTGTAATTCATACTCTTGCATTCTGCTCAATAATCTCAGTGGCTCTTCTGTCAACATTGGGGTCCTTTTTTTTCTCCTTCATATAATTGCCTGTAATACGTTCACCTTTATATTTCAGTAACTAGATACTGATTCATGAATTGTTCTGTAAAAATATATAAATATTTGATATGGATAATACATCTCTATACCAGGCCTACATACACAGTATAGAGTTGGGTGTGTTATATAGATCTGTTGTACCTGTTTTCTTTTGGGAAAGTAAAACATGTTTGATAAAATGGGATAATATGCAATTCATTTTCAATTAGATATTATTTGTACGAAAATGCTCTGTCCAGTAAGATGGTGTATGTTTTTATTTTGAGATTGGTTTGAGTGAGAGCGAGAGATATAGTTAGATATATAGAGATAGAAAAAATGAGTTGCTTTTCTGCAGGTTCATCTGAGGTGTGTCCCATCTAGCTGGGGTTTTGGTGCTTCCAATTACCTCACTCCTGATGGATTAGTCATAGCCAGGCAGAATGACCTGGAAAGGAAACTTGATTAGCTTGTCAGTACTTGCTACAGTACAGTACCTTTCAAAGCTGCTGTACATAGTGACATTTTCTGACCTGCCTGCAGTTATTTAGACAGAATTATAATATTTGTTAGTGGCAGTTCTTTTTATTTTCATAAGAAAATAAACAGGTTCACTCTGCTTTAACGCTTCCACCTTTTAGATTACCCCCTCTTTCCCACCTCCATCAGTATTGATGGAGAGATTGTAGTCGCCCCTCTGCCCTTCCCTTGCACGTGAAACTCTGTCTGTGTTGTCCCACATTGTGATCATCATTAAGTTGCCGCTCTTCCTTTGTCCCTGTAATCCCTTCCTGTAATTCCCCAATTTATTCCTTCCCCCTTGTCATTTTTTAGGTCCTGATTGTGCTCTCCCTCCCCACTCTGCACCCCCGTCCTACCACCACCACAACCACTACCACTACCCACAGAACCCGCCCGCCTCACCAGCCCTGCTGGTGCACACAGGGTGCCCGCGGGACTGCCCCCTGGACGACACCATCCATCAGTCTGTCTTACACATGCCGCACCACTTCGGTACTGCTCCCTAGCTGCTACTCATCATATAGACCCTAGAGTCCCCATTTACTATTGACTCTCCATGTTCTATATTTTTCAGCCTTACCATGGCTTCCTTTGCTTACATTACACACACTGCATCCATTCTGGTCCTGCTCTCCACATGTATTCACATAAAGCTCACTTTAATTTTGTTCAAACCTATTCATCTTTCATTTAATTATCTCCTCAGATCTTTTACACACACTATCCATTCTTGTGTCTTTTCCTAGCCTTCGTGCCCCTTCATTCATAGTTCCTCTGCTGCCCACTAGGTGGCACTGTCCTCCTACATTTCAAACCAAGCTAATTCAGACGATGCATGTGTTTCAGTCCTTTGATCAGTTTTAGTAGGCAAAGAACTGAGTGCTTGGATGCATTTGGGAAATAAGGATTCAGTCAACAACTGCTCAAACAATGATGGCTTTGAGGGGTTCATTTATCTTTTATGTATTACAGACAAGTCTCTAAATTTGAATGCTTCCATAAAAGATGTTCTGCATTTGTTGAATGAATTCCATACCCTCTATAAAATTAAATTTGATTCACTTTATATTAGGTACCAGCAACTACAAATATAGATGTTGCCAGAAAATGTGTTCTGTAACTCAAACCACCCCATGCTCTCTCTCTGACCATGCAGATAGTAGTGAGTGTCTGGCTGATGATGTCAGCATAATTGCGGGTGGGACCCTGACTGGTTGGCATGCCGATTCGGCCTTCGTCCTTTGGAGGAGGATTTTGGGTATCATGGGAGATGTCAACAACATCCGCTGCCCAAAGATCCATTCCAAGGTCTTCTCCTGTCTTTATGAGCTCTGGCACAAGCTGGCAAAGGTAAGGTGGAGTGGCAAAGACCACCTACATAAGAAGTATTTTATCTCAAATAAGGGAAAAATATATATACCCACTTTTACAAAGAGGTAGTTGTTCTGAAATGTAAGTACGCAATGACTCTATGAAATGAGAAGTGATTGAATGATTGAATTAAGTGCACTTTGCATATAAAACCAGCATGTTTTTAAGATTTAATTATATTGATGAAATAGTGCCTTCTTATTTTAGTCAACAGTATCTAAGGTAATGGATATGGCATTTTAGAATAAAAAAGTTTTTACAAAACTTTTTTACACAAAGGTAATGCATGATGGTTACACTGATTGACCTAAGAGAACTTGTGTTTACAGATCCGGGACAATCTCGGGATCAGTGTGGACAACCAGTCTTCTCCTCCCCAGCCCGCCTTCATCCCTCCTCTTCGAATGCTGGCCTCCTGGCTCTTTAGGGTATCAACAACACATGAGTACAGCAGACAACACAGAAAAGATAACAGTAATGAAGTACCTTGAAGTAGTTTTAGACCCAGTCCTAAAATAATAATCCAAAGGATTTTACTTGAACTCTGTAGTTATTTCACTTGTTCCAAGCTCATCCATCAGCTGTTATAAACAATATGGGGTAGGCGTTTCCCTGGGAGAATCCTCTAATGCTCAGGAAGCAATTTGATTACATTTCCAGCAGCAGCAAAAAATAATAAACAGCACTGAATGATTAGCTTTTGCAGCAACAGATGCTGTGACTAAACACAATGAAATTAGTATATATTCCTACAAAAACATATAAAAAAAAGTTTCATATTAAAGTCAAACTCAAAAATTTTAGTCTGCCTCATTGATGTAGAATAGCGACTGGGGTCATCGATTCCAGTAGTTACAGGTTTCCAACGCATAAAAAAAATTGGAACAAGCTGAACTTCTTTAACCACCCCTGCGGAATATGACACAGTTTCACTGAAATTGCATTGCTAGGCAAAAGATTGGGTCCACATTTTGTAGTGAAATGTGGAGATGTCTTATTTATAACATCGTATTTGGGCTTCATGAATCAGCTGTTCTTCCTCCATTGAGGTGCTCTCAACAAGAATAAATAGAAACAGAGTGTCCAACAAAGGTTCAGCTGAAACCAGAACTCCCCCGTGCATCACTTGTGGCCAGCTAGAACATCCCGATTTGAAAGCAAAGCAATCAAATTAATTTTGTCGCTGATGCTCACTTGCATCACTTGCTGTTAGGACACAGTGTAAAACGTGCTAAAGTCTTCAGCTCCTGATAATACATCTCACCCCTCTACAGGCCACCATGCTGCCAACTGAGTACAAGGCTGGCAAGCTGCAGGCCTACAAGCTGATCTGTGAGATGATGACCAGGCACCAAGATGTGCTCCCCAATAGTGATTTCCTGGTGCACCTCTACCACATCATGCACAAGGGCATAACCAGTTGCGACCAGGTACAGCCAGCAGGTGGCACCTACATTATGGCTGCCAATTTTTTCTTTTATTCACCACTAGATGGTGCACAGGTCAAACTCATGTGATGTATATCTAGAAAATTAGGTTTTCTAGTTCCGAATTCACCATCTACCTTTTTTTATTTTGCATTATTTATCTTCACCTGTTAGTTCTTGATATTTTTACAGTAGCTCTGTTGCTGTCATTATCTACTGTGTGGCTAGTGCTGGTTCTTTTTCCAGATATTTAGGATCAACTGGATGAGGACTATAACTTAGAGGAGCGAGGACAGGGGTCATAAAGGTGCACTACATTTTAATGTTGTTGAGGCTTCATTTCAGCTGGGGATCTTGAAAACAGCATGCCAACCAGTGGTGACGAAGAATGCTTCAGTGTTTTGGCATCTTCCACCTTCTTTAGCCACACCCTTCCTTGTATTTAAATCTGGCCTAGCTCCATTCCTTCCAGACGAAGCTGAGTAGAGATGAATGGAGTCCCCCCAAAACAAAGGGGCAAGAATAAAAGTGTGTGGGGGGGGGTTGTGTGTATATATATGCCCTCCTGGCTGGGTTTCTATTGCGCCTTGGCAGTGCGACAAGCTTATTAGAATGTTTTCCATGTCGTTAAATAATGTTTTGAGCCCCCGTCGCGTATACGTGATTAATTAAGGATTGACGTCTGTCGCGCTCCGTTAGACTGACATGTCGGCCAGGGGCCCAGAGTAGGCCTGCCTGCCTGCCTGCCTGCCTGCCTGCCTGCCTCTTACTGTGTGTGAGCAAGTGTGTGAAGGAGCGGGAGGGGAGCCTGGGGAACGTAGTGTAGAGTAGAGCAATGAGGGGGGCACATTGAGGGACAAGGCAACATTCTCCAGCTTTTGTTGTGGCTCTGTATGCATCAGGGGGGGCCAGAGCCAGGCTGGCCACTGAAGCATGCTCAAATTGGCCGGAGAAAAGAGTCCTCACGCCACACAATAGAGGACAGCCGCACGCCTGCTTAACATAAGAAAGTGGCTCTTACTCTCCCCCTCCACCTTCCTCTCTGCCTTCACCCGCAACCCCCACCCATGTACTTTTCCAAATCCATCATACATATTTCTACTATATCTGTGTTTTTAATGCGCTCATTTAAATTAGCTTTACATGATTAGAGTATGCATCATCTAATATGGTTGTGTATGTGCAATTAGTAAAAAAAAAATGTTCTGTTTAATTTTGGCTTTTACATTTGGTATATACTGTAAGTTTCTATCTTAATATACTAGCTTACACATTGAGCATTTTCTTTAGACTACCGGTTTATCAAGTCATAAAATCTGCCTTAAACAGCCATGTTTTATAGATAATTGAGTGTAAATCCTCAACATTAAATTCAGTTATGTTAGAATAATGACAGTTCCTTTGGAGGGATTCTCCTTCCATCTGACAGAGTGCCAAGGTCAGGGCTATTGTCCTAGTAATCATCCTCTGGTCACTGGTCTCATAAAGACATGGCCATAGCACAATACCAGTAATCTATCCAATAGGTCTACTGTCTGAACTGCAATAGTCAACAGCATGCTTTCTAAAGTAAAGTGTTGCACACACGCTTTTTTTGTGTCTATTCATTTTTGCTTAGGTGAAAGAAGTAAATCTTGTATGGACTGGGATGGGAATCGTATTGATAACAATGTCATTATCAATTCTGCTTATCCATTTGATTCTTTATGCAATATATTTTCTGTGTGGGGTCAAAAGTAGGCCTACACAAAGCTTTTCAGAATATATCTGAGTCTGAACACAGTGGAGATGAAATAAGAGAATATTTCTACAGTATCAAATATATGGCATTCCTGGAATTGAAGCTCATGTAGTATAGAAAGATGTTTCTGCATGTTGCTGGTCTTTACACGCTTAATTGAAATGATCATTATACAGACATTACAACTGTTGTCATCTTTCTTTGAGAAATGAAGCCACGCTGTTGACTGTTTCTAACCCTCCTACTTGATTCCTTCTATTTGCAAGTTTCCAGAGTGTGATGTCATTGTTTTGCAATGTGAAACTGTCAAAAGATAAAGGGAATTGATTAATTCTGAGGCATGCAATTCCAATGGATTAGACCATTTGGAACTGGTTCTTGATTCCTTTGCCTATATAACATGTTTAGTAAAAGTGGACAGACCGTATTCCTCACCTGTGCTCCTCCTTAACTCAAGTTTCTATTCTCTCAAAAGGCCGTATAATTTGTATACTCCCAGATTAAAATTTGACAGTTGACCCCTAATCCACAAACGTGGCTGTTCATTAAACTTCTCACCTAGTAGTTATGCAGGTGGGACATATCCCTTTCAATCGGCTTGTGAAGGGAAACCCCCAGATATTCATAGTGACGATAGTGGTGTGGAATTGCAACAGAAAATCAGGCCCATTCTTAAGTGGAAACGTCCGGTTAGTAAATGAGACAGAAACTTTCCAATGAGTGATGTTATATAACTGAGCTGAACTGAACCCTGTCAACGCAGGGGCCAGCAGGTGGACAGAGCACGGTTTCCTTGAGATGAGGCCAGATGAAAAGGACTGAGGTGGCTCTATTCAGCGTTGCGTTAATGCACCTTTTGTTGATGCAGGGGCCATTCCTACTGCCAACACAGAGCCACATGTGGGGCTCAATTCCCATTTCTATACACACACCTGAAATCAGGTTTCATCTACTTTCACATACAATAGAAAAACACTTTGCATACTACATTTGCGGTTTCCTCTAAAATGCTCAGGCAATCAAGCAACAGTTTGTTGAATGCTAATTACATCTGTCTGCTCTGCACATTATGCTTCAGAGGTCAATTACGAACAAAATGAGGGTAAAATGGTCCCTCAATCCTAAAGCTCTTCCCACCAATTTTCCAAATGCGGTGCATCATGTTGGATTGCCTCTGCGTGTTTATTCTATTCCTCTTTTGTTCACCTGCATTCCCTGTTTACCAAAGCTTCACATGATTAATGTCCCAGATAGGGGGGGGGGGTGTGTGTGTGTGTGTGTGTGTGTGTGTGTGTGTGTGTGTGTGTGTGTGTGTGTGTGTGTGTGTGTGTGTGTGTGTGTGTGTGTGTGTGTGTGTGTGTGTGTGTGTGTGTGTGTGTGTGTGTGTGTGTGTGTGTGTGTGTGTGTGTGTGTGTGTGTGTGTGTGTGTGTGTGTGTGTGTGTGTGTGTGTGTGTGTGTGTGTGTGTGTGTGTGTGTGTGTGTGTGTGTGTGTGTGTGTGTGTGTGTGTGTGTGTGTGTGCGCATGAGTGTGTGTGTGCGCATGAGTGTTTGCTAAGGTGTCCTTCGGTTCAGGTAGAAACAGGCTGGTGTTTGAACTGTCTGATTTACACAACTTTATGGCCAAGACGGCAGGTGTTTCTAGCCTGGACCTTGCCTTTGTACACAAATATGCACGTGTATCTCTTAGATAAGAGGGAGAACATTTTTTTCTGCCTTACTGACATGATGCATTCTCATACTATTGTTATTTTATTTTTTTAACTAAAAGTATTTGAATAAATAAAGAACCATGTCCCTTCTAAATATAGCATGGGGAATTGAATAGCTTTCAATGCTTTTGTCTAGGATGTTATTACACTGTACATACTTGAGCACTTTATGCAGAGCCCTCTTCAGTACAACATATGTCAATGTTGAAAGAGCACCCATCTGCCACTGAGCCGCCTGTACCACAGCAAAACAATACCATGTCCCTTGCCTCTAATGGTGTGCGTGAGGGTGAGCGTGTGCGTGTGTGTGTGTGTGAGACAAAAGTTTAGGTGTTTTCTTCTTTCTCTCTCTCTCTCTCTCTCTATATATATACAGTATATATATATATATATATATATATATATATATATGTCTCTCTCTCTCTCGCCCCGTTTTTTTTTTTTGTGATATGTACTGTTGAGTGCCTTACTTAAAATGCTTAGCCTACCTGTTGGAGGAAAAAGCTTTCTCCCTGTCTCTCACATGGTGCCCCATTTACCAAATATTTCTGCTCCCCTCCACCCATGTGGAAAAGTGGGGTTTGGAACCACATTGTTTCACTTTGCAAGGTTGTATGAACCCTTATCACATCACAGAAGCCGTTGCTTTCCGTGTACCTGGCCTGCAGTGTAAAAAAAGGAATTGTTAATCATAATCAATATTAGTCCCTTTTATTTCATTAATTTCAACTACAATGGCCCTACTACACTGTTCTACTAACGAGTCCGTGTGCTCATACCAAATGCAAAAATCCCATCTAACTGGAAAGAAGTGCTGAGATACTGCTAAAATAACATTGTGTGTGTGTGTGTGTGTGTGTGTGTGTGTGTGTGTGTGTGTGTGTGTGTGTGTGTGTGTGTGTGTGTGTGTGTGTGTGTGTGTGTGTGTGTGTGTGTGTGTGTGTGTGTGTGTGTGTGTGTGTGTGTGTGTGTGTGTGTGTGTGTGTGTGTGTGTGTGTGTGTGTGTGTGTGTGTGTGTGTGTGTGTGTGTGTGTGTGTGTGTGTGTGTGTGTGTGTGTGTGTGTGTGTGTGTGTGTGTGTGTGTGTGTGTGTGTGTGTGTGTGTGTGTGTGTGTGTGTGTGTGTGTGTGTGTGTGTGTGTGTGCGCGTGTGCGCACTTGTCCTCAGGATGTTTTAAACACCATCATCCGTTCCTGCTCTCCTCGTTTCTTCTTCCTCGGTCTGCCTGGTTTCACCATGCTTGTTGGAGATTTCATCACTGCTGCCGCCTGCGTTCTCAGCTCCAACTCCTCAGAGGTACGCACACACTTTTAGCATTCAGGCTTGGAACATTTTTTAAGATGCAAAATATTTTTTGTTGTGGAAGAAAGAATAAAGAAATTTCAACAAATTGCCAAAACAGAATTCCTTCTCATTCCTGTTAGTCTTTAGGAACTGAACATGCTCATTCAAATTTGATAGTTCTATGAAGAAAAATTTGAAAAACAATAGTTTTGACATTTGTACTTGAATCTCAGGGACAAAAATAAGACTTGTAAAAGAAATCAAGAATGCAATCTGAAAAACCTATTGTACCATATCTTCAAATTCATATTGTGTCATAACCAAAAGGCGGTATGGGGGATGCCATTCCCTTGTTGGCAAAATGCATAGCCGTTGTTATCCTGTCATCCCACCCCTCTCAATCCTCTAGTAGCAGACAGAGTGCAGGGGCAGAGGGGTTGTTCAGTTGAATGTTACTTAATTCTTTGACTGAGGTTTGCAAAAGTTAAAATCTACACCCCCAACCATCAGCAGTCTAACCGGCAGTGTATTGATAAATCCATGGCACTGTCTGTGGTGCTGAAGTAGCAGACAGATTCCCGTATGGACTAAGTCTCTGTGAGGTCACCCATAGATTGCTGAAGAGTCAAAATTAAGCTCAAAGTTTGTCGCTTACAGTGGCTCCGATCATCGCCTTCTTGGCACATAGCCTGACTCCTGGCTAATCCAGAAATGGAGGGGGAGTGTGGATGGAGCTGAGGCAGGCTGGGTGAAACCCAAAGTCTATGCCAGCTATCTGTGAACGCACACCTTTAAATCTTAATGTAATTTAAACGAATGAGTTATATAAAAATTCACCCACCGAACAGTTGTCATGAATGGGGAACTTAGCTAAAGACACCAAAACAGTTTTTTGTTCCTGGTTGTAACCATGTTTATTTCTGCTGTAAATTTTAACAGAGGGTTTTATGGGAATTTACATGCTTTTGGAGCCAACCTCAAGTGGGTGAACAAAGCGAAAAATCCTTCCCTCTTGTTATCGAAACGCCTGGCTTGCTTATAAATGAAACTTACAAATACAAACAGTCATTGTGGTCTTTAAACACTGTAGCCATGGTCCCCTCTGCCATGAAACAAATGCAAATTGGTGATTCTTGTAAGTTCTATACACAGTCTTTGAAATTGTGTGATGTACATTCACATGAACTTGTTATGCAAACATTGTGCATGACTGTGGTCGGATTTGGATCAGTTAGTAGAGAATATGTTGACTGACCAATAAGCTAACCAGGTCGCCAGTGTGCACAGATTTAAACATGGACCCAGTTAGTGTTGACTGTCTCTTACTCCTCTGAAGTAAGAACATTTATATCTGTTGTTTCTTACTGTTTTGCTTGCGGGATAATTTCAACAAGATGTACAATCTGCTTTAGAGCTGCATCCGTTCCAGATTTAATCAGTCATTTTGTTGTCCAACGTCTACCATGTGTCAAGAGATTATGTTGTGCATCAGCAGAATTATGAATAAAGACGCAATTAATTCTGCTGGATCCTTCCAATCCTTTTTCCCCGGATAGTGGCCTTCCTGCTTCCTGAAAGTGGGTTGTTTTCATGTAGCTTCAGGGAATGAATGATAGCCTATTTTCTCTCATCTCTCCCAGGCTCCAAGGATGGAGGCTCAGACGATCCTAGGCTCCCTTGTGTGCTTCCCCAATCTTTACCTCCAGATTCCTGTACTGCAGCGTGTGCCTGGCTCTGATGATATCATTGTAGGCAATGAGGATATCAAGGTAAATGGTCAACATGTGCCATATTGGATATATTTGGAATTAACATTTAAATACAAAAACTGCTTCATATTCAGGGGTAGAGCCAGACGTTGTAATCATTCAGGGCTCAGCCAAACCTAGGGAATGTCCGCGGGCATGCTTCCCGGGGAGATTTTATTCCCATTTACAGCAGAAAATTGAATCCCTAAAAATCTGTACATCAGTTAGGAAAAACAGGATATTTGCCAAGGAAAAAAATAATCCTGTAGAGCCTACATCCTATTTTGTGTCTAATTGCCAACTTTCTTAATCATTCCGAAACAAGAACACATGTTGAGGATGACTAATTTTCACTCCTGCCACCTAAAAATAAGCTGGAAGACTGTTTTGAAGTTACATAGGTAGTGTAAGAATTTGGCATAAACTGCACTATTGAACTTTAAACCTATTTTTGTTATGCTATGGATGGGTGTTCAGAGAAAGAATGTCAAGCTTACAAATCTGCTTCATTTGAATCCATGTCATAGTGATCTGGGCTGCTCTGATTGCAAATATCTTGAGGTGATAGGTCAAGGGATCCCTTTGAAAATGGCCATGCCCCCATTTACCGATAAGCTATCATTTCATGGTTGGTACTAATGGATTCCTTGGATTGTGTAGTTTCATATGACACCAATCTCTACTCTAGCTTCAGAGCTGAGCGAAGAAAAATAGTTGTTGGCTCATTAGGGTGTTAGAAACTTAAGAGAGTTGGGGCTTTTGAGAAAAACATTGCAGCTGGAGCTCCAAAGGCCACCACCGCCACTGTCATTGCAGCCGGGTAATGACTGTAACAGCACTGTAGCAATGCTCTCTACAGATATATGGGATAGTTGTGACATCACAACTGTAGGGAAGTCCTGGCTGCTCTTTTAAAGGCCCATTTGAGCATTTATTTATCTATTTTAATAACACAAACTGCAGATCTACAATGTTTTCACTTTTAAAGTTAGTTATGTGATATGCTGAAGAATGTGTCTGTTTGAATGGTTGTATTGTGTTTGTCATGTCTTTTTTTTACCCTACATGCCTCCTAAATGCCCCTCGGGGACAAATACAGTTTTTTTAATTGAGATAACGTTTGATACTTTTTATAATATGGGACCTTTAATGGTATCATATATTTACAGATATTAATTAAAGGGAATGGCTTAGATTTTCATTTAACAACGTAAACAAGTAAACTTAGCATGTTTTTTTTTTTTTTGCTTTTTAGGATTATCTGGTCAACATCCTGCTGGAGACGGCAACAAAGGAACACTGTGAAGGGGCCAGGTATGATCTGCAATATTGATGATGCTCATATTTTGTTCTCAATCCTTTTTAAATTCTGTTTCCAAAAAATATTAATTTTCACTCCTTCTGTCATTAAGATGCATTGCAGTGTGCAGTCTGGGTCTGTGGGTATGCGAGGAGCTGATGCAGAAGAACGTCCACCACCAGGTTAAAGATGCCATCAATGTTCTGGGAGTTACACTAAAGGTCAGTGACCCTTTGAGGCAAGCAAGCTTTGTCGCAGTTTGATATCTGCAAGCATACTGTATAATATGATTTATGGAAAACATCCGTGCATCATGAGCAGTGTTGACCATTGTAACTGTGACAAAATTCTGAATAGATTAAATCGCCAGAAACAAATTGATGCTGGAAGCCTGGATTTCATCAGTCTTGTTTTTTCGTTTTTTTTCATTTTGCCACATAAGCCTTATAGTGTTGGGCTCTAACAGAAATGATAGTTGATTACATAAAAGGACTGCAGGACAATTTCAACATAGTGAGTGGACAAAAAGTATGAGAATAAAACATGTCCAGAGATGTGAGTCATGGGCATATTTTGGAAGAGCCCTCTTTTCTCCCTGAGTGAAGAGATGCAGAGAACCAGTGCTGGCTGTTATTTGTTTTTCACGTTTTTTTCATGATGGAAAAGAGGTTTGGGGCGGTAGCGTAATTTCCAGGCTGCTCGCTCTCAGTAGATGTGGGCCAATTTAAGCAGCTACATCTCCCAGCTTCCTGCTCGAGCAACCCCCCTTCTCTAATGGAGCAGTAATCACTCCCCTGTACAACTTGACACACAGACTCAGCCAGCCCCAAAATAGAGTGTGTAGGCTGGGTGGGGGATCTAGGGGGAAGAGTGGCACTGAGAGTCTCTTTTCTAAAAGCAGGTGCTGAACTCTCAGGGCCCCTTTTTGTGTTTGGCCATTTCTGCACTCCCCACATTGTCTGCCCTTGTTACATGTTGAGAGGCATTCAGCCTGAAGAAATGGGAAATTCTATTTCTCCACAAAGAATTTCAAATCACTAAAGAAATCCACATTTGAAAGAAAATTGTCAACAGCTCAAATCTTTCCTGCAATGAGTCTGGAGAAAATGAGCAATGGTTTGAAGTGGAAATGAAATTATGCTGATTATATGCACAGTAAGTGAAAAACTAAGTTTAAGGGAAAATGCTCATGAATTTTGTCATATTGACTAGCAGTCCCCATGTTTCCATAAACTTATTTTTATGCCCATTTTGAAGTATCCCATTAGAAAAGCTGTATGGAAATGGAAAATTCAATATAAAACTTTCTCAATTTTTGCACTCTTCTAATGGCTTTTGCCTTGGTCAAAAAAGAGTTGATCTACTAAATGTGATATAGAAACATCTTTGTTGAATAACTTCTGACGTAAAAAACATTTAACTGAAATAACTAATCAGCTGTTTCAGCTGTCTGCGTGGGTTAGAATGTATAAATAATGGACGTAGTCTCCGTGGCGTCACCCATAGGTCACCGAAGAGACAAAATGAAGCTCAAAATGGGCAGCTCCCAGTGACTCCTGCCGGTGCCATCTTGGCAGAGCCATGACTCTTCTTGCCCCTGGCTAATTCAAAAATGGCAAAGAGGTAGAGCAGAGTCAACCTGAACGAAGTCTGCCTCAAAGCTACCAAGCTAGTAAAGGCCAACAAGCGAGCTAGACTATTTCACTGGGAGCAAAGCCTAGAGTGGCAGTCTGGAGACCGAGTTACTTAGATGCAAAAACCTATATTCAGGCAGCACAAACATAGCCACGAACTGAGATGTTGTGATGGACAGACAGTTATCAGCTAAAATTAGCCTCAAGAGATGGCAGCCACCCGGCACTCAAAGCAGCCACGCCCTTAATTATGGAGAACTTTAGCTTTCATATCATTTATGACTTAAAGCTGAGTGATAAAAACATTCACCCCCGTACAGTTGTCGTGAATAGTAAAAATTAGCTATAGAGACCAAAAACCGGTTTTCGTTCCATCCTGTAAACCTGTTTATTGCTTCTATAAAGTCGGGCATTTAAAAATGGGGCTAATGGGGATTTGCTCTGCCAACCTCAAGTAGCCACTCAATGAACTGCAGTTTTTGGCACTTCGGCATTGACTTCATTTCTCTGACTCGGAGGTTGCTGCTTGGTTAGAATCCTTGCATTAATATGTCTTTGACTTCGGATAGCATAAAACGTAGCCAAGACTAGCTGATATGAAAGAAATTTTGTTTGTTTCTCAATTTGTCTCTGAGACAGGGTTATATTCAGTTAGAGGGCCATGGCGACTTGTTTTGTTTCCTGACAGATATACTGTATTTGTAAGTGTAGCCTATATTGCCAACTTCTGATGAAACTACACTTTGCGTAGCCTAGTTTATTCACTTTTAATCAGTCAATGGAAACACGCCTAAGTCATATGGCTTTTTTTGTGTGAGGTTTGCTTAAAATGTGGATGAAGCACAACTAAACTGTTCCACCAATTATCGTCCTGCAATATCCCTCTGCCTTTTTAGAATTTTTGTGTTTATGTGCATATATAAAGTGGCGTATTAATTGAATTTACAGTATGGAGTCAGCATCACAAGCATATGTGGATAACGATGACCTAGAGAAATGAGAACATTCACATGCTTATCACAAGCATATCTGAGTGTGCTTATTCCTGATTAATAAATTCACCGTTTTAAGTTTCTGTTTAGATCATTTGAATCTCTTCTGCCTGATTGTGAGCAATGGCGGGGACAAGATTTTCAGTGAAATGTTGAGTGAATGTGTCACAGAAACAATATCCAGGCATTCAAAATAAAAATCATTCTCCTGCACCAAGAATGTATTTGTAAAACAGAAAAATACTAGTTTGCCATAACAAAAAAAGTTCTCTTTGTTAATGCTGCCTATTATATGATGCTGTCCTTGTATTTGTTTGTTTGCGCAGTTTGGAAACAAAGCAGTGGCTCAAGTGGCCTGTGACGTGTTTCAGCTGCTCATCTCTCACTGGGAACATCTACAGAGGTTGGAGCCCACTCTGACCAAGAAAATTATTGAGGTAACACACACACACACACACACACACACACACACACACACACACACACACACACACACCCCTACCTATCAAGTCACTTAAGCTTTTAAATGCAAGTCCTACATGAGTCATTACTCATGCATACATCCCGTACCATCACATCCATTTTAGCACACAGCTCTGACTCAGCTGATGAATAGGAGTGTGTCGTCCAATTATCTTTCTCCTTGTTTCGTCCCAACACAGATCTTTGTGGCCACAATAGCCTTTTTGTTGCCCAGCGCAGAGCACTCAGCAGTGGAAGCAGACAAAAAGGTACATGTTGGGGAAAAAAGGGGGCTGAGATCTAAAAGGCCCTTGATCTATCATGCTGGAATGGTGCATTTGCAGAGGAATGTTTCTGCTGAAGTGATTTGTTCTCTTTCCGTCTCTCTATATCTCTGTATTTTCTGTCTTTGTAGTTCTAATCAATTACCTGTTGTTTATCGGGAACTGTCCAGCTCTTTTTTGGTGTATTAATATTTTAAAAAAGAAACATTTGATGACCAAACATCTCTCTCATTTTCCTCAGCTGATGGTGTCACTGCTGCTCTGCCTGCTGGACTGGTGCATGGCAGTTCCTCTGGGTCTGCTGCTGGAACCTATCACCATGCCTTCGGTGGACGACCGCACATCCCACAAAGCCCCACTGCTGGACTACATCTACAGGGTGGGTAGCCTCACTGGCAGCTGTGAGGTGGGGAAAAGCTGAACGTTTCAGTAACAACAAACAAACCTGAAGAATGGGCATTTCTTTACTTCTGACTGCTTTCCAGTATCTTCTGAAACATGCATAGCCTTTCACCCGCAGACACAATAACTTAAGCGTTGACACTTCCACCCCCGCCCCACCAAATGGGCTTGCCACTTTAATTAGACTCACCTCCACCGTGACCTCATGACTATGCCTCATTTAACATTATAGTGGCACAACAACATAGAAGCACCCGACATAGCTGATGGATACTCTTGGCATTCATCATAAGCAGGAAAGCCTTACAACTTGCTTTGCAGTAGCATATACTGCATTGGTTAAAAAAGGGGGAAATGTGCATTATTCAGTGTAGTTCTCTGTATTTGTCTCTCTAACCCTTCATTTTATGGTCTGACCCTGAGGATGAGGGCCAAGCTTCAGTAACAAATGAATGAGGTATTATTCATTCCCTCCTGTCTGGGCAGATGCGGTCAACGGCAGATCTTTGTAAGGATGTCACCCCTGATAAGAAATGGTCCAATTATTCAAACAGAACCCTTTGTCCAGTTGATAAGCTCAGGCTATAAACGCTTGTCCTGGAGATTTGAATGGAATATGTCTTAATATGAGAGCGACTGCAGCTGCTATGAAAGCAAAGACAATTAGGCATGATTGGTTGTCTATCAGCACACAAAAGACATGGCCCCTCTGGATTTCATTGGAAATAATATATTAAGCAAGGTGTGACAATATTAATGCAATATCAAGAGACCAAGATCTATACATCTCCACAGATACCTTGGCTGCTAATTATTCTGCAAGCAGAGAATGCCTTCCGTAATGGAAAACCTCTCCCTTTATTCCATCACTGGCCAGTGTAACTGACAATATAGCCGGGAGTGTCCTTTTTTTCATCCTTCACCTTCCTTTAATTAAATATTTTAAACGGCGCATAAAATACCAAGCTGTCAAACACTAGCACAATACCTGTACCCAGCTGATATAAAGGTTGGCATGTTCGTTCTGAGATGAAGAGGCAAGTGATTTAAAAAAACTGTTTTTGGTGACTCATAGAATCCACATTGATGTAAAAAGCAACATTGCATTAGACCTCATTGGTTCACCAGAGTTCTGCTCAAGCTTCTCCATCTGTTCTCTCAGCCTGCCTCGGCAGCCAGCTGCACCACCCTCGTGTGTGTGTGTGTGTGTGTGTGTGTGTGTGTGTGTGTGTGTGTGTGTGTGTGTGTGTGTGTGTGTGTGTGTGTGTGTGTGTGTGTGTGTGTGTGTGTGTGTGTGTGTGTGTGTGTGTGTGTGTGTGTGTGTGTGTGTGTGTGTGTGTGTGTGTGTGTGTGTGTGTGTGTGTGTGTGTGTGTGTGTGTGTGTGTGTGTGTGTGTGAGACAGCGAGCATAGGTACATTTGTGCATGTTCACACCTGTATGTCTCTGTTTGCGTTTTTATTATTTGATTTATGTGTGTACATAGGTGTATTCATGTATCCATCCATATGCCCCTCTATGTACAGTACGCACTATGTGTTACTTTCCAAGAACTGTTGCTATGCGAAGTGCAGTCACTTAGTTGTCAAGCACAGCTGTGGGTTTCCCCCCCTCCCTTCCCATCTCTCCACGTCTCCACACAGGAAGCTCTTTAGGGCTTTGGTGTAGCAGCTGTTTGGTTCAGGTCTTTTCAGCTTCAAGCCTCAAAATCCCTCCCCCATGCACCCAGAGGTCTGCTCTGTAGAATCATCCACATACTGTCTACATTGCCCCACACAATGCTGTTTCAGATGGCAGGGCCAGCCTGCCTCTCACAGCGTCTCTCAGCCAAGTTTGAGCGTATGTGTGTACTGAATGGGATTAGCCTTTGCATGGCTTTACCCAAGTTGCTCGACTCTGAATGAGAGGCCCCCTCATTTACATACATTAGGCATGTGTATTACCCACTCATATGCAACACCTCACCTCCGCTCAGATTATACAGTATACAGGTGTGTTTGTGTGTGTTTTCTGGTGGGAGCTGAGCATAAGGATAAAGTCTTAATTAAATCAAACAGTAAACCTGTCCAATGGCTGTAATCAACTGCCCCAGTGCGCCTTATCTAGCCCTGCCAACGGATGCTCTGCCATCTGTTATGTAGATCGATACACTCATACATCACAGGAGAAATGGATTAGTGACAATAAAGACCCTCTTTTCTCTCCTTCTCTCCCTCCCTTCCTACATCGCTTTATGATGGAAATTGACCATATAGTCCCCTTTCATATACTCCTGGATCACGTCAGTCTATAGCAGGCCTGCAGGAGTGTCACGTCTCACCAGACACCACTGTATCTTACAGGACAATGTCTTGACACATCAAAGTTCAAGTTTGATTATTAAAGTGCCTATCGCCATCATTCTGTCGAAAAACTACCCAAGCACACGTCATGTTAATCACTAAGTCCGACCCTTTTTCAACTGTTCCTCAGGTGCTGCACTGCTGTGTGTCCGGCTCCAACCTGCACACCCAACAGAGTCACTACCTCCTCAGCCTGTCAGACTTGTCCACTGACTATGACCTCATGTTGGGTCAGGTTAAGAGCTTTGAGCCACCACCCTCCCAGACAACCACCACTGACTTTGGCAACCTGCTGACTGTAGCTGAGGGTAAGGACATGGAGCCTTTTGAGAGAGTACAAACTGTTAGTTATGCCATTTTTCTTATATGAACTCTGGACAATGTCTGACCAACCAGGTGCTGACGAAGTTTCCTTTTCACACATGTAGCAAACAACAGGTGATTGTGTCTATGTGACTGCGTTCACATAGCCGGTTTATAATTTGGTCATTAACAGCTTTGTCTCTTGCCGTTGCCAGCCGATTTGTCTGAGGATAACAGCATCATCTGTTACAGACAGAAGTTCACGAATCTCACCGTCTTTCTAGTTAGATGTTGTCGTTTTTTTGTAAATCATTTATTTCCCCATGGGCCCAAAAGGACATTAAATAGACTTTTTACTCATTGATTTCTGATCCAACTGATTTAGACTTTTGCATTTTTCACATACAGCTGTGCTAGGTAATGTCTAGATAATTTCAGGTTTGCAGTGCATGTGTGAGAGGCCCTTTAGTGATGTCTGTCAGCTGTCACATCATAGCTCATCCCATTTTCTTTTTGACACACTACTTAATCTCAACTCCTACTGTGCTTCTGACAGACCACAGAGACATTCTCCTCCAGAAAAAGGATTACAGAGAAAAGCAAACTCTGAGCAGCCCATCCATTTTGAGCCTCTCCATTAAATGCCAATATCTTATTAAAAGTATGAAAAGGAAATCAACCATCACAGGGAATGGAATGTTCGCATTAGTACTCAGCCCAAGAGAGGAGACCCATTATGGGGTTTAAATTATTTTTTTATTTTTTTTTCTTCCTTTTTGTGACCTTGTGATTCCATTAGGCAATGTATTCCTCTCTCCTCCCTCGTGTACTCAACTTCTGAAAAGTCCTCAGAGCCCAAATAGAAAGTGCAGTCTACTGAAACACTGTAAGACATTTGAACAGTAGCTTTTGGCTGGAGAATTTCACCACATGTCTCCTTTCTGGTGCACGGCTGCACAGATTCCTAGTTTGAATAACAAAAAACAAAAAATCAAAAGGGCAAACCAAAGAGTGCCAGCCTAGTTATATTCATGTCCCCACCTCATATTGATCAAGTCACATCAAAGGGCTAGTGCATCTCTAATGCAGCTTGGCCTGCTTTCTAAAGAGCTTTCTCCACTTTGATGGGGGATGATGGTATTGATAGCACTGTCACAATGCAGAAGTGCATCCTCTTGTTTTTCCCGCATCACTGCAGAATAAATCATGGCATGCCTTTCACTTTGGGAGTAAAAACCTGTGCATTTACATAAATGCAATCCACTAAGTAGAGTCCTATTAAGCAGCCTGTAAAGATGGTGGTTCTCATTAGCACTCAGCCAGTCTCAATGCTTGTCTATTGTAAGAAGACTCAATGGGCTTTTCAAAGTTGTCTCATGATTAGATGCTACCTACTTAGGTCTGCTGACCAAGCTATTGTGAGAAATAAATAAAGTACCCCTATTATTAATCATAAATTAGATTTGGCTTTGTGTGAAGAAAAAAAAGCTAACAGAGATGTCTACACGCAAATGCCAGGCTTCTGAAATATGATTAGCAAAGTGTGCGTTGGACGTATGATTAAAGACAGCCCCATGTACAGCTTTATTCTAAATCCATCAGTAACTTTAACCATGTTTCACACTCTCATCTATTTTTCTTCAAATTTTTTTATTTTCCTGCCCTCATTCTTCCACCAGAAAAGCGACGCCGGAACATGGAGCTGATTCCCCTGACAGCACGGATGGTCATGACACACCTGGTGAACCACCTGGGCCATCATCCACTGAGTGGTGGCCCAGCCCTTCTCCACAGCCTTGTAAGCGAGAACCACGACAACCCGTATGTGGAGTCATCCGAGCTGTCCTCTGAGGTGTTCAAAAGCCCCAACCTGCAGCTGTTTGTCTTCAATGACAGCACGCTGGTGTCCTACCTGCAGATCCCCGCCGAGACCCCCATTGTTGGACAGCCCCCCAAACCTTCCTCCCAAGTGCGCGTCATCGTCCGGGACATCTCGGGCAAATACTCGTGGGATGGCGCAATCCTCTACTGCACCAACCAGGAAGACTCTATTGATGCAGAAGTTTTTAGCGCAGTCAATCACCCTGTTTCTACTGCCACTACTGTCACTCAGAGCAGAGACCAGCCCAACTCTCCAAAAAAGGGGCCGTACAAAAATCATTGCTCCGTCTCGGACTCCCTCTCTGACTGCTGTGAGGAAGAAGAGGTAGATATTCTGGATACGCTTTTGGAGGACCTGGGCCACAGCAGCCCTGAATGCCTGCCCCAGCCACAACTTCGGCTCAACCAGCCAGCCCCCTCACCCCATGGCATGAATCTAGAGCAAGAGAGCGCCATCCTTGAGGCCATTTTGCGTCAGACTCAGCAGGAGGAAGAGCAAGTTAGGAGGTGGGATGCTGATGTAAGCTTTCGGGCCGCTTGTCAGAGGGAACCCTCCCACCATGAACCAAAAGCTTCTTTCTACTTCTGCCGGCTGCTGCTTAATGACCTTGGCATGAACTCTTGGGACCGCAGGTACACTACCAACTGAAATTGCCTACACTGATCTGGTTTAAACTGTACTAGAAGAAAAAAGAGCAACGGTGGAAAGTTGAGTTGTAAGAAGTCATGCAGGGGTCTGTTGTTTATTTGTCTCTCATTGTATTTCTTTATCATGCAGTCTACAAACCACATTTTAAATGTAACCAGTTAGAACACACACAACTGTGTTCTAACCTGTGCTTTCTAGCACTGTTTTTAAACCCAAGTTACTTTCTTCAAACTCAGCTGTTGGCTCATTACTCAAAGAGAGAAATAGCAAAGTTAAAAGCACGCTGGAGTCTAGAGTGTCTTAATCTCCTCTCCACAGGGTAAAAGTGCCCAGCTGTTTTCACTAAGGCCCACCTTGCAGAGCCACATCTTTGCTGCACTTCGCTGTAAATTAAAAGCTTACACCTCTTAATGGTGATGGTGCAACGTGCAAACAGCTAGTTGTAGATTGCTCTCTGCACCTGTGCCTTTTTTGCCTTTGTTAATCTTGTCTGCAAAACAAAACTCTGGTTGAAAACTGGTTTCCTTTGACAGTTTGCTAGTAGATTATACCACTTTTTCAAATGGCCACTCTTTGTTGTCAGCATAGCAGTTTTCTGAATTGTGTGTTATGTACGGAATTGAAAATGTCACGTTTAATCGTGAATGTTTTTATCAAACAGGAAAAGTTTTCATTTGCTGAAGAAAAACTCCAAACTCTTAAGGGAACTGAAGAACTTGGATTCCAGGCAGTGGTAATACCTTTTATAAATTTAATCTGGGATCTTTGTTTGTTTGTGTGTGTGTGTGTGTGTGTGTGTGTGTGTGTGTGTGTGTGTGTGTGTGTGTGTGTGTGTGTGTGTGTGTGTGTGTGTGTGTGTGTGTGTGTGTGTGTGTGTGTGTGTGTGTGTGTGTGTGTGTGTGTGTGTGTGTGTGTGTGTGTGTGTGTGTGTGTGTGTGTGTGTGTGTGTGTGTGTGTGTGTGTGTGTGTGTGTGTGTGTGTGTGTGTGTGTGTGTGTGTGTGTGTGTGTGTGTGTGTGTGTGTGTGTGTGTGTGTGTCTCGCAGATTCGGTACCAGTGATCTTTCTAATTTGTACCTTCTCCTGTTGATCACAGCCCTGGATGTCTCCCACTATCACTCTTGGTGTCCTCCTCTTACTGTGTCTCTCTTAATCCCATCAATATGTACACCACACATTGCTAATGACAGTAGCTTTTTAAAGATTTCCCTCTGGACTGGAAATCATTCTCCCAGATGGCCAGACTTGGTTGGGCAATAACAACCTGTGCGGAAGCATGCGAAGTGCCCTAAATCTACCCCAGCGTGATGTACTGCCATGGCAACAGGGAAAGGAGACGGGCCTATTCTGCTATCATTTTTAATTTTAAATCATGTTAGAGCTGGAGATGTAGTGGAAAACATTTGCACATTGTGCTCTGCTGATTTTATTCGACAACTCAATTACACTTACACGCAAAATTTACCCTGATAAGCAAAGTGTAGTGTTTTGAGTCATTGGATTCACATTTCAAAGCATTTTGATCTGAAGTGGCTGGAGTAGTAAGAAGCTGTTCAAGTTCTGTTGTGTTCATAAAATGATCTGCTTTGTTGTTGTTGTAGTTATTTTAATATTGGCTACTATATGTTCTGTTCTATAGTCGAGAGACACACAAGATTGCTGTGTTCTACATTGGAGAGGGCCAAGAGGACAAGTGCTCCATCTTGTCCAACAGCGCAGGAAGCCAGGCCTATGAAGACTTTGTGTCTGGACTGGGATGGGAGGTGCCGACTACCACACTCCTAAATCAACACACCCTAAATATGCACACATTCACAATCAGAATATTGTAAATTGTACATGTATCCCTTAGGTGGACCTCTCCACACACTGTGGCTTTATGGGTGGCCTCCAGAGGAATGGCAGCACGGGTGTAACGGCTCCTTACTATGCTACCTCCACCGTGGAAGCCATCTTCCACGTCTCTACCCGTATGCCATCTGATTCTGATGACTGCCTTACCAAAAAGGTAAAAAAAAAAAAAGTTTGTGTTTATGATCTGTTTTTTACCTCTGTTATGATAACTTTTGCAAATACCTGCCTATGCATGATGTGGATTATCAAAATATGCTTTGCATTAATTAGACGCCTCAAGTCCAGAGTATTTTATGAGAAAATACTGCTTTGCTGGTTTGATGCAGTGAAATGGCTACACAGTCCTGCCTGTCCATAGCAGTATGTTGTTGTAGCCTTCAGCTCTGTGTTAAGCTGTGATCAGGAGATGTGACTCCAAAGTGCGGGCATTGATTAGTGACCCTGGCCATGCAGGCCTGAGGAGTAGAGAGTCGCAGGCGTGTGAGTGAAGAGAGGGCATGTGCCGCTGCGGTAATGACTATGATTCTGCTCGCCCCTGCCCCCCTCCCTGTGCGCTGTGACCAGGGCCTGGATTTAGCCATTAGCTCTCCCTGCTAGGGCAGGCGCCGGCCGGATGCCGGCAGGATCCTTTTATCCAATTCCCGCTGCCGCCACAGGAGCGATCGATTGGATTCTGCAGTGGGATTCTGAGCTATACTGCACCAGTAGCAGTTAGCACGAAGAAATGAGCTGCAAGGCCCCTGCCCGTGCTGCCAATCTTCTCATACAGTACCCTGCTGAGAAGGGAAATTCATCAGGCTCTCCTCATATCCAGCCCCCCCACCCCTTCACAAACCTTCCCCCTCTTTGTTTCACAAATAACCCCCTACTCATTCCAAACCCATTCTGAACCTGTGCTAAGTGACCACAAAGATTAGTTAGCCAGTGTAAAGATTTTGTTTTTGGTTGGCCAGAGTGAGGCGCTGGAGGGGTAGACATGCCCAGAGTGGAGTGTGCTGCCACTCTTCATCCATTCATTTCACAGGGAACTTCTATAATTGCTCATGCTCACCTTGCACAGATCTCCACACCAGCCACAGGCTGTACAGAAATTGGGAGGCTGGCGGCATGCATGGATGCGTCAGGAAAAAGATGGCAGGGCAGAGAGAAGAGAAAGTGGTATCAAAAATTGGATTGAGAAACCGGCTTTGTCTATGTCTAAGTAGGATGTTTCCCTGTCAATTTAAAAACAACACGTTTAGTCCAGCAGTCACTCACTCCACTGCCTGTAACCATAGAGGCATACTGTGGGGGAGCTCTTGCTGGGCAGATTGCCAGTTTGAAGACGATGTAGAGGGGAAAAAAAACAGCTCAACCAGAACGAAAAGAGGGAAAACCATGAATTCCTCAATCCGATTGTGGGTTTTAGGGCAGCGCGGGCTGCAGCAGTAGCAGCTGGCTTCAGTAATGTGGTTATAGAAGCGACCTGCAGGGTTAGGGTCAGGCCATGTAGATCACATGTGTGTATGTGTGTGTCTGTGGAAGAGAGGGAAATAGACAGGCCTTAGCTATAATATTCACCCCCATGCACCACAACTTAACTGGGCTGCTGCAGGTTGTTTTTATAACGAGCCTCTTGTGTTCTGGGGTCCTCTGGTCTTCTGTCTCCAAGTGTGTGAAGCCCATTGGTTGGGTTGGGAGGTCAAAGAGGGCTAATTGGACAAGAGCCTTTGACTTGAATCATATTTTATGAAAGAAGTCTCAAACATTTGGATGTAATTAGGGAGTAAATAGATTGGTGCAGAAGATGATTGACTAAAGCATAAGCATCCTCATTAAATTTGTGATTAAGCTCATCCAAATGCTAATATCTTAACCCAAATTAACATCCCAGCGTTGATTGTCTACCGCAAATGCATATTCAACATTTCTCTGAAATTGTCCCAGTGACTGACCTGGTTGTTACCTGCTGATCCTTGGACAGACAGACTGAACTGGCGAGCTCCAGTAATCAGCATGCCGTGGATTTGTTTAAGATTACCGTATTACCATAATTAAGGGCTTATAATAGAATGTGCTATTTGCATTTTTGGTGGCGAGGGCATGTTTCTTAATGGCTCATTAGGCCCACAGTACATTGGCAGATGTTTTCTTCTGAGTAGAGGCTACGTTTTTGTCCATGATACCCCAGAAAACATCACAGGTCTACCAGCTAATAAGTGAATATACTGTGGCCGTGTCCTTCTTTTTTACTTTGGGAAGGGGGAAAGCTGTTAACCCATTTAAAACTTGCATCAGTCAATTTCCTGTCATTTACGTATACCTCCTTGTCCTGCCCAGTTTCATTTGGGTTTGTGAATAGAGTGGAAATGGGAAGCAATTTAATCTCTGATAGGGAAAGTCAATTGGATTTGAACCATTTGCTTGTGAAATGCTCAATTTTGTTCATTTTATGTTTGCAATTTGAATTTGTAATGAAAAAGCTATATAAAGAGAACCCAAACCCTTATTTAAACCATTGTTTTCAGTTGTAAGCAGTCACCTTGCACGCGCAGCTGCAGCAATTTTATCTTTAAAATACACCACCAGTGAATAGCGGAATAAGACATTGAGATATTGAAGATATTGCCGTATTCAGCGATAAAAAGCCTATTATTTATGGTAGGTCTACTGATCCTTCAGAAGTACATAATGTTTATATACCTCTTATACCTCAGTTCACTTCTCAGCCTTCAAGATGTATAAGGTACTAGCTGGATGAACCCAGTGACATTCCCTAATCTCACTAAATATGCATTCTTGTCATCATCGCTGTAGGGATGAAATTTACCTGCACTAGCTAGGCAATTGATTAGACTGATTTTGTTTGTTTGGCAGCTGCGTCACTTGGGAAATGACGAGGTGCACATAGTCTGGTCAGAGCATTCCCGGGACTACCGACGTGGCATCATCCCAACTGACTTTGGAGACGTGCTGATTATCATCTACCCCATGAAGAACCACATGTATTTCATCCAGATCATGAAAAAACCACAGGTAAACCAGTGCAGTGAGTCAACAATATGCATACAAGATGGATCTACTCAATTTTAATTTGCTTCTTAAACTTTTATACAAACATGGCAAAATGTCTTATTTTCCAGGGCCAATATGCAGGAAAACAACTCTTTTTTCAGCACCGTACTAATTTACAGTTTCTGTTCACAAGTTATTCAGACTTTGCCATGAGCTTTAAAAGTCCTTTCTCCCGATATGGGTTCTGTCTGAAGGCTCTTGGTTTCCCCTCTTCAAGCTGTGCGTTATTACCCACACTGTGGGTATGTGCTCTCAGAGGTTACTATTCTTTCCTGGCTAGCTTTCATCTTGGCTTCTCTGTAGTACCAAACTCAATGTGTGGCCTTCTAGATGATAGTGTCTTTTTCAGGTTGCCTTCAGATTTTAAGATATATCAATAAAATGTTCTATATGAACATTATTCAGATGAAACAATAATAATATTTCCCACTGTTGAGGTGTTGATCTTTAATTTTATCTTCCAAACAAGTCATTTTTCAGAGATGACTGAGGGATATACATTATATAATGCCTGTCCTATGAAGAAATGACTGATTATAAAGCATGCGTACCAAGTACTAGCAAATGTCCATACAACATTTAATTCTATATAAAGAATTCCCTGTCATGTATTACTGTAGTGGGGTGTATTTATTTTATATGGTGTAATTATATAACCCGGATTTTATTTCACATATTTGTCAGTAATGCTTTACAGATAATCTTTTTTACCAATGTAAATGATCATAGTAATTATGTGTTATTTTCATCTCTCTGTGAGAGACCGTCTGGATTGTATTTGTTGGACAATGAAGCTTAACATGGACCTTTTAATCTTAATTTGAGCATGTCTTTCAGATGAGTATGACAACTTACCCAGCAATACACAAAGACAAATGAACATTAAGTTTAAATACTCCAATGGTAGCAGATGGTTTACAAATGTGTGTGTAAAACATCTTCTATCCTCCACCCAGCATAGGGTCTCGACAGCCAGAGGACAGTTGGTAGGAGGGCAGAGACTGCCACTGCTTTGACCCCCCCAACTTCACCCCAAGCACGGCAGCAAACTTTTCCTAATTTCTTCAACAATAACTGCCTCCACCTTCTGAAGAACCTATAAAGCTATCTACTTGGGGTTTCTGTTGTTGGTTAACACCGTGCTGGCCCAGTTTTCTAGCATGTTATTAAGTTACATGATCTGTATTATTTCTGGTTAAAATTCTTTGAATGTATAATTTTACTGGTTATTATACGACCTGAACTACCAAGTTGAAGACAGCAGGACCTTTAGGAGACTTTGACATCCACGTCAACTTCCAGGTCAACGACCATTGAGCTTCAGTGATTAAGGGCCCCCATCCAGTATGCATGAACAGACGTGTGTCCCACACACACACTCACGCGCTGCCCCCAAAATGCATATTACCTCTTTGTATTTGTTCGGTCACTCAATATGAGGGCATTGTTTTATATTGATTGTCATTTTAATTTCATTTGCCTAACATTGATTAACATTAGATATGTGTGGTTGTCATGTAAAGTTAGGTAAAAATCCAATTTCAACTTGAACCCTTGCCCTAAACAGATGGAGAAACGGTAAAAAAAGAAAAAAAAAAAAAAAGAAGAGGGACAAAAAGATTTTTAATCAACCATTTCTATTTTTTGAGCACAAGATATGACACTGACAAAATTAACTTTGGATCAATGTGGAAGTTTTGATGCCAAGTGTTCTTTTTTCTCTCTCTCTTAACTTCCCCCAGGTTCCTTTCTTTGGGCCTCTGTTTAATGGCGCCATCATCAGAGGGACACTGCTGCCAAGCTTGGTGCGGGCCACCTGTATCAATGCCAGCAGAGCTGTCAAGTCCCGGCTGACTCTCTACCAGAGCTTGTATCCTTTACTCCTCAGACCTTCTGCTTCATTTACTGTTTGCTATCCCATACGAAAATGGCTCATCAGAGGAATGCAACATTGTTTTATTTTTATTTTTTTAAATCAACCATTGATTACCCATACAGCTGAGACCATTAAGCTTATGAGCATACATTTTCATGATGATTTCATTAGATGTATGTCACCGCTGAGCTTAATTTTCAGCACCACCAGTGGCCCATTTGGGTAAATTCATTGAGACATGTGGCGTGCTTGTCACGTCAGCCAACGTACACAGCTGAGTGCTGACACTGATCTTTATGGGCTTGCTGATTTACATACAGCTATTAGGCTGGGGCTGTTTCACAGCCTGGAGCAACATGGGAGGTTATGTGGGGCTGTTTTGGGCAGGAGCACACATAATGTGTCATCATCTATCACTACCATTTTATGGAGCACAAGAAGAGGCAAAATAAAAGCACCCTCAACAAATACATACAAGTGCATACAGACACAAGCACACACACACACATACATGCTTGCTCTTATCCCTCCTCCCAGCCATCCAACACTGTGCCGTTAAGAGCCTGACTCCAGCTGTAGTTGTCAGTTGGTTTAAAGGGAGTGTAATTACCAATGGAGATGAATTAGCATGTGAATGCCAATAGCACAGAGTTGGAGGGTGAGATGGGGGCAGAGTCGGGATGGCCCCTGGAGGGGGAAACCTGATCCCCCTGAACGCCCCGCTCCTCTTCGGACAGCATGTACAGCACCGCCTCACCAGAACCACGCTGCCCCTCTGGCGGTTGCTATAGAAACCTCCCCTGAGGAGGTTTAATTTGGGTGGAAGGCTAGTTTCTATTGTTTTTGAGGCATCTTTTTCTTAAAGTTGTTGTTTTGGAATTATTATGAACAATCTGTATCATAGTTATTTACTAAGAAGGCTTTTGGCCTTTATTATCATAAAACACACCACGTGTATGTTGTTTACAGTTGGGTGTGTGTAAGTATTTGTCTGCCTGTATGTGTTTCACAGTGCATCACATCCCCTGGCCCCCCACCCCTATATCAGGCCTTGTCTGTGTGTCCCCGGGGGGATCCTGAGTGACAGATGTCTGTTACCCGACGCCAAGTGAATTAGCCCAGTGTGACTCTCTGTGCCAGGGGGGGGGGGCAGCCACAGGCCGGCCGGCCTCTGTGAGCCTCAGGGGGTGGATGGGACAGTACCGGGCTTTTCCTGGGCCACAAAAGCCTTACCTGGCATTCCTTAGCAGAGGAGCAGACAGCACAAAGGCATGATCTATGAGAAGAGATAAGCTCTGCCTCTGGAGTTCTGGCACTGATAAGCTGCCAGGCCTCACACACTCCAAGAGAGCAGATGAATGAATGTGCCAGGCAAAGCACAGCGCCAGCATGAGTATCTGCATGTCTGTTTTCTGCTGTTTGTCTGTCTAGCTTGAGAGCTTGTGAGGACAGAAGTTTTTAGATTTTAAGAGAATGTCCAAAATCCCCAGCACTGGCATGAACCATTATTGAAAGTCTTGAATGGCAGGTGAAGTTCCTCTTTTTATATCCTTTCATCATTGGATTTGCTCTGGTATTATATCAGCCTTTTGCACTCCCTCTCCAGTCGTCATTCTTCCATCTGCTCAGGTTATGCCGGTCTTTATCTTTCACAGTTTGGAAAAAATGAACCAACCTTTTTTCCTGGGATGTGGGTTTTTTTGTGGGGTTTTTTGCAAGATGGAAAATCTTCATCCTTAGTTTACCCCTTCACAATGCCTTAACAATCCACAGTCTGCTCTCTGCCTGTGAGGCCACTCTCCAAGGTAATTAGTTGAATATTTCTTCAAAGAGAAGCTATATGACCCCTGTGTGTCCAGATAAAAGGCCAGTATGGCGCTGCAGCCCCCTCTCTCGCTCTGTCACAAGGCTCGAGAGGACTCCAGCAGTCTGCCGCAATGCTTCCAGGATCTCTCAGGCTAATAGGATTTGATATTGAAAAATTACAACCAGCAACATTTCAGAAAATACACAGATAGGCTATAATGTGTTTTTTCAGATAGATCAGCCACCCCTTGCTGTCTTTCTTTCTTTCTTCACATCACATCATCTGTCTCCCTCTCTGAACTGTGAGAATTGTGAAATCTATGTTTTCTTGTACAGAGTCCAGCTCTCATTGTCAATCAGAAATTGTGTCAATTTCTTCTGTCAAGACTCAACCATGGCCTCGTAGACATATCGCAAGCCTCCCACAGACAGCTCATAATGTATCATCTATTATTTATATGCCTGATAGAAAATGCAGCTAGTCTGGCTTTGTGTGTTTCTAAGTGTATTGTCTGCAAATAGTCCACCCTCCACAGAGGCATTTTTTAATAATTAAGACCACAAAATGTTCAATCTAAAACAACTTAACTTTTTATAAAACCACCATTCTTTTTTGGATTCATTAGCAACAGAGCAGAATAAGTAAATGCCCCTCTATTGATGGTAGTTGCTGCATGCAAACAGTGTATCGGAAGACACAGTGAGTTTTGTTTGTCACCTCAACCCAACCTGTCAGTAAATGTCTTTTCTGTCTGCTTCTATTTACTGTATGATGACGATCCTTCATACTGTCCCTGTAGAATAATGTCTTCTTCCAGAAGCTGGGATTCATTTTTCTCTTCAACAAGCACTTGAGTTTGATGTGGCGTCCATCACTCCATGTGATGGAGGTATTGTTAAGGGTAAAAACTGTCTGTGTGAGTGTGTTGGGGAGACGGCAAGTTTCTAATAGGTGAGACTGTGTGGAACTGACCTTGATTCAGAGACATAGCCACCCCACTGGACAGAATCAATATTTTTGCACACTGCCCTTAGTCCCTATCCTGTGCTTTGACACACACAAACACGCACACACACTCACACACAGATCTATCTCCAGGCAGCGATCAATAACCATAATCTGTTTCTGCCCATCGTCAGTCATGCGAGCCAGGCTTTTAGGTTGGGTGTGTGTGCGTCTGTGTCTGCGTGCAGTGTCAGAGAGAAGAGAGGAAGGCTTCATCCTTTCAGAGGAACCCAGAAAAGCTGCTGAAGTCTGTCATGTTCCCTCACAGGCTTGTGTGAGCAAATCTACAGTCCCACAGCTCCCCTGAATGCCAAAACGAGATGTACATAATTTCAATGGATGTATAATGAAAACATAATGGATATGATATCCTGTATGGAGTCCTTTGTGTGCTGTTGCTGCCCCCCCCCCCCCCCCCCCCCCCACCCAGACGCCATCATAATTATTACAGTCACTGCATTGGCAATGACATATTCTCACACCCCTTCTGAGCAAGTTATTGTCCCACTCTCACTGTGTCTTTGTCTAACAGCAGTGCGTTCTTTTGTATACTGTAAGATTCCTCACCTAGTGGAGATAAAAGTGCGCCTGTATGCATGGTAGGATGTCATGAATAGGATCTGCCATGTTAGTGTTGTCTCACATGAATTATTTAGCATTGTTGATAGGTCTAATTTGCCAGCTGTTGTGCCATAACTGTCGGCAGTCTCATAGATAATACTCAGCAGTCTGTATCGCTGTGGAACACAGTGCTTGACTGGGCACAGTGAGACGCCAAGCTAGTCATTATATGTTGGTTTCATGTAATGGCCTGAGCTGATATGAGTATTCCTAGCCAACTTCCTGTTTATGGAAAACAGAGCTGAACAACTAAAATGTCTCATAAAAATAATCCAGGTCATTTCTAATGTGCAGTTAAATTCTTAAAGGGAGGCTTAAGGAATCACCTTGACTGGTCTTGTACTGAACAGTGTATCCATATCACTGGATGCAAGCCTTTTAGTTGGAGGCAGTTGGCTGCTGTCGGCTGGGTACAGTAGGTAGATGGGGTTGAGTTGAAGTGTCCATGCTTGGAGATGGCCATGGTGTTTTGGGCAGAGGCTGGCATTGGCTTTGATGGAGCGTTTGAGAGTTTACGCAGTATTTAGGGGGCTGCGCAATGAGGCGGGGTTTCTCCCCCGCTGAATGTTTTAACCTAATCCCATTATCAGTGTAGCGCACTGCCTCCCATCTCTTCCCTCTCCTTATCCCTACCCCCTCCCACCCTTCTCTCCAGCTGACCAGCTGTTCCTGCCGGGACTCACGACAGTGTCCGATGTGTTCAGATCACTGAGTGCCCCCCCCCTCCAAGCACACACACACACACACACACACAAATGCACAGAGCACAGTCCATGCACAACCAAAGCAATTGCCCAGCCCATTGCTGGAGCCTAGGCAGGCCTAGTGGGAGGGGGTGTTAGTTAGGGTGGGGGTGGCTTTCGGGGGTGAGGAGGGGGCAAGCACAGGCCTGTCAAACCAAGAGCCCTGACTCAGGAGGCAGCCCAGCTCGGATGGCATATGGCGTCTAGCTTCATACAACATGCAAAAGTATTCTCTTCCTCCACCCCCCCTGATCCACTCCCCCCCGTCCCTGTCCCTCTCCCCTGCTGCTAATGCAGAATGACTCATAGCATTACTCTTTTTTTTTCCGACCCCCCCCCCCCCCCACACACACACACACACACACACACACACACACACACACACACACACACAAACGCACACACACACACACACACACACACACACCACCCCGTACCCCCATTAGTTCCTCCTCCTCCTCTTGCCACCCAGCCTGTAACAAAAGGCGTCCGCTGCATGGCACCCACACCCTGAAAGCCCTGGGGGCCCAGCCCAGCCCAGCCTGCACTCTAAGGTCTGAGCTTCATGGGGGCCGCCCCTTTTAAACACAGGTAGAACAGGCGTGGAACCAGACGGCCAACAGCAGGGACCCAGAGCCCCGCCTGGAGTAGCGTACACACACTGCTGGTGTCAAACTGTTGTGCCTGTTAGTGTGACTGTTAGTGTGACTGTGTTTGTATGTATACGGAGATGCCTTTATTTGGTAATGCCTCTGGTATTAGAAAACATGCTTTGTGTGTTTGGATTTGTTTATGCACTTGTGAGCAACATGTGTCCTTTTTGAGTCAAACTGCAACTTTTTTGACAAATGGGGTTGTCTTGTATTTGCCAAAATAATACATGTAAGTGCTTCTGTGAAGTATAATTTGAGTTCAGTTGGGTAATTTAACTTTTTCCACATTTTGATTATTTTTCCTACACTTGGATTATGTACTATTAATGAAGCATTTATGATGTTAGGCAGCTGCCCAAATAACCCAGTTTTTATACAGTGCATAAAATGATTTTTAAAAAACAAGGAATTTTCAACTAGAACTATAGAAACTGTGCAGCCTAGTGTAACCCAAAAAATGACATGCTCTGTATATTTTTAAACTTGAACCCCCGCCCTCACGCCCCTCCCCTTCTCTGTCCGTCTTTTATGCATTCATGTCTGACATCTGTGTGTTTGTGAGCGGCAAAGTGAAAGCCTGCAAGACTGCCAGTTTTGTGTGCGGTCGCCGCCTCTGTCTCATCCCCAACTTAGGTTTCGGTTATCAGGTAGAATAACAATAACAATAAACAAGGCCATCGAAATTGTGTAAATGATTTTATGTATTTTTTTAAAACTCTTTGGCCTATACTTGGCCAGTATTTTTTGTATTTGAATATATTATATATAACGTACTACTTTCTTGAGCAGATTCTTAAAGATGTTTTACTAATCAAATTGAACTCCCAATACAGATCTGTATTGTTTCATTGTTTACATGTTAACAAAGTATACATCCTCAAAGTGCATAAACATTTCAAGTGTAGGTGTTTTTGTGCTTGTTTCTAAAGGTCAGGCATTAAGTGGCTATTTTAAAGGGTTGAGCACATTTTTCTTCTGACACAAAATTATATTTCAAAATAAAACAAAGCAGGCAACATAAGTACTGTACTAAATACACATACATTATTATTATTATTAAAGTGGATATGTTAAATAACTATTGATATCTGTTGTACATATCTGTTTTTTCCGGGGGGTTTTTAACTATGTTGGAGTACTGCTGCCGCTGAAGCAAAGTCTCCTCATTCTACTAATGTACGGCTCAATAGAGTAATTTCCCACAGATTGAACTGTCAAAGAGGATAGCATGACTTTCATTGAATTTATTATATTTTGCATACAATTGAACATGTAGGTCTAACACTGAGTAATGATCCCAAATTAGCTACTAATATATAAAGGAATGACAGGCTGTGTTGGTCATCAATACCATACTCTTGGAAAGACAAAAAACAACAAATGTCCTCCGTAAATGTCAACAAAAAAATTAAATTGCTACAATGCCTTTGTTGCTAAAAGGTCAGTGGTCTCTGTCCGGCAGCCAGAATACCCCGACCCCAGTGTCACCACTGGACTCTTACCGATTGCATTGCATCTAAGAAGATGTGTTCATTGTGATTGATGTGTGGTGGTGCTGCTTCTAGCATGGGTGTAAAAACCTGTCTGTCTGTTTTAAGTGATAAGCATCCAGCTAGCCATTCCATCTGTTCCCCCTAGCCCTGTTTAATTAATGAACTTTCTTTCTCCGCCCGTTGCCAGCCAGCGCAACACTAAAGCAAAAGCTGTTAGCCCACTCAGGTTATCCAAATGGATGTGTGTTCTTGTCCCCCCCTCACCCCCGCCCCCCTCCTTCCTCAATGGGTGCGTTCTCATTGATTAGTTATGTTTTGTTTTCCCCTCTTTTGTCTCAGGGTTCTTGAAGGGAGGGTTAATGAGCTTCGCTGGCAAGCTGTAGCGCATGGAATCCGGGGATAAATGGGAATAATTTTGTTGTTTTTTTGTTTTGTTTTTTGTGATGGGCTTGGCAGAGATGTGAAGCCTCGTGCCACCATGTGTGTTTGTGTGTATTAGTGTGTTCTTGAATGTTAATGTGTGTTTGTTTGGATGTGTATGAATGGCTTTGAGGCGGGGTATATTGCATTTCATCCCCGCTGGTCCATTATTCCTCTTCAGAAGCAGGGGATCTGGAACACTCTTTAACAGTTGAGTCTGTCACTATTCATCTTTCAGCCATCTCAGCACAACTCTTGTCCTGTCCTCCTTTTACCACCAAGTACTCTCTCCCTTCCTTTATGTCCCCTCTTCCTTCCGTGTCTCTTGTTACAAGGCAGTGGACAGCCCTTTGTCCAGCTAAAGCTGCCCTCTTTTGTTTGTAAGGCCTTTTTTATCCTTGTGCTAATCGCCATGGTCGTGTGCCTGAGTTGGACCCCATATTTCACGCTCGGCTCTCCTTTGTTTGACACACCGCCCCTGATAAGAATCCCAATTCTAGGGCCTCTCTGATATTGAAATCCAACAGCGGCGTAGAAAGAGCCTTCAATCATCCATTATCTGTGCTCCAGTGATTACCATTCAATCTCCCAGAGTCCAGGCTCCTCATCACCGGCCTCAGAGCTGAGGCGTCCCCTGAAAGAACCTGCATCCCTTAACGCCTGTGTCACATGGAAGCATATCCATAGATATTTCTGACGCCGCCTTGAGACAGCCTTGTATTAAATGCTGCTGGGAAATGTCAGCGAAATGTCACTCACGGTTCTCCGCTGGAATCTCTTGGTCTCAGATGTGGCCCTGGATTTTTTAGGGACTCCTGTGAGGACACCTTGTGACATATTGGGTTTCTTTGTCCCTAAATGGCCATTACACTTTCCATTCTCTTTTTTTGTTCAGGGACTTGGATTGCTCTTTTTCTTTTTTCATAAGGCTGCGTCGCTTTTAATGTCACAGACTTAATTAGCTGTTTTTAAGAAGGAATTAGTTGATTATTTATAAGTTGCACATTAATTCCTCTTTAAATGGTTCAAAGGCAGTGCCTGCTCCTCTGCTGGCCTGTGGCCATTGTTCTCTTTTAGAGGATGTCCTTGTGCCTCGCAGCATTTGCATTTTTGCACTAAATGGAATTTTCTGCATTGACAGACAAGGCAAGGCAAACAAAGCAATAACAAAAACAAAACATTTAAGTATGCATCGCTGTGCATTGTCTGCTCTTCTAACAGAAAGAAGCCTTTGATGTGTTAATACTGATAGTCTGTGTTTCATTGTCAAGTGGTGGATGAGGCTGAAAGAGAAGTACTGAGAAATATTGGCCAGATCTTCCTGTGTCTCTTCACTGTAAAAGGCTGTAATAAAATTGAGTCTGATGTTGAACAAAGAGAAACTATTGTTGGTTTCAGACCAGTCCCTGTAACACTCTCTAATAGTGGGATCCCCTTATCTCAACTAAATGCATCTTGTGTACTATAACATTCGAATTAGGATTGATACTACACATGATTATGATTATAAAGGTAATGTAAGAAAAGTGTTGTGCTGTAGACATCCACTTATCTAACACATGTTTAGATACGCAACAGCTCTTACTACCTTTGTTTAATGTAGTGTACACATCTTCATTAGTTATGTATAGCCTCTAATTACTATTGATGAGAATCTAGCTGATTTGGGTACAAATCTATAGCTTTTGTTATTCTAATGAGTGTTATTTACCCTCAGATCCCCAAGCCAGGGGGCTTCGGAATAGGGCTTTGTGCAGGCTGATATAGCTGGGGCCGCTCTAGCTACACCCAATTGTTTTTGTATCTGCCGACTTTGACGAAATCCAGTTTCCCTCCCCCCACACTGTCACCCGTCTGCATGGATGTATAGCACTTCCCGCTCCTCCATCTGTTTTTGTCCACCCATGAAAAGGTCCATTATAATCTGCAGGATGCACAGTTGACGTCCTGCAAGCACCGCTTGAGCCAATCAAGGCAATGCACTGAACTTAGGCCACGAATCCAAGAGGCCCCAACCCCTCCCCCAAGTTAATTTTGATTATTTGGGCTCTCCGAGATCTTCAGTTGAACAAGTTTTTATAACAACATTGTCTCCATCATCCCTTTCCCCCTATAAAAGCTTCCAGTGTGAATGGGGCTCTGTGCATGCCCACTAGATGATGGCAGGCTCCTGATTAACCCTGGAGTGACTAGCTAATGTCATTGAAGGAGGGCCACCTGGCTGTGAGACTGTACAGTCAGCTGCCACTGAAGGCCAGAATAGGAGACGACCAGGTGTTGGGCTCCGGCCCCCCTAATTGTTGCCATGTAATAGCCTGCTTGACTGCACAATATAGCCCAGGGGCGAGGATTAGGAAAAAGCTGTTGCCAACACAGAAGTCCATTTTCTTTTTTGCCCAAGGTTTTTTTGTGTGGATTTCTCTCTTTGTGCATGCTTATGTGTGTGTATACATATATACATCTCCCTTTGCCTTCCTCCTCATCCATTACAATTATAGTAGGTAGAAGTCTGGGCCCCTTTTCTGGCTGTCATCCAGTCCCTTACCCACCAAGCATATTAATTTCAGATGTACACCACTACAAACTTGCTTTCAGATTGGGAGGGATGCCCATGCGTGATTAGGTCCAGGTCATTGCCCGGATAATTCACAGCGAGAAAGTGGGCGTGTTGATGACGGTTCTATCATTTGGCCTGCGCGAAACCAGAAGAAAACAAATATCTGAGGGTGAAGAAGAAGTGTGATTTACACGTAAACAACAAAAATGTCTAACTGGAGAGACGATGAGATTTGTGAACTTCTGTCAATAAGGTAATCGAAAATCACCAGACATAATTCCAGGAATGGTAAAAGAATCTAATTATCTACCTCCCACACGTCACCTAAACCACAGAGAATTCCCAATAAGTGAAAATGCATCTGACACTGACAATCTGCTGTTGTGTGCGACATGTGTGAAAGGAAAACTTCAGACTACGCCCGGAGCGGATTCGTTGAACATTGCACGGAGTTCATATGAGAAACCGTCTTTATTTAGGTGCGGAGTGATTACTGTATGGAAAAACTTTTTTACAAACCACTAAAAATCTTTGTATCATAGCCTTGCCTCCTCAACCACATATTATATTCACCATAGTGTTGAGCATATGCAACCCAGTGCTAATCATTATCATTCCCTGCTAAATGCCTGGCATTTTGCATAAGGCCAAGCAGCCTAATTGGCCTGATGAACCTTTCCTGGAGGGGGCAATGGAGGAACAAGAGACTTTGTGTGCAGCACATCTTGGCGCGGAAGCAGACAGAGATGCTTGGCGTTAAGGCATCACAGTTATTCTGCTGCACATGCCGCGAGCATCATTAAAATTGCAAAAGCCTTTGTTCATTTTGTTTTAATATTTCATCAGTGTTTGTCTTTACAGTTTTAACATAGGGTTAAAATCAGAGCCATGATCCAGAGTTTGCACACTCATGCAATTAAAGTGTCACACTGGTTTTCTAGATGTGTCAAACTGATTATAGAACATTAGGGTACTTTGATTGCTGCCATACTTTGAGGCGGGTTAAGGGGGCAGAGTTTGAGTGTGTAGCCTGTTTGATGATAATCACGCTAAAAATTTCATCATGAAAGTTGAAGAAAGAAGAGGTGAAATGCCTCATAAGTAATCAGATGGATTTCCATCAGAGTCTCAGCCCACTGTGCCCTTTCCCGTTTCATCTTTGACTTTTTATTAAAAGTTCAAATTGAGATCAGATAGATGCTGTTGTCCCCTGTCTCGATTCTGAACAATTCAAATATCGGGAACTGAAGAAACAAATATGACGCATATTCACCTCAGATAACTCATAAGATGCACACCTTTGTCCTGACCTAATAATGTTTCCAGAAGGCATTCATGTCACTCTGGCCATCGTCACTGACAAAGGAGACCTTCAGAGAGAACTCTCACCCAGCCAGTTACAGAACTGTATCTGTTAATCTTCATCCCTGTGAGCCTTTGCTCATCTTATTATGACTTTCTGTTAATGCACGCTGGAGGCCTGTGTGACTGTCTGGCTGTAATGGGCCTGTGTTTGATTAATCATGTCGATCCATTGTGTTTCACATCTAAGGCTGCTGCGTTAGGACTCATCAATGGAGACCAGAGTCCTTTGAAAAGGACATTGGTTACAGACTCAGCTCATCTGAATACACAAGCCCAGCAGGCTTTGATGGCAGTCATGTTGTGCTGAACAAACCACACAACAACAAATTATGATGTCACCTGGTATACTGTGGCTATATGGTTTCTCTGCGGTGTGAGGATGACTTGTTGCTTTATCATTTATATTCTGTGAACCCCCAACGATCTCTCCTAATATAGTTTAGGGGTCATCATTGACTTTTGTGTAGGTGCTCATCCTATGATTTGTTGTGGAGCAGAAATCAATTTTTAGTGTCCCCAGAGGAATGGTAGGCTGCCAGATACTTGAGAAAATGGGTGACTACTTCTTCCAGTCAGGTCATAAATAACCTGGTCATGCCAGCTAGCAGACATCAGATTTTGTCTGCAGCTGTGGCAAACCTGTGTGAAATCACTGATAGGCAGTGATGATGTCACAGGTTAGGAGTGATGTCACAGCCATAACTTCCCATCCCGCTGTCTGAATGCCAGATGGACGGTAGAGAGGTGTGGAGGTTGGAGCTTAGAAAGCTCTTGCTGTGGGAAATTCAGCCCTCAGGAGGTGTCATTAACCTGGGCTTACTGTTTGACCCGACTCCTTTGGGGCTCCAGAGCTCCAGTTTCCTGGACCTGCTCCTAATTAGGCTACTTGTTAAAACTCTCTAAAAAAACAATATATTCCTCTAGAGCATCTGATATTGCGTATGTCTATGCACACACAGAAAATGGACACACAAACACTTGCACTCGTCATAATGCATCTGACACATTCAGACGTTTTCTGTCCTGCTGCTGTGTCTACAGCAAAAAGCTGTTTAATGAGACACCCAGGTTTGAGTAGCTGCCATATAAAATGGAATTGACACACACACACACACACACACACACACACACACACACACACACACACACACACACACACACACACACACACACACACACACACACACACACACACACACACACACACACACACACACACACACACACACACACACACACACACACACACTATACAATCACCTTACTTGCTAGTTTCTGTCATACACGCTCTCACTTATCCATCTCAATCTGTTGTTCCTTCCCACTCTGCCATTATTCCAGCAGCCAGCTTTATTGCCACATTCACCCTCTCTGTCCCTATCTTTCTTTCTATCCATGTCTCTCCGTCTAAATGTCTCTGTCCTCCTCCCCATTTTCCCATAATCACCTCACACCTCTGAGGGCCTCTGCTGAGACGAGCTTCACACCTCAGCCCTCGCTGTGACAACAGGTACTACTGGCACTCACTGCCAGGCTTCTCTCCAATCAACACCTGCTCGGCTTTATCCCTCTTTCTTCCCTTCCTCTTTTCCATCTTACCTTCCTCTTTTCCATCTTCCCTCTTCTGTTTCTCCACCTTCTTTCTCCATAGTTCTGTCCCTTGTTTTAGTGTCTCCGCCAATCCTTGTCCCTTCGTATACCCGCTTTACATTTATCCGCCTCTTACCACATTTTCCATAATGAGTAACAGGTCATCCATGTGCAGTCCAATGCATTTCTCCTCCTGGAGATGACACAGTGATCCTATTGATTTAAATGTGGGCATGTGACACCAGTCAGCTTTCATTACCCCAAATGGTAGCCAGTGTACAGTAATTAATGGAAACAGCAGCCATTCATTTAAAAGTTTCTCATGCCTGTCTTTGCCACCTATACTTTTCCAAATCTAACACTGTTTATCCTTTTGAGAGCAGGAGACTTAACCCCTAAATGTTTTCATACAGATGGACAGTATGTATGTGATATACTGCTTTGAGTGTGCATGTGGTATGAGGCTCTACACCTTTCAACAACAACAAAATTACAACATCTGCTTTTTTACCCTGCTTGCACTGGCACTCCGGCACAACCCAGCAGCCCTACGCTCCCCATCCCTTCCTCTTAACAGGCCAATTATGTGACTGCTTGGAGTCAGTGGCGCTGTGAGCTACTCCAGAGCTCCTCTCCTCGCCAAGGTCAAGCTGATTGGCCCAGGTTAATGGGCAGATGTGGGGCTAAGAGAGGAGGGGGTCAAGCACCTAGAGGCACCCTCCACCTCATCTCTAAACTGTCCCTCTTCACTACAAGAGCCCCTTTTATCACCAGCGCTTCTACAAACAGGATTAACCTTGGCTGCTGCTTTGGAGGCCCAAGAAGCATAAGAGCGTTTCCTCCCCTTGCATGGCAAAGGTTTTTAATGAGCGTTGAGTTTTTTAAATGTTCTTTGCAAATGGACTATCTATATAGCAGTTTTGCCTCTTATTTACCCATTCACACACACCAATGAAAGCAAGCTACTATGCAAGGTGCTGGCCAACCATCGGAAGCAATTTGGGGTTTAGTGTTACAGACCACTTTAGTCTAGGGGTTTAAAGGTATGGCTCTTATCACTAGTCCTAACTTGGAGTAGGAGGAGAAAAACACACATAAGGGCTGCTTTCAAACAGAGAGAGAGCACGAGTCAGGGTAGCTTACTAATTAGCAGCCCTCTGGTAGCTTAGAAGTTAACTACTTTATCTTGGGCCAGATCCTCATATGAGTGACCAGTGTTATTTCAGGTCTTTTTTGTTGATTTTATCCTCTGAAACAATCGTGCAGGTGTCCATCGGCTGAAACGGTGTCCTCAGCTATAACAACGACAGTTGTGATCGATATCATTTGGGTCGTTTTCCGAGCGGTTTGACAAACAATAGAAAAACTGACAGCCAATAAAAAAACATCTGGGCATCGAAGTCAAACTATATAATAATGAATAGAGTGTAGGCTTCTTATTGAAATTAATATCATCTCTCGTCATGCCTTGGTGCTGTGTGACTTTCAGCACCACAGCTCTAAAGCACAGCAGCAGCTGCTTTTCAACAGTTTTCTTCTTATTCTTATTAATAAAAATAATGACAAATATAAACTATATAAAGTGCTTTATAAAGCATGGACCCTCCCTGCACATGTCATCTGACATGGAAGTGGATCAATTTGCAGCTTAAGTAGTGAAAACTAAGTATGGGGCGTTTTAAGACCCCTTCTAATGCTCCTTTACCTAATCTGAACCTTCAATCCCTACCCTGCCTTATTAACAGATTAACTGTGTGTGAGCATCTGTCCGCCTCATTCATTCTCCTCATTTGTGCAATTACTGCAAAATGAGTTAAGAGCATAAATAGAAAAAAATCTTCACACAATATTTTATTGGTTTGTACAAATAAAACAAAAAAAACAGGGTTCCAGTCTGGTATTTTGGCAGGGCCGCTCAAGGACACTTGGCCTAAACCCACTCTAGTCTTGACCAGTTTCCCGTCCCTGCAGCTGACCCAATGCAATTCACTTTGGGGATGGAGTTCCTTATCTTGTCTTCACCAGATATAGCACTGGTCTTCACTTGGCATTCAAACTAAATAATTTTTTTGTCCTATTGTGCTTTCAGAATCACTCAACTTCCCTTTCGCATACAGTGGTCATTGGGTTCATCTTATGATATTTGTTGGCCACATGGTGAGCTCTAGAAAGAATCTTGATGGTTCAAAACATATTACATTTCATAATGATATACTTGGCTCTTTGGGTACCTTCATTTCTTGGACTATATTGCTTCTCATAATACTTTTTACCAGACTTGCGTATCTTCAGTTCTTCCTCATAGGTCTGCCTGAAGCCTTAATCTCCTGCATGTTCATTCTGTGAACAGATGTGTGTGTGTGACAGTTATTTTAAATGGACATTGGTGGACTCACTGATGTAGTCCTCAAGCAAACATTTCTTTAAAATCTGTCGCATCTCAATTGTGTTTTGCTGTTCTAGTTATATCTCATAACCTACTAGCACAAGGACGCACATGGTGAGCCTGAGCACACGCAGGAAGCGATGAACATTCCTGCTGATGGTTCATGCTGTCCTGTTGTTTGACAGTTGGGGGCGGTTACACATTCAGAAGTGTTGACAATGCTCAATCAAAATGCGCACCTGATGTTTTTTGAGAAACATAAATTTGCATGTTTGTTTTAGTCTAAAGGATACACGCAGTTGCATTCTGAGTACCTTTACTTTAAAGCATCCTTTCTGAAGCCATGAACGTCCCTGGTGGCTGTGTGTGTGTTCAAAAGATGTTGAGTGTGGGTCAAAGGCCAGTGGTGGCGTGAGGCCTTTTGTCAGCAGGGGGACTGAGGAACACAAAGGCGGAGGCTGGATGGTCAGGATGCTGCTCTCCAGAGAGACACCAGTTCAGAGGTCATCATAGGCTCTTTGGGGGAACAGTGTGTTTCTGGTTGGAGGGTGTGAGTGTGTGTTGTAGCTACTTATGCACAAATGCCTGTGTGTGAGCATGTGTATGTGTACGGGTCTGTGTGGGGTGGGCTGGGCTGGGCTGGGTGGGGTTGCACACCGACAAAAAATGGATCCCAGTGGACAGGCATTTTCAGAACAGGTCCCTGTGGACAGAGAGAGAAAAAGGGAGAGAGACGATGATGAGGGTTGGTGGCTGTTGGCCGATGGGGTCCAGCAGGGATGGAGCAGCCTGCTAATGAAGAGCCATCTGAGTCCTCCATTCACCTTGAACATGGGCCACTGCAGCTGCCCTGACCTTGGCTTTGATCCACAAAGATGCTTGACCCCCACCATACCCCCAGAGCAACCCCCCTGCCATCTGGACAGCACGCATGCATATGTATACATACGTGCACACACACCCACAGATACATATGCATGTACACGTAGGCTGACTCATATACACATGCACATATGCTTTCACAGGTTTCACGTTGTTGGATTCAGTCTCCGTTGGTGTAGAGCCACGTAATACCGTTAATTTTTTTGGCATGTAAGCTACATTTTGTGTGTTTGTGCATAATTGCGTTTGTGTGCTTGTGTATTTATTTTGACGCACACCTACACTCAGACATAACATGCCAACCATAAGTCACTGCCTTTGGAAGAGAGGGGATGTAGGGGTCATTACCCCATATGTGTGAATGTTGAGTCAGTGCTTTTCTCTTTATACCTAATGCTCCCCCCACCCTCATAACAGCCTAATCACAACCTCCATGACTCTAGCCATCAGTCTACTCACTAAAGTTGTTTCACATTAACTCAGAAGAATTTTTTTTCCTCTTGTTACTATCCCAATGGTTGCCACGCTCCATAGGCATTACATTGGTTTCCCGCTCTTCTCCCTAATAGGAATGCAGCGGCTTGGAACATAGTGGTTCCTTGGAAATTCCCAAAGTGGCGCAACAAACTCCGCTCCCATACACTGGCTTGTCTTGTTTGTCCACCCTGTTCAGCTGTAAATGACAGTTATGTCACGGGTGACTTAAATTGCAGTCCATCTGTGGAAATGTAAAACTGTCTGCATTTTCCTTTTTTATATATATATTTCATCTCTAGCTTTATGAGGTTTTTTATTTATTTTGCGTTGTGCAATACAGTAATAATGTCAATCAGGAAGGCTTTCATCACTAACAATTTTCATATAGTATTAATGTACATTTTGTATTTTGCGATCCATTTTCCAGTGAAGTGTCATAAACATGAAGCTTAGCCAAGCACTCATCAGCAGTAGATGCAGCTTATGTCTTTCCCAAAAGTAGGTCAGTGTCAGCGGGTTTGGTGTCCATGACATGGACATAGTCTTTGCGTCACTGTTCTGGACGTCGATTGATTAAGTTATTGCATGGAGGCAGCCGCATCTGTGCATATGCAGGGGAACAAGCTGTGCCCATGGCTTAGTAATTAGAGATGAGCAGAGGATGAGAAAAGGTGAGGGAGTGCAAGAGAAAGAGAGAGAAGGCAAGATTACCCCTAACTACACCAGCTCGGGTTTCTGTGAAGCAATTTTTTTACCCACAGATAGAATCATACATTTACTTAAGTGAGCTGATTGTGGCTCTTGCTTTCACTCATCTCCAAAATACCTTTTATTATGTCCCTGCCTCACTGCCTGCCTTTCTCCATGGCAGCCTGTAATATTTTCCATGGTCTCTTGATACATTGGTCTCAACCTTCATTTTATTCTTTGAAGTTTTTTTTCTCACCCCTTATAATCCATTTGTCTAACTTAGATAAAGGGCAGCGGAAGGAAGTAGTGGAGGAGAGGCGTGTGTCAGAGTCGGAGAGAGCGTCTGCTCCAGCTGGAGTCAATATTTGCTTTAGGAATCTCAATAACAGGCCTCCAGTCATCTGCATCTCTGATAATGGACAGCCATATGGCTCTGTTGACCAACGCTGTGTGTAGGCTCTCTTTCCCTCTCCTCTTTCTCCCTTGTCTTTCGTTTGTCCTTCTAACTTCTCTCATTTCTTTTCATTAAGTCCTCCCCTCTACTATATTTTGTCTTCCACTTATAACCTATCTGGGCACATTTTGTTCTTTTACAAACGTCCTTTCTCTGTGCCCGTCATCCATAAAAGCCTGGATATGGCCTGCCACACAGAGCTGTGACCCAAGTTACCATGGCAGCAGAGACTGGGATGCCCACTCTTTGTCCAATACCGTTTCCAGAAAGTGACAGAAAAAAGTGACGTTGCATGTCTGGCTGTACCGATATAGAGCTGAAGAGGGAAGTGCTTTTACATTCTTAAAGTCATGCTACTCTGTATGTTTTAAATGGAGATCCTGGCCCTGCCTTTCCTTTCCCTTTCTTCCTAAGTAAATGTGAGCTTTTATTTTAATGGGATTTACCGGTGTTCTGTCCCAACAAGCATCCAAATGTTGTTTGTTTATTCAAGAACATAATTTTCTCAACAAAATGCCCCAAAAAGGAGACTTCCCCTGTCCCTTCTATTATTTCTTTCTGTCTGTTTTAATTAGCCTCGTTAGTATACTTTTTCCTTCCGTTGTTAAATAATGCTATTCATGTATGCATATTGCAGTTTAAAAGACATAAATAGTAAACGGACTAAATCAGACTTAAAGTATATTTTAATTATTTGGTCCATATGGTGTGTGGAATCGAACATCACTACCATTTACAAGTATACATGTATAAACCAACCCTGCTCCCTAACTTCCTCAGCTATCCTGTCCTTTGTCTCAGTCGGCCCTCTGTCCATCTCTGTCCCTGTTAGCAGCTTGGCCATCGTACCCTCTGGTGCCTCCCGGCTCAGGTGCCCGTCACCCCCACTTTGCCACGGTTCCCTCAAAGCCATTGGTCATGGATGCCTTGGCCCCTGCTGTGGCGGCATGTGCCCACAGCAGGCCCCCTGCCCAGTCACTGTCTCGTCCTATCTATCTAACCCAGACCAGAGGCTCTCGGCCCAGTCCAGCCTATCTCGGCTCAGCCTGGTTCAGCCTTGGCGTCACCAGCCCAGTGCCACTTCACCCTGGCAGTCGTGATGAGACGAGGGGGAAGGGGCTTCTGTGTTGAGCGCGCCTAGTGAGAGTGCATGTGTTTGTCAAGCAATTTGTTAGGTGTCGTCTATCAAAGAAACATGGCCACAACAGACAGCTGTGAGAATAATCAGACTCATTTTCAAACACACACACACACACACACACACACACACACACACATACACAGTTAAATCTCAAACGTGCTTACTATCCTTATGCCATCAGATAGACCTTTTCACTCCAATAGTTCCCTGCACCATATTTTATCCAGCACTTGTCTCCATTCCACAACAGGCTTAGCACGATATATCAGCGGCAATGATATGATAATGGCTATCAGAATGTTTTCCACCCTCACCCGGCAGCCATTTTGCAGGCTTATTTATTTATTTATTAATTTGAGCTTTCCCATTTCAAATCCGGCCATCCATCCTGCATGCTGGCTGCCCAGGCTCCAGTCACTGCTTGTCACTCTGAATTTCAAATGGCTCCAATTTTCCCCCTGATGGCACGGAGAAGTGGCAGGCAGCACATCGGGGAGGGTGGTCCTAGACATGCTGCCTGCAGCAGGGGTTCTATTAGAGAAAAGAGAGGGACGGGGGGGGTGAGGAGAGGTTTGGAGCATCACGCCAGTAGTGATGTATTCTTTCCTTCTTTTTTATGATTATTTTGGAGACTGCTTTCTCATTTAGGGCTGTGTGGCATGGCTGATTGTTCCATCTCTGCTTCTGACTGGGTTACTGATGGTGGAGCCACCCTGCCCTGCCTCTCGCTCACTCTCACACAGTTTATGTATATGCAGTGCAGCACTGCAAACATTTGATTTGTAACTGTGGCTATGATTTTTTCAAACTGACAATGTGTGGATGGATATTTTGATGACATTCTGACATGTGATTATGTTGTGTATTAAGTTTAATTACCTAATAAGTCTAACTATACCTTGCCACTTTTTTCTTCTCCATCATGCCATTATGTTTTGTTCCTTAACGAGAGCTAACCAGCTATGAGGAGCGGGCACTCTACCTGGAGGCCATTGTTCAGAACCATAGAGAGGTCATGACCTTCGAAGACTTTGCCTCACAGGTCTTCTCCCCCTCTCCTGGCTATCCAATGAGTGGGACAGGTGAGAAATTAACCACACTGCACCTCTGTCTTCCAACATGTTCTTTCTACCCCATGTCTTTAGACCCTTTCGATCCATCACTCCACCTCACTATTTCTTCATCACCTTTGTGCATTTTCCTCTAGTGCCTTCTTCATCATGTCTTTTCTTGCCTCTTTTTCCCTATCTAATCTCTCCTCCTCCTCCACGACACACCTGTTTGTCCCCGTCGCCTCCTCCACCCCCTTCATTTTCTCTACCCTTCTTCCACGCCTACGCTCACTGATGAATATCAAACAACGGGCCCGGCTCTTCACGCCATCCAACTGACTTCAAACACTCTGCTTTCTCCACTTCCTCAAGCCCCACTCACACTATTTTGTTCATCTCTTCTTGTTTCAAACGGCATCTTTCCGTGCAATTATTTTCCTATGAATATAAGGAGCCTTGTTAAATAGCGGTTGCAGATTTTGTGCGTGTTTGTGTGTGTGTCTTCATGAGCTCACTCACTCAACACTAAGGAGAATGGGCTGACAAATAGCAGCTTGCGGATGTCAGCACAGCACTCTTATCAGTCCATGATGAATAGAATGGAAATTGTGTCTTATCTTGTTCTTCCTACTTGTACCAGCTCTGATCGATTTGCAACAGCACTGAAATCAATACGGGATTGCACTTTTCCACTCTATTGGATCCTGACACACATTCTGTTTTGACAAGTAAAGCACTCCACAATACCCCACCATAGATGTCATGTCATTTTCAAATCTCTCAGTGCTTATGTGTTAAGGGTGGGTTAACGTGTATGCAGTATTTGTATCCTGTATGCTGGCATGTGAGAATTAAATATCAGGATTTCTGTGTGTGTGTGTGTGTGTGTGTGTGTGTGTGTGTGTGTGTGTGTGTGTGTGTGTGTGTGTGTGTGTGTGTGTGTGTGTGTGTGTGTGTGTGTGTGTGTGTGTGTGTGTGTGTGTGTGTGTGTGTGTGTGTGTGTGTGTGTGTGTGTGTGTGTGTGTGTGTGTGTGTGTGTGTGTGTGTGTGTGTGTGTGTGTGTGTGTGTGTGTGTGTGTGTGTGTGTGTGTGTGTGTGTGTGTGTGTGTGTGTGTGTGTGTGTGTGTGTGTGTGTGTGTGTGTGTGTGTGTGTGTGTGTGTGTGTTCAGATTTTCAGACGGCAGGTGTGATATTCAGGCTGCTGAAGGCAGGCAAGAGGTAGTCAGCTACATACTTTTTGCCCATCTCTCCTGCAGAGGTGTAAAATCTTCTCAGACTGACCTTTTTCACCTCCTCTTATCCCCCAGCACCAAACCAACTTAAAAGAAAGGACCGAGGGGGAAAATAAATACAGAGGAATATAGAGGAAGGGGGAGCTGGTGAGGGCAAACGAGAGATGGAGAGAAAATCTAGCTGACGCTGTGGACTATTTGAACCATGGGTTCCTTTGTGGCTGGACAGAGAGAGGTTAGCCAGGCTTGAGAATAATGTTTCACAGCATGGGACATATGCTGTGGCTAATGTGAGAGGCCATAACATAATGAAGTCTGTAAGGCTGTTGTCAAACTCATTCTCGGCTGTAATCTGTATTTCTCCAGATTTTACATGGTTATATAGATTACTAGATTAATGTGAGGGTGTGTGTATGTGTCTGCTCATTCATATTTTATCCAGGATTCACTTGCTCCATACTACTGTTGTGATGCATTACCTTTCTTGTACAATAACCATTATTGCAGTGCTGTTGAGTAAGTTCACATTATCACACACCGATTATCATCGTATCCTATCATCTGGATCCTCTGTGTCCCATCAAGCATATAGCTTCAATGTAGCAGTGATGGCTGGCTGACACTGCTCCTCATTCTCACTCTTCTGAAACATGCTGTACTGCCCTCTCATGCCTTTTGCGTGCGTGCGTGCGTGAGTGTATGTGAGTGACTGTATTCAAGTATGTCCGTCCATCCTGCTCTGGCTCTCATTGCTGCCACTAACATGTCATTCATGCTCCATGACAGCGTGCAGGCGTTGGCCGGGGATGGTTTGGGACATGGAGTACCCCTGGGCCAAACTGGACTGTAAGACTCTGCCTGCTTCCTCCATACTAGGCATGACGCCCAGCCACAGCCCACCAACATCCATCCACTCATTCATTTATATTGATATAGCCCTTTTTTTCTAAAGTAGGGCTCAAATTCAACTACAGATTCTGCATGCTCATTGCTAAACCAAGCGCTCCTGCAGCGTTTCGCCACTTTCCTGTAAGGTATTTAACCTTCCTCTCTTGTCATCTTGTTACTATTTGGCTTGCCAGTAACCTCCACAGTCTTGTACCCCACGATCCTGAATGCAACCTCACACTCACCCTCCAACTTCAGAGCAGCATCATGGCTTCCTGCATGAGCTAGTTCCATCCGTCACACAAACTTTATCCACAGTGCTCTGCCCTTGTTGTGTTACACTTAGTTTTTCAACACTCAGTTTTTGTTTTATTGTTATGTTGTGTGTTTTCATCCTTTTGTTCTAAATGAGTGACTGCACACGAGAAATAACATTTCTCTCTAGTGGATAAAACAACGTAAATAACCCTCTGAGATGCCCTTGCATCTTTTATCTCTCTCACCCTTACCCTCTCTAACCCCGGTGGTAAATGTTTCTGTTGTTGCCATGTGAACTGCCGACCATTCGTGCTTTGGTCTTCATTTTGAAACCTGTGAATCGAACAGATTTATCAGGTTACCATCAGACATTACGGTGTAAAAGGTATCTGCAGAAAAATGTCACTTGCTGATTAACCCATCACTCCAAAATCAGTTAACTCTGCCTGACTTTTAAACCTTCCAGTGACAACTAACCTTGGCGCCACACAAGCTGCGCCTCCACTTTTCAGCAGCGTTGTGTTGTGTTCTGCTGCAGTGTGGTATGGTGTGTGTCCACTGTTCTCTCACATGATGCTCTACTCTGTTTTTCCCTTGTAGATTAAAAATATCTTAAAGGTCCAAATACTGTATATGGCGAAGGTAAGCCCCGAGTCAGACCGGAAGCTTGATTCCGTCCAGTGGCCAACCTACCCTTCGCTCGATCACTCATCCTGGCTGTTTTTCCTCCCACCCCTCTCTTTTTTTCATTCAGCACTAACCAAGCTTTATTTACTGAGTGCTCTGACAAAGGGAAGGGGACAGAGAAACCAGGCTGTTTATTTGGGGGGTGTCCTACTGTTTAGGCCAGGCTGGTAATTGAAAGTGATGCACGGTGGGAACAATTAGCACCTGACTAAGTAGCAGCATGAACAATACGGCTACACTTCTGGCCCTCGCTTTCTGCATGTGGCACGCCTTTATCTCTTCCCCCGCAAACACTTTTCTCTTTTCTTTCTTTCCCCTTTCTTTCTTTCCCCCAATCCCTCCACCCTCCTCATTTCCTCCTGTTGGAGTGTGCCTGTTTGCCTGGGGCAGACTCTGAGACTAACACCTGCCGCACTGGAAGACGTCTTTGTCATCTAAAGCCTTGTTTGAACTGCTGCAGAGGGGACCAATGGGATAGCAGGGCCATTTAAAGACCCTCTTTGTTTTCTCTCTCTCTCAGTCTCTCCCTTCTTCTTTCCATCTATAATGAACCTCACCGTAAGGCAGATTTGGGCTGAGTACAGAGCGGAAGTAGTAATGGTATATTAGCCTCTTATGGATGGATCGGTTATTTTTTTCACTCAGTAACTTACAATGGAAATTCATTCTTACATAAATCCATACAGTGAAGAACGTCATTTAGAAACTGATGCAGCCCAGGTCATTAAGTGTCACAGTGGGAGTGATGACTGTTTAGTGCAGCATGTTTTAATGGCCTCTAAACGAAAAGGGAAGTCTGTTGAGTGGGTGGTGAACTGTACCACACTATTGTCTGTGTATATAAGCTGTAATAAGTGGTTGTCTTCCTCCTGTCTATCATATGTCTTTACAGCACATACATTTTAAGTTTAGTTTATAAAGGAGTGCTTACTGTAGGAATGAGTGGAAGGATTTGTTCTGTCCACCAGACCAGCCCACATTTTAACCAAGCCCATCCCTTTTTTTTTTATATTCATATGCAGATTAGAGAATTCATGTCCGGACCCCCTTACGTCCCCTTTAGCCCCTCACAATGCACACACCCAATGTTTCATCCATAGCCCAGCCCTCCTCTCCCAATGAGCCACGGCCCTGGATGCTGCCGGTGTCTACTGTGCTGCTGAGTGTCTGTTACTCCAGCCATCTGCCATTCCTTTTAGCCACTGCAACTTGAGATGCCTTCCAAAAAATGGCAGGAAATAAAAGGATAGGAAAGAAAATAGGCAACCAGATGCCATCTCAACAAAGCAGAAAAGTTGTTTAAACTCGAGGCACGGGGCTGTAGCTGGCGGGGGGGCCCCCGCAGGTCTGGGTTTGGTCAGGGGCACACTGAGGAAGTTAGGGCGACGTTCACAATACTTGATTGTCCTCACCAGAGTACTTATTTCTGTTTGCTATCCCCTAATCATGGATGTGAAGTTTTTTGAAAAGGACAATACCAATACAATGGGAAGGCTCCACATGTTCACAACTAGAGCATAATGTGCAATTTTATTCTCATTCAAAGCATTCTACTGTCACCCTGCGTACTGAATACTTTCTTTTTTTTTGCCCGTAGCTACAAAGGTCATTATTTTAAATCATAGAAGTATTTGAAAAAGCTGCATTGGGAAAAGGGGCAGCTCCTCTTTTAACATGCTCCGCCACAGCATGAAAAAGGCATGTCATTTCTAAAATATTGCAATTTGCTTTCTCACATCTAATGACTCCTAATAAATCCTAATGACTTAAGGAGTAAAACAAACTCAAAGATTAACACTTTTTTTCACAGTTTGCATTGTGGGTTTTGTGAATGTCGGTGAAAATCCTACGAACTGGGTAATCTTGGTTGTGGGAGCAGCCACATGCATGACAAAGCATGCTGGGATAAACAGCAATCACACAAAGCCCAATCAACCCCACTGCCACGTCTAACCAGATCTCTCCATCGTTGTCTTTTTCCCTGCATCTCTCTCCCAGGCTCCTTCACTGGCAGTGTGAGCACTGAAGCCGGAAACACCGCAGCGACAACGGACTCCATCGACCAGGTCTCTCCTACAATGCCCCGTGCCACAAAGAACCGAGTTTCGGGCAAACTCCGCCGCTCAGCCAGCGCTATAAGCAAATCCTCCAACTGAGCTCTTCAACTTGCCCCCCCCCCCCACCACCACCACCCCCCTAAGTGCAGCCTTTAATCTTTTCTCGAAGAACCTCACACACCCAGCCGTGACTGCAAGAGTTTCTTTTTCTTGTTGTGTTTTGTTTTTCTTTGTTTTATTTTGTGTCATATAAAGATGTAACTGGAGCATATTGCAATTTTTTTAATTTATGTGGCTATCATTGATTTCGTTGATACATTTCCATTTGTTGTGGTGTTTAACTGCTTAATTGACATGTGACTAAGCTATTTATGTTCACCTTGGTGGTTTCAACTTAAGAATCAGCAGCATAGGAGGACTTCCAAGCTTAAAGCAAGAGGTGTCATTTTTATTTTTCATTTTCTAGTCTTGATGCACTAGAGAAAAAAGTTCTTACTGTAGTAAAGGAATGGGAGACGGCTTCACCTTTCTCATCTATCTCAACACTTAATGTGACAAAGCACTGAATGACACAGCTGTAAATGGCATCATGCTAATACTGCACAAAAGATTGGTATCCGTTTATAAATGTGTCTGCCCTTTTACCTCTTCCTGCACCTGCCACACCCTTTCTGTGTCAAAGATAACCACTTCAGTTGGTGACAGGATGATGTTGTTGTCCTGCTCGTTAGCACCGGTTTGGACCATGTTCACAGACCATCTCCCTACACTGGAAAGGAGAAAAGACTGATGCATGGGGAATACCTCCCCAGAATGATTTGTACTCACTGCACTACAACACCGACTTCCTGGGCACGGAGTCCCTGCAGTACATGCAGTCAGAGGCTTTTTAATTGTTTTGAACAGTGGACAATCAATGACGTCTTTCTTACTTGAGCTGAATGGAATTTCTTTTTTTTTTATCACTCTAATTTTCCTTTTTAAATGGATTCCGATGGATTGTGTCATGATTTGATTTATGCACCTCTGCTGGAATGAGAAAAGACTGCATTTGTAATTGTTTTCTGATGTCGTTAACATAGGCTCATGTCCGGTAATCGAATAAGTTCCTCCTGTCTCTTTCCTCTGCTATCAGTTTCCCTGTCCTGTGAAGCTAAGGCATTGACATTCCAACGTTCTCCACTAACGTTTTTTTTTTTTTTTTTATTGCACTCACTGTCATTGATTTAACTAGCATTGAATGTTTCTCCTTGTTCTTGGATGTAAATTGCTTTAAATTTTATTTGTCTGTTTGCTAGATGTATATAGAGAGGACTATTTGATGAATTATTTTGCTGTTGTGTTGCATTGTGTATTCATGTGCTGTTTAGAGGAAAAATACCGCCAGAGCCTCAGGTGAATCTTATGTGTGCGAGTGTGTGAGAGAGAGTGAGAGCAAGAGCTTATCACAGTGCCTGTGTAATGTCTGTCCTCTAAGATGTTGTCCAAAGCCACCTCTAATCCCCATAATCAGATTTTATTTTATCTTCTTCATAGTCTCAGACCAACCATAGACACTCTGAATCCCATCCCCCTTGTTAGCGGTCTAAGAGCATTTTCCTCCCCTGTGTCTCTAAAGGTCATTGTCTTGTGCTTCCCACAACAAAAACAAAAGCAGATGGATTTGGAAATTGCGGGGTTTTTCTGTTTAGTCTTTGTTACAGGTGGTGTGCTGCTCTGTCTTTATCGGTGAATGGAATCAAGTGTCACCAACACCTCCTCTTTCCCATGATCCTCTCCCCATATCGCCTCCTGAGGCCACAGGAAAAAGGGGTGGGGGGTTTCTGGGTTTAGAAGGCATGCCAGAGCTGAACTCCTAACAGCCCTCCTAGCAACGGCCAGGCCGGCGCTCTCACTTCTCCAACCTGCCCGTTTGGGTTGTCATGGTAGCCAGGTGTTCCGAACACTCACACCCTCTGAGGGCTCCACCCAAGCTGCAACACTTTCCCCATCTGTTGCACTACTATGCCTTACTTTCCCCCATGCTCTCCTGTCATTTTTCTTCTTTCCCTCACATGTCACCTCCTTTTGTTTGTTCATTCCCCGAGCAGAAAATGGGGAATCTGAACAGCAGGAGGATTGACACATTTTGTTGTGCTTTTTTTTTAAGAAGAAGAATGTATAGATATATATAGGCCTGGATCACATCTATGGTTTTTATTTACCCCCAAAGCCACTTGAAGGAACCGCCCAGGGTGCTGGTCTAAAGATTGTAGGCTATAGATGATGTCTGTTGAGAGGGATCTGTGCTCCCCCTTTGGTGGCTTAGTCGCTGGAGATGTTAGTTTGGACCAAGATAAGGATTGTGTGTCTTATATACGTGAAGAAAATGAGCTAGTTTTAGCCATAGTATGTTTTTTTCTCTTCTCTTCTCGTTTTAGAAATCCTTGTACATTGTGTCAAATTTGAGAGCTTGAGCTCCCTCTGAATATAAATATATTAATGCCTGTAATATAATCTTTGTATAAGAGAGGAAAAAAAGCTTGAAGATTTCATCAGTACTTGTCAACATATCAAACTGTTTTTAATGACCGAAGTCCTGCTATCTTTATTAGAAATGTGAAAATTGAAACATTTCATTAAATCGATTTGAAATTCTATGTATCTTTGTCCTTTTTCCCTCTCAACAACACAGCAGTTATTGTGTAACCTTAGATTTTGTGGACTTGTGTGTGTGTGTGTGTGTGTGTGTGTGTGTGTGTGCATGCGCGTGTGTGTGTGTGCGCTGACATGATGGTGCTGTTACCATGGGCTTCCTGACCCTGGCCCAGCAGCAGCAGGGGTAACCTGACCCTTCTCCCATCTGTCTCCCCTGCTGCTCAGTCCAACTCAGGAGAGGCCAGTATAATGGAACCTCACCAGGAGATACAGGTGCAATGGTTGCAGCACCTACAGGTGCCCTGCCTCGCCTGGGTCACATAAAGACACAAGAAAAGCACTTGACCGTAAATTGAGCCCTACAACTGTGTAAAAGAAAAGGGTGAGAAAGAAGCCTATAATGTTACCTAATTTTCACCCAGCTCAGAGCTCTTTGACGCTCAGATGGTTTTCAACAGAACAGGCAGGGTCTGGGTGTCCCAGCCTCATCAAGGCTGACATTCTCTGTGATTTCTACCAGACTATATTATTTAATGTGTTACACTGCTGCCTGCTGTCTATGTTCACACTTCTAATATCTCTTTGTCATGATGATATCTGTATTTCACTAATGCCTTAAGGGAGAATAACAGTCATTTAAATTACTTTGCGTTGTTCTTTTTGGCCCTGGGACAGATAAGGAGCATTAATGAGCAGGGACAGCTTTGTAGTATAAGACCAGATAAAGTCAGTGTAAGGTGAATTTTTTTTAATCCCTTTAATAGCAAGTTTTACCATTAATGATCATGCTGAGGTGAGCTGTATGTCTGCAGATCTGAAGTGACACAGTTGGAGGCTGCCTGCTAAATTACAACTGACTTAATGCTTTACAAGTTCTGGAGGTCAGATATGAAGCCAACTGAGCCCTGATGTGTCCTAAATCAACACAAATCGAGCTGCATGAGTCCTCCAAAGCAGACAGATGTTTTACTGCTCCAGAGGTGAGTTTGATCCACCACCTCTTTGTCCTCCTGTCATGTTCTGACATGGTATTAAGGAGGGGATTTATGGTCAGGCCCTAAGTGCTTCTCTGTGGCAGCGAAACGGCGTCTATTGAGCCACTGCACCTATGATTTACTGCGAATCAGTCTGATAAACGGGGAATCGAAGGCAAAGGTTTGGCCAAGGGGGCTCCTGAGGTTTCTTTTTCAGTTAAAGACTAAGACTAAACAGTGTGACCCGATGTGAGAGAGGTGGTGCACAGGAGAAATCAGAAGTTGTATGCTGACATAGTTATAACGTCTTCTTTCTTTCTTTTTTTTAGATTATACTGATATTTATCTTGCTTTGTCACCTCGGGAGGCTCAGAGACCCCACTTTGGGAGTCAACTTTAACCACCTGATTGGCCATAAAAGCAGGAGTATAACTGCACTTCATCTTCTTTGAAAAAACAGCGGAGTCTGTCCCGAAAAAAATGTCTACAATTTTTAATGAGGTCATGTGTCCGTACAACACTAAAAATATAAATTCATCAGTAAAGTGTAAAGATTTGTTTCATTATGAAAGATCTTTTACGCACTGTTTTACGCACAGGGTAATTGTTTCCTTTTAAGACTACACGATCAGAGGCCTTTCACCAACTTCTCAAAGTAGTTGATCTCATATTGATAAGTAAGTATTTTCTTCATGCATTCATGTGAATGTCATCTTGGCATGATTATATGTAGCTTTTTGGAAATCATTTTCAGTCAGTCGGACTTCCCTAAAGAGAGACAATTCCAGGAACACGTTATGGACAAAATGACCACCAACAAGTGCATTATTTAAAAACTTAAATAAGCAATACAAAACTCCCTCCATACATATGGGGACTCTCGTAACGAAATGAAGTTATTGCTGCATACCTTTTCACTTAACTGAAAAAGTGAAAGCATCTTTAGACACGTGTCCTTTTGAAAATATTTTTATTTCGATAGACAACAACAATATACACATACAATCAAAGCGCTATAAAAGCCAACATTTAAGAAAAATAACTTGTCCTTAAAAAAGATTGCATCTAAGGTAAGAGCTTTACGTTTTTTTCTTTTTACAAGAGCTGTGGAGATTGAAGATTAAAAACCGACCCACGACAATTATCACAACTCAAGAATTTGACCAAAAAAAGAAAAACAAAACAAAAAAAACATTTTGGCTATACGACATGTAAACTGCCAGAACGATTCACAGAAGAAATCACGACAAACACAACAATAAGTTACACAAAAATAATTAGAATAAATAAATAAATAAACATATGATGAAAAATATTGCAACAATCTTCAATAATAATAATAATAATAATAATAATAAAATATGTGCCAGCATTCAAAATAAAAACAGTGTATGTTGACTTTTTAAGGCAGTTATACAGCGGGATTTGGATGTGTGTGTGTAGGCTATGTCGGACTAGGCTTATCTGTATACTAAAGGCATTTGTGGTTCTACTAAACAGGGAATGCTTCAGTCACTCTCTTTCCCCACCAACACAAAGTTGATCAGTTCTGTCCTTCACAAACGAGCGTAAAGCTACAATGATAGAGCAATCAGTCGGTGAATTCAAAAAGGCTTTGATGGGGGAAAGGGTTTTAAGACATTTCTTAGGTCTAGAAGCTATCATTGAACACATGTGCTGTCCTAGAAAAATACCTTTCAACAGTCAAACTAACGCTTTGTATTTTTTTTTCTCGATAAACTAATTTGAGAATGAAACTCTCAAAATAGGCCTATATGTAATTCAAATATAGAGAGAAGCATTCAACAATCACTGATTGGCATGGAAAAGACACCTCATAAACATCACTTAAACATCAAACCGCCCTGCCTTTCATTGGCCTAACGTTATGGCAGTGAGCATCGCAAACTCTTTTTTTTTCTTTTTCTTTTTTAGCCCCAATGCCACTTTTTTGTTTCTGATTTTCTTTTTTTCTTTTCCCACCTCCATCAAAGGCACGAGTTTAGTGTTGTCTTTAGCAGGCGGGGCGCACAGGCATTTGGAGCAGGATCACCTGCCTGTTCTCCGAGGGGTGGCACTTGTTTATGTGCCTGGTGAGCCCCGGTGAGCTGTAGAGAGTGGCGGGGCAGTATTTGCACGGGTAAACCTGGGAGGAGTGCATGAGGCGCAGGTGTCTCTCCTGGCCGGCCCTGCTGGTGAAACTCTCCCCGCACACCGGGCACAGCAGGCAGTCCACCGGACTCAGATTGAGAGGGCTTTGGTTTGAGGCTTCCTCTGAGGATGATGATGATGATGAAGAAGAAGAAGATGATGATGATGATGATGATGATGCTGATGCTGATGCTGAGGAGGAGGGTAAGACCGGAGCCTGCTCTGCCGAGCGGTCGCCGGTTTGAAACCCGTGCTCCTCCAGCACTTTCTTTTGCAAGGCCTGGTGTGCCAAGATGTGTTTTCTTAGGTATGCCTGTCGCTTAAACCTCTTCCCGCAGTACTGGCAGTCATATGAGCCATCTTCAGAGCCAGACTCGGACAAACCGGGACTCGGGGTGTCTCTGTCACTCATGTCTTTGGCTTCGTCGGAGACTGTCTTGACACCTAGCGGTGGCATTTTGGCCGTTTCAGGTTTGATGCCCTGTGCAGGTGGCATCGCCGGTGCGCCGGTGGTCCGGGGTTTGTGCCAGCGGCGGTGAGAGGCGAGGTTCGCTGGGCAGCTGAACATCTTATCGCACTCGGGACACCGGTACTCAACCCTGACAATGCGGGAGCACTTGTGCTGAGCCAGAGAGAATGGATCCGCATACGCCTCCTTGCACAGTTGACACACAAACTCCCCTAGAGGCTTGTTTCCTCCGGAGGACTGCGCCCTCGGCTTTATCTCCACCGGTCCCTCTTTGATTTTGAGACCAAGCACGGGAGAAGTCGTCATCTCGTCTTCAAAGTTGAGTTTTCTAATGGCTTTGGGTTTCTTAGAGGCGGGTTTAGATTTACGCTCTGTACCGTCAGCTGCGGGTCTTTTGGTGCCGACCCGGGTGCTTGGTGCCGGGAGGCTGCTGCTGGTGGTGCCGCTGCGGCTGCTGTTGCTGGTGCCGATTTTCAGGTCGACCGGGGCGTACAGGAGGTGATCCAGGCCGGAGAGGTAGGCAGGTGTCGGGAATGACTCGGCAGAAATAGGCGAGCCCAGATTGAAACTTCGCTCAAAATATCCCCTGTCGTGCTCCTTGCTGATGGGCCGGGTGGGGCTGTAAAGCGCTTGGCACACCGCCTCTGGGTTTCCAAACTGTACCGGCTTCTCCAGTCTTGGCACCGGGACGTCAGCCGCTGTGAAATCCGGAGATGCTGCTGCGCGGTCTGGACTGGACGCCACGGACATCGGCGGGGAGGGGTCCACATAACTCGGCAAGGCAGCTGGGGTGGGTTGCTCCTGGAAGTCATCTTCGTCTGACCGAGTTCTGTAGGAAACATGTGCGGATTTCTTGTTTCTTTTTACCAGGAATCCTTTGGGCATCTTGGCGAGTAATAGTGGAAAGGCACTTCGGGGAGGTGTGTGAAGTCTCGAGTATCCAGGTTTGTTAAAATATGGCAACACGAGAAGCTTATGGGACTATATCTCCCCAGTATATCGATTCTTCTGTTGCTGAAATGTTTTCGTCTCCAAGGCATAGCTCCACTCTTTTTATGCCGGAATGATGCTATTGTTCTCGCCCCCCCGTTACAGCATCCCCGACCAATCGGATGATACCAAGATCCCAGTGGATTTGATTGTGGGAGGGCTTAGAGTCTGGGTTTGGTGGATTTCGTTGGAGGATGTGCAGATAGCTTAGCAGATGTACTGGCGGTTTATTACATTAAAGTGTGCGCTCAGCCCCTCCCCGACAGAGGCACACGCCGGGGCCCTCCTCTTTTTACGGTCTGATGGGCCCCTATACAAATGCACACGTGCCACGGCTTTGTGGCTCTCCTCTGGGGGCCCCGGAGCTGCCAAAAGGAAATGTCCATCACTGCCACGATCATCACAATTTAGAATTAAGACGGGGTTAAGGCAAGCTTGGTTAAATACAAACCAAAAGCTGTGTTTCTCTCAGTTTCTGCTGTGATGTTGTTCAAAGAGGCAATTCACCTAATAGGCACAGCTGTAAGACCAGATTCTCTCAATTCAGTGTTTCAGGTTGTTTTTTTGTTTGTTTGTTTTACCTTCACACGGTTTGCAGTTCTCTTTTACGCACGACCTTTGTGCACGTTACGCAGGCCTTCAAGCAAACCAAATTAACCAGATTTTATAGACCTTTATTTTATTATGTCTTAAATAAACACTATAAAGGGTGTGCTTCTTTATTTTAGGGCACGTGTCTGTGTCGGTAGTTTAACTCGACATATAAATCAGACATCTCGCTGCATACATAAGTAATAAGAAGGCCCTCTGGTCTTTGTGCACAATAGCCACGTCTGCCCGTGCTTGGATATCCCTGATTTTTCTGTGGGTTTTTTCTTTTTCGTTTGAAAGGCAAATTGACCTCTTAACTGTGAAACAGGACTCAAGGCCAATCTGGCCCACAGCTAGACGCGTGCTGGGCGGAATCAGTGCTCCAGACAAAGAAGGCCGCAGCCGAGGCTCGTGTTGTAAAATGCTGCACATCCAAAGCTGAAATGAAGCTGCTGCTGTTGAGGGATGTGGTGTGGGACTGGTGTTTGTACAAATATGTGCTGTATTCAGGATGTAAATTCTTGTTTGGTGGACTAATTCTACTACAAGAAGCATATAGAATTCAAGATTAAAGTTTGCATTGAATTCAGTAGTTAATCAAGTAAATATTTGTTATATCTTAATACAATTTTTAAAGTCAATTTCAATACAACTGTATTCTTTTGCAGCCTCCTGTCACACTAACAAAGAAAAACTTTTTCCCTCGACGAATATATGTGGCCTGTTTTCTTTTCCAGCTCCCCTATGGTTTCTGTGCATACCTCATATATTTGTCTTTTTTCTCCTTATAATGGCTAAATGTAGGCTGCAGTGCGCCACTTGGCAAAGAGTGCATTCTTTTTCCTTTCAGTCGGCAGACCGGGGAGGAATTAATCTCCATCGTCGTACATTGTTCCCCTCATTTGCATAAAGCTGCAGTATGACCAAGTCAAATAATTACACAATCGGAGCTGAGCCGCAGGCCTGCGCCTTCCTTTCAATAGGTCTCTGCGCGCCGGTGCCTCCTCACCTGCCTGAATGCACACCGTTATTTTGGTGAGATTGGTTAAATGACACATTTGCGCAAATAGAGTGGAAAAAGACACTTTGAACTCATTCTAGAGATTGAGATAAAACTAAACTCTTTCAGTGTTTTATTTCAGTGACTCAGTTTGAACTTATATGAAAATCCTATTTTCCTTTAAAGTTTAAAGTGTTAACTCCACCCAGTCTACGTGTTTTAAGCTCGTGTTGTTTCCCCCTGACTTGCCTGCTAATTTATATTTGCTCTGGATTATAAATAACATCCAGTCTTTTGTCCTGTGTGTCTCTTGTGTGCCTTCTCTGCTCTGTAACTTGTTGTTCTTTCAGTCTACGCATCTATTAGTCGTGGTTTGTTGGGACTACAAGCTTTGATGGCATTTTAACGAGTTCCTCTTTGCCCCGTGATCATTTCTGTGGGGCGCGTGGGCCGGTGTGCAGGTCTGCAACGCATGCGCGTGTTTTATCAGTGGCGCGTGCTGCCCTGGCGGACGGGAAGCATAGGCGCCTAATTAGCATACAGCTGCAGTTGCTTTAATGCAGGCTCAACTTCATCCTCCTAAACCTCATGGCATGCAGGAGGGTTGTAAATATCGTGCTCTCAGTCTCTCCTGGCTTTAGGCCAAGCTGTCAGTGTAATTGCATAGATGATATGATAAAAGTTGAACATTGTTTTAGAATGTTTTATGTCATGTAAAATCATGTTTCTATATGGCAGGCCTGAATGTCTCCAGCTTTATGCAAATAGTCACTTTAAGATGTCTAAGCTGTCATATATAGGCCTGATAGTCCGTGGCTTATAAGGGAGCACCACCTAAATGAAGAATTACAATCTGTTATTTCAGTTGCTAGGAAAGTTTAATATTTGAGAACATGAACTGCTTTCTCTCAAAGCCAGAAACCAGAGAAGTAACTCGTATAAAGTCTGAAGCTGCTCTCTAGACAATGAATGGGAGGCTGATATAGTTTGTTTTCTTTTTTCTCTTAGAGTTTTATGAAACATAAAATGCCCCCAATTCATGTCTGTGGAGCAGCTCCACACATACTTGATTATATCACAAATTTGAGTTTTAGCATTCTAGTTTTTGGATTCGGGGGAGAGTTTATTATGTTTACTAATATGTGTGGACTAATATGTATGAATTTTTGAAAATGGGCATAGTTCCCCTTCAACTGTATAAGCAGAAGTTGGAGCAGAAGACTGATCCGATTCTGAGCTCCTGGCCTCAGAGCCAGTTCTTACTTCATTGCACCACCTACAGGATGAAGAATTAATGCTGAGAGCAGGCGACTTCACCTATCCAAAGCATTGCACTCAGATCTCGTTGCATGCTCCCACCATACTGTTTCTGTCAAACATTAACTTCAGTTACCAAGGGAGCTGTGGAGCACTTTGATTATTTCACAAAGATTGTTAACCTTATTCTTACCATAAATATACAGATTCCTCCTGTACTTCTCATATGAATGATTGGCTCCGTGTGCCCAAGCCAATTTGAAAGTGCAATAGGACATGACTGTAATTGGTGCTCACTACATGGCCACCTCCAATGCATTGTCAATCAATTATTGTAATGGATTAGCCGAGGTCTTATTCTGGCTGGTTGTAATCTGATAGAGGGCTCTTTCAGCACCATGGAGAGAGCCAGTGAGGGACCCAGATTTAATCAGGCTGGCTGTGGACACAGCAGAGCCTCAGCTTGAGCCTTTGTCCCTGAAACTGAGAGCCAGCAGGCAGCGACAAGAGAACAATGACACAGTAGAACAAAAGTGCCAGACTTTAATGAAGTGATTGGTTTTTAAATATAGTTCTGTGGGCCTGTCCAAAACAGCTATTTCTACAGCTAGATGATGGCTCTATTCTCTTTTATCGTATTCTATTGTTTTTGGTTGTTCTGATCAACCTGTTTATTAGTGTGAATTAATCTGCATATTACTTGCATATTTATTAGGTTTTTTTTCTGCTGTTGGTTAGTGGTAATATATTTGTCATTTGTTTTTAAACATTCTCTGATTGGCTTTTTATTACACTTTCCAGTCATTTGCCCAAGACAAAAAAAGTTACAGAAAGTTTATGGAACTTGAATCAAGATAGCACCGATTCTAGTCAATCTTGTGTTTTTAGAGGGGAAACAATAAAGGTGCAGTTCTCTGCCATGTATTTAATTGTTCTACCAAAGGTTGCCACTGCTTGATTCACACATTTTGGACTCCTGGTGATTCTCATGGAAGAGCTAGAAAACCATCTGTAGGCACTCTCAGGGGAGTCAACATGTTGCTATGAAACAACAGTCAGCCAGCACTTGTAAAGAGCAACAATAGTAAAAAGGTTAGCGAGCTTCTAGAAAAGAAGTCAGACTGTAGCATCCAGAAGATAAATGGGAAAATTGCCTGTTTGGCCATGAGAGTCACAGAGGTCGCTGTCTAGACTTTAAAGTGTACTTTAGAAGGATGCCCACGAGACCAGGCTACTGTGAAAAGCCCCGTAAAGTGGTATAGCTCTGCGCTTAAGACTAATGGACCTCGGTGTTGACTGGGAATGTCCCTGATGTCATCTGTACTTTTGACAATGATGCCGAAATGACAGATGGTTGATGATTCTGGGCTTTTAAGTCATTTCGGAATAAAGGTTCTATGTAGCTGTATAATAAAATGGTCTTTTTTGCAACATATACTATGTCTAATCCACTGCAAAAAAATTTTATAACGTGCCATATCAACAATTGCAAATGGCTGCTAATGACTTTAGGGAAAACCGTGAATGTTTGTGTTGGTTGGAGAACAAATGCTTCCAAGGGACTGCACCAGATTTTCTTTTCTCGCAAAGAGCCTCTTATTAAAAAAAGAGGTCTTCCTGCATATCAGGCATATCAGTAGCTGGAGTCCCAGGGGCATGTTTAGCGCTAATTTACTCATCAAAAAACATCCGAGTGTCTCTCGATAATCTCCGCAGTCCATTGGTTGTTTGGGGTGGAGTCCCCTGTCTAAAAGCATGCCCTGGAATGTTAAACACTAATTCACCTCTGAGCTGTGGAGGTGGATAAAGTGATTGTTCTATCTGGGAGCTGATTAAAACAGCTCTGGCCTGCTTCTCCCCTCTGCGCTCACCTCTGACGTCCACCACATTCATTTCTGTATTCATGAGCGGATGAGAAAGCGCAGGCAGAGCGGCTGTCGTATTACAGATAATAAGGCCAGCGGGCAGCACATTCACTGCCACAGGTTTCCCTCTGCCCCTGCTCATTCAATTACTTCACAAGAGTCCTCTGAGGCACAGCTGCACTATGGGGGTGAAGAGGAGTAAATTGAGGTACATTCATGTAGACACACACACAAGCGCACACACAGATACAAAGAAGTGGAGGAGACACACGCACAGACACACACACACACACAGACACACACAGAGACACACACACACACACACACACACACACACACACACTGTAGCAAGAGAAGCGAGCGTATAAAGGGTTTTACTGACAGGCATTTGGCTTAGCACTCAATACATTTCTCACACAAGTAGACTGCAAAAAAGGTCCATCCTCTGTTGTTCACTGGCTCCCTGAAGATTGTAATGATATTAATAATGACCCCATGTAAGAAAAATGAAATCAGGGACATTGCTCATAGACTCCATATATGAGGTCACCATTATCTTGATTAAAGTGTAGACAGATGCTGTATCATCTAGGAGCATGAAAGATGGACTCTGGCAGACCTAATGGGCCATATCCTTCATCTATTGACATATGGAGCTTCGCAGTGGCCATCTTTCTCATAGCCTTAAACTATTTGTCAGCCGAACTGATTTATGCATAGGATGTATTAAACTCATGTTGAAATTTGTTAAAAACATAACCGTTTACTGAATTAACAGTCACAATGTTATATTTTAAACGCTCGAAATATGGAAGAATGTGGACGTTTGTCTGCTGAGTGTGATCTCCCGCTGGAGAAGACTGATTGCTGTCCATGGTACTGAACTTATGCCCATGAGTTAACAGTGGCAGCTGCCTCATAGTACCCCACGCTCTATAAAAAACACAGGGCCAGTGGGAAATAAAATGTGGTGCCCTATAAATGTCTTCTAGTGCCAAAGTGTTCTGTCATTCTTACATATTCAGATGAGTGGCAATGTGCCCTTAAAACAAGTTTGTTTCAACATTATTTTTTTTGTAATTATTTGTTTTATTTTGAAAAGTAAAATAATAGTTCTCCATTTGGGGAAATATTCTATTTTTGCTTTCTTGCCAATAGTTAGACAAGAATGCCTCTTCCACTTTAATGACTATACGGCAGGTGATTAGCTTAGCTTAGCTTAGCTTAGTACAGAGACTAGTGCCTTACTCAGTCCAAAGGCAAAAATATACACCTACCAGTACCTTTTAAAGCTCACAAGATAACACATCTCATTTAAAGTGTAAAAATCATCAGTCATATTGTGACTCCAGTTACTTTACCCACTCAAGAAATAGTCAGGCACATACCCTTTAAAACCACTTTTGTCACCTTTGGACAAAACTAGGCTAGCAGTTTCCCCCTGCTTCCAGTCTGTACGCTAAGCTAAGCTGGCTCCAGCTTCAATGAGAGTTGTATAGTTTTTCTCATCTAACTAACAGCAAAAAGGCCAATAAGCCGATTGCATTTTATTAAGAAACAAAGATTGTTCAGTTGTGTTCATGCAATATCTCTTTCCTTTCCCCTAACAGAAGCTAAGAATACAGTGAGGAGATCTCTGGAGATGACACGTGAAGCCGAAAGGTAATGTTTGAGAGGGCACTGTTATCTTTTATGTCAGGTTTAAATAGACGTGGTAAAACTTTTTCCTTTCAAAGAACATTTGTTGATTTTATATACTATCAAATCTCTGGAGAGCAAAAATTAATAAAATATGAGAACATTGGAAATGATTATGTTTTTCTTCTCCCTAATGTGCTAAGCACACTGAACTGAAACCATGATCCCAAAACCGCAATACAAACCAAACTGTGGGCTTGTTGAACACATAAAGTGTTCGAGAAATGCATGAACAATTTGGGGCTCAAGTATGTAAGTACATCCTTAACATATGTACATTGAGAGAAGAACCTTTTCTTGGCCTTTTATTTGGGAATGTCACATTTCCCAAACAAAGAATTCCCAGAAGTGGAATTCTCTTCATTAGACGGCATAATTTGCATTCTCTTATAATTGTGCTGCTTCTTTGACTATTAAATGATCACCCTAATTAGGGAGCATAATAGGGTTAATCAGACTCTGCTCATCACACTTATTATTATTCCTGCAGAAAATGAAGGAAAAGGATACAGTACTTGATTAATTATATCAGCCTTTTCATCAACTGGGCTACCACTCCCCCCGCTGAAATTAATATCATGTTGTAAATGGAAGGAAGGAGCTGGCCGGACACAGACAGATGAAAGATTTCACTCAAATTAATTAAGCACTAATTATGCAGTGGGAGTTGGGAGCAGTTTGCATAATGAGCTCTATCAAAAGAGATCAGTCATGGAGAGGGGCTGCAGAGTTTCTATACAGCATTCAGATTATAGACAGACACCACTGCTCAGCATGAAGAGGGCTAGCAGAGAAGTGGGAAGAGGGTTAAAGCACTTTGAAGCTTGAGACGTGAGGTTGAGGAGTGTTTTGTTGGGTTTGTCAACATGCCGTGAACCAGAAGCTTCCTCACTCGGCATGTATTGTGCCGCGAACGTGGATTATTCTGGTCTCACTTAAAGATATTACAGCAGTCCCGGGGCTGTGTGTGTGTTGTTTTTTTTGCTCCCCTCAGCTTAAGCATCAGATAATGAATTCCCTGCTCCAGCAAGAGGCAATAAGAACAAAATGTACCTCTAAATTCGAGCTAATCACAAACAACCTGCATCTACACTCCAGGGAGCTTTAAAGGCCCTAATCACCTCTCACTCCAATTCTTGTGTTCAGTTATTGTTGATCAGGGAGTGCACTGTGGCTATCTATCTAGACAATAGGAAAGGGGATTAAACAGACAGAAATTCTCCATGTCTTAATCGCCCGTTTAATCACAGCCACTGTGTAGTGTATGGAGTTTAGTTACTTGAACTGATTTGTGCCACAGCAGCAATCACGCATAGGCCAATCAGGTGCACAGCCCGGCACTGTCCTTCAAGGTCTCCGAGTGGAATTACAAAGACTATGATTAGTTAATCAAATGAAGAACCCAGTGTCCTTTCTTTATTTGTGTATACACCTTATCTAAATGGAAATTGTATAGCTGAGGCACTTGCAGAAAGCCACATCTACATGTGAATGATCCTTATTGAGCCCTTGGCAGTGGATACAGAATAAGATCTTTTATTCACAATCATCGTGTTATGACATTACAGAGACTTTTTCATGTCTCAATGCTATTTGTTGTCAATGCTCATATGAATGATGCAATCAATCTGTTGTGAAGTAAATCAGGAAGCACTAGACAGCAACTCTTCAAGCACATGTGATGATGTGAGGCAGAATGTCAAGATTGTATTATTTTCAGAGTGGAGAAAACGGGGGAAGCAGACAGGCTGTGGAAGTAGTCTAAGACAGCTTATTGATTGAACGTATAGATATAGCCTGGGCCTATGAGTAGATCAAATGTGTAGAACGCATGAGTCTAAATGATGTTTTTGGTACATTTAGGGCATCCCTTTATGGTTAAGCAGTGATACACCTCATTTTGATAACATTGAGTGAAGAATTAGCCTACATTAGTAAAATAAGGGATAACCCACAAAGCATCTAGCTTTGTTGACCTACCAGTCTGGCTAACGTTAGCTAGCAATAAGCTAATGACTTGAAATAAAGTGTCTTCTAAAGAAACTGAGAAAAGGCATACTCTCATATAGCTTTTCTACATCGTCCATATTATGCTGCTTGGTGACCAAACTTCAATGAATTTAATGTTAAAATTAGCTTTTCAGTTTAATTATTGTTTTTTTTTTATGGTTAGCTTGTGCGGCGGACATTTAATGGACATCTTGGGTTTATTGAAATGCTCATGCTAAAAAAAAAACAGTTGGCATGGTTTTTTTTTTTTTTAAAGCATGCTTGTTATGTTCTAGTAACATGGTCACACGGTGATACATGGGGTTTGCTGTATGTTGCTAAATAGGGGTTAAGGGACCTTTAAGAGACTGTGATTATTATGGGATGCTACGTTAAGCGTGGAGCACGTGAAAACATAAAACAAGGAAGTGTTGATCTAGACATGAGGCTGAAGTAAAACGTCTGTGCGTGTCAGTCTTTCACACACAACAATGCTATCATCTTAGGTTAGCCAAAATTGGATTATTGCAGTAAGCCCCGTAGACAAAACAAAAATCTATTTTCTGTTCAAAACATGGGACAAACCTAAAACATTCAACCTTTTTGTGGCAATAGGTTTGACTTTGGGGGGGCAGACCTGTTACGTTTGTTGAGTAGCATTGATATTCCCCATACGTTTAGCCTTATACAATATATATATTTAAAAACGAGCCCTGAATTACATTTAAATAGATTGAAACTTTATTATAAAGTTATTTTTAATGCATCAAAGCAAACCTTTCTCCACCACAAGTCCCTCTGTCAGACATTCTTTTAGACATGGTGACTGTTGTTTCTAAAGAGAAAAGAATTTCCCTCCATTGCTTTGTGATAACTTCCTTCCAGGGGCAGCAGACTTGACCTGCTCACTCCTCCTAGAATCACCTCTATTATTTGTCAGTGACAGCAGCCCTTTGGATGGTGGGGAGGCTTTTTCAAAGGTACAGGGTCGTAGATGTCCCAATCCATCTCTGTCTGCCAAGCGATTGATTGTGATTTAGTGCGTGGGGCGGGAGATGGTGGGGTTCCATTCTGATGAACGATAGGTGGGACCCCTTTGACTCCCAGCACATGGCAAGCAGAGGCAGGGCTATGATGAGGGGTCAGAGGCAGCTGGTGGGGGTAACTGGGGTGGATCTGGGGGTTAGATGGAGGCAATGGGGGTGTTGCATGGATCACAAGATAGAAGGTGTCAGAGATCCAGGACAAAGCCCCCCAACCAACCGCCTGAGTCTATCACTTAGACCATCCATCATCCGTCCAGCTTTGTGGTTAGCATAACGGTTGCTAGCTAATCGTTTCATCATCAGAGAGATAATGGAGATGACAGGGAAAACACAGTAGCAGGGAGGCCTCATCAGGAGTATAAGGCCTTACAGAAGGTGCTTCATGCCAGCTGGATGAAATATGTAAAGAGACTTTTCTTTCTGGGCTCCTGACTCAAATATTAATGATCTAAAATGGAGCCTTGCAATAAAGGTTTACCTCTCAGAGGTACAGGCTAAGTGACATTTTTTTGAGTATCAGTTATAATTACACGAGTGTACCATGGAGCTAGCTGGATGTTTTAAAACAATCAGCTTCCTTCATTTTTTTGAACTCTAATCTAAGGGGAGTTTCATCATATTGAGCGCTGAAAAACTCAGAGAAGATATCCAATAGAAGAATATCAATGTGTCGAGTGTGAAGAAGATATGCTTGAAATCCTGTCAGCTGCTCTAATCTTCCAGGTGTCCACAAGACATGCATAATAAACATTATAATAATAATAATAATAAAATGCTTAAACTTAATAATGTAATATTTAAATCTTAGTACTCAAGAGCAAAGTTGGGAGAGGGTGTTCTTCCCATTCTTGACTGAGCTTTGTCTCTCAGTTCAGATCAGATACAAGCTGTCTTTGGATGGATGTTAAGCCCCACCACAGCCTCGCTCCAGTGGGCCGCTCTGGCAGCTTAGCTCCATAATCAACCTGAGAGGCCTCATTAGGACCAGATCTTGAATTAGAAGACAGATGTTGGGTGGGATTGTTTGTGTAAATATTTAATGAGAGCTTTGTCTGGTGTTTTTTTTATATTGTTCAAAATCTTTACACATATATCCAGAGTGTTTTTACCAGTCTCATAATTTTGCATGCAACATCGATATTGAGAGAGTAGCAGTGAAAAGGCTGTTGTATTGTGAATCACCGGAAGTTGGGTTAGCCAGGTGAATGTGTAGCCAGTAACCTGATCTGCTGTTGACAGAACAGGGACAGGTGCTCCAGCCAAACTAATCCATACATGCATGCTAGACACAGGTCATCCATTAAGGCAGATTCATTCAAAGCTTTAAAAGACTACTCCTCAACCATCCGAGGCCTGGCCTTACCTTTGTTGTTGCCTTGATAATTGCAGTAATTCAAGATGACCCGCATTGTAGAAGGGAAAGGAATGTTCCCTGTTTGTGCAGCTAATGCTGGAAACATTTTGTCATACAGACGAGGGAACATCTCTGGAAATTATGTCTGAACTTGACTGAAGGGCTATTAGGTAGCTGGGTGGTTTGTCATCTGAAGTATTCGGTACACAAAAAGATACTTCAACTTTATTTAACTGAAGTTCTTACAAGGCCGTTTCATAGCAGTGTGTATGTTTGTCATAGGTTGCGTGACCATTTCACATAATAGCCTTCTCTAAAAAAACCAAACATATAAACCTGAATTCATTTTGATTCAGTGTTATTATCAAACCCATTCCCATAAGGCCCCAAATGCCGAATAAAGGTTTACAGGCAGGGGCCAGACATCTGCTGCCCTCTGATTGGTTGAATTGCCAGCAGCAGTTTCACCTGTTATCCACAGCCCAGTGCATAGTAAACACCGTCAGTCAGAGCTGTTGGAAGAAGGAGCCCATCTGGTCAGCCGCATTAACAACCAGTTCTTTAACATTGGCTTCCAGGAAAAAGGAGAAGGGTACAACAGGCCATTCAGCCAATAAAAACAGGCTATGCATGACATTTAGCGCCTGATGCGGGGCTTAGTGGCATACAGGTTACCTACTGTCCGCACCAGCCCTTGGCAATAAAACAAAAGGCAATCTCCCAGAGCGTGGGGGGGGGGTACTGTGTGTAAAGCCGCCTGTTTCAGCTTTTGATCTCATAATTTGTGATGCAGACAGAGCATAAAGTTAAAAAGCATGAAGGGAATCATTTTCAGGCCACTTTCATATAAACATGCAAATGAACACACAGTACCTTTAGCTATGCATACCCTATTATTCTCAACTCCTCATAACAATCCCAATTGGGGGGGGGTGTTATTGCATCCAAAAAGAAAGAACTGTAGCTTTCTTATGTGAAGGATAGTTACTTTTGGTGGGATGTAAATAAGAAAACCACAAAGCAGATGAGAGGAAAGGTCAGTGTTTATAGGTCGAGCTGTCAAAGTAAAAGCATATTCACCGGAGAGCATTGTAGTGGTTATTTGACTAAACAGTGCCATCTTGTGTTTAATTGTTGAACTCAGAAAACCTGAATGGTTGTAATTTTTATCAAAATATCTGTTGGTAAAATATCCTTGTCTTCTGGCAGTTGATTATGAACTTTATTTCTAAAACATTATGCAAATCACCCAATTTCTTATTATTTCCCTACTTTTACTCACTGCTCGGTCCTCTGAATGTAGCTTTTCGTTGTGTATTGCTGTAGACCAGAACACATTAGTATCCCTCACCTACAAAATGGACTAACAAGTTATAAAACGGGGGGAACTCTAGCTTATGAGATATTTGAAGGGGCTCTATTTTTACAATTACCTCCATCTAGCATGCAAACAATGTCTCTAAATGAGATCTATGGAATACAAAGAGGGATGTGAAGACGGAAAGGTTTGGGGTGGAGTTTGAACAGCAAGCAATGTGCTCTCTACAGCTGCTGGCACTAATGAGGATAATTACCCCAGTAATAACATTAGCCTATCTGAGGGAATGGAGGGGAAGGACAAGTGGTTGTGTTTGTGTGTTTGTGTGGGTGGGTATGTGAGCGCGTGTGCGTGCACATGGTCACTGCATGTGTGTGTCCATGCATGGCCGTGGCGCGTGCCTTTCCTTCTATCTCACTTGGCAGTCTCTCCCTCATTCCCTGAATCTCAATATCTCTTTGTTAGCCCACAATAATTGTATTTGGGCCTCATATCCGCCATATCAGATTCGAGTTTGTACAAGGTAATTAGCAGGGGAAGGGAAGCCTCCACACCAGGAGGACAAATGCCCCATGACATCATTCTGGCTCCAATCAGGAGGGAGGTTTCTCTCTCTCTCTCTCTCTCTCTCTCTCTCTCTCTCTCTCTCTCTCTCTCTCTCTCTCTCTCTCTCTCTCTCTCTCTCTCTCTCTCTCTCTCTCTCTCTCTCTCTCTCTCTCTCTCTCTCTCTCTCTCTCTCTCTCTCTCTCTCTCTCTCTCCTCTCTCTCTCTCTCTCTCTCTCTCTCTCTCTCTCTCTCTCTCTCTCTCTCTCTCCTCTCTCTCTCTCCTCTCTCTCTCTCTCTCTCTCTCTCTCTCTCTCTCTCTCTCTCTCTCTCTCTCCTTTTTGTCCAAAAGAGCATTGAATAGAGGCTAAAAATGTAGTGGCAAGTGAAAGTTGATGACATTGAAAAGGAGGAGAGTTGGGGTTAAGAAGATAAAGAAATAAGGATGAAAAAGGAGAGATAAGGGATAGAAAGGGATGGAAAGTGATTTGAGATGAGATGGAGGGCTGTGTTTTCGCAGCAGGCCTGTAATCTCAATCAGCTTTGACTAACAGACAAACAGACAGCAGGGGGAAAGTTCCTCAGCGTTAATGCCGCTTGCCATTCAGAAGGAGCTGAGTATCCAGCTGGGAGTCGGGGGATGAGGGAGGATTAACTGGCACTCAGGTGGAGAGAGATGAAGAGAATCAGGACAGAGACCCTGCGGATGGTCACACCTTTTCTCGCTCCATCCATCTTTTTTTTCCCTCAGTGAATGAAAGTACTGTACTCGTGTTTTCTGGGTGGAGAGGTGAAAGCAGGAGGAAGTGGTATAGACGCTGTAATTTAGGGGTGGCCTGTTATGTTTGCCTCAATTATGTCAAATCAAATATGTTGAAGATGAGTCAAAACCGTTTCCCTTGTGTACCAGAGTTCAAAGGGTTGTTATTATTATTCTATTTCATTATAATCCTACACGTTTTGAACTCTACACACCAATTAAGGCGCAGTGACTTATTTGTGTATCATAATTCAGTAAGAAGATTAATAAAATCAGATGGATTTTTAATTATAATGAAGAGATGGCTGTTCCTTTAATGGTAGAAATTGTTGTTTGGTCATATCACCCAGATTTAAACTAATCCCAGGTAATCTCCAGATGCCAGCTGTCCATCACCACTGCCTTCTCCAGATGCTTCAGTTCCTCCTCAGCACGGCCTTTCATCACCTTTACAGCTGGAGAGCAGATATGAAACTTTTTGAGTTAGAATAACAGCACCTTTCAAAATAAGTTAATGCATAAGGAATTAGTTTGACACTGTAATGACCTGTATTAGCGCAAAAAAAAAATTCACCGTTGACAGTGAACCGATCCCTGTCCCAGCTTACCCTGTCTCAACACTGTGAGCTGTGCTGATGCAAACGTTTCTCCCAAGGCATTATGGGAGATGCAAGAGTAGACCCCTGCATCAGAGGCGTGGAGGCCCTGTATCTGAAGCCAGGTAGAAACAGCGTAGCGTTGGGGACCGCCTCGAGCCTGAAAAACAGGACGGGATTCAATCTCAAGATCTGATATAAATCTTTTTATGAGTACAAGAAAGCGATTTAATGCACCAGTATGAACTCCTTTTCTTCTTTTGCGTGAGGACTCTTGATCTTTTGGCTCAGTGAGAGTGGTAAGTGAATCAACTCACTGCAATCAGGTGTGTGTGGCACTGATTGGCGTTGATTAAGCCCAGGTGTGGAGAGTCTTCATATACCCTGAGTCTCCAGTGCTCTGTGGGGACTCATTATCTCACCATCAGAGGTAGTGAGAGATGCGCCCTGTTGTCAAGTGTATAGACAAACACTAACTCAGTACTTTGAGTATTTGTTGTCCATTGCCAATTCTAGTGTATAGTAGGGGTGCTGGAGAGTTTGAGTCTCTAGCCTTTTTGTTTATCAAGGGTCTCCAAAGCAGCCTTTGCCTTTAATTTTGTGTTTTCTGGGTCTCCTGGACAATTTTGGTGTTGTGTCAGCTGCTTGGCAGTAGTGGGTTGAGTTTATCATAGTGCTGAAGCCCCCCCCTTTCCTGTCTATCACTATTATGAGTTGTGTATTGTAAACAATAGACTTGTGGAATTAACTATTTGGTAGTTTAACATTTAATCAATGCATGAGTGTTTAAAGATGAATAACACAAGAACAGTGTTGTGTCAGCTCAGCTGTGTGGGTGTCTAAAAAGAGTCTTGTTACCATTGTTTCTTCTAAGTAAGGAAATGGGTGTTTTGCCTTTTTTGGGATACACAGAGTTACACAGATGACAGCTAGCATTGTTTCTTCAGTGCCAACACATTTTAAAAAGTATTGGGATTTACTGTGTGATTTTCATCTCAGCCTTAGAAAACAGAAAAACTAGGGCCACTCAAGTGATTTAGTGTGACACTAAATCAGAGATGGGAGTCTCGCATAAGGCACATTAAAAACAGACGATTAAAGTGACAGAGGCAGACATGCAAGATTTTATTTTATTCATTTTTTTGTATTCCATATGGGTCAAGCACCAAAAACACCAGATTCTACATTTGCCTCAATGCACTGCAGTAGTGTCTTTTTTGGAAAGCTCACTTCAGAGCCACAGGAGACCTTATACAACTACTTTTACAGGCTGAGTATTACTCTGCAGGCTGAATTAACTCAACTGCATGTGTGTGGAATGCCCCTATAATCAATAGCACATTTATCTGTTAAGCACACTGGGTCGAAGGCTCTCTTAAACTGAAAATAACAGACCCAACAGGCAACAGCTCAACCACAGCACACACTACCAATGTAACTTCTAGTGATGTATAGTAACTGCAGCTCTTATCAAACCTGGACAGAGATGTGAGGATCGTCTCCTGGCAGGAAGTGTTCACTCCCTGTCTTCCTCCAGCTCAGGTTTGGAAGAGGGTAGGCCGACACCTCACAGCTAAACACAATGTCGTTCCCGGTGTAGTTAAAGAGATTTCTGGGGCCTCGGAGAATCCGGGGAGCTGTGACAGAAGAAAAGGAGTACCACAAGGTTCAAAGCTAGAACCCCTAAAGTTCCCCATCAAGAGAACTATTCACTGAAGTCTTTAAAATAACTTTCCTGGACTGATAACAAATGTAAGAAAATAGAGTGCTGTAACCAGATTGGCAGGGTCCTCTTCCAGTGAGCTTGAGGGTTGTGTTACGTCGGATGGCAGCCTCTCTCATCTGGCAAACATTCGGGTAGGTCCACCCATCTGAGCCACATACAGGGCTCTTTTCCTGACACACACATGTAGGTTCTGGCTCAGCCCTGTGTCCCCTCTTTGGCATTTTCCTCTGGCAGACCAGGCCCTCTCCACAGCGGCCGTAGAACTTCTGAGCCCCATCTGGGTCACATTGCTGTCCCTCTGCGTTAGCACACTGCTCACAGCAGCCACAGTCGTCCTGCAACTGACCTGCAGGACAGTTGCCGGGGACTAAAGGGCAGAGGTGCTGGTTGCACTCGCTGCAGCCTTCGCCCTCCTCCCACAGCCGCAGCCACCCACTGTGCTGGGGACCCAAGGGAAGTGCTGAGCCACACACTCATGCATATATACCCACACAGGCAAAGCTGAGCCATGCTGTTGACCTGCATCGGCACACAAGGACAGAAAGTCTCTCTGATGAAACAGCATAAATGAAAATGTAAAATGGTTTGAAACTAAACCAGATTTATAAGAGAGATGGCAGTCCTAGTTGCCTGCTGTTCTCTGGCAGTCAACAAGTCACATGATGTTCCTCCTCTGAGTTTTAAATGGTTCCTTCTGTCTCCTCTCCTCCGTCCTCCACTGAATGGTGGGATTGGTTTTCGTTATTACCGTGTACCCCCGCTGAACTATTTTGCCATTTTGTTTTCCCCCTTGAGATTTCTTCATCAGCTCCAAGTCCTTTCTAACAAAGAGACAATATTTGCAGTGAATGAAGCTAGCAAACTTCATCTCTAAAGACTCGTCTCATTTTTCTTTCCTCCCAATACTGCTGCCTTTCTTCTTGTGCCAGTGTCTCTGAGCTGGCAACTGGGCTTCAGAAATGGCACGGGACATCAAAGAATCCGGCTAAATCTGAACTTCATACGAATATGACAGAAAAAAAGTCCTGCCTATACAAACCTAATGATCCTTTTATATTAAACATGCAGTATTTAGCAAACAAGAATCTAAAGTTAATAGAAAATACAGCTCTATTTAACAAGCTATCTAGTGGAGTAGTGTGAAATTCCTTGGTTTGGAGACATTTTCTGATATTTCCATGAGGATTTTCTGAGTGTTGTAGAGGTTTTGGGGTGTGCATTTGACCATAAATGGAAAATATTGAGTTGTCTTTGGCTCATCAAACACAAGAAACAACAGTAGTAAGTAAAACAAAACACATTAACAATCATATTACACATTAAAACAGTTTATTACATCTCTGTGGACAAAGAAATTAAATAATATCTAGATTTAGATATTAGGTTGTTGTTTGTCAACATTGAAAATAAAGTGTTCTCACCTTGAATGGTGCATTAATAGAATAACATGGGACCAGTCTGGAAACTCTTTAGACCGGGTCTTCACACAGCAGCTTTACAAATTAAGGAATAAGATGATTTATTTTGTATGCATGTCATTTCCCTTCGTCTAATGTAAGTTGAATATGTTACATATCGTCATTAAAGTTTAGACCTGGCCGAGGACTTGGGGGCCACCTCATCATCCAACAAGTGGACGACAGTGACGAGGAGCTTTGGTGAAATGGAACCAAAGCGCGTGTGTGTGTGTGTGTGTGTGTGTGTGTGTGTGTGTGTGTGTGTGTGTGTGTGTGTGTGTGTGTGTGTGTGTGTGAAAAGAGGCTTGTTATGAAATAAATATTATAACATGTATGAAATGATTTTATGACTTATTGGTATTTGCTAGTGTACACGTGCAAAATGTCTGAATATAGCTGACTGAATACACAAGTTTACATATTAAAAAGTATATGTAGTTTAACTAAGCTCCACTTGCATTGCTGCTTAAGGCTTTAATGCCCTTGCTTTCGTTTGTGTAGACACGTGGCACTTTCTTCCTTTGCCATCCTGTGTGTTGTAGATTTGTACACAGAGTTGGATGCTCGGCAGCACAATCAGCTCTCTGTGTGTGAATCGGTGTGAGTGGTCACCAAAGGGCGTGGCTTTATTGGAGTGGTGTTTGACGTCACGGCATGTGAGGCGCTGACGTACCACGTACTGTAAATACCGTGAAGGTAACAGTTAGGCGTATTATGAATTCCTTTTTATACTTCAAAATAAAAATCACTGACAAGATTAACACGCGTTTATCATCTGCTGTGGTAATTCTACACGGTGTTACAACACTAAATGGCGTATTGAAAGTCACAGTTAGAGCTGTAAGTGTATTTTATGTAGCGTGGTGCGAATTTGGGATCGCGTGTGCTTTTATATTGAAAGAAACGCACAGAAAGCCGCGCGTTAATCATTAACTTAACTCCGTTCCGTCCACGTTTCACAGGAAGTAAAGACATGTCTGAGGGAGACGGGGGAAACTTCACTACATGAACTGACAGATAAACCTTCATTCTGTCTTCACACACACACTTTCCTGTCCAGTTTTATCAAGACACTCTGCCGGAAGCGACTATTTACACTCTTATCCGGACATTTAGTAAGTCTTTTTCACTGACATCCTTCTGCCAATCATTCTGTACGGTGTACCTTTGCACAGCTTCAGTTTCAGTTATTTAGTGTTGAGTGGAACTGACCAGGGTGTTGCTGATATTTAAAACACACAATTGAGTTTTTTGACAGTCTCAACTTACATGCAGATACACATACATTAATCCATTTGTTTTTTATTATTATTGTCTGGCTCAAACGCCTTAAATCAGAATCAAATGGGGATATTCCAAGAGTGTTTCAGATGTATCCCAGCTGGATGGCCTCTACATGTACATAGTGTCCTGTACTGTGCTCATGGCAATAGTTTTGAAAGACATTCATCCATAAAACGTTCATAAATAAGCAAGTTGCACCTTATTTAAAAAGGCTTAAAAATTGTTCTCTCTGTCAAAAGATAAGAATAGCTTCCAACAATGAAAAGTACTGACGTGGTAACCTGCAGGCTCTATAATTGTTTTATGTGGTTAGACAGGTTCAGGCTTGAACCGGCTGATATGGGACAATGTGGGTGGGTCACAGATCTGTCATGTTACCTTCCAGGTGTGCTCAAATGGTCTCAGGCTATAACGGATATCCTGTTATTCCAGAGCAGGATCTAAAATGTGACCTTTACACTCATACTGTTACTGATAAAATCAGGAAGCACAGCGTGCCGACATCAATAACCACCAGAGGAATTGGTTAATTGTTTGTTGTATTTGACAGGTGAGAGAATGGCAGAGAAGGTACTGGTCACAGGTGGAGGAGGCTACATTGGGAGTCACTGTGTGTTGGAGCTCATCGAAGCAGGTTACACACCAGTCGTAGTAGATAACTTCAGTAACGCTGTAAGAGGTAAGCTCCCTTACTGGAAACTTATGAATAACTTTGCACGGCATCATAAAGTTGGCAGTTCCAAGTGTGCTTTGTGCAGTGATACTTATAACTGACATTAGTGTGTGTGTGTGTGTGTGTGTGTGTGTGTGTGTGTGTGTGTGTCCTGTATCCTGTTATCAATGGAGGAGAAGGGGATGTGCCGGAGAGCATACGTAGGATAGAGAAGCTCCTGGACACCAGCATTGAGTTTCATGAATTGGATCTTTTGGACCAACCTGGCTTGGAAAACCTCTTCAAAAAGGTACGCTAACGTTCCTACATTCGATTTATTAACCGTATTGCAGTTGGAACAATTACTCACTTAATTGTTTAATCGATCGACAGAAGATTCACCTGCAGCTATTTTGATAGGAAATGAATCGGCAATTTTTTATTATTTTCTTTGTCAAGTATGATAGAAAACTAGAATATCTTTAGGGTTTGGACTGTTGGTCAGGTAAAACAAGCAATTTCAATTTGTCATTATTCACTACTTTCTGAAATTTTGTAGACAAACTGATGAACGGATTAATAAAGAAAATTAATTCTTAGTTACAGCCCAAAATCTGATTTCCCCAAATGTAAAAATTAAATGTGAATAAATGCAGAATGGATGCGGATGAAACATTCAGGGCCATCTTATAAACACACCACTATTTAAACAATTCCACACTTTTATAGAATGTTTTTTTTTCTTTTTACCAAAGAATGTCCCTGCTGGCCACCATACATGCTCAAATAGCTTTGGATTTACAGTGCATATAGAAAGTCATGATCCCCTTTTCACTCTTTTCACTGACATCAACTGTGGTGACTTTGATTTTACATCAGAATAAAATCCGCTGTCTTTCTTAATTTCAGGCTGTAAAACAAAAAAAAGTGACTTTTTCAAAAGGGCATCACAACTTTCTAGAGGCACTGTAGGTAGTGTGACAACGCTTCCATACAGCATATAAACTAGCCCCTCCACATTGGTCACATCACACATGTCTAAATATCTTTCTGTGTCGCAGCATTCTTTCAGTGCAGTGATGCACTTTGCCGGTCTGAAGGCAGTTGGGGAGTCAGTGGAGCAGCCGTTACGTTACTACAGAGTCAACCTCACCGCCTCCATTAACCTCCTGGAGGTTAGTTTGAACTTTTGTCACCTGATATGACATCATCTGTCCTTTATCTGCACTTCACTCTTCATTTCCGAACTAATCTTTAATTGCACTTCCTCTTACTTCAAGTGCATGACAGCGTGTGTTCATTTGATAGCGAGTCGGCTAATTCTAACAACATTCATACCTTTTAATGTGTGGAGCTCACTGTGTGCACTGAACTCGGCGTATATCCTTACTGTGCGCTTAAGACTGCTGACTGCATGTGTGTGCCGTGTTTGTCTTTGCATCTGCATGTGTCCCAGGTGATGCAGGCTCACAAGGTGCACAATCTGGTCTTCAGCAGCTCAGCCACGGTGTACGGAGACCCTCAGCACCTTCCCATCGACGAGCAGCATCCCGTGGGCGGGTGCACCAACCCCTACGGCCAGACCAAGTACTTCATTGAAGAGATGATCAAGGACCACTGTAAAGCTGAGAAGGTACTGATCAAGAAGTAGAAAATCATTCACGGATGCACACCTGTCTCATTGTTGCCTCTGTGTCAGCAGGACTGGAATGCAGTGCTGCTGCGTTATTTCAACCCAATTGGAGCTCATTCCTCTGGCCTGATTGGAGAGGACCCTCAGGGTATCCCCAACAACCTGCTGCCCTATGTTGCCCAGGTACATGAAATCTCAAATCAGAGCATACAATTCATATTCAATGTGCGTTGTAGTTGTAGCTATTGGATCATTTCACATTGTTTGCAATGTTTAATTTATCTCCCTGATAGGTTGCCATTGGGAGACGAAAGTGCTTGAGTGTCTTCGGGAATGACTATGACACAATAGATGGGACAGGTAATGGACTGTACAGATCTAATTGTGGTTTGAATTATTATTCTGTGGAAAAGATCTCAATGTTTTCTTTCTCTTTTGCTAGGTGTGCGAGATTATATCCATGTCGTAGATCTGGCAAAAGGACACATAGCAGCTCTGAAGAAGCTGAAGGACGACTATGGCTGCAAGGTACATTTGAGGAAAGAGCAGAAACAATAGCATTTTTCTTGTTCATTGTGCATGCACGTGAACTTGTGAATCAGGTATTTATGGGGCTGCTGGCATGTGTGCATTATTACGTCTGTAGGTTTACAACCTGGGAACAGGGACAGGCTACTCTGTGCTCCAGATGGTGAAAGCCATGGAGAAGGCATCAGGGAAAGAGGTGAGTGACAGAAGAGCTTTTTTCTCTCCAAAGTAAATTGTCTTCAGGGTCAACGACTTTCTTCTGAGAGTAATTGAAGTGACTTGTCGCAGTAACCACACTACATCATGTTATCCTGTGAGTTAAAGGAAGGCCTCTGATCCACTGAAGTTCACACGTTTTAGGCTAACCCACCCTCCTTTTTGTTAATTAAACTTAATGCGCCCTCTCCATAGATTGCATACAAAGTCGCCCCACGTAGGGGCGGAGACATAGCGTCTTGCTACGCTGACCCTCGTCTAGCTGAGAAGGAGCTGGGCTGGAAGGCCAAATTTGACCTGGAAAGAATGTGTAAGGACAGACACATTATAACAAGCTACATGATTTTTTTTTTTGTGTGTGTGAAATATTTGCCCATGATATCCTGATGCTATTTTTTCTGTAGGTGAGGATCTGTGGCGCTGGCAGTCCATGAACCCCACCGGATTTTCCAAGAGCACAGCCTCTTGATGTGACTGCAGCCTTTTGTTGTTGTTGTTGTTGATTTTGTTGTCTCTTCTAAATCCCCGGGCCAAAGCAAACCATCAATTTCCTAAATTTTACATACCATATAAACACACAATTGAGCTGAATGCTTTATATTTTTTCCATGTTTGGTTTTCTATTTGCTCTATATTAATGTTTATCATAATTATTGTTTATATTAGGGGACGTGTGTCAAAATGTCTTTCTGATGTCTCTTTGTTTTTTATTTCAGATTAACAATGGCTACTTTCTCTCTATTAATGTATTGATCTGTGAGCCAGAACAATGGAAGAATAAATGAATTTTCTTACAGAGGAAACTGCCACCTTCATTTCCACTCCACCATGAAACTGAAATGAGTTGTAATTAAGGGAGATTAACTGCTGCAATACAGACTTTATAATGAGATTTAAAAAAAAAACATTTCAGTGACTCAATACTATGAGAATATTCCAGTAAAAGGTCACCTTACCTGTAAATATTTGAGGTTGATGAAAGTCACTATTGAGCAACACATAAACATTACAGGTGCCTTTATTGCAGAGAAATCTGCCAGTCTGATGTGGGCAGAAGAAGGTTTACAGACTATAAATCCCTAAAAAATAGTTGTAGAAATATATTGGTATATATTATATTGGAATATATATTGCACGGGGTTCAATATGCATATTCTGTCCATACAGTACATCTAAACAGGGCACTAGGGCTTTAACTGGCTCCTTGAACCCTCGGGCACCCAGTTAATAAACACCCACGTCAGCACAGTGCTCCAGTCGCTCTAGCCGGGTTTCGGTCTTTAGGGCTGAGCAGGAAGTGCCTGACTGTGGACCCTGTACGGGGGGAAAAAAGGCAAAGGAAAATAAAAAAATGGAAATGGTGGCAGACTTGGGGGCGAGTAGACTCTATCGGGCGCCGGGTGAATCAACTCACCAGTGAGTATCGAGGGGTTTTGTTAGGGGTATCAACGGCGTGGGGCGTAAGCGGGTCCTACCGACACCTCACGCCTGGGAAAGAGTCGCTGGGTTTGGGCAGCAGGGTAAATCCTCCCCGCTGCTCGCTGCGCTCCGGACCTCCGGCGAGAAGTGGGGGTGGTCTTGAAGATGAAAACGGGTGTATTAGCGCGTCTGATCCCTAATGTAATGTAACATGTGAATACATTGATTTGTCAGCTCGCAGCATGAACAGTTGCTGGAGGTTTGTGTCTATTTTTCTATTGTGTGGTGCTGGCTGGAGCCTGAAGTGGGCGTCGCTCCAGGACAGACTGGGCTGCTCTGGTGCGCCGCTGCCCGCTTTTCTCTCGCAGGACTGCAGCACTCTCATGCCGTTTTGTAGGTCGACTGATGCCTGGATCAAGGGAGAATAGCCCGGTTAAGATACTAGACCTGGTTTCGTGACATGAGGTGCACTAAAGAGTCTTGCGGGCGGGCGTTGCATCATTGGCTATCGGGCGCTGTGGAGCCATATGAGCAAGCATCGCATAATTAAAAATGAATGCTTGTAATTTAGTCTACATGAAGACATGGCTAAATAGGTTACTATAAAAAAAGAAGAACTATTGCACATTGCTGTTGCGGCATTTTTTTACTATCTTTGGTTGACCTGCCCGGTTACATGACTGTCTTCTGCTGTGTCTGCTGTGTTTATAATATCAGATATATCATATTAGCTTTCGCTTCTCTCAGGGATGATTACAGGGTTTTGCCACCCGACGCTCTCTGACTGGAGTCGGGTGTATCCATTAGAAGAAGAATTTGATTGAAGGCTCATCCAGCCAATCACAGTGCAGAATCAAGTATGGGGGGTGGATGGTTGATGGAGATAGTCCAGTACAGAAACAAAGACGGCAGATTTGACAGCTAAATTAATGGGGTGTCACTGGTTTTAGTATTTGGGGTCTGTAGAGGTTTCCCTCCTTAAGTGTAGAATTGAAATCGTATATTATGTATGCATAGCCTATAAAGAGAGTCTTAGCTTGTTAATTCAGGATCATGAAGATGTAAGTGTCTCAGTTTGAGTAATGAATGTCCATAAGGCCTGTATGATCTATTATTTTCTTGCAGAACAAGTCTATGCTGCATGCACAAGCCGAGTGAGTGCTATCACATGTTGTCTCCTGCAGGCAGCCTCAGAGGTGGTTCAACACGGCCGACATCACAGTGGCTCACCAAAGCAGCCTGCTGAAGCAGCTCAACCAGCAGCGCCGGCAGGAGCTTTTCTGTGACTGCAGTGTGCTGGTGGAGGGCCAGCTCTTCAGGGCCCACCGCAACGTCCTGTTCGCCAGCAGTGGCTACTTCCGCATGCTGCTGTCCCAGGGGCCCGACGGGCTGTCCGACTCCGTCAACGCCACCTTTGACGTCTTCAGCCCTGAAACCTTCACGGTCATCCTGGATTTCATCTACTCGGGCCAGCTGGACCTCTCCAGTCACAATGTGATTGAGGTGATGTCTGCAGCCAGCTACTTGCAGATGAACAATGTCATCAACTACTGCAAGAACTTCATCAAATCCTCCTTGGACATTAGTGTGAAAGATGAAGACAGTGACCGCTGCCTCAGTTTGTCTGAGACCTGCAGTTTCACCAGTGGTGCAGGGGAAGAGACCTCAGAGCAGCAGCAGCATGGCCCCAGCTCTGTCAGCCCACCACCAGCCCTCTGGACCCGGGACAACTCAAGATCCCAGTCTAGCTTTATGAGCAAGGACCCAGACCATGAGTTGTCGATTTCAGCCCTAAAGACAAACCCAAGCAGCCCTGCTAATGATATCAAAGCAGAAGCAGAAGACCTGCAGGACCCTCAGGACCCACTTTACACCTTGCCTGGATCAGAGCGCCGGCGAGGTAAAGGGGGAACCAAGAGGAGATTATCCAACAGCACTCGCTCTAACCAACCTGAAAACTTAACCATCGAGGAGGCGAGGACACAAAAGGCTGAAAAGGCAGAAGAGCTGTATGCTACCCTGCCACCTATTGTGGGTGTTATTGGACACTTCAATAGAGGTGAGTTGGACTCTATGCAAGACAATAGAAAAAGACAATAGTTATCTATAGAAGTGAGAAAAAGGAATAGCATCAACGGTAGACTGACTCTCTTCTTCTTTGCAGACTCCAACCCCATTATGCGCTTTAAATGCCCCTTTTGCACACACACGGTGAAGAGGAAGGCTGACCTGAAGCGTCACTTGCGCTGCCACACTGGAGAGAGGCCATACCCCTGTCAGGCCTGCAATAAACGTTTTACTCGCCTCGAGCATCTTCGTAGCCATTTTGAGACGGTATGTTTATTTAAAACCAGGCGGTTCAAAGTTATTTATTATTAGTTTGACAGCTTCAGAAATAGCGACAAAGCTTACACTCCAGGGTTGGAAAAACAAAAGATGCATTGTTTTCTTGTGCGTATACAACCACCTACTCATACCCATACAGCTACAGAAACAGTGAATAACATTGTAACATGTTTTGTTTCTGCACAGATCCATCAAGCCAGGAAGCTTGTGTGCAGGAAGTGTAAGTGTCAGGTGACGGAGGAGACGGGGCATGTAGTGTGTGAGGGCACACGACGCTACCGCATGTGCGCCGCGTGCATCCAGGAAGTGGATTGTGATAACATCCCAATGGACAGTCTAGATGGGGCCAATGAGGGGCCAGCTCTGTTACTGGGGGTGGACGGGGAGGAGGAGGGGGACAGCAAGAGGAGCTGGATGGTAACCGATGACGACGACCTGGCCGAGGACTCGGGGGCCGACCTCATCATCCAACAAGTGGACGACAGTGACGAGGAGCTGGAGTGAAATGGAGCCAAAGTGTGTGTGTGTGTGTGTTTGTGTGTATGTGTGTGTGTGTGTGTGTGTGTGTGTGTGTATGTGTGTGTATGTGTGTGTGTGTGTGTGTGTGTGTGTGTGTGTGTGTGTGTGTGTGTGTGTGTGTGTGTGTGTGTGTGTGTGTGTGTGTGTGTGTGTGTGTGCGTGTGCGTGTGCGTGCGCGCGTGTATGTGTGCTAAAGCCATGCAAGACAATTTATGCATAAAATATGTCATCCCTAATGTAAATACACACATTTACGTATATGAAGTCTTTCTTTCCAATGAGATGTTGACCTTTGTGACAAAATGGAATGCTTTTTGGTAAGCTCCATAAACATATGCAGTATCCAAAGCATGCATATTCAATGTTTCCTTTGCTTCAAATATAGTTTAATGATAACTCTTTCAAAGATGTTTATTCATATGCATGGAATTACACCTTCGCTACATTTCGAGACTCTCTGCTTTGATAAAAGCGGGACAGAATAATGACTCTACTGCTATTTCCCTACTCCCTGTAGGGAAAGTTGAAAGCACGTTTGCAATTCTTTATTTGATTGTTTAATTATGATATGCACTATGATGTAAAACCAATTATAATTTATTTGTTATGTTTTCTTTTTTTACTTTTTGACACATTAAAGATATTTTTATACTTTTCTGTGTCTTTATTTTCATTGTTTTATGTCATTTAAGAGTTTATCAGATATGTAATTACTGATTTCCAGGACCCAATAATTCCCCATGAACAGCAACAAGTGGCACAATCTTTAATAATAACTATAATTATTATTATAGTTATTTTATACAGTATTATTCCAGCAATCTTGTGCAGCATGTGGCACAAATCTCTCGTTGTCAGTGTTTAATCAAGACTCAGTTAATTCAATTCTGTCACTTTGTGCCTAATTGTGGCATCTCTGCATATGAAGTATAGTCGACATCTTTATAAGACAATTTGACCAAAACTTCACAGTCAGATAGCAAAAGAAATGTCTTTCATGTTGATTTGAGTCCAAGTGATGTCAACATTAGGAAAGCATTAAAAACATAGAGGTATATGTTATCATGGGTGGATTGTGAGCCGATGTTTAAAATGTATACATGGACGAATTATAAGACAATGGGCCCCTGGGCACAGACATGTAAGAGCCCCCACACACACACACACGCACACACACACTCTATCTATGCAGGAACAAGACACCCACATGCAAAGAGTCAGCTTTTAGTCGTTTTGTAATAATTTGGGGTCTCTTTGTGGTTATTGTGCACTTATTTTTAGATGGTTTTATATGTATTCACTTCGTTTCTCTATGGTTTTAGTTGTTTTGTATGTATTTGTAATTGTTTTACATCTCTGTGAATGTTTTGCATCTATTTTTAGTTATTTTACATGTTTTTGTGGTGGTTCTGCATCTATTTTAAATCATTTTTGCGTTTCTTTGTTGTCATTTTTGGTCTCTCTTTGTTCGTTTTGTGTCTGTTTTCAGTCATCTCGTAGTGGTCGTTTTGCATCCCTATAGTCATTTGATGTGTCCTTGTGGTGATTTTTGGTCGTTTTGTGTATACTTGAGGTCATTAATCATTTCTTTGTGATACTTTTATGGCAACATTTTATGAGTCAGGGCCAACGACTTTATGGACCTGTGCCCGGTAGGCCCGTTCAGTGATCCATCCATGCTTATATGGTAATTACGTTTCATTACAATGAATATATTAAATAAACCAAAGTTCACATTTCCGGCCCATAGATGGCGCCATTGCGGTTCTTTTGGTCAACTCTCCAGTTCTTCCTGCTCTCGAGGATAAATGACGTCAGACTGGAGGCTGGAGTGTCATGGCGGCCGTCATGAGACTTGTCAACAGAGGCACTTTAAGCTCAGTAATGGGACAGCAGTATGTGGCGTTCAGCTCAGCGGCAAAGGTCAAAACGGTGAGTTTAATTGTGCTTTTATCTTCCAGAAGATTGTGTTGTGCACGTTTAGTTGGCAGGTAGTGTCTGTCAGCCCGCTGTGAGTGTCCTCTACGGTTAATCTAACATACTGTAGTTGGTAACCTGGACAGCTGTTAACTTACCAGTCTTAACAGGTCAGTTATTTCCAATAACTGTATAAAATGTTTGTTTGTGTGTGCATGTTTGTGCAGGCCGGCGTAAGATCAGGTCGAGCTCTTCCAGACAAAGTGAAAATAGTGGAGGTGGGACCCAGAGATGGTCTTCAGAATGAAAAGGTAATAAGTGGGAACAATTGGTGGATTACAGAGCAGTTAATGTAACCAGGAAATGTATAAAGTCTCTGCTCACACTGCTCACTGATGTGAATCATCCGTGTATCGAGACAGAGCAGGTGCATAGCTCAAGCATTGTGTAACCACATGATACCATCTCAGTTACGGTGTGTGTCAGAGTTTTTGAAGTGTTCCTCATCCTGTTGCTTTGCTGCTTCCGCTCTCAGACAATCGTGCCAACAGAGACTAAAATTCATTTGATTGACATGTTGTCAGCGTCAGGGCTGCCAGTCATTGAAGCCACCAGCTTCGTATCTCCAAAATGGGTTCCCCAGGTGAGTTTAGTTCTCCTAAGAGCCATTCATGTGGTACAGAAACTAACTGCAGTGTGTCTGAGTAGTTTTCTCCAGCAATTGGTTTCTCTCATCTTTGCCCAGATGGCAGACCAAGTGGAGGTGATGAAGGGGATCAGTAGGACACCTGGAGTGTCTTACCCGGTCCTCACCCCCAATCTAAAGGGTTTCCAGGCTGCTGTGAGTGTCCAGCATCATATTCTGACAAACTTTCCCTAAATCTACATTTGACATAGTGAATACCCTGCTTCTTACACTGAAGGTGATGTGTCAGAGTATTTAAAAATGTCTTTCCTTTGCTCTCACTCACTACAGGTGCAGGCAGGAGCATCAGAGGTAGCCATATTTGGTGCGGCATCTGAGCTGTTCAGTAAGAAGAACATAAACTGCTCAGTGGACGAGAGTTTACAGCGCTTTGATGAGGTTATGAAGGCTGCTAAAGAGGCTGGTGTGCCAGTTAGAGGGTAGGTTTACTGGCTCGCTCTTGACTGTCAACAAACGTATAAATCATTGGAATTGGAGTTTGATTTTTGCATGGGTTTCTTCTCTGTTTCTTGTCACCGCAGTTATGTGTCATGTGTCCTTGGATGCCCGTATGAAGGCAAGGTGGCACCTGAAAAAGTTGCACATGTAAGTTCTCACTTGTTTACATTACCTAAACTGGCACAATGTAAGCACTGTCGCTAATGCAACAAGGTCAAGCTTTGACTCTATCTTGCAGGTAGCTAAGCGTCTGTACTCCATGGGCTGCTATGAGATCTCTCTGGGTGACACTATTGGAGTGGGGACTCCAGGTAGCATGAGTGAAATGCTGGAGGCGGTTAGCAGAGAGGTGCCAGTTAATGCCTTGGCAGTGCACTGCCATGATACCTACGGCCAGGCCCTGGCTAACATCCTCGTAGCCTTGCAGGTCAGGCCCGTTTCCGATTCTTTTAATGCTATTTAAAAAAAAACCTTGTCCATGCACTTTCATGTAGGTTATCTGTTGTTGGCGTAGTGTTAACTTCAGTTAATATTTTTGTTTTGCAGATGGGCATCAGTGTGGTAGACTCATCAGTAGCCGGACTGGGTGGCTGTCCCTATGCTCAGGGGGCTTCTGGGAATGTTGCTACTGAAGATGTAGTGTATATGCTGCATGGACTTGGGATTCAAACAGTAAGAAGTCACACATTGTTTCTCTTCAGCGTCCCCTGTCTTTCATAGAACGGGAGATTAAGGGCGCTCTCACACTGTCCATCCGTACCGTGCCTCGTGCTTTAGGTACTTGTCCCCCCCTCCTAACCAAATGCGGCCCAGGCACATTTGTAATCACACTGCCTGGGCCTCGGCGCGAATGCTTCTTGCCTGCCTATACGTCATCACGCCGTAACACGTCACACGCATTGATTGACATCATCGCGATGCGTCGCTTTGTTTACAAATCTTTCCATAGACCTCGCAGTTTTTGTGCGTCTTGTCGACTGTTTTTGAATATTTTCATCTGACCAAATCTGAAGTAAACACTCCACCTCCGCATCACACCAACGTGAACCTTTCGCCGCCATTGTTTTAAATGTCCGTGCATGGTCCGTCCCTTTTTTTTTCCAAACAGGCCCACATAAAATGACGTCAGAACCGCCGTAGGCCTCGTGCTAGTACATGTGCAAGCGTGCTTTAGAAAAGCCCACCTCTCCCAAACGGGCCGTGGTCGGCAAACGGCACACTAGGTGCCTTACGGTTGCACTCACACTGGTCAAACGAACTAGACTTTAGCCGTGACACGTGCTTGGGCACGGTACGGATGGACAGTGTCAGTGCACCCCTAGTTGTCAGTTTTAGTTATTGTGTACGATGTGATCTCCCTCAAGTTTAACCCTCTGACTTTTTTGTCCTCATCTCAGGGTGTGGACCTCTCAAAGCTGATGGATGCTGGAGCCTTCATCTGTCGAACCCTCAACAGAAAGACCAACTCCAAAGTGGCACAGGCCACCTGCAAGCTGTAGGCAAAAGCCAAACCACAGGCTCTTACACAGACTGTACACTGAAGCGTAACCATGAGCCATCATCATCATTATCATCCTCTCCATGTTCAGTTTTCCATATCTAATTTTAGTTTAATTTATCCTCTCCTGGTATGAGAATGTTGCTTTCAGATTTAGATGGTACTGAACCCTCCCTTTGTTTAGAATACAACATCTGATTAGATATTCACTACATGATAGCATTATAGCTGGAACAGTGCCTTATGTAAAGCCAGTCTAATCCTACAGATCCTCCTAAATGTCTCACCTGTAATAGTGTGCTTATATTCCTTTCTTGGCTGTGGGTGGACCAAAGTGAAGCACAGACTTTGACTGAGTTCCAGATCACGTACCTTTTCTTTTTACTTTTTACTATGTATTGCATTTTCACTGCGCAAAGGATTGTGGGTCAGAATTGCCTGAAAACCATGCTGGCTTGCATACTGCAAAATCTGACTGGATGCAGTAGGACATCCTGGTATTTTGGTAGACTGTATTTGACATATTACGGATTGGGACACATTTAATCATTTTCTGGCATACTATATATTATGATAGTTTTGGTATTGGAACATAGGGTTTGTTTATGATAATAAATACACCAGTAGAGATGTCAGAAGGATATATAAACTCTAAACTGTGGATGTCAGCAAGACAGTAGAGTTGTGTGGACTTCCATCATCCTCTGTATGCTGTGATCACTGTCTCCAGTTAATTCTCTATATAGTGAGCGTCTGTTGAATCAGTCCTTATAGACTTGAGCATTGTACTGGCTTGTGAAAATTTTTTGTGTGCTGTGTATTTATTTTTAAATCTCTCCCCAATTTCAATATGTACATAACCAACTAGATTTAAAAAATAAATTTCATAAATTATGTAAAATATGCACCTTATCTTATATTGCATTGTGATGAATATACAGGCTGTGAAACATCATTTTAGGCATTACAAATTGCTGAACAGTGTATAAAGGAAGATTACTACTATCAAAAATTGAAAAATTGAATCGCTGCCCTTTTACACTCACATCAGTTGTGCAAATTGTGTGTAAAAAGAATTTAAAAACCATAGAAGGCACAACAGTGAGCGTTAATCTTTTACAACCTCTGTAGTGATTTTGCAGTTTGTTGCGTAAATGATTCTGAATAAACAAACTCTTTTCTTTGCTGCACCTTGTTAAAACCCGACTGACAAGTTTGTCAGGCAGACTGAGATTCTTACCGCAGAGCTCGGCAGCACTTCGAAACATGTTTCACGGGTATCAGAGAGAAGAATAACATTTCACAATGACTCAGTTCATTCAAATGGACAAATGCTAATAAGCATGCGAGCCTGGTGATCGTAGGTGTAAGAAACTTGGTTATGAGTCAGCAGCAATGGAAAAATTCAGCTCTTTAAATAGGGATCATCAGACAGTATCGTGGGAACAAGCTTGTTAGAGAAACAATATTACATACAATTAACACAAGGCATCAATTAGCAACTTTTACTGTTAAAACACCAAATAGAAACACACATTCAATAAATTTAATATATTTAGTTTTGTAAAAATTACATTATTAACAAGTGCATAGAATCGTTTCCACTCGATTTCCACATTGGATGATTAAGGACTCACAAAAATGTGTAAAAGTTCAATGAGTCATCTGTTTTTACAAACTTCCTCCCTCTTCCTCCTCTGTGCTCCAGCTCTACCGACAGAATTAAACAGCAGCATTCCTTTCGCTTTATTCAATCAACAGTGGTCTTGGATGAGGCGAGCTTGTGTACAAGCACGTCAAAACACAGGCAGTCTATGTACAGCGTGTGACTGTGCAGCATAAACCCGAGACTGAGCATATGTCCGCCAGTGTTTTAGATAAAGAAATATACCAATGATATATGCGTTATCTGAAACTATTAAATAAATGCAGTTAAACTCTCTCTTTTTGGCCAGTTTGCACACCTTCAAGTATTACTCAGCCACAACTCTGGCTTTGGAGTGTCCACACTCCAATGCAGATTTTTTTTTTTACCATTCTTCAACAACAACAGGACACAAATGGTGAAGACATCAGTTCAGTTAAATAAGAGATCACTGAAATGTGCATTCAGTGACAACAGAGCGCCCTGACGCACCACTCTATACACTGGCAGGGAGGGTGAATACCTCTGCCAGGTGTGTCCTTTCTCCTTATGTGAGGCTTTCATTTCCTTCTCCTCCCATGTCAAAACTCCAATCACAAAAAGGACAGAGAAACCTCACAGGAATGTTCTAATATGGGTGAAGGGGTGAAGTTGGAAAGGCACACAGACCTTGTATTTGAAAAAAAGAAAAAAGAAAAACCCACATATTAACTAATCAATTTGGCTCTAGCTGACTTTTAAATATTGTGGATGTTGACATGGAAACCAAAGTTCATGCTCTCAAAAAGAGTCTTAGATGTGGACACGGGGGCCCACGGGATGAATCCAGAAGTGATGACTCAGCTGTCAGGGTCTGACACACACTTTAGTCTGGCTCATAGTTCTGAGTCTGTTTGCTGAGGTTTGTCGCTGAGTTCTAACCCAAGCACTGCTCATCTCTTGAGCCGGATTTTGGCTCATGAACTCGATAGATTAGGAGCAGAGGCCCGAACCTCTTCAAATTTGAGTCCAGATAGCCTCTGTGATGCCTTGACTGCACTCCTAAAGGATGGAGGATTTTCCATCAGGTCCCTCTTCAACGTATTCTTGTCGCAGTTGTTAAAGGTGTCCTTGTTGTAGTCGTCGTGATGCATGGGTAGGTTGCGATTGCGCCTCTTGATCTTGTTTCCGATTCGCACAAAGCGTTTGGCGATGAGATAAATGATCTCGCAGATGTTCAGGACGATGCAGAGGCCTGAAGCTCCGACCATGAAGTAGGTGAAGACCTTCTTCTCGGTGGGGTGGCCAATGTAACAGTCCACAAGGTTTGGGCAAGGATCCACTGCACACTTGACCAGTCTTGGCAGGTAGAAGCTGTCGTAGATGCGGTGGAGGATGTAGAGGAAGGACACCTCGATGCCCGTCTTTACGAAGAGGCTGATCAGATAAGTCCACCACAAGCCCCCATGTTTCTTGCCCGTGTTATTGTACAGTTTGCTCTCCTCTCCGTGCTTCGCTCTGTGCTTGCGCTCACGGTCGTCACGGTACGCCACATGCATGACCACCATGAAGGACGGGCAGGTGACGAAGATGAGCTGCAGGGCCCACAGGCGGATGTGGGAGATGGGAAAGAAGTGGTCGTAGCAGACGTTTGCGCAGCCCGGCTGCTTGGTGTTGCAGTCGAAGTCCTTCTGCTCGTCACCCCAAACTCGCTCTGCTGCCACCACGTACACCATCACCCTGAACACAAACACCACGGACAGCCATACCCGCCCAAACGCAGTGGAATACTTGTTGACCCCACTGAGGAGGGCTTGGAAGGTCTTCCAGTCCATGTCCTTGGCTGGAAGTCAAATAGCGCTTGTCTGGAGTTCCTCTCTTGCTGATAGTAGTTTATCTTCAAACCTGGATGAGGCAGAATGAAGAATAGGTGAACATGTTTTCACTGTCTGCTGAGTCTTCTGCTTTTACTCTGTCTGTCTGTGGTGTCACACTTTACTCCAGGTGGCTTCAATGACACATAACCTTTCATTCTGACTTGTTGAATGGCTCATTTATCTTCCAGCGCTGATTTAGTGTTAAAACATCTCCCACAGGCCTCATTTATCAGTCCTACCAGCAACGACCACTAAATAACACACAGTTATGTGAAGGCCTCCAGCCAAACCGTCCAGGCAGGGAAACAAGTTGGACGAACGTTATTAACACACCCAGAGTTTATATGGGTTTAAGAAAACAGTACTTCCCAACTTTTGTACACATATTTATTTAAGAGACAAAGCAAATACTATCAGCCTTGTGTTGTCTGTGTGTTAACATAAAAATCACACTTCAGCCCTCTGAATGTGTACGGGTCTAAAAAAACAACAGCCTTTTACGCACATGCTCTTTGCGTTCTTTAGACATATTTTCTTGATTTATTTTGTTTCTTTCGCGACACGAGACTCTTCTATATCCACCAGGGATTATTCACCGTTTTCTAGACTGCCGACAAATCAACTCAATTGGCTAAAACGAGAACTTTACGAACATATCTTCACATCAAAAGTTAATTACAGCGAGTTTTTCACTTACCAAAATAAGTATTAGTCCATTTTACATTGAAAGAAGCGCGTTGACATATATTTCCGGGGATTTCTTGCCGCTTTGCTTTCGTTGTAGTCCTTTAACGCACAGATTTGGGTCCCCTCGACAGGTAGAGGAGCGCAGTGTTGAGAAATGCGCCTGTGGGTGTGGTTAAAGAAGAAAGACTGGAGCTACCCCAGATGTTCCCCACTCCCTCCCTTCCTCCCTCTGTCTCTCTCTCTCTCTCTCTCTCTCTCTCTCTCTCTCTCTCTCTCTCTCTCTCTCTCTCTCTCTCTCTCTCTCTCTCTCTCTCTCTCTCTCTCTCTCTCTCTCTCTCTGTCTCTCTCTCTCTCTCTCTCTCTCTCTCACCCCAGTGTTAGGTGGCAAATCAAATATTTTGACATCATAGATCACAGACAAAAACCGTCTCCAGGTACTCTGAGTGAGATTTGGACATGGACCTACACATGAACAATCAAGTTCTCAGACCGAGTTAAATGAAGCAAAGCATCCTCTAAGCGGTGTTTGCGCCAATTAGATTTCAAGACAACATATTTAAAACCATTGTTATTATACTCAGTGTTTCCAGGATGGGCTGTCTCCCTGCCCCAACATGTTTCTGAGTACTTCAGTGTTCGTAAGAGGTAGACACACCCTAAGGTGAATGCTTTTTTGTTGTTGTGCATGTCCTCAGCAGCCTTGTCTTGATGCAAGTCTCCAGTAGTATGATGACGAGTGTGAGGCAACATTCTTCCTGGGATCTGAGTTGGCTGGTCAGAGTGGGGAAATCAGATCACACAGGGAGATTTGTTGTCATACACCCAGAAAAATATAAAATTTCCTTGTTCCTCTAACACTTAATTACGGCACTTTTAATTTATCAATTCTTTATTACACACACACACACACACCCACAATAGTTCCAAAAAGCCATATTGTGTTTCCTTCATTCTTTCTAAGACCAAGCTCTACTCAGATAACACTGTCACAATTCATGAGCGCTTTTGAGCTCTTCTTCATTGTCAGATGAGCTTTGATTCTGCCTGCTTTCACAACCGAACCTATTTTTCTTTACAGATAAGACTTTGTTCTGTAGGGAACACGAACCATTATTAGATGTTTGCAGATGAATTTAAGTCCTCAGATCCTGTATGGGATATCAAATATCAGCATTGTTCAGAATGCCATAGCTGTGTCAGAGCTTGCCAGTTCTTGCCTGTGTTCAGAATATTGAATCCTGTTTACATTATTTAAACGGATAAAAGACTTGCTCATATATCATCAGTCTCAAGTCAAGTCAGAGTTATTTGTATTGCTCCAGCACAATCACATACAATGTCTCAATGGGCTTTTTTTCCGGCTTACAGCTTAGACAAAAACTTCTAAGAAGATAAGGAAGTGCTCTTCAAAAAGAGTTCTTTAAGTAACATAAGTTATAACTGTAACTGAAAAGATTAGACTAGAAACTGATGCGGACAGCAGTTCAGTTCTCTGGTTACAGGCAAGTAGTTAAATCATCTGTTTACATATTGGAATGCGTTTAGAAAGAGTCCCTTTACATATTATGCTCATATTTCCACCTGTGTGCAAATACTCAACACGTTTGATGATATAAAAGGCCGACTTCTTCTAACACCAAGAGGGAAAAGTAACACTATAAAGAGATTATGATTCTCTAAATGAAACACTTCATCTCAAACTCTTGCAGCCAGGAGCTAAAACTCTCAGAATATTGTTAGAAGTATCAACTGCAGCTGTGCTTTTCAGGAAAGTTCATCTGCGGCGTAAAGCTTTGAGCACGTGAACACAACATTTGTACTCGCTGCATTTACAGCAGTTCAGCCGACAATAACTGAATCGGAGAGGGGGAGGGGGGAGACGTTGGCTCCAGATGAAGAACTGGTCCAGGCAGTCTGCTGCAGGGACACACCTGGAGGAATGCACCCCATGACTCAACCTCTGCCAGCTGCAAGTCTCAACAAGACATATCAAAACAACAGGATAAACACATCACTTTTCACTTCTGGTACTGTGAAAGGAAGCAAATGTGGCAGAGCAGAGAAGGCTGGGGCCAGAAGAGAAATGCTATCCGAGAAGAGTTGGGAGGATCTCTCTAATTGTGGGCTCATTTATAGGACCACCCTGTCGAACTGGGCAAACAGAAGGACTAACAGAGAGAGAACTGCATACTAAAGCGAACATATTTTCAGAGCTTGTTATACCTTATATTTGATGTTACAATATAAACATGATGATGAACTGAATCGCAGTACCATTGGCCCTAGAGAAAGGAAATCACATCTCTGCTGTGTACTTGCATAAGGAAGTAATAATAATAATAAAGCTCTCTTGAGTCACAAACAAAAACCTGTTTTTTCCACTTCTTCCTTGTGGATGCAGATATCCATCTGTGACAACCCCCACCCCCACCCCCCACCCCAACCCCATACCCCTATACAGTAGAGGTGAAAAAATGACATTCCAGCAGCAGCTCGTCCTTCCCGAAAACAGTGCGTAGTTACCGTGATCATTAACAGACCTCTCTTGTTAAGTTCATCCGAACTACTGTCTACTAAAATAGACATTAATGGTTCCTATGAAATCTATTGACAGTGGTGCTGAAGTGGAAAGACACTTTGCTGTTTGAGTTTTACAAGTTTCAGAGGCAGATATCTCAAAACCTCAGCAGAGCAGAGTGAAAATATCTGGTACACCATGAAGAGTGGAGTAGAAAATCTGTGTTTTTACTGTCACATCAAGCTGCAGTGTAAATACTGGAAAGATCCATTCAGAGGTTGCGTGGACCGACAAATTCCTACACTGGGTGGGTCCACACCCATTAGTATGGATGATTCAAACAGAGGAGTGGGAGACTCCTCCTCTGCCCTTCTCAACGTACCAATCTACCTAAACAATGAGGGCGCTGCTCCTAGCAACGGAGAAATCTGTGCGCCAATGGGGAGGTAGGGTGTTATAAAACACATGGAAAAACTAGAAGGAGAAAGAAAGTCAATCAGGAAATCCTTTATCTGTATTTCCTATGCTTGAACAAATGACAGTGCTTGCTATGGTTGGCTTATATGGACCTCTCTAAACTTCCCTTGAACTTATAAAGAAAGAAAACACATTATTGAAACATGAAAATTATCTTTAATGAAAAATATTATTAACAACTATGCAGCCACACTGCCCCTCAAGGCTGTGAAATATGCACATCCTCATATTATTAACAACAGTGTTTACAACACGGCATTTTGACTTCATCGCTCTCTTCTGCCTGTGTAAAAGGAAGCCGTTTCTAAACAGGTCAGAACAGTGACAGTGACATCTTTCAAACCTTTTGATAAATAGTATTCACACAGAGTCAGATATGAACATGTGAGTGAAGGGAAAAGCAGCTTCAACTGAACATTTCGGGGCTGGGCGCTGAGCAAAAGGAAAACTTTACACAGTTAACCACATGTGTTTGTAAAACCATCTCCAAACCATGGAGTGACTCATGTAATTGGCCTCGAGGATAAATCTGAATTACACACTCGCTTTTTCTCTGCAAGGGCTGAACTTCATTGTAAAAAAAAAAATGTCTCTGATCCAAACCCACAACAGTGAGCACATTCCAGATCCATGAAACATATTCATTGTGGTCCAATATTTCAAATTCAGTACACAAAAACAGTAAAGAACTACTTCCATCGCAGTTCAGTCTCTGAGCACACAAATGTCTGCATACAAGTCTCTTAAGGAAGTGTCCGCAGAGGGAGGAGGGGCCCATTTCCTCTCCCACGACACTGTTTTTCATTAAGTCTTTGCCTGTACTCTCAGTACCTCAAGATATGGCAACACGGTATGAAGGAGCAGGCGTCTCGGGGGTTTTGCCAGGCCCCTTTAGACTATTTGACTCCATCATGCTGCTTCCAGTGGACAGCGTGTTGGTCATGACTTGGCGAGAGTTGTGGAACGAGGAGAAACATTCACGGCAGCGCTTGCCAACCAGGTAGAGGATTTCGAAAATAGAGAGGAGGATGCAGGCCAGGCTGGTGACCACCATGAAGATGGTGAAGATCCGTTTCTCAGTGGGCCGAGCGATGAAGCAGTCCACCTTGTTGGGACAGGGCTTCTGCTCACACTTGATGAGCGAGGGGAAGTCGTAACCCTCGTAGATGTGGTACAGGAGGTAGACAAAGGTGGCGTCCACACCTATTTTGAAGACCAATGTGAGGACGTAGGTCCACCACAGGCCTCCGCGCTTCTTGCCCGTATTCTGGTAGAGACGGCGGCAGTTCTCGCCGTACTTGAGCTTGTGCTTTCGTTCCCTGTCGTCCCTGTAGGCCACGTGCATCACCACCAGGAGAGAGGGGCAGGTGACGAAGATGAGCTGCAGGGCCCACAGCCGGACGTGGGAGACAGGGAAGAAGTGGTCATAGCAGACGTTGTGGCAACCCGGTTGAGCCGTGTTGCATTTGAAGTCTTTCTGTTCGTCTCCCCATACCTTCTCTGCTGCCACCACAAACACCAAGACTCTGAAGAGGAAAACGATAGAGAGCCACACTCGGCCGAAGGCTGTGGAGTATTTGTTCACCCCACTGAGGAGGCCCTGGAGGAATGCCCAGTTCATGACGAGGTTTGTTCAGTCTGTCTTCTCCTCCTGCTGATGGAAGACAGAGGACGCTCTTTTCAGCTGAAGCGGCACAGACTAATCTCTGGTATCTAACAGCCTAAGACAAAAAGAAAAACAGTTCTATCACAGATATAGAAGAGGGCCAAGACAACAAATAAACAAACTGAGGTGGAACTATACAGAAAAAAACGTGTTTACATATCTTTAACACGAAAAAGTATTAGAGTAAAATAAGCAAAAGTGCCCCAAAACTTTTATTAAAGAGACTTTGTCACATGAGCAGAAGCTTTTTTTAATCTGTCGCTGTTGTGAGACAGTCAGATAGGTCGTATTTAATCAGCCATTCACTTCCGAACAACTACGGGAAAGTTTCTACATTCACTGCGCAAATGCGCGTATCCACAATATCCTCGTCTAAAACCTGATCAATCGGGTAACTCCGAACAACTTCGCGTTATTATCTTATTCAGTACTTTACATATGGATTTGAATACTTACAGTTGAAACGCTGTTGTTGAGGGTTCAGTGTCGGAGCGGAGGAACAGGCTTTGGATGAAGCTCACCGATGAGAATCTCAGTAGATTTCTCAACAGGACGGGAGTGGAGGGGGTGGAGTTGTTGGCCTGGAGTGTCTTCGCTCTCCACTCAACCTGCTCAGGTGTGGCAGCTCCACCGCACCAAATATGTGTGCTGTTTGTCTAATTAAGTGAGGCTAAGGGCGATGTTGGATCTTCTATTTATTTAGTTAAATATGGATCATCTGTAGAAAATATGACACGTGGTCAAAGAGGCGCCCTGCTGGTGATCATTTATTGTTTTCATAAAACACAATAAATAGATACATTTATCATTTATTTAGTGCACCAAATTGAAACTCTTCTTGTAATGTTATACAAGTAAACACATGTGCCCTTAGTTATTTATTTACAAAGCCTTTGACAACATTGACTTAAGAAGTTACTGATTATAAAAAGAAAGTTAAACTTAAGAAAATATTTGTTGTAAAGTAATAGCCAATAGGTCAATGTTACATTTAATTTGAACAAAGTAAAAGACATCAAGTTGTGGTTTGTTTATAAAAAAAAAAAAGTGTTTATTGAAATATTTACATGGCAGATGATGTGGGCTCAAAGTACAAAAGACTACGAACGCACTCATGCTCTCAGACAAACACTGCCTCCAAAGACTCATACAAACAAGCTCACGCTTTTCCATTCACACATATTCTCCACAGTCAGAGATGATGACTTTCTGCTTCGGCTTGCCGTCTTTATTCCCCTGAGCCTTTAGAGAGAAAAAAAAAAAACAACACACTTAAAAGATGCAATTGCTGACCAAAATTCAGCCAAATTGTCTTGAACTTTTATTAAAATATAACAAACTTATCAATATAATATTAAGCCTCAACAGATATTCCACATTTATGGATACAATTATAACATTTGTGATAATACTGTTCACAAACGTTCATCTTTATATTTTTGCAACTTAAAATCAAGATTAACTTTACATTCATCATAAAGCAGCAGACCCTTCTGTTAATATTCCACTGTAAGCAAACGCTGGTTTCTGGTGTACACATGCATGCTTTATAATTTTATTGTGATGGATATAATTAAAAAGGTGTAATATGTAACATTTCTGCATTACAAATGTCTAAAAATGACTACATCCATTTTGTTGAGTTTTGTACTTACACTACCCCAAATGTTTCCAACAATGTTCAACTCAGAGAAATCTACAAATCAAGGTAAAAGTCTAAACAGGGTACATTTGGTTGCCTGTCAATGGCATCATATCCCCTTCGTGCATGTGTCATTGTTGAGTTGTCTGTCAGAAGCTGTCAAATTAACTTGTTATCCAGTTTTAAGCAACATTTTTGCAATACACTCTTAGATCTTGGTTATTTTTAATGATGTATTTTATCCAGATCGGGCGTCTGGATTTTAAATCTCCAGAGAAACAAGCTGAGCAAACATCTGCAGTAGCTCCTCCGCCGAAAACACTGATTTTTAATGTGAAACTGCCTTATTACGTATTTTACAGGTTATAATCACCAGGTCCATTTGTTTTGGAGAGAAGTTAACCTGCGCAGATAATTCAAAGAGGCTGACTGCAATGATCTCCCCTGATCCCAGGCTACGTCACCAAATGTGTCTTTAGTAATTGTTTTGATTGTGAGACCCCTAGTGGCATAATATAATATATTGTGCATTAACTAAGTTTTGTTTAAGAGAGCACTTTGTTTTACTGTGAGATATTTTAATATTTTATTATCGCTGAATATATTTATATATATATATATATATATATATATATATATATATATATATATATATATATATATATATATATATATATATATATATATATATATTTATATATAATATAAAGCGCAGTCTCAGTGAGCCCTGTACCCCCTACCTCCATTGCACGGACAACATCCATCCCCTCCACCAGATCTCCAAACACCACATGTTTGCCATCCAGCCAGTCTGTTTTGTCAGTGGTGATGAAGAACTGAGAGCCATTAGAGTTTGGCCCAGAGTTGGCCATGGAGAGCTGTCCTGTGAGCAAGAGAGACGACATGGTTTAGCTTAGTTATCCATAGGAACTGCTAATAAACGTAAACCGTGATGCTCATTCAAACATAAACCACTAACATATATGCTCACTCCTCACCTGGGGCGGTGTGTTTGAGCACAAAGTTTTCATCATCAAATTTCCGGCCGTAGATGGACTTGCCACCGGTGCCATTGTGATTTGTGAAGTCGCCTCCTTGGCACATAAACTGAGGGATGATGCGATGAAAGCTGCTGCCCTTGAAGCCAAAGCCCTTCTCATGAGTGCAAAGGCAGCGGAAATTCTCTATGAAGGTTGTAAGAAAAGATGCTGGTGTCACTGGCACAAACCAACTGATTATATTGTTTTTTTCAAATGGGGTGATGTTTGTTTTACTCCTGTAGTATTCATTATAGTGTCAATTCTTTATGCAAGCAACCAAAACATTGTGCAGCTATTGTTTATATTTTTGACTAAGGTGTGATGGTGAAAACCCTACAGCACACACACCTGCTGTCATGGGAACAATGTCAGCCCGAAGGAGGAAGCGTAGTCTCCCTGCCGGCTTGTTTCCAATCTTGATGTCCATGTAGACCTGAGGATTAACCCTGCCCTTTTTAGCCGGGGGCTCTGCCTGCAAAAACAAATCATACTTTTGTCACAATCTTGCTATTGTTAAGAGTCTGAGTCACCAATGCACATAGAGAAAGCAATCTCACCTCCTCTGACGCAGTGTTGGTTGTCTCTCCACCCGCGGCCTCCGCCTCAGCCTCCTCTGTGGTCTTCCCTGAGAACTTCTTCAGCCAGTCATCGTCCGACCACACTGACAGAAAAGCAGAGTTCACATTAGAACCAAGGATTTAAAATACTGTCCAGGCAAAAAGGCTTCTACGGACACAGTTTCATCAATCACCTGGTCGAGAAGACCCTTCTTTGATTCTCATGGGCTTGGCGGTGTTGACCCGGATAGTCCGGCCAAATAGCTCTGACTCATTCTAGCAAGGAAAAAGAACAAAAACATCACCATTAAAATCGAAAGCTCACAATGGCTAATAGTCTCAGAAACAGGAATTAAAACTTCACTGACATTAATGTGCGGCAATGTGATCCACTTACCATGTTATCAATAGCTGCTGCGGCATCCTACAGAAGACAAAGGCCATAGATTATGAGCAGAAATATTTACCATTTAAATCCAATGTGTAATTGCCAACCACATTTATACTGAATTTGCCAGTCACACTACCATAAACCTTTTTCCAAACAATAAAATAATAATAATAATGATAATAATAGTGATTAATTCAGCACTTAATGCTGAACATACCTCCCCCAATTCAAACTCGATGAACGCAAACCCTCTGTGCTTCTCTGAAAACAGAACATAGGACACATTAAGACAGGTTCAAATGTATCTTACCCCCAAAGTGATTAAATGTTACATTGAAACAGTACAGTCACTATCAAAGTAAAAAGCTTCATCTTACCTGTTTCATAGTCTAATGGTATCTGAATGTCTGTGATGTCTCCAAACGGGATAAAAGCTGCATGTAAAACCTTCTCATCCACCTCCTCAGCCAGGCCCCCTGACAGAAACACACCGTACTGACATATGAGCTGATGAACAGTATTATATATATATACATATATATAAAACAGAATTTTCTCTTACATATGAAAATGTGATACTAGTTCTTGCAAAATATCATATACATAAATCAAAGTGTTCAATCCATAAACCATTATTTTTTATTTTTGAAAATATATACAAGCAATACATCAAGTCAATTTAAAATTTTAAAAAACAAAAAAACGATTAAAATCCTGAATCTGTGTACCATATATTTTATTCCTACAAAGTAGTTTATGATTTCAGGCTATATTCTGATCACCGGGCATTTCGGTTTCCCATTTGTTTTATGTTAACCCTGCTGTTTGATTATTGTCATTGTTGATGAACAAATAAAAGGTAAGAAAAAAACACGATAAAAACAAACAATGGCCAAATACTAAAGAAATGTTAGTTTGTATGCACATTCAGAGCAGATGATGGTTTAACGTTACGTGCCACGTTCAAGAAGCAATGGGAGATATGCCTTATTATTTAATTCTTTATTTGTTCTTTAACTAGTTGACACGAAGCACTTTACGTTAAGGAAGTTTAAAAATCAGTTAAGTTGCCATGTTTTACCGGCTTAATCTTTCCGTATCTTTAGTTTCTACGTACCGATTTGTGTCTAATTCATTCATTTATAAAGTAGCTATACGGAGTACACTGAAACACTATAACTTTAACCTTTTTTAAATGAAAAGTAACATTTACTTACCGACATACAGCACTCGCTTATTAGCCGCCATGTTGGATTTAACCCTTCAACTCTGACCCCGGCTGCTTGTGATTGGTCCAGTAAGGCTGAAGCCCCGCCTCCCAATGAGGAAATGTCCTCGAGCGCCATCTGTCAGAGGAAGCTGTCATCACTTTAATTTCACTTTTCCCAATGTCATATTCTTTTTTTTATTAACGATTTTAATACACAATACATTCAAATTCACAAACAGAAAAATAAATAAAAAAATTAAACCTTTTTATTTGTATAATTTACTTTCATGAACCGAGATGGCTGAATGTGTGAAAATTGAACTCTAAATAATTTTTTTTTTTTTTTTTTAACCGTCATATTAAACGTTTTACATTTGGCAAAATGTCCACGACAGCCTGGGAAGAGCATTTTCTACAATATTCATATTTCACAACCTCTTCTTTTAAAAATATTCCAGAAATCTCCAACTAGAAAAATAAAACTCTCGCGCATGCGCACTTGACTCAACACAGCGGTTGCAATGGCAGACAGATACATAGGAGCTGCTTCTTGTCTCGCCGACTTTGCAGCGCATCTGCAGTCGTACGAGGAGAAAACCAAGACTAAATTTGTTGTTTTAAAGAGCGACAAATTGTTTGGAAAAACAGGTACGTTTCGATTCGTCAGATAAAGTAAGTTGGTACTTTCCACCAATACCAGCCTGTATGCTAAGTTACTTGCGTGTATCTAGAGTAGAATTTGAGGTGACATTAATTTTTCTTCACAGAACTCAGTGTAACGGGGAAGGCTGTCCACTGGCAGCTCAAGACGGTCCCATTTGATGGCACGCCTTTTGTTGTGCTTGGTACAAAAACGTTTATATGCCACCAGGGGCGAGATAAACATGCAGCAGGTAAAAGAAAGAGAGAAGAAACAATGGTAAGGAGCTCTCACTCACTACTGTAGCGTTAGGATTACTATGCATTAGTGCACAGATAAAAGCATCTTGCTACAGTTCTCAACAATAGTGTAAAATGTCCTTTAATTGAAGTGTGTATGTGTAATGGCAAACTTACACTCACATCTAAAAAGTACAAAACCATACAGCTTTGTAGTTCCTAGAGATTAGATTTGAATATGAAGGCTAGATACACACATATATATAGATATAGATGGATAGATAGATAGATACTTTCTTGTCATTGCACACAAGTACAACAAAACTTAGTTTGGAGCAAACCTGAGATGCCATAATAAAAAAAGAGAAAAGCACACACTACAGAAACTATGGGTACACCGATATCTACTGTAAATATAAAAGTATAGACATATAAAAAGTGCATGTGTTAAAGGGAATGCTGCACTGGTGGCTTAATTGCACAATCACTGTAGGATAATATTCAAGCAATTTTACAATGAGAGCATGGTGTGTGGTAATACTGCAGTCAAGAATGCATAATATTGTGTTTAAATGCTTTGATATTGTCAAGGATTATTGTTGTTGATGTTGTCTGTATAGTATTTCTTGTTTGTTGTAGTTGGTGAGACCTGCGTTTTCCAATGTCTTAATCTACCCTTAACAGTAAAGTAAAGGTGTGGTCTACACACGTTCTTCCAGGCCAACAGGAAGGTTATGATTTTGTTGGTGTAATCTTATTTCACTTGACTGTATAAATGCTATTTAACGATGATTTCTTTCAGGCAAAGCATCACAAAGAAGACCATGTATTTGCCGAGAACAGGCCGTTGATGAGGACAACAAAGAAAACGGGTTGTCCTGCAGCCATTTACGCAGTGCATATATGTCGATTTCCTGATTATAAGGTGAGATAGAATCTAATGTAGACTGCTGTTTTGTCTTGGTGCCCGATATTCTTTTTCCGTTCCTATCTTCTTATGATAAAAGGTTAAATAGAATTGAGTGTTAGTTCTGAGTGTTGTGTCTCTAGATAAATGAGGACACCCCATACCAGAGGAGAGAAAAATCAGCAGCTGTGAGAAAAGCGCTAAGGGGAGACATGTCACATGTGGGAACAGAGCAGATGTTCGCCGCCTATTTTCCACAAGTGACGGATCATCAACACCACCCCGTTGTTGGAAAGGTTTGTGCCTTGTGCTTGTTTTGACCTTACAAAATGCATAGGATTTCAATATAAATACTGTATATTCAATTCTTTCTTACTAAACAATGACAAAAGGTTGATGAGAATTGAGTACTAGCTCTGGGTTTTGTGTTTTTAGATAAACAAGGACACCCCATATCAGCGGCGTAAGAAATCGGCAGCTGCGAGAAAAGGGCTAAGAGGGGACCTCCCACATGTGGGAAAGAAGCAGCAGACGTCTGCTCTGTTCATAGCTGAGCATAAAAAACACCCCATTGAAAAGGTTTGTGTCTCATAATGGTTTTGATGTCCATAGTCCATAGGATTTATTTTTTTAATACCGTACATGAGGATGTTTATTGAAGGTTTTGCTGGTTGCTGGTGATAAATAGCACATAGAGAGGCTGACAAGGGAGTTAGGGGAGGTGCACAAAGTCATGTGGCATCTCACAACTATGTCAGGAAGTTTTTCCGAGGCTGCAATTCCCCCTTCTCCCTACACAGAGATCTGCAACATCATGTAAAAAGAACAAACAACAAGTAGTAATGTGGAGGTGTACATGAGTCTCTGACCACTAGAGAAAAATCATTTTAAAGCTGTTTAACAAGTCGATCTCTGTTTGCTAAATGTCTACATAATACAGTTGTTTTATATTTAAGAAGGGTGTAAATGTGGGTGTACATACTACTGTAAATACATGTAGTCTGTGTTTGTCCAGGACCTGGTGGAGTCATGGAAGCAAGAAGGGTGTGCTGTTGAGTACAGACCCCCTCAGGAGAGATGTGACGGCACTGTTGAGAAGTTGCTCCTCTGTTTGCAGACCCCATGGCAGAAGAGGCTTTTAGCGTTGTATGGGCAACAATTGTGTTTGCTCGATGCAACGTATCGCAGAAGCAGGTAATTTATTGATTGTACCTCTATTAGGTCATTCATACCTACACAGACTTGTGAAGTGAAGTGAGATCCACTGGAGAATTCATAATACCAATCTACTTAATTTGCCTCTTAGCTATCCGGCACCTCTTTTCTTCCTTTGTGTGAGGACTAATGTAAATTACATTGTGGTCGGAGTCTTCGTCACACAGTCTGAAACGAAGGAGGACATCAGAGAGGCACTTGAGGTGTTCAAAAAGTGGAATGCAGACTGGAAACCGTCCCACTTCATGGTCGATTTTTGTGAAGCAGAAATTGGGGCTCTCGAAGAGGTGTTCACAGGTAAATATTCAAGTAGTTTGATTTCTTCATTCCATTTTTAGTGAAAGATAAACTTTTGCACGGCAAATCAGAATATAACAATGCAAATTACTGTTTTGCCCTTACTTGATAGGTCCATTTCTTACCCACACTACACTGTTTCAATTAGTGATTATATTTAACCAAATGAAGGTGTGATGGTATAAAACTGTAATTCAATTCAATTCAATTTCAATTAAAAAAAAGTTTTTTGTCCCCGGGGGGCAATTCAGGGCACACAGAGCGATAATGCAACTAGCGATAACTGCAATAACGACAGTGCAACTATACAAAAACATTTTAACCTAACACAAGAATAAAGTGTAAGAGAAGAATAAGTGTCAGGATGTTAGTGTGTTAGTACAGGTAGAATAAGTGTCAGGATGTTAGTGTGTTAGTACAGGTAGAATAAGTGTCAGGATGTTAGTGTGTTAGTACAGGTAGAACAAGTGTCAGGATGTTAGTGTGTTAGTACAGGTAGAATAAGTGTCAGGATGTTAGTGTGTTAGTACAGGTAGAATAAGTGTCAGGATGTTAGTGTGTTAGTACAGGTAGAATAAGTGTCAGGATGTTAGTGTGTTAGTACAGGTAGAATAAGTGTCAGGATGTTAGTGTGTTAGTACAGGTAGAATAAGTGTCAGGATGTTAGTGTGTTAGTACAGGTAGAATAAGTGTCAGGATGTTAGTGTGTTAGTACAGGTAGAATAAGTGTCAGGATGTTAGTGTGTTAGTACAGGTAGAATAAGTGTCAGGATGTTAGTGTGTTAGTACAGGTAGAACAAGTGTCAGGATGTTAGTGTGTTAGTACAGGTAGAATAAGTGTCAGGATGTTAGTGTGTTAGTACAGGTTAGAATAAGTGTGTTAGTGTGTTAGTACAGGTAGAATAAGTGTCAGGATGTTAGTGTGTTAGTACAGGTAGAATAAGTGTCAGGATGTTAGTGTGTTAGTACAGGTAGAATAAGTGTCAGGATGTTAGTGTGTTAGTACAGGTAGAATAAGTGTCAGGATGTTAGTGTGTTAGTACAGGTAGAATAAGTGTCAGGATGTTAGTGTGTTAGTACAGGTAGAATAAGTGTCAGGATGTTAGTGTGTTAGTACAGGTTAGAATAAGTGTCAGGATGTTAGTGTGTTAGTACAGGTAGAATAAGTGTCAGGATGTTAGTGTGTTAGTACAGGTAGAATAAGTGTCAGGATGTTAGTGTGTTAGTACAGGTAGAATAAGTGTCAGGATGTTAGTGTGTTAGTACAGGTAGAATAAGTGTCAGGATGTTAGTGTGTTAGTACAGGTTAGATACAGAGAACATCGTCGGTGTGAGATGTAGAAAGACATGCGTGTATCAGATGTAAGCGGACATGTGAACGGGTGTATATGATGTAAACAATGTAAACATGCAGTAGACTGTTGAAACACGTATAAACAGAACTGTAGTGCAGAAAAGATATAAGTGGACAGAAAAGAAAACAACAGTTTATTAATCAGAGTGAAAATCCTTTACCATTACTGTTCTTAGATTCCAAAGTGATCCTCTGTGATTTCCACCGGGAGAAAGCGTGGACAGAATGGACGAGAAAAAAGGCTCATGGAGTGACGTGTGAAGAGGAAGTTTTGAAAATGCTGGGGGCCATCGCCGACTCTAGGACAGCTGAAGAATTTGAAAGCAGCACCCTCTTGCTCAAACAACACTCTGCCTGGCAGACAAATGAAAGGCTGAGAAGATGGTTCTCCACCAAATGGCTTTGCCCTGCAGAGGTTTGTTAAGTGCACCTTTTCAAAGGTTAAAGACAAAACCCGTCTTGTGTTTTACTAACACAGTATTCGTCAACTTGATTTTTCTTTGCTTATGTGTCCCAAACTAGAAATGGGTTAATGCATTCAAGAAGGAAGACTTGAGGGTGGCTGTCTACACAAACAATGGAGTTGAGAGACTAAATGAAACACTCAAACAGTCGTACCTGAAGGGCTACAAGAACTGTAGCCTCAGTGACACCATCATTGTTATTGTGCAGGATTTCCTGCCAAGATCTTATCTTAGGTAAGAAAAAAATGGTCAACTTACCGAAGACAGAACGCCATCATTTTAAAACAGAAATGTTGTTACTGCATCTTCCATCATACACGTTACTTGTGTTGTAGAGTTGAATAAATGTACTTTAAGTATCAAAGTATGAAGAGTTTGACATTTTATGGCGTGTGTGTAGACTGACACATTTTATATTATGTACTTAATATGACATGACTGTAAATACTGTCATACTAAATCTGCAAATACATACCTAACCATATATAATTTGATAATGTGAAGTAATTCAATCTTTATCTGCTCACAGATACACTGAATTGAATGCCAAATGTTCAAGTGGCTACCAGCTACACAGCCAAAACGTGCTTCCGTACCTCAGAGACAAACCCATAATTGTGGCTGAGCACATCATAACAAGGCACCAGGAGTCACTGATGTTTACAGAGGGCCAAGTAACATCTGCAGGGGAAGCCGTCTTCACAGTGAACAGTCAGACAACACCACAACAGCACAGTGTGTCCTTTGGATCAGAGAGTCAGATGCCGTCATGTACATGTGAAGACTGGCAGAAGAACCTGCTCCTATGTAAGCACTTTTGTGCAGTGTTCAACCTGGTACCTGGCTGGAGTTGGGATAGTCTGTGCCACGCATACAGAGAGAACCCTCTGTTTGTGCTCGATGAGGTGTGTCTGGGGCACTCTATTGACAGTTTGGATACCTATGTACCATCAAATGAAGGCACAGCGACTAAACCCTCCGACTCTGAGGAACAAACACATGCATGCTGCGACCCTCCAGAATCCTCCTCCAGCTCCACTGTCCTCACCGGCATCAGAACAAAAACAGGGAAGCACCTGAAGTGTAGTAGTCTGTTAAAGGAATTGGGAGACAAGATCTACCACCTCCGAGACGAAAGCTACATGGACAGGGTAATTAAAAAGTTAGAGGACCTTCTGGAGGATGTCGGACAACATATTCCGCAGGATGGCCCCCTTTCCTTGCTGCATACACCCCCAGTTAAGAGGAAGTGCTCAGAGGCTGCCGAGCACCTCAAGCCTCTCAATTCTCTGGCAGAGTTGGCTGCCGCACAGATGGCTATAAAGATGCATAAATCAATTAATCTATAATATTTTGTGCACATTTGTGAGACTGGGTATCACTACATATTAAATGTTTTCTTTTACCTTTTGTTGCTTGTATCATCTTTCCAAAAGAAGGAACACTCTTAATGATAACAATGTAGTCAATTCAAAACACATGCTTTTCATTGTATTGTTGTGGCTACTCAGTGACTATTTTACCCTGCTTCGGTCTTCTCTGTGCACTTGTGACAGGTAAGTATGTTCGACACACACTTGAACCTGAATAGAATAGGTTATGTGTAAGCATTAAAGCAACACACCAGTGGTAAATTAGATATATCATCCCTTTATTGAGAATACCACACACCCATGATAACATGATAGGATGGGGGAGTCAATTTCAAATCAAACAAAACTTTCAAGCAAAGAAGAACGAGGTTCAATTTCCTTCTAGAAAAAGGTTTCTCTCCTTTGCCACAAAATAAAGGTCCTTCATTCGAGATTCATCTGCATTATTGCTTTTGGTATGCAGTTTCAAAGTTTTACAGAACTAGAAAATGATGAACAGTAATGTCTTTTTTCAAAATGTTCAAGTATATTTTAAAAATTTATATTTTCCCTTTTTTTCTTCATTTTTGCATAATTCCTCAGAGGAGTCAGGTGCTTTGAGTCGGTGCAGAATATCCCCATCTGCTCATTTTTCTGTGCCCTGAAACGCCACAGTGACTTTTCATTACTACCACAAAACCCATTAAAACCAATCATGTATTAATAGCTCAAATGATTGTGTATCATCATACCAATTAAACAGCACGCAGTCTTCAGGATGTGGCAGCAGCAGCAGTAGTAGCCATGCTGCCCACTTTCTGAGTGGCATCTTTCTTTGCCTGGTGGGCTTGTAGCACAGCAACGGCTTCTTCCACCTGTAATAAAACATGAATAATGAGTGCATTATATGGATAACGGACACTTCACTTTGAGTATGACACAGAGAGGGGTATCAAAGTACCTTTGAGCGCAGAGATTCATGAGACTCCAGCATATGCAGCAGTTCTGAGTTGTCGATCTCCAGCAGCATGCCAGTGATCTTTCCTGCCAGGTTGGCGTGCATGGACTGAATCAGTGGGAAAAGACGCTCACCTGTTTGGAAGAAAAATTGGGAATAAATCAACCTAATAACTGAAACACCTCATAGTCCATTCATGATGATATGGGATTCTCACCTAGCATCTGTTTCTGCTCTTGAGGGGGTGCAGCAGCCAGCATGGAGGCTGTGAGAGGCTCCTGGCCTTGAACGTGCACAGCTGGCTGAGCCTAGAACGGACAGATGAATAATGACGGAGGACAATTTTTCATAGGTTTTAGGGACTTGCTCTGACAGGAGCACAAGATGATGTGACTGGTCTTTTGCCCATACCTGCTGTAAGGCAACAGGTTGCACCGCCTGGGGGTTGGGGTTACGGACACCAGTTGCATATTTGTAAGGAGGCATGGCACGGGGACCGGGGACTCCCATCGAGGGACGAGGAACCATGGCCTGGCCAGAGGCTAGAGGAAAAGATCAGAAATGTAGCAGAATTTAGTGACAACCGCTACTGTATATGTAGGCCAATACAACGCTAATGCCAAAGTTAGTGGTGCTCATTTTGGTCAGTTGTTTTTAGAGAACACACCTCTGGGGCCTTGTGAACCTCCACCAGGACTCATGTGTCTCAGGTTGGCACGGGGTCCTGGCTGACGCAGCGAGCTGGGTATCCCTTGGAAACCCCCTGTGAGTGACCGGAGCAGAGACAATGGGTCTGTAACAGTATACCTATGTATGAAAGTGTATCAAAGATGCATCTATCATATAGTGCCACATGCTCACCTTGACCTCTACCACCTTGCTGCTGCCATCGAGGGTTGGGTCGCATTTGGGCCAGCTGATTGGGTGCATAGTATGTAGTCCTATTCTGGGCCTGGTGGGTACAAGTAAGTGAAATGTTTCATTTTAAGTCATACGCTATTGAAATATCTTGTGTGTATAGCCACCTAAACACACACTGTCTTCTAAGACATTGATTCTCACACCTGTGGCACAGCCGGCATAAAGTAGCCACTGGTGGGCTGGAACTGATTAATGATGGCGTTAGCCGGCATGGCCCTCATGCCAGCAATACGCTGCATGTACTGGTTGGTGAGGTGGGCTTTGCGTTCCTCTTTGCGCTGAGCAAGAGCCACATAGAGGGGTTTGGAGCCGACAATGCGTCCATTCATCTCAGTCACGGCCTTGGTGGCCTCTTCAGGGGAGGAAAAGCAGACAAAGCCGAAGCCCTTGGAGCGACCCTCCTCTAGCATCACCTGATATAGAGACAGATTAGGCACAATTCAGTAAACAATGTTCTACTGCAGTGATGCATTATCTCTTCAGCATTGCCACATCTATTAGATCGTTCTCACCTTAGCACTTGTGATAGACCCGAATGGAGTGAACTCTTTACGCAATTTCTCGTCATCTATGGTGTCATCCAGGTTCTTAATGTAAAGATTGACACCCTGAAACCAAAGTCAGTCATGATACATATGTAGCAGCTTATTTGAAATGAATGGATTTAAAATTGAAGATTTATTTGATTAGTTAAGGGCTCACTCTGTACAGACCTGATAACGACTGATCCTCTCTTGTTTCAGAAGCTCAAACTTCCTCTTCAGCTCCGCCTGCCGCTCCATCTTCTTCTGAGCCCGACCCACAAACACAGTCTTGCCGTTGAGTTCGGTACCATTTATGTCCTCTACAGCCTTTGGACGAAATAATTATCAGACGGGATGACCAATAAACACTAATCACTTAGTACATTCCCATGAGGCTAAAGTACCTTGTTAGCGTCCTCGTGTTTCTCATAACTAACAAATCCAAAGCCTCGGGATTTGCCGGTGGGGTCTGTCATCACCTTCACGCTGAGTGTTTTACCTGCAGAGGTTAAAGTTACGTGGATGTAATTACACATTAAAGTTTGGAGTAATACCCATGAATCTAGTTCTATTTTTACCATATTTGTCAAAAAGCTCCTTCAGCCGATCATCATCCATTTCATCCCCAAAGTTCTTGATGTAGACATTGGTAAACTCCTTGGCTTTGGCACCAAGTTCAGCCTCCCGTTCCTTGCGAGATTTGAAACGACCCACAAAACTATACATAGAGGAAGAGCAGCAAAACACACTCTTGTAAGACAGTCCTGACAAGAGGTGAGAAAACAAACAAGGAACCATCTCTTTCGACTTCCTTTTTTTCCGATCTAAAAATGCTCTTGATCGAAGAGAGGACGACCTGGCCGCGCAAGCACGATAAGTAAAAGAGAGTACATGGTTTTACAAATTAAAAAAAACAGGGACAACATCCACAAAACAAATTCACAGCTACATCATGTGACTCGTCATTCCTGGGCAAACAACAAAAAAACATCCAACTGCTGTTAATATCACCAGCGGCAGGCAGATATGTTGGCATGCTAGACATCACAGTGACAACCATCTTAATTCTTGGTCCAAAACTTGATGAGGAGGTGGATGGAGAGGGATGGAGGAACAGAGTCTCACAGTACAATGGAAAGCTGAGGAGGACCAAATGATCTTATATACCTTGCTATGATGACCTTTCCCCTTCCGCCATCCAGTATTGCATTCCTGCATTCGATCCATCACTAAAACACACAAGCGTGGTCATACACACACACATACAAACACTCCAAGACGGGTGGCCAGCGAGTGGGCAAATGAGGCAACAGAAAATGCGTCTGGTAGGAACGATAAGAGTTAGGTAAGAGTTATTCATTTGTTATCTATCAGTTCGGAGGTTATCTTCATACCGGCGGTAGTGAGAGATGAACTTATTAGTCAGATTATTCACACACAAGCTCATCAACTGAAAAAAAACACACAAAAAGTCAGTTCACTCAACACGTGTAGAACAAACAAGTCACATTTATACACACAATATAACACCGGCTAATAACCTAGTACTATTATCACCATAAGCTCATTAAGTACATCTGGACTTCGCAATGTCATGGTAACTTTCAAATACTAGCAAAATCGTTTTAAAGTTCAAGCTAAATTCTTCTAAGTCTTTTGCCAACACTTAACAATAAACGCCCCCTTTTCCCCCTCAGTTCCTAGATGATGAGACACTCACACCTTGCGGTCATTCAGAAGCATTCCGTTCATCTTCTCAATGGCACGATCAGCAGCGTCCTGGGTCTCAAAGTGGACAAAAGCGTAGCCCTTGGAGCCATTTTCATCACACACCACCTGGAGCAGAGGAAGACATATGGGTAAACATGCCTCCAGTAGAGTAGTAGGCATCATGACGCTTGCAGGAACTTGAAAGCAAAGGTGAGAAGATCTATGCCACTCTCAAATCTCTCCACTAAATAGGAAGCTGCAGCCAGTTAGCCTAGCTTAGCAGAAAGACCGTAAACAGGGAAACAGCTAGCCTGGCTCTTGTTACAAAACCCGAAGTGTAAAAGCAAATACAGTGGTTTTGCAGGGGTTATGTCAGTTGATAGTTTTACACTTCAGTTGTCAATTCAACAAGATATACATAACTGAGCTTTAGACCATTAGTTGTATTTTGCTTTGGACAGAGCCAGGCTAGCTGTTTGCAGTCTTTATGCTAAGCTTAGGTAAGCAGCTGCTAGCTGTAGCTGCATATTCAACTATCAGACATGAGTGGTATTCTTCCCATCTAACTTTCTGCATAAAAGGTAATATTGCTACATATAATGTATCGTTTTAACTTGGAACTAGGAGGAGAGATGGTGTATGAGTTTCCATGAAAAAGTTTTAAGTGCATAAGAATATTATTCAAATGTAAGAACAATTTGTGTTAAATCTCCACACAGGAACCGTTCCTTTTTTCCAAAAGTGGCATAAAACACCTACTATGAGTCCCTCAGTGACATTTATGAAAAAGTGTACCTTGCAGGACAGGATGTTGCCAAAGGCAGAGAAGGTGTCATACAGGGCTTTGTTGTCAATGGACTTGTCAAGGTTCTTGATGAACACGTTGCCCACCCCAGACTTCCTGAGGGAGGGGTCTCTTTGTGACCACATGATTCTGATTGGCTTGCCTTTCACCACGTCAAAGTTCATGGTGTCCAGGGCTCTTTCAGCTGCAGGGAGGAGGGGCAGAGAGGTGGAGGAAAAGGTCATGTGGGGTTGTTTACGTGGAGTTAGGAGTCTGTAAACATATCAGTCCCTAGTGAGTATGCTACATAAGCTTTCCGTTTATCATGGTATAGATCAGGGGTAGGCAATTCCGGTCCTAGAGAGCCACTGCCCTGCATGTATTAGGTTTCTCTCTGCTCTAACACACCTGATTCTACTGCTCTGCTGGTTATCAAGCAGCTGAAGCTCGTCACAGTCTGATTACTGTTAGACTCAGGTGTGTTAGGGTAGGGAGAAACCTAAAACATGCAGGACAGTGGCTCTCTAGGACCGGAATTGCCTACCCCTGGTATAGATGAATCGTGAATATAAGTTGTTATATTGCCTAAATAACATTTACAGAGAAATAACATGACGCTACAGTGAAGTGTACTAGTTACTTTGTCCTGCTGTACAAGTGTGTGTTACAATGAAAAATCCCTGCTACCAGCCCAGGGACAAGACACATGTAACATGGCTAAGATACTGCAGTAGACCATGTGGCTGATGAGCAGCTGGGACAAGTGCGGGGCAGCTGCAGTGGGCAAGCTGGGAGCACATGTCCTTCTCTCACCACATGCTGCTGGGCCACACCACATCCCACCTAGGCCAGCCACAGTAGCAGTGCAGTGAAACAAAAATGGCCTTAAATAGCGGCATTAAGATGCAATATGTTTAATTTGCTCAAATCCTTATGTCTTCTTCGAAACCCAGTTTAATCACTAACGTTCAAATGTATACTATTTCTCTCTCCGTCTAATGCTTTAACTCTCATATAGGCTCTAATGTCCATGTGGGCACACATGCCAAAAACATCCTTTTGTTCGGTCACTCCACTGTAACAGACACACACACACACACACACACACACACACAGGCCGGGCTTTCCAGCTAAAAGTGTCTGGTAAACAAAACGGAGCTGCCTTGCGTCTGCTGGCATCAGCAGTTTGGCTCGCAATTGTACTTCACAGCTAGTGTGCTCAGAGAAGGTGTGTGTGCCCACTGTCAAACGTGTGGTCTTCTGGAAGGTTCACAGTGGGAATTGTAGTTTTGTGATCTCTGTGATACATGGAAATGACCTATGATCCACAGGCTGAGTGATGACATCTAGAATGGTAGTAACATATGTGATAAAATGTTCATACAGCTTACTACTTTTTGTCAACCATTTCTGTCATGTTAGAACTTAAAAGTAAAGTAGACAGGCAAATTTTGGGCTACTCAGAAAGACGTTCTATATTTAGAGAGGGGTCCTGGGAGGTATGTGCTGGCGTGGAGTATGAGTAGAGCATTCTCTACCATTGATGGGGAAGAGACACACTCAATGAGAATGATCAGATGAGCAACAAGGTCTTGTTTACATGTAGTCCTGAAATATAATGTAGAATTGCAAACAACCTGACCGCATTACTCCTTACTACAACTAATTATTTACAGGCACATGCTGCTACGACTCCATTTAAACACCCAACACCTACCATCCCCCCCGTATTTCTACACTTCCAACAACAAATGGTGTCTTCTCACTTGTGGCTCTTTCCTTGAGAGTGATACTACCTTCCTGGAAGTGAGCCAGTAATGCATCGGTCTTTACTCGACTTGAGCACAGATACATTGTGACAGGTGTTTATCGTGGATACAGAAGGCAAGAAAAAAAAAGTCCACACAATGTAAACAGTAAATAAACAGACCTACGATGACAACCACAACACCTGCTACTATTGCTCAAGGCTTTAATACAACTGACTGTATGCATGAGGTTTTAATAGATTAACAACAAACGTGCATAAAAATATGAGCGATAAAATTACTAAATGATTCAGATAATGGGATTAAATCCAAACAGAAACAGGATTTGGTATTAATGCATGTGCAAGACAATACACAGACATGTCATGCAGGGGTTATTGTTCAGCTGTGCTTGTCCCTTGCTTTCAGTGAGCATAGCAGCAGAGGGCATTGGGAATTAGTTGCACTCTCTGGCCCTTTAAATAGGAGCAGAAAATGGGTCATTTTGGGCTGAAGTGAGGTCTGCAAATGGGGCATACAAATATATATAATATACTATTTACTGTAAGAACAGGTCAAACTCTGTATGAGTGAGGGCTTTAACTCTGCTAGTGACATATTAGCAGGAGTATTTAGACTACAGCAACTGGGGCACGCTTATATGGGTCAAAATGAATGATCCACCCTGTCTGAGGAACAGATTGTCTTTAGACTGGTAAAAAAAAAATATCACGTTGTAGTTCAGTTAAAGTCCCGTGCATTTGGTTTTGCAGGCAGATTTGCTGTTGACATTGGAATCATATGGTGACATTGTCATTATTGGAAGGATGCGTGCGTTCTGGCTCCTCATGCAAGTAACACGCACAGCCCGCACAGTGATGCATTCATGCGTTTATTCTTACCGTCAGCGGGTTGAGAGAAGTTCACATAAGCATATCCGAGGGATCGCCGGGTGATCATGTCACGGCATACCCGAATGGAGAGCACCGGTCCGGCTGGGCTGAATTTCTCATACAGCATAGCCTCCGTGATATCGGGGTGCAGGTCGCCAACGTAGAGAGAAGCCATCGGATAACTCCCCGTCGCTGTGTTCATATCTCGGACTTGACACCAGAAAAGAATTCAAGGCTTCCCTCAAAAACGCCAGAAAAATGCCGGTATGAGCTGTATTCCGGGTCCGAGCTGCGCTTCAATTCCCACCTAATAAAGACAGCTGGCTCCGGGGTCCAGCGTGTTGACAAAACGTCAGATCACGGTATTAAAATGATCCTTTCCGAAGTATTTCTTCCTTTAAAAAGACGCCAACTTCGGGTAAAGCCCGGGGCCTCTTGTTTCTAGTATTTTTGTAAATTAAAATGTTTGCTGTTTTTTTGTTTTAATCGTTTGTATTTCTTTAAGTATGGAGGTACTTGTTTTTATGAAGATTTTGTGGATTTTATATTTTTTTAAGTTTTTTATTTAAGTTTTTCACGAACGGTGAGTTGGACACTCACTGTTGTTTTGTGGCCGCGGAAAGAGACTGCGTGAGGAAAAGCGTGGGCACTTTATAGGAGAGTGGCAGTGCGGAGGAAACAGTGGCCAGGGTCAAACAGAAAAAAAGAAAACACTGCGCATGCGCTTTAAAGGGGAGCGCGCACACTGTACTGTCCCAACCACAGAGCCCGACTCCCCACAGCGACATCTGGGTGGGAATACAAAAGGCTGCCACAGTATATGGTTTACTGTGGAGAGGGCCTAATATACATTTACCCATAAACATTGCGTTTAGGAGTTATGAGTAATAAGAGCCCTTTTGCCACTTGCTTTGCTTCTTGAATAAAAAAATATTCAAAAAAAGTGGGATGGCAGTATTACTGCATTTAAAAGTATTATCAAATAGGCTCCCAAATGTCATCATGCTGCGGAATGGTTTGTTCCGGAATCATAGCCTACAAGAGACGAATATTATGGGGTCATATTAGTGATGCAGCACTTCAGTAAAGTAGTGATACCACACTGTAGAAATACACTTTACTAGTAAAAGTACTAGCGTCAAAATGCACTGCAAGTACAAAAAGTACTCAGAACGCAGAATGGCCCATTTCAGATTACAGTTGATGGCTTAATATAAACATCACTTTAATGTTGCAACTGTAAAGGTGGGGCCAATTTGATTTACTGTATAAACTGCTGCGTTTCTTATTCTATAACAAGTTGTCATTGGTTATTTTGCATTATCTGAAACATAACTGAAGTTACCTAATACATGTAGTAGAGTAAAAAAGTGCCATATTTCCTCTGAAATGTAGGAGGAAAAGTATATAGATATATAAAATGGAATTACTCAAGTACAGTACTTAAGTAAATGTCACCTGTTGTGATGCATAGTGTTCATAACTTTGATGTTACACATGAAACAAGTTGCCTGTTTCTTTATATATTGCTGGGTATGTTAATGTTTAATATACAATGACTTAATGTCATGTTTTTAAATCAGTACAGTATTCTCTGAAGTGTAGAATTATTTAAGGGGAATACTCCAAACTGTACAGTACTACAGTACTTTAGTAATTGTGAGTGGTGAGTGGCATTTAAAATACAAACAACTGGATTATTGTGCAACACATTTATTCAGTTAGAATGAGATTCTAGATTTTTAAGATGCAATTATTCTTCCTTGTCCATCCTCCTAAGGAAAAAAAGAGAAAGATGTTAGTCATAGTCACATGCATAGAACACGCTGCCATTACAAGATTAGTTACCTCAATAAATCCAGGAAAGTTGAGCGCAGCCCCCTCTGTTTGGGCTCCTGTTTTCTTTTAATCCCAAAGCTTCCCATCACACCCCTTCCCTCTTGTTGGTTTACTACATCTTCTTCATAACTCAGTGTCTGTGATCCATCTTTGCCTTTGGAAAACACAAGTCTTGTGTGAATTATTGGTTGGGCATCATTTCCTTCTTCTTGGGGCATCACAGCTGAATCTGTCAGCTTGTCGTTCATTTGGTTAAAGTCATTCTGGTTTAAGACATGTAAATTCATCTCAGCTGCCAGAGGGATTTCATACAGTCCAGATCTTCCAAAACGCCCTTTTCCTTGAGATTCAACTACAAAAGCTGGTTTTTCATTTTCTGGAGGGATTGCCCATCCATCAACCAGTGTGAGGAGACTCAAGTCCCACATACGTCCATCACCTCCTAGTTCATTTACACTTTGAGCCCTAAGGTCATTTGTGGGTGTATTCAGAGGAGGCCGCTGAACTGTGGCTGAAGTTTGCAGCTCAGGAAGGTCATTTGATAGAGTGTCCCTTTCCTCCAACTTAATTGTCAAATTGTCTTCAGACATAGAACCAATATTCTCACTGTGTCCGGGATCTTGCACCTGTCCAGGTAACCAAAGGGTAAGTCTGGCAAATGGGTCCTGACTCACAACCACTACACCCTGAGGGGGTCTTGTTACAGAAGTACCAGAAACAATTGCGTCCTTATTGGCTGCACCAGCAGACTGTATGGAGCCCGTTAAAGGATTGCTGTAGGTTTCCTGTACTTCTGAGATAGAAGGCTCAGGACTCATCTCTACAGGCTTATCCACAATGACTAATGGGCCAATACTGACGGTAGCCTTGGCACCTGAAACGACACACTTTGAGTTAGACCAGAAACATGGACCACAAGTCCATTTGTTGTTGTGCCTTTTACCATAAAACACTGACCTTCAGGAAGCTGCTTGAGTGGCAGACCTTTACACTTTGAGCTGCAGCACCTACACACCTCTACATTTCCACCCAGGTCCTCCCATCTGAAGGAGAGGTCTCATTCAGTAATAAAAACAGATTCTAAACTACAGTTTAATGCGTGTACAAATACCTTGACTGCATCATGTTATAGTTGCAGGATTTAGAGCCAAAGTTGACACCCTGGTCTGAGACGAGGACACTGCAGTGGACGTACAGCTTTGGAAGAGAGTCAACAGGGTCATCCAGCTGAAACTTGTCCAATTTTATTTTTTTAATAAACACTCACCTCTGAAATTAAATAAGATGTGTTCAGGACAAAATTAACCAAATCCGCTCTGTTGGAGGCCACAAATTGCACGACAGCATGAGGAGAACCCAGCGGGGCTGTGCACCTGGCAGAGAGCAGGAATGTGATTAGATCATCATGGGAGAAAATTACAAATACTGCTCAACTGGCTGCTTACCCCTTATTCATTATGACTGCATGCCTGGATCTAGTATGAGGCTCAGGAGACGCAGAGACAAAACAGGACTGGATGAAAAGCTGCTGTTCTGCCCTGGTTTTGGTAGAAACCTGGAGGTTGACAACCTGGCCTCTTTTATAGATATTAGACTCTGCAGTTCTGGCCCAGGAGGCTGCAGGAAGAGTAAAACAAACATTTGACTGCAAATGGAACAGTCCAGCCTGCATACAACACAGCATATTTGACTCCGGTCATTACTCACGATTCATGGCTTTGATGTTAAAGGCCTTGCTATTTTCAGGATATGTTGAGTCAAAGAAGTTTGGATAGGACCTGAGAAGACATTCTCCTTCAGTACAGGGATTTGTGACCAATTACAAATGGGTTGGTAACTCAATAGATGCACCTTTTTTGGACACAGGAGAGGTGCACTGTGGAAGGAGTTTGCAACCAGGTGGGGGGAGGTCTTTTAAGGTTCAAGTGGAGAGAGTTGGTAAACCTCCTCGAGCCATTCTGCATCTGTGAGAGTATCAGAAATCCTTACATAGCTGTTGGAACTAAAGTAACTAGTAAATAATTTGGTCAACTCACCACAGGTGTTGTTCCACACTCATCCAAACCGTAAGTGAAGACATATTGATTTAGTAGCTCGCTGTTGCTATAGCAGCCATCACCCAACTGTAGCTCCTCTGCATTCAACGAGACCCCGTTGGATCTCTTGTCTACCAGCAGAATTAGCTCATTCTCATCACAAAACACCTGCACTCTCGGAACAATCACGATGGGAGGTAATTCAGCAAGCATGTGGAAGTCAGGCCTCAGAGTTCGCCGTGAGCTGAAGATGGTGTCAAATGGTGTGAAATCAAAATTTTGTTTAAAAGGAAGAGGCACGATGTTGTCAAAAAATCCTGGAACATCCTGGAAGAAAGTGTCACCTTGCTTTTTTATCACTGACTGAGCAGTGATTAAATTTCCAAGAAAAAGGCAAAGAAATATTGCCATCGTCCCCATTGCAAACATCAAAGTGGGGGCGATCCCTCTGATTATCCTCCAACCCCAGGCTGTCCTTAATAAGGTGCAGTGGCAGGAGGGACAGGTGCTGGCAATCCAGCTAACGAGGCAAACAGGCAATTATGCTGCATTAGAGGAGATGCCAGTGCAGCCAAGTGATGCTTTTTATATTATTTGTGTGTTTTACATGAAGAAGAGTTCAGCAGCTGCAATTTAAACAAAATTAAGTAGATCATTTATTTTGCTAATGTTATTCCCAGCTGCAAATATTTCAGATTTTTAGAGTCTTTGTTAAAGCCTGACAGATGAGGTCAATTGTGTCTTAAGCAGCATTATTGTCACGGAGGGTGAGAAATCAGAATTTTATACCCTCATACTGAGCCTGTAGATTCCCATGTCAGCAATAAATTTGGTGTGCCTTTGGGATAGTTTATGGGATCATGCTGCATAATTAAATTTTTATGTAGGAACCAGATCATACAAATTCAGAGGCCTCAAAGGACTCAAGCGTCAGGATGGCTAACTGTGGACATGTAGCACAGTGGAGGAAAAAGAATTCATACATATTTTACTAAGGTAAAAGCAGCAACCCCACATACAATACTTTGTTATATAATCATTATGCATAGCCTTTAATATTTGATTAGCATTTGTGATACATTGATGTACAGCCTATATCATTATAATGTTGCAGCCTGGTAAACATGGGGGCAATTTTGCTTACTTTATGTACTCCTGAGCCTATATATATATATATATATATATATATATATATATATATATATATATATATATATATATATATATATATATATATATATATATATTAAAAAAAAAAATATATATATATATATATATATATAATGATAGGCTACATCATATTAGTTGATCTCTATGTTGTATTACTAATCTAAATCTCAGCAAGGTAACATGAATCTTATGAAATACATGTAGCCTGGTGGAGTAAAAAGTACAATATCTACCTCCAAAATGTGGTGGAGTAGAAGTAGCATAAAATGGCAACACTCAAGTGAAGTACAAATACCTCAAAATTGTACCTACATACATTCTACCCCTGAGCAGCACTAGTACACTGTTCTACATTTGGAAAGACAATTAGACATCCATGTTTCAATCCTGCAGTCACTATAAAGTGTTCAAAAACACTACACATGTTAACTCATAGACCCCATTCATTATGATTTAATATATTTTTTTATTTTCTAGTAATAGTATTCTCGTTACAGACCTAACATAGAGACAATCCTTCCAAAAATGATGAACCAACCTTATTAGATGCATGTGTTTTTAAAAAGGTAAATGCCATTTTCCCCTTTCCTTGGGCTTACAGTGAACGTGAACCGGGGCGGGGCTTCCGCACAGGTAGGCGGAAGGTGATGCGTGTGTGTCCGCAGGTGAGCGGCAGCAGCAGAAGAAGACGACCAGCTAAGAGCGTCAAAAAGCTGTCAGAAATGACTCTAACACGACTTGTACGCTAATATGATCTAAGGGGACGTCAAATCAACCATGGTGAATTTAGGTAAGTGGACTTTCACGCGCGTTTCACTGAATGTGACAGAATGTATTCTGGGTATGGCTGGTGCTGCGTGCCTTAGGGCGTGGTCTGCGTAGTCCTTACCTGAGCTCAGAGGAGAAGAGACGCAGCAAACGGCCTACGTTTCTCTGACGGAGTGTGATATCTTACTTGTTGTGTTCACTTATATCAGTGGAATCTTTGCAACTAACCAGATGTGCCTTACATAGGGGTGGCCTGCTGGTCGGTTAGGCGTTTCACCAAAGTCTTAGCTGCCTAAGATTCCTAAGTATGGTATGTTGATAAGTCCGATCTAGACCCACACTATAGTATGGGTGCCACACTTAGCCTACATCTTATTATTTAACCTAAAAAAAGACCCCTGCAAGCAAAATGAAAGAGACAAGCTTTCTCTGTGTTCCCATCAGAAATCTTAATATCATATTGGAATATAAGTTATGTTCAGTTTTAAATGTGTTTATACTTTCACCACATCGATACGCTGATACAATATCACTGTGTGGTCATGTGTACTTGCCTGGCAGCAAAACAGACTAACAATATTATGACCAAAAACACCATGAGGGTTTTTTCCCCCCACAGCACCCAGCTAAAGGCTTAGATGAGACAGGTCCGTAACAGATATGTGTTCCTACCTGACCCCTCAGGCCAGCTAAATGGGGTGGTGATTGTTTGAACACCCCCACCCAAAGCTTTGTCCTGTTTGGTTAAGCTGGGGCTTACACAGGCCCTTGTGGGTGGATGTGCTTCACCTTTCCTCAGAGGAGGGAACAAAATACTGCAACACAATCCCCCTCAGACCCCTTCTCTGAATTGTCACCATAGCTGCAAAATTTTGCAATGTGCAGAAGTTGTGATCAGCTGCAGCCATCTCTGCAGGGGTCGGGGATAATCGTGGTAACAGCCTTATTCTAAAGCGTAGTCAGGGTGTGCTAACCACTGGCCCACTTTCATTTTGCTTTGCAGAAACCACAAGCTCTCAATGTACTGCACTTACAGTTCATTCTATACTTCATTTTGATAAACTTATGTGCCTATTGTAATTACATCTGAGAATGTAAATTTGATATTACTACTCTATTTTCATACTAAATATGGGATTAGTTACATCCTTCAGTCTGACAGCACGGGCTGTACACACAATGTAATGAAGGAATAATCAATGCTTGATTAAGATTATGAATATTATGATAAAACATTTCTTCTTCCTCTAGGAGTATGTTGTGCCAACCTCAAGGACAACAAAGCCCTGATGAAGATGGGGCTGGGGTTGGTGCTGGTGGGCCACGTCAACTTTCTTCTTGGAGCACTAGTGCACGGGGCTGTGCTCAGGCACATAAACGTGCACTCTCAGGCCCGCACCATGGTGTACGCCATCTCTAATGTCCTTGCTATAGTGGCAGGCTTGGTGGTAAGTTTTGCAAAAAAAACAAAAAAAGCCACTATGTGCATAAAGAACTCAACAGTAAAAATGTATATTTACCAGCAAATCACTATTGGAACCATATTGACTCATAACTTCTTGTGCCCCGTAGGGAATTATTTGTGGAATAACTGCCATTGTCCTGTCCAAAAACAAGAGAAACAGGATCCTGGTAAATACTCACTCTTTGGCACAGCTTGTCCCTCCATTCAGCACTCATGTCTGTCATTCGCTGGCTCCTGTCAGAACTTGCCCTTTTTGTTTTGGAGTGAGTGCATGTGTGTGTTGACATACAGAATATGCTATCTATTTAAATAGGTAAACATGCATGTACATGTTACACAAGCATTATGCAAACATGTAATTCATTCAAATATTGGATGTCTTTCCGTGGACTTGCTGCATGTTCCTAGAGCTTTTGTAACATTTTAGAAAATAAATTGTATTGCTATTATTGAAAAGCATGTTATCTTTTGATGAAAAATGTCTTTCACTCACTAACATACTTGTGTTGTGTTTTCCTTGCAGCAGTGGGTCTTGTTGGTCATCAGCTTCCTGGCAGGTCTCTTGGCTATTGCCTCCACCATGAGTGTGTCAGTTTCTATAGTGAAAGCCATTATTAACAAAGGATGGGGCCTGCTAACACACTGCAAGTTCTTCGATAAGGATGTCGGCTCCTCCACAGTCACATACGAATGCCCCTTTGACCCCACCCGTATCTATGTAAGTTGAATATAAATATTTTGTTTATCAGCGGGTTTTTATACCAACTTCAATTGCTGCTGCAAAAAAGAACAATTTATTAATCAGAGGTTTGTGCTGGCGTGTTTTTATGTCAACCAGGGGACAACTATCATTCTGTGGGTGCCTGTCATCCTGATGTCTGTGGTTGAAGCGGTGTTCTCCTTCCGCTGCTTTGCTGCCTGTACTTCATTCCTCTACCTCTGTCCGTGCAGGAGGAAGCCGACCAGGGCCAGGAGGGTAAGCAGTTGTCAGATGAGTGACTCTGTTGACAGCGTTGAGTCCCAGACGCACCAAACCGACATCAAAGAACTAGTGTATTTGTGTCCCTGTGTCTCAGCCAAAAAGTTGATCTCAAACACATCATAAACAATACAGCTAAGCCCGCGTTCCGCACCTGTACCACCAGCAGGCAGAATACTTTTGTTTTAATGAAAAATGTTTTAAGCATATATATAAATGGAGCACTTATGTAGTCCTGTAAGCCTACACTTTTCAAAACAATTCAGTGGAAACCCTGGAACTTCTAAAACCGAACAGAAAAGTCCATACAGCCAAAAACTGTATTGTCACCTTGATGAAGGCTATACTATATATTTACAAGAAACTCAGCATTCTCCAGCCTGACCATGACATATTTTATTAAGAATGACGTACTGTACTGTATGAGGTTACACAGTCTTTAAAACGATAGACTAAGTAGCCTATTAAACTATTAAGTTTCGCTAATATTCATTTATTGCGTCATACAGAGTCTAATTTTAAGAAAGGGCTCAGTTGAAGCAGAGCAGCAATAAAAAAAGCATTAAATCAAGTCAGAGCTTCAACAGTAAACTGACCTGGCTTCATTATGTACACAGACAGCAACGTGACATTGAGTTTAATACAAATAGAAGCCAGTGGTTAAGACCTGCTGACAAGGCAAACCCGAATAAAGCAGTGTAGCAACTGTGAACCCCCCATTTCATGTGGTCTCAGTGCATGATCACATGGTTTGATCTGTGGTTGAACGTTGGCTTAAAGTAAATTGAAAAGAAAGCCACAATGGCTCGGTTGATGTCATTGGATTTCATTGTCATTCTTGTCACAATTGTGATTTTCTCATTACCTTTGCTAATACTATTTATCCAAGTGAGTTTCTCTTAAATCGAATTGATGTCATGTTTCAGGTGCGTATCCAGAGATCTGTTGAAACTCCATCACTGCCTCCTCCAGATCCAGACCCAGAGAGCGATGCTGTTGCTGAGCCTGCAGAGCAGGATGAACTGCTGGAGGACACTGCAGTGGAGCAGAGTGCATGGCTCTGAACCAACTAAACCTAAAGGGATAGGTTGCAAACTGCTTGGCTTTACAGGAGAATACGTAACCTCATGTGAGGTTGTTGTATTGAGTGTCTGTTACACATTAAATGTCTCGAGACATTTGTGGGACTTAAATCAGCAGAAGCAATGACGTCTTATTTCTGTTGGTTTGGTTTTAAATTATCAGGTTTTGTTTGTGTACTGGGTATTGTCTTGAAAATACAGAGCACTGTCACCTGTACCTTGATATTAAAATGATTTTCCAAAAAATGGAATTGTGTCAATCATCTCATCAGACAAGACTTACAATTATTAACAAGCTTATTTTGAAAAACTTTACAAAACAAAGCTACGTAACGTTTAAGGGCAGTTTTTATTGGTGTTAAAAGTGTGGTCAACGCACACCGGGGTCTGTCAGATTTAAGTGACATGAACATTTTTATGGTTTCAGAATACAAATATATACACAACAAATTTAATTCTGGGATTTGTCTTGCTTCCCATTTTACAAAGTACTATCTTTTGGATATTCAAATCTTAGTGGAAGCTAGGCCTGACACCATCAATCACATGACAGGACTCAAACATCTTCATTATTGTGTGGCAGGAGTCCCAGAACTTTGAAAATGCCAATGCGTAAAAGGACAAGATAACTAAATTACAACCTAAAATATAGGACTGTAATTTACTTACACTGTGCCATGTAAAGAGGTAGTCAGGTATACACTCTTAACCACTCTTGTTGACCTTAGCAGGCAAGACCAGGGACAAATGTATTACAGAAAAGGATCTATTGTATAAACATGCTTCATCTACATATTCAAAAGACACATGACAGAAGTGGGACTGTAAACAGAGTAGCCAAAAATATCTATGATTTAAATAAATTAAATCCATCAGATATATAAAAGCATACATGTACTAAGCCATTTTTACAGTTTTCATCACAAGGGGAAAAGCAATTGTGATAGAATAAAAAGATTAAGAATAAAAAATGAGAAAGCATACAAAAACAAGACTCAAAAAAAAACACTCAGTTTGACCTCAGCCCATAAACAGGTGAGGTTGAAAAGGTGTCCTAGAAAATATTAAAGAGCCCCTGCCCCGTTTTGGGGGAGTGGGGTCTCATTACAAAGGTATAGTTCTTCACTGATTTCCACAGCAGCAGCAGCCTGGAAAGAGATTTTATCCAAAATATCTTGCTTTAAGATGCGTTGTGATCAGCTGCACTGGCATTATTGGCTGCCAAGGACCTCAAGGTGTCTTGGACTCCTCTTTTGGCCTAAAGGAAAGAAATGATTAACACTCCCAATAAGCCACTTCTTGGAAAACATGGGTCAATAAATGTGTGCAGTGTTTTCTCACTTTGATGTGTCCATTTTCTCCTCCTCTGGCACTTTCTCTTCCTCTTTTACTTCTATAAAGATATTAAAAAATTCAAAGTGATTACAACAACAACAGCCTCTGTATTATAAATGATGTTCTGAGTTAAAATGTTAACTCAAATATGAATAAGCACTAATAAGATCTCCTTTAAGTTCACACCACAACACTTTCAGTCGTCAGATCTCAGGTTTTGGGCCTTTTGCTAGATGTTTATATGACTATTGCCACAATCACAACCATGCAAGATGCAGTCATGAAACTTCGCATGTTTGTTGACAAAATCACCTGTTTCCACAAGTCTTTATTATACTTATGTATATATATATATATATATATATATATATATATATATATATATACACACACTATACTACGCAAATGTCCGGTACAATCGAACTGGGCATCAGCTGCTGATTCTCCAGTGTATTCGCAAAGATTGAATGGACGTGTCGATGACGTTTATATCATGCGCCGCTCAACAGTGGAGGAAAACAAACCAACGGTGAAGGGGGGTTACAAAAAAAAAAAAATGCATCTCCAGTTGTGATCTGCATGTGTGTGTGAAAGAGAAACTGATTCTCCTAACATCGTCTGGTGTTCATATGTGAGTAAAGTTCCTGTAGTTGCAGGTGACACTTGCCCCCAATTTCCCCTCAACCTGTGTCTTGTTGTACTCCTGTTGGCTGTAGTTCCCTGGCAGGCACAGATATTTAGCCTGCTAGATATCTGGAATGCACATGCGAGGCACCAGCAAGTCTCCTGGATCGCATCTTTGAACAGTTCATACGTAAATATCACTTGAGCGCCGGTTTGCAAGTGCTGAGCCAATGGCGTTTTGCTTCTGATCTTAAACAGAGCTAAAGTTGTGTAGTGTGAACTTGGCATTGTATAACAAAATGACATGAGTGTGGTGAGATAAAAATGAAAAAAAAAATGGATAGATACCTTTTGATTCCTCCTCACCTTTCTTCTCCTTTTCTTCTCCCCCCTCTTTCTCTCCTTCAGTTTTGGCTCGCTTGGCTTTCTTGAAGCTGGCTGCATTTCTGCGGCCTCCTTCGCCTTCATCCTCAGAGTCAGAGAACTCCTCCTCACACGCTATCCTCTTGTCATGAGCGCGGACTGAACATTAACAGAGGAAAGGGTTGAATTAAAACATGGAGCTCTATTGTTCCAGAAGATTATCTGCAAGGTGCTGGAGATGTGGACGAAAAGTAGGACTATGTGAGAGGTTCTTACTGGAGATGCGTTTGTTGGGGTCGTCATCCTCCTCATCTCCACTGTCCTCCTGTACAGCATCCTCGGGGATGGCCTGCATTTGAACTCCTGGGGCGTGGGGCAGCATACGTAAGTTCTCAAACAAACGTTGCCTGAAAGACAGAATGCAGGTTGAACATACTGGCCATTAAACAACCAGAGACACAAAGCTGGCCAAGTTATTAAGTTTCTCACAATGTAAGAAACATTCAGAAGAAATAATATGCACTCACTTGATCTTCTCCAGGTAGTCATTGGTGTTCTGATTGGTCATGTTGGAGGGGCTGATGTGCAGCTTGAAGTCTGGTCCGAAGTATTCAAAGTAGTCGTTGTATGGGAGCTCTGCCAAGTCAAGTTTACATGTTTTGTCATTAGTTAATAAATATGAATGCTACTGAGATGTTTTGTTGTTTAATGACCAAGGGATCTGGCAACTGACTTATCAATCATTTCATCAATATTTAATTATCTCCAATGTATTGTAAAATGTTTTTGTTTACTGAGAGTGTTTGATTGCCATTCAGTGAGTATAAAAGACTCACCGTTTGGGATGGAGGTATCAAGGGCTACAGCAGTCTCATACGTCCAGCAGCGTGCCACATTACGGATGGTGTAGCCTCCTCCGCCCAGCATCAGCAGCGGCAGGTTGAAACTCTTCATGTACTCCACACACTTGGCATGGCCTGAGCAAACAGCAGGGAAAAAAACAATTTAGCTGGTAGAAAATGACTTGGTTTCTCAGTTAAACTTTATCCAAAACAGCTGCAGACCACTTTGCTTACAGCGTCATCAGGAGATGCTTTGTTAATTTACCTTTAATTGTGAGGTTAAAGCAGCCGAGCCTGTCTCCTGACAGAGAATCAGCTCCACACTGCAGAACCACTGCACTGGGTTGGTACATCTCCATCACCTTAGCCATGATCTGCACAAACAACAACATACACTCTCTCAAATACTTCTGTCTATCAAGGGAGGTCTTGACTACAAAAACATTCACAGTCAACAAGTCTTTGTTTACTCACAGGTTTGAATATGGCTTCATATGACTCGTCATCAATTCCATCCCTCAGTGGGTAGTTCACAGCGTAATATTTACCCTTTCCAGCACCGATGTCCTGCAGAGAACAAGGCAAATGTCAACTCACTGAGCGACTGTGACAATATGACTTCTATCTGTAAAACAATGTCATGGTTTACCCTCAGGTCGCCTGTGCCAGGGAAGTACTCTCCATACTTGTGGAAGGACACCGTCATGACACGGTCTGTGGTGTAGAAGGCCTCCTCCACACCATCTCCATGATGGATGTCAATATCTATATACAGAACTCTCTGGTGGTATCTGGAAAGAGGGAAAACATCTTTTAAACTTCTGACCTTGCCTATGAGAAGCGGCCTTTTCTAAAATGATGTATTAACCATTCTTTCTGAACATGAGTTTCCAAAACAGACAATTGATCAACCACGCAGAGTATCATCCACTCTTGCATATCTCCACCTGTACTTGAGTGGCTATGATAAGGCTATTGAACTCACTTCAGTAACTCCAGAATAGCCAGTACGATGTCGTTGACATAGCAAAACCCAGAGGCCTCAGACTTCTTGGCGTGATGCAGGCCTCCAGCCCAGTTGATGGCAATGTCCGTCTGCTGTTTGTTCAACTTCACTGCACCGGCTGGAGCACAGAGAAGAATTACCAAGGTGCTTATACTGAACTTAACAGATTACTGAAACAATGATGGCATGATTACTGCCCAATACAGCACGTCTGACTGAGCGGTAATTAAAAATAAAACTTACCAACGGAGCCCCCTCCTGAGAGCTGGCAGAACTCAAATAAACCATCAAACACCGGACAGTCCTCTCCCACATTAACTGCAAAGCAACAGGAGTGAAATAAACACACAGTTCATTTGATGGGCACAAAACACAATATTCTATTAACACAAAACAACCTCTCTAACCAAACTTACATCTCTGCATCTGTTTGCTGTACTCTGACATGTTGTCCGGTCGAATTGAACGCAGGAATTTTATGTAATCATCACTGTGATACTTGGTCATCTCTTCTCCACTGGCTTTGTGTGGACGCTGAAACACAAAGAGGACAATTATTATTTCCTGCTGAGACGCACAAGGACAGTCTATAAGAAGCCCTTTTAATATAATTTCACATACATATATCTCCATCTTTCTGTAGAGCCCATAGTTGAGCAACAGGTTGTGAGTCATGCGGATTCGGTGGGGCTTCATGGGGTGCCCCTGACCATAGTAATAATTTCCAACATCACCTGAAATGTAAAGAAATAAAACACACGTTGGATTATTTGATTATTTCAATTCACTCAATTTAAGTCACCACAACAAAGTATACCACACATCACATACCAGCAGTCAAACAGTGGTCAGCAAATACAAGCTTGCAAAGCACAATACACGAGGAACAGGCAATAAAAAAGGAAGAATGTTTTAAAAAGTATATAAAAATAAATAAATAATTAGATATGCTATTCATGAGACTGGTGGATGTAGGTATGAATCAACAAATGCAAAAACTTCAACAAATGAAAACATGAAGCAAACTATCATGATAACTTCCTGTTTAGAGCAGGTTAATGCACTGAAATGCACTTTTTTTTACTGGCTATTATCATATTTTGCACGTTATTTATGCCTTTCTGATTTGCACTATCCTCTTTTGATGCTGTAAAACAGAAAACTTCCCCATTGTGGGATTATCTTATTTCATCTTATCTTTAAGGGTCATGCAGGACCTCAAAAACCATCATCAGAACGGTTACGACCTCCAAACTCAAAAAGACTTAAGTCCCATCGCCTCTGAAACTATACAAAGTACCCACCAACACAAACACTGTGTTACCGCAGAGATTAATGTCGACCAAAACATTATTTTACGCTGAATTCATGGCATTTGAAGGCAGCACGGTGGGCCATTTTAATGTTAGCTCCGCGTTAATTGCGGTTGACAATGAAGTGCTCATATCCATTGTTAGCTCGTTAGCTAGTAACGTTAACTAATCTAGTTTAAATAACTAACAAATGCCGGATAAACGTCTAAAATCGCATTTGGAAAAAAGGGAGAAACCGGTGCATCTAGGGAGCAGATACTATTATGGCATTAATTGTGCGTGTGTGTGTTTGGGCAGTTAGCGGCACTGTGTTAAGACTGAGATGATGAGCTAGCTAGGTTAGCTTAGCGTGCCCAGGTTAGCAAGAAGGTGGAATAAACTGCAACCTTTGTTGACGGGAAAAAAAGTGGTGGGTTTCATTTATCCGCGCGTCCGCTTTCTAAAGTACAGGCACAAGAGTACTCACCGTCATAGTAGTAGCAAACTTTTTTCTTTGTTCCTTGTGAAGTAAGCGCCATTTTACTGCTTTTTTTGTAGGCTGGCTGGCTTTTCACCGCACACCACCACCAGGAGACAACAGCGACAAGAGGCGGATAGTTTGTAATAAACGTGCAACCAACGCGGATGTAACGTGCGCTGCTCTCCACAGGGGGCGACAGAGAGACGAAGCCTGCACACTGCACGTTGACATTGAGTTTAAGTGCATTAACGTTACTTTCACAATTTAAGTATTATTAAAATGTAGGCTAGTAAGCAAAAAAAGCCAAAAACAGAATGGTTCCCATAGTATTACATTATTATTATATTTTCAGATTAGTATAAGTGATGCATGGATGTGTTCCGTTCCTGTAATGAATGCAGCTGTCGAAGGAGGAGCTATTTTGTACCTACTTTAAAGCCCAGAGATCTTCTACAGGCGTTTGGTTTTATCAAAAATCTGTCTGGAAACATATTATTAGCAAATATACATTTGTGAAAAAATAAATAAATACATTTACACAACCTTACTGGCTTAAAAGTAAAGTCCCCATGCACATACAATCGAGCTGAATGATTTAATGTGCCTTCCAAATCCAAATGTATGTTTAACATTAATATACGATTTACACATATATGAATATATTATTAATGATCGTTGTAATATCTTAGTGTTCGATGCATCATAAAAAGATGTGTGTATAGGCTTTAGGCCACCCTATCTGTTAGGTCCAATTTAATATGAAACTCAATTTAATACAGTATTTGTAGTAGGGGGTCCCTGCTTTGTCTCTCTTTCAGCTGAGGGTTTAATGGCCAAAAAAACCTTAAAGACCCCTGATCTACGGCAATGCACAGTGATGGGAAGTAAGTACATTTACTCAAGTCCTGTCTTAAGTCCAACTTTGAGGTACTACTACTTTACTTTAGTAATTCCATTTTACGCTACGCTACTACATTTCAAGAGGACATGTTGTACTTTTAAGTCCACTACATTTATTTGGTAACTGTTTCTTTACAGATACCAATTATTAATACAAAATATCACCAACAAATAAAATAGTAAATATTGTTCTCGGTTAAGCTACACAGCAGTGTATAAAATAATTCAAATCAACCCTACCTTTACCAGCTGCAACATTAAATTGATATTTACATTAATCTTTCAATAATTATAATCCAATAATAAAAACAGGCTATTCTGCATAAGGGCTACATTACTTTTTGTACTTTAAGTACAATTTAATGCTAATACTTTTACTTAAGTAATATTTTGAATGCAGCACTTTTAACTTGTAACAGAGTATTTTTACGCGATAGTATTACTAGTTTTACTTAAGTAAAAGCTCTGAGCACTTCTTCCACCACTGGCAGTGCATCATATCTAATATTTTCATAGCCTACATAGACCAGGTTCATACTTTAGGTCTCTAAAAAGTAGGAAAAGGTAGAATGGAAAAGTAAAATTGAGGTAGCCTACCTCAAATTGTACATAAGTACAGCCCTGGGACAGCCATATTTATTTACATTTCACCACAGCTACTCAATATTATTGAAAGACAATGTGCATGATCAATGCACAAATATACACAAATACATATTTTGATACCTGTCGTATTCTTTTGGCATATCTACAGAATATGCACACAAGTTACAATGGTGTCCTGAATGCAGTATGATTGAATTTAATACAGTTTCATAAATGCACAAACAAAAGCATTTGAGCATTTTGTATGATTTTTGTTGGATTGTGGTCCATTTAGGTGAAGTTGGCTGTGATGGGTTCTGCTTTATTCAACAAACAATAACTATAAGTAAAACAACTTGAAAGCATTTATTAAACTGGAGAGGGAAACACAGCTAAAGCACATTGATGGCATTTAAATCTTAATAATGAGGCCCAGGGGAGCAGCTACTTATTCAGCTGCATCAGGCAGTTCCCAGTGTGTAAGCTGCATGGTGTCTGTTTCTGTTGTGCGCTCTGCAGTGGTCCATCTGTTACAAGAGTTTCAAAGTTCCACGTTTGATTGAATCACATCAAAGAGGCCGCCTCACACTAAGTTCGGTGCAGAAACAAAGTACTCTTATTGGGAAAATCTCTTTCTACCTATCAATATAAAGACATGAATTGTTGAAAAACAAGAACAAAAATCCAGCATCCAACTTCCTCGGCTGTGCATTTAGATGGATTCATAAGTCTGTATGTCTTAATGCACCGTCAGGGCTATTCCTGGTACTGCCTCTCTGTGGCAGTGAAGAAATCCTCCAGAACGCTCCTCAGGTACTCGAAGGTGGGCCTGTCCTCTGAGTTTTCTCTCCAGCACAGAGACATGACGTTATGAAGCCCGTCAGGACAATTTTCTGGCTTGGGCATCCTGTAGCCCCGCTCCAGGTTCTGGATTACCTCTGGGTTTGACATACCTGAACAACAGGTATGTAGAAGAGCAGGTGATTGATATGTTTTCAGTAATCATAACCCATGCAGGGCATGTAATAAAGATTAATACAATTAAATATATATATATATAATAAAAACGATTTTGTGATCGAAAAGTATGCAGTGAATGACTATTTACCAGGGTAAGGTATGCGTCCATATGTCACTATTTCAGTCAGGAGGATCCCGAATGACCACACATCCGATTTTATGGAAAAGGTGCCATAGTTAATAGCCTCCGGGGCTGTCCATTTGATGGGGAACTTTGCACCTAAGAACACAGCAGGAAGGTTTAGTTACATTTAGTTTGTGATTACATTTAAAGTGATTACTTTCCGTGCCAAATGCCTTAGATTATTTGTTTATTTCACATTTGAGATAAAAGTGTTGTGTACAAGGCTCTCGTGGTTACCCTCTCTTGCTGTGTATTCGTTGTCCTCAATCAGCCTTGCCAGTCCGAAGTCAGCAATCTTACAGATGAGTTCATTAGACACCAGAATATTGGCTGCTCTCAGGTCTCGATGGATGTAATTTTTCTCCTCAATGAAAGCCATGCCATCTGCCACCTGCAGGGGGCAGCATATCATCAGACAAGCCCTGTGACTGTAGAGTGAGGGACCTGTGTATGTCTTAATATTGTATAATATTTGTGTGTGTTGGACAGACTCTAGTTTGGTGAACTCCCAAACAGAGGGAGTGTACCACTTCCCCAGGTCAGTTCTCTATATCCTTAACCTCTGTACTCCACCCAGGTACACAGCTGTGCCTGCTCTACTTCCTGATACTAAAAGCTGCAGTCCTGCCTTTACATTACTGCAGACTGGCTGAATCTGAAGTGACTGTGCTTCAAATACCTCATGAGTCATTTGTACATAGGCAGATAGGGAAACTGTGCATATGCATGAGGAAGTACGAGTGTGAGATATCTAAATCAAGATGATCTCCGCCGTGTTCACAACCCACAGTTAATAGGCATTTTTGACGTGTGTGTGTGTGTGTGTGTGTGTGTGTGTGTGTGTGTGTGTGTGTGTGTGTGTGTGTGTGTGTGTGTGTGTGTGTGTGTGTGTGTGTGTGTGTGTGTGTGTGTGTGTGTGTGTGTGTGTGTTTGTGTTTGTGTGTGTGTGTGTGTGTGTGTGTGTGTGTGTGTGTGTGTTTATATTTCTAACTCTCTAAGTTTTGCTGGGTCAGAGGTGTATATTTCAGACATGAGAATCTATCACATAGGTGCAACTGGCCCCGGGGGTCTTGTCAGAAACATGAGATGTACATACGTTTGTTTGTGTGTTTCATAAACTTCTACCGTCGTCATGACTTCCCACACAGGCAACTGAACGCCTCTTTACTCTCCATTTGACTGTGGTAGGATTCAATCTGGAAACTTTAACCATTACTATGCATTCATTAAATTAGGTATCTGCTTTACTCTCCTATCTGACATTCATTTGAGTCAAATCTCAAGCTCCTCTTTTTCCTCATAAATGTACACACGTTTTAACAGGAAAAAGGATGCGGACAGGGTGTCCAAGAGCAATGTCATTAATCACTGGAATTTTTATGGTCCATCACATGATGGTTAGAGTTTTGCGCTTAAACCACAAATTCTATCAGTGCATGACGACTGGCTTGAAAGCGTCTTTCTGTAAAATATGTCCAACACAAAGCTATAAACTCTACCTCTCTGCGCTAAGCTTAAAGGCGTCGGAGAAATTGACTACTCCGGATGAGGAATCTCTTGTCTTCTTGTTAGTCTTTGAAATTTCAGTCTGTCTTCCTGTGGTTGTGTTTTCCATTCCCACACCCACAGTAAATGTAAGTTAAAGTTCCTTTACTGTCATGTTACATCTTGAGAAGTAGACGTGGGCATGATAAGAGATTTGGAAAATGGGGAAATTGCACTGGCTCCGTTCGGACGCAAAATCCACCTACAAGGATGTCTAAAGCTCACTAATGAACATGTTATATCTCATTTGTTGAATTATTTTTCTCTGTTGGTTTCCCGGAAATCTCACAGTGACAATAAGACCCCAGGAAGTCATTACTCGCAATCAAGAAATAGTCTGAAATAACCCTAGTTAAAGCACAACTTGTTAATGTATATTATATGTATGTTAGTTAGCTTTGTTGGTAGGTGGATTTTGTCTCCTTCGATGGAGTCAGGCTAGCCGTTTCCCCCTCTTTTCAATCTTTGTGCTAAGCAAAGCTACCTGTCTCCTGGCTGTAGCGTCATATTTAACAGACAAGAGTGATATCAATCGTATCTAAATCTCGGCAAGAAAGAGATTAATGAGTGTATTTTCCAAAATGTCAAATTACCCCTTTAACTTGCAGACTATGTCAAACCCCCATTCAGACATCTGTCTTAACTGAACAGATACATTATTTGTCAGGCTTTTATACTGCATGTGTGTTTTCACAACATTAACTTTCATAGGTGACAGAACACAATGGTTGTGTCTTTAGTAGAGCTGTGACAGAGCATGGTACTGTATTCTGATGAAAGGCAGCAGGACAAAATCAGAGAAATTCAGCAACAAATCTTCATTGTAAATTCAGTATCAGGCGTCATCACGCCCTGATTTGACATTTTGAGTTGGCACTGTGAGTAGATAAAAGACGGTGCGCAGCAAAAAAAAAGTTGGAGAATTTGTTTCCTATTTGGGCTGTTTGGTAGTAATACGTTCTATTTGTGCTAAAGTGTCTAGACCGACGCTGATCACAGCACATGTGGACCGGTGCAAACACACAAGCACTGTTGTGATTACAAGATTAGTGTTGAGTGTGTAAGCCTTATTACAACAGTGGGCTGTTTCCTGACTATGAGGATCATGCTGAGAGATTAGGAAGTGAAAGAAGAAATGAAAGGGAATCTGGTAAATGGAGTATGGAAATAAGAGCACAGATTGTTTTAAGAAAAGAAGAAGAGATGTCTTGCCTGAGACGCCATGTCTATCAGAGTGTTCATGGGCAGACTGCTTCCCTCTGTTGTTTTCAGGTAATCTACAAGGCTACCTGTAAAAATGACATTCAAGTTATAGTTCTTCAGAAAAGCACTTTTTACTGAACAATTTATCTCACAGACCATGTCAGCCTTAACAGGTGGAAGAGAGAGACTTATTTCTGCAAATAATAAACTAGGTAACCACCGGTACATCCTGTATATTACAGATGCGTACACTTGTTTATTGTATTCGAAGGTGCTAATCAGCTAGCTGTAATATTCATTTGCAAGGCTTTGTCCAGAAGACTGATGATATTTTCCTTGGTTAAAACATCATGATTCTCCGCAGACATAAATAGACAGTTGGACCAGAATAGCTGTTCAAATCAGCCAACATAACACCGTGAGGAAGTACAGAGAGCATCAGTCAAGTTGATGTCTGACAGCAGACTTTGTGTTGAGTTTGATTAGCACAGAACAATACCTCTGCACACCAGCAAACCGAGTCAAATCAAAGGAAATACTTTAAGAGGAAGGACTGTGCCAGGAAAGAGGAGGCCTTTGCTCCTCTGCTTAAGTCCGGAAGACTGCTTTTGAAGTCTGAGAGCCAGAGGAGCGCTCTTTGTCAAGGTCACAAAGGGAAACAGGGATGACACGCCTGTTATTTTTCCATCTTTGTTGTCTTCGAAAATAAAGATTAAAAAAGGGGACAAACTGAAAAGACAGGAACTCCTAGCCATCCTTTCTCTTGACAACAGAGGCAACAATTGTGCCCCGTCCACAAGTGGATCCCAGACAAAGAGGCAGCCTCATGTAGAGCCACTGCTGGAGGTTTACAGGCCACTCATACAAGACCATACAAAGGCTCGCCATTCAATTCAGCTGTAAGGCTGTTGCTGTGTTTGTGACAGCATCTCTCTATGCATTTTGTTATTGTTCCTCCCAGAGAAATATAATTACAAAGACTTTTTGAGGTTAAAAGTGAAACAGATACTTGATCACTTACATATGCCTGCTGCACTTGTATATGATAAATTATTGCAGGGCTTTTAATACGGAATTTTGTTTGCAGCTGTTAACATGACCCCATTTTATCACTTGTGTTTGGGATTCACAGTCGTTTCACACATACATTGTTTTTGTAAGAAGGGAGGAAAAGGTCCAGCGGCAAGATGCTGAACAAAGTGCCAATATGTGTGCACGTGTTTGTGGATGCATCTGTGTAATACAGCCTCTGGAAGGTAGCCAAGTATAATCAAGGGGTCTCAGTGAACAATACCGCGATAAATCACCCTCTCCTACTTCAACACCCTCTAGTCTCCTCTGGAGACTTCCCCTCGGTGAGTAAACACCAGTAACCTGTCTGGAGGGCCCTGGCAAAGAAGCGAAAGTTCATGTTTGCTTTGTAACATTTTAGCACAGAGCGGTGAATACAGGAGCATCATGAGGTGAAGCTGAAAATAGCCTATCAGAAAGGCAGGCCACTTCAGCAGAGCAACATGCTTTGGGAGGCGAGGCTCAAGATTTGGCTCCCTTATTTAGGTTCGCTCTCACAGCTGCATTCATGTCTGATCATGGGTGGTGATTATACAGTAATATCAAACACAAATATGAAGGCAGCTTTAGTTGCATGATCAAAAGGCGTTCAGCTTATTCAACAGATTCACTGGAGTATGAAACCGTCATGACTCATGAAAAGCTTGAAACACATGGGGCAACCCAGTCTTTTGTTCAAGCCTGTGCTCTGCCACCCATCGTCCGATACCAGATCAACATGTTTGATCCTGAATGTCTACGCCTCAGCCTGTGAAGCACTTTTTTAGACTTTGCTCTAGGCGCAGACCTTATCCTGATGACACCGCCTTTGGTGTTCAGGGTATCGCAGGCATAATTGAAGACAGGCTTAGACATATTCTAATGGACTGAACTGAACTGAAAGAAGCTGGTATGACTACAGAAGGATTTCTCTTTCATTTACCTTTAAATGAGCATTAATTTCATGGAAATACCCTGGACTAGATTTTCCTTTCTTTTGATGCTTTCAGTGATATCTGGAATTTGCTCTCAATGGTTTATGTTATAAGTAACAGGCCTCAAGCTGTGACACAGAGTATTTCTACCCACCATTTTCCATGTACTCTGTGACAATATAGATGGGCTCCTGGGTAACAACGGCGAAGAGGCGGACAAGGCGTGGATGCTGCAAGTTCTTCATCATGTTGGCCTCAGCCAGGAAGGCTTCCACCGACATTGTTCCCATTTTCAGGTTCTTGATAGCCACCCGCCTGTCATTGTTGTAGACACCTGAAAATAAACGTTGAGACATGAGTGGGTTTCTGAAAGGCATTGATTAAAACAAGACACAGAGCCTACAGCCATGCTAGCAGCTCTGTGAGGCTGCTAAATGCTAACATGCTCATAATTTCAATGCTAACATGTTGATGTTACGCAGGAATCAACCGTGTTTCCTTTATATTTATGTTCCCAGGCCCTGAATCCCCAATTAGGTTTGGAAGGAAACGTATTTTCCAGTGATGGGCGCATGGTGTGAAATGGTCGAGAACATGGCTACTTGGAGCATGTTACGGACGTGACGTATGGTTGAGTATGTTACTAGATGAAAGTTCTGTGTTTGTTTAACCTTCCATCCACCCTGACCACCTCCCTATCCGGACTTACATAGACTTTAATCCAACATAACTGTGATATGTTATAGGGGGACAAAATTTGTGTCCCTCAAAACACGATTAATTATGAAGTTTTGTTATATTGGAACATACTTATTAGGATACATTAGTTTAGGGTTTTAGCATGCTAACATTTGTTGAGTAACGCTAAACATAATGTAAAGCCTAGGCTGATGGGAATGGCATTAGTTTTGCAGGTATACGGCCATTAACCAAAGCTGAACTAATGTGAATTTTGACCTGATGATGGCCCCGGAAGAAAAGTCAGAGGACGCCCAAAATCATTGGGATTCATCCAATGATTTTGGATGATCCAAAATGATCAAAATGATCCATGAAAATGTATCCCAATTTTAAGTTTAATCCACCAAAAAGTTATTAAGCTATTTATACTCAAAACCATAAATGTCCCCTTTTGTCTAGAATAACAGTCAGGGATAACCAAAGTCGAGCTGTTAGCATGGCTAAAAATAGTTTGTACACACACTGTGTTTAATATAAAAGTAAACTAGGCAAGCTTGTCATTAATACAGTGGTTATGTCATGAGTTATGATTAAATATGTGCCCAGCAGATCCACACAACTCCCATGCAAACAGGATATAATTCCAGATCTGATACTACTCTAACATTTCCGTTTATCGTGTCAATCAAACCCGCGGCCAACCGGTTCCATCGCCAGTCATGCGTGTCACACTGTACATGAAGCATAGCAATGGGAACAGATAACATTCACTATTGAAAGCATTCCTCCATATATGCATCTACAGTGGAAATCTTCTTGCTATAAATGATGGTTGTCACATATTTTCATGTTAACTAAGTAGAATAAACACTTTATAGGAAGTGACAGCTGCTCCCATTATTCAAGTATATCCATGAACCAATGTTTGGATGAAAACAGAGTAACAAATACAGTGCCCAGACTACATGCAAGGAGATAATGTAAATAGAAAGTAGCTGTGAAATGAGTTCCATGGTTGGCTATGTTTATCTCTAATACAGTGGTGTGTTTGGGATGTTGAATAGCGCTGGCAATTGAGGATGGAAAACAGGGGGAAATTACCATCCAATTGAATAATAAGGGGGATGTGGCACAGATTATTTCAGCTGATAGCCTTGTGATCAAAACATGTTGACTTCTTGTTTGACTTAATGCTGCGCAATTGCATTCATGCAAGTACTGCTAAGAGACCATTCCTCCAGCCTGTGAGCTCTTTGGACAGTTAGATTAATGTAGTTTGAGTGATGTTGCATGACAGGCATAATATGTCTCATCATTCTCCAGTTAACCATCTTATACAAGCCTACAATTAAGACTGTGTCGAGGAAACTGTTCTGCATACGCTGCAGAAAAACCCTGGCTTAAGCAGCCCACAACTTGAATGAGCAACTGGGCCCTGTACATGCGGTGTGTCTGTGCAAAAATGGTGTATTGCACAAAATGGAAAACCAACACTTAAATGATTGGACTGAATTTTAAAAAATCAATCATATGCCCACATCATGTGGTCTTCTGTGTCACTCACCCATCCAGACTTCTCCAAACTGCCCTGCTCCAAGCCTGCGCTCCAGCTTCAGGGACTCACGGGGAATCTCCCACTCATCCTGCCACCAGGGCTTCTGCGGCGCCCTCGACTGACACGGCTTCATCAGCTTTGTGCACAAACCATCTGTTTCGCCTGGACAACAGAGAGAGGACACAGGTTTAAAATCATTCAGATGAAGATCCCTACAGCAATCAGCAATCTTGATTAACCTCCTCAATAGGCTGCACGCACGTGAGTGATGCTGGACGAGCTCCTTCAGAGAGTTGAAGGATATCTTTGCTGTGATGTAGAAGCCACCGTTGTCCATGTTGCGGATTCTGTAGTGCTTGACTCCTTCCCCGGTGTTGTGGTCCAAGTCCCTGATTGATAAGGAGAATGACCCTGGAACAAAGAGGAAGCATTATTTACCTTGTGAAATATAAACTTTGATTATGTGTAAACTGTATATGAGTCAATGCCATGATGACAAAAAAAGATCACCTTGGTTTGTCTCACTCTCTCGAATTAAGAAGGAACCCAGCGTATTCCCAGGAGCAAGGAGGAGCCTCATGGCTTCGTTTCTAGAAATGTTCTTAAAGAACCACCTGCAGCGAAAACACACAACATGCTTCACACTTTGAGCTAACCACTTCCTTTCCCCCAGGGACACAGCATGCATGATGTGAGATGGGTGTTGAGTTTGAGTAACATGGCGTTGAAGGCAGTATCTTTATGTTTCCTGTATGACGTACGGTTCAGTCTCCATTGTGGTCATTGCAACAAAGTTGTGTGGGATGTAGCCCTGGTGGCCTGTGGTGAGAGACTCAGCCAAATACCACTCTGGATCATCCCTGTATGTCAAAAGAGACAATGAGTGAGTTTACATTTATCTGATGCCTCATAGCAGTCTAGACTCTCTGGATGAATAAGAACATCTTCAGAAGGCAGTTTTAATTAAACTCCCCACAGGCAAAAGTGTTCTTTGCACTGCACATGATCACATTTAGTAGACATGTAAATGTCTTACATATCAGCAGAAGAGACATGACATGTGCTCACTACATTAAGTTACATATAATATTCACCACATTGTATATAACTTGTTAGACTTTTGACATTCATCAGAGGAATGGTTCTCCCTAAAATCAGAATTAATTATCATATTTTCACAGAAATCTTTGTTGAAAAAAATTACATTTTATCTATTTAGTTATTTGTTAAATTTAGTCTGGTGACTGGTATGTAGATTTCAAATTATTTTTTGTAGTTTTAATTGAAACAAATCTAGGAAATTTAGTCTTAAAGATATAATCCACCTTTAAAGAACAAACATCAAGTAATCATGTGACCATTTATATGACCTTACTGTCCCCAATGGTACAGTAACCCCAAACTGAACTCCAAATAAATCAGTCCTCAAGCTTTTAACATTTATAGTACTATCTCGAAATTTTTCAAAAAATAAAAATTAACTTTTTCCAAATAGCTGCACAATATGTATATATATATATATATATATATATATATATATATATATATATATAGGTTTCCACTTTTTAATCTGCAATGTTATTGTGTGGCCAAACATTTTTGACAGTAGAGAGAGACAGAAAACATGGGGTGTGAGCAAGACATGCAACAAGTCCCTGATCTTAAAGGTGACTACATGATATTTGCTTTATATCACTATAGGACACCGTGGAAAGGTTTGATTGTTGAGCTGTAAGTGATAAATAACTTAGCTGGATGCACGCAGGTTTTACCTGCAAACACACTTTAATGACGCTCTAGGTGTCGTGAGGGGTGAGTGTGTCGTACACAAATTTTTTCTATGGCTGAAATATTATTAGAAATCCTTTTTACCAAGCGTTTACTATCTGTTAATCAGCAGCTTACTTGTTGATGATCTTGAGCTTGTCTCCCTTCTCAAAGCCCAGGTCCCCATCATGGTTGGGTTCATAACTGTATATGGCCACCACAAGGTTGTCTGTGAGAGCAACATTGTATGTTTTTGTTAAATGAAATATAGGTGAAATGCATTGGGGACAGCTTTTAAAAGCTTATGTTAAGTGTTGGGTGTTTGAATTGCTTTGTTACTGACATTGTGACTTGATGACAATGGTGAATGGAGAGAGTGGAAATCCTTGCTTAGGCTCCCGTGAAATGTGAAATTTGTGATGGTTGCTTATTAATGATATTGTAGCTGAAGGTGAGTAGTAGGCTACAGAATCAGTACAGGAAGATGCTACGGTTGCTAAATGTTGCTAAATTGGCTTCCTGATAAGTTAGAATTATTATTCAATACATACTTAAATAATACAAATAGATATTGGTGAGGAAAAGGACCCCTGTTGTGAGCAAAACATAAAAAGATGTGAAAGATACAATACATAGCGATGATTTTAATATCTTTCCTCATGCATTTGATTATACTTGCAATAATATTTAAACACAATGTCTAAAACACGTCATATTTATTTATGTTTGAGCTTTATTAACCTAATAAAGCCATTCTGTTTATCCACATTTTACTATACTTAAGTGTTACTAATTGCCACTGTAGATATAAACCCACACAGAGAAATATAGTATATCTTGTCACCTGGTAAAGGAGATGTAGGAGGTGAATGCTGAGATGGGTAGTTGTATGGAATCAGCTGGTCTGTGTACTGGTGAGGCAAAAACATGATTATATGTGCATCTTAAAGTCTGCTTTCTGAAGAAAAATAGAAAAGCCGTGCGGTAAAAACGAAGAAATATCAACCGCCACATTCACAATAAAAGATATGTACAACTCTGGTTAATTACACAGATATCATCGGTTACGGTTTGGGTTTTCCTCAGAGACAAAAGGTCTCGGCGTGTTGTGGCACACACAGGTGGCTTTCTCCTTTATTTCTAATCTAGCACATGGAGAGGAAACAAACAGCACTGAGGGAATAACTAATCTCCCATTTCATCACACACACAAAAGAAAACTTCCCCCGCAGTTATGTAAAACTTTTCTCAACTAAAACATGCAATAACAGATTGTACTTTTCTTGGTTATGGTTACATAATTTAACACAACATGACTGTAAACTTGACCTTCTCACTTGTACTGCAGTCCGTTTACGTGTATGTTCTCCAAGTGGTCACTCACTTTCAACCATACTAACAACCAAAACCCATTCATGTTGAGCTCACAGACTCATTCACACACTATAATGTACAATGTACTGACACAAGTACACGCCTGCACATGCACATCCATAGACACTTACTGGATTGCATGACTGGGGAGGTATGGGGCAGTTGCAGTGTTCACAGATTTCATCCAGGTTTTCAATCCAGTCGCTGTCTGAATAGTCCGAACTGCAGTTACACCCCATCTTTTCTGTAATTTAGAGGTTTGAGTTATTTTGCAAAGGCTATTATGCGCATCAAGGTGTTTATAAAATAATGATTACTATTTTTTTAATAGCTAATGGAAGTATTTTCTTTCTGAGATCGCTATGGTGCCCTCCGATAAACGTCTCTCATGACGATCCAAGACAGTTATTATGCACTGCATTTCGAATAACGTCAAATACTGTTAGCAAATACAGTCATAGACGCAGAAAAACTGCATTTAAGATGTATAGCTAGGAACAGAGGACACAAAATGCTTTCATTTCCGAAAACTGCTTTAATCAGATGTGACTGAGGGCCTCGCCGCAAAATGGCAGCTCAGTGGTGAGTCAGGCTCCAAACATCTACAAAATCATTTATTTTAGGCACTATTTTATAAATCTGCACACAGCAGTCACTGTGACAAACATCTAAATTGTTACTTCCACTTTCAGCATGTTCATGTTCTAATTCCACTTCAGGCTTGAATAGTAGGCTCTATATAACTCTACAAATACTAATCTTTTATAATCCAACGTCGCATGTTCTGCATTGTGTTTTACACCGGTGAACTGCACGAACTGGCTTTCTCAAGCTCACTTGGCTCCCATCGGGCCACTCGTGGAACAGGGTCAGTGGGCTAATCGCAGCAGTCGTCAGTCCCAAAGGCTTAGAGCCCTGAGAAAAATCTGGAGAGGCCTGACCCGGCAATAACAACCCACTGCTGTACTGAGACCCCGAGGAACGGATCACAGGAGGATCACCAGAGTTTTCTTGAATTATCAGCACTCCTACGCCTGCTGGCCAGCGCTCAGGGAGTCACACAAACAAAGTCAGCATTTTCCATTGAGGGGCTACCCTGTTCTTTTATGACCGGCAGCTGAATGCCTTTCCAAACAAATACTGATGAATGTTATTGTTTGCATAGTATCATGGGTATGTCGATGGTAAGTGAGGTCTGTAAGAAGGACCTTTTGACATCAAAGTCAGGGAAGCTTGTAGGTTAATAAGGCACCTTTTCGGAAGGCATCAAACTAAATGTACACAACAAAAATGAAATTTTGATGTGGATTTTCTTGCTGTTGTACTTATTTTGATACATTATCTCTCATAAGCTGTAAATTTAAAACCATAAATATATTATGGTACTATGGTATTTTATGTTTGATTTTGAATAATAAACTTGTAAAAAATGATTCATGCATTTTTTATTACTTCTTTTGTAATAGGCTCTTAATTTTAGTGATGATGACACAGCCAGTATCTGAATATGTTTGACTAATGTTAAAATCATTAGAGAATATGGATTTTAGCTAATTAGCCATTACTTCTGGGTGTGGACATTATTCAAAAAAACTCAACCAACTCTATACAACCTCTCTGATCTATGTTTAACACATAACCTTTTTATATAACATGATGATAATTAAAGGAAAACAAGTCTTTTTCTTTCTCTAAACCTATGTAGCACAAACAGACTCAAGTTTGAAACTTACCTCTTGAAATATGAAATGTCTCTTCAAGCGTCCAATAATATCAGATTTCACGTGCCTCCATAGAGATATATATATATATATTTTTTTAATTAAATATCTTTTTGTAAAGAGGTATTTAACAATAAGTACGTTTTTCACCACTGGAGCCACGGTGCAAAGGTGTCATCATCCTCTTCTCTTATTAACTCAATGCTAGAAGTGCTGATGTGTCTGTGTGCACACACACTTTGGAGGAGAGCGACTCAGAGAGTTTCCTGTCGTTGAAAAGCTGAGGGTTGCTCTGCAGGCTTCTAACAGGTGCTTCACGGTGCAGCTGTGTGTGAGCAGGGGGAACGTTTTTATGCTCCAAGGTAAAAGGGGTCAGGACAGATCCTTTCCCAAAGATGTTTCCAATACGGTTAAAAAAGAGGCTATGGTAGGCTGTGAGACAGTGGTGAGGTTATATTTATATGTTTTACCTTTGTGTGTAACATCTGTGCGTCAGTGACCTTTAAGGTGAGATGGTGATCCAGGGTTATTCCAAAAAAACGTACCCTGCAAGAGTGTATTTTTCATTATGGAGGATTTTAAATCGCACCAGGCTGATCAGAGCAGTATTATCATTGATTATAATTTATTATATTCAAAGTCATTCGATTTTGATTTGGGTCAGCCGTGTTTCCTGTGTAGTGGTTTCGGGCCTCAGGTGAAGTACCAAGACAGCAAGGCTTTTTTTATCAATCACACATGTGGTCACACTAGTCTGTTTGTGGCCAGTGAACTATTTAAAAATAACTTTAGCCTTGCTTTTCGCAACCAAGTCCAATATGAACAAGTTACACAAATTGAGTCACAAATATCTAACTTTACATCATTTGAAGCAAAGCTCTTTGTTGAATGGAGGCCGCAACATGGTCGCATTTAGAGAGGAGACTTTTCTCAGACTGCGAACACACTCTAAACCTGTACTGCTGCGTTTTCTAAACCTTAGACAACTCTGCTGTGGACCGCATCTCTTCTCTTGTGGTGAACGGCTTCTACTGCCGAGCATGCACCGGCAGGAAGTCGGTCCAAACATTACAGGAAGTGCAGAGACATATGGGCTTAGACGGCTGCCACAGTATAGATTGAGTTTCACTTGATGAAACCTCCTCTTATTCCGCTAAAGCACATACCTGTGAGAGTGTAAATATAGGGGGGTGGGAGAAGTAGTTTCACTTTTCAGACTTTCTGATATAGATTGTTGTACTGAGTCTCAGTAAACTGTGGATCGACTGGCAGGTACAAACAAGTAAATAAGCCTATTATTATCATTATAGATCGGCTTTTAGCAGGCCTTTATGGGCATTTAAGGGTATTCCTAGTTTCCCTTCTCTATTTCTAAATGTGGTTGGAAATCACATTCTGTTACGCAATCAAATCGAGATACTATAAATATGCACAAAGTTTTTCCGACCCTCCTACCGCTCCACTTCACCGTGCAGGTGCTGACCTCTTTCATGTGAGCGGGTGCTGCTTTTGCTTCGCTGCTAATGCTTACTCATGTGCACTTCAACACTGTCTTTAAACAATTCAAATATGCATTTATAAAGGTCCCATATTGTAAAAAGTAAGATTTTCACATATTTTTTTATTATTATTATAAAACAGGTCGAGATGCTTTATAAATACTGTGAAGCGCACATACCCTGTATTCCGAAACAAACGAGCCATCAGGACTTCCTGTATGGTTGTGATGTCACAACTATATTCTATATAGGTAGAAAATGCCGCTAAAGTGTCGTTACAGTCATTTTCTGGCTGCAATGATGCTGCAGAGACACCGCAGATGCAGATTGGACTTGGAAATGCTGACCAATAAGAGCAGACTAGGCTTTTTCAGGAGGGGGGTCTTAAAGAGACAGGCGCTAAAACAAAGTGTTTCAGACAGAGAGCGAGCACATGTATATTCAGACAGACATTATGAGAAAAATAATGTTTTTTTTTTACATTAAAGCATGTATATCCCGTTCTATCAGAAACCCAAAATAAAAGAATGAACCTGAAAATGACCATCATATGTCCCCTTTAAGTTTGTTCAGCTCACCTACTGCTCATATGATGATATGTGTTATGATATGGAAAAAAAGGGCAAGTGAAACTATCTGCAGGGCAGAGCTGAGTGGCATGAGAAACACAAGTCACAAGATAGTAGCTTTGTTGTCTAACCATTCACTGAAGAATGAGGCCTTAAGGTACAGTACCTCCACCTCTGTGCATTTTCCATATGATATTAATTTCCACTATTGAGGCCTTACATCACACATGAGGTCATCCATGTCCTGGAGTATGCCACATTGGGATCACGTCAACAATCCTTGTTGTGCTCTCATTTCACACAGTGGCCGCACTCTGCCAAGGCATATTTGGTTTCTTGTTCGACAAATTATGTTCAACAATGTCTGTGGTTCTGCACATCCCTCTGGGGCCCCATTCTTATGTTTGGATGTTACACCAGGTCATGAATGTCTCGTGGTGGAAAAGAAGAGACTATTGTGCAGGATGGATCTGATGGAGCGTGTAGTTAGCCTGGATGAGATTGATAGTAGATTGTGCAGAGACACATGCACAGACGTTCTAACCATAATAACCAACATTTTAAATGCTAATAAAACATAATTTACAAGTGACATAGATATGGTAAAGTCTCTTTAATATTGTGTTGTATGTGTAAGAAAAAAACCAACATTTTAAGGCACTCAGCAAAAAAATACATTCACATTACAGTAGCATGAATTAACAATAATGCTGATATTCTTTTACATTTAGAATTGCAACCAACGTCAAATAACACTTACCAAAAATATCTTATCCTTCCTACTTGTTGTTACTAATAATATAAGCTTTATAATAAACCATTTAACTTGATCTAAACAAATCACACTTGGTCACCCTCCAGCCATATATAGTTTCCAATCTGTGCTCTGCAGCATCTGAATAAGGTAATGGAAAACAAAATGCTTTAGGCACAGCCTCCTGGGTCCTGTCACTGCAGTGGTGAGGCTATGGAGATATATTTGGTTTGTGACAGAAGAAGAGGCGTAAAAATGCGTGACCTCCCTCTTCCTTTGAGGATAGTGTTAGGGACAGTACTCTGCTGAAGGCTTCAACAGCTGGAAAGTGTTGTGTTAAAGGACTCCATTCACTTTAAAGTGTTGCTGAACATTTCCTTTTTCTGACTGGACCAGACGTGCCACCTTCATACTCTTCTACTCCACAAAAATGTATTAGTGATGTAAGGCTTTGGTTCCCAACCTTTTCAGCTTGTGACCTCTTTAAATGTCCCCTCATCACTGGATCTTACCCGTTCAACCAGAGGGTGAATGAGATTCAGTTATTCAGTAATTTGGTTTTTATGTGTGTTACTAAGCAACCGACTCTGCTTTTCTCATCTCGTTGAGCTAAACAACTGAGTAGAGGTTGATTTTCTCATTGAAACATACTGAAACACATATTGAAAGATACAAAAAATGGAAAACAATAATTGGCATTTGTCAGTTGCACCACAACTGGGAGAGCCACGTGCTCAGTTTTCCAAAGCTGGTCACAGTTGCTCGATTACTTGCGGGGTGAGCTGCCCTACTAATGAGCGTTTTTGAAACTGCAACACATAGTTGGGATCCGCCATAAGCCTTTCAGGGAACAAGTTCCACCAGTTCACATTTTGTAGCCATACGGACTAAACAAGATAGCTAACATTACAGATTAATAGTTACCCTAAATTTAGAAGAGATAATTAAAGATTTTTGTGAAGTTAGGATGCTTGTGTAATACACTTTTTTTTTCTCAAGTTAGGATAGAAACATTGACTTAGCAACTGTGTAATGGCTTTTTTCCTAAATCAGGTCCTAATCCATGGTTACTAAACAGTAAAGAAAAAATCTGAAAGTTAAGAAGTTTCTTTAAAACAGCCTCAGGTTCCTATTTTGTTAATCGCCTCACAGCCTCTCACATTTATCTTACGACCTTTCTCTGGGCCCCAACCCCTATGTTGGGAACCGCTGATATACGTAAAGCACTCTGACCTGTTTACCTGTTGCTTCTTTTCTAAAGTGAGCTTATTCTTCTATGACATTCTATTTTTTTTTACATTATCAAATCATGCTTATAAGATATCATGATTAACATGACTGTGCAAAGAACAGTCAACAGTAGAGCAGCCCAGACTCCATCCAGCAGGAAGGTGTGTCTGTATTAACTGGTGTGTGTCAGTACAGGTCTGCACACCCTTCCTTCTTCCTCATGCATGTCAAGCCATGGTGCACACTCATTTTCATTTCCACCAAGGGAACCCACAGCTGGCAGCCACTCCTCCGTCTATCACCAGAACTGCTCCTGGGGAGGAAATAAGCCTAATATCTAGCCAATATAAACATAGAGGAGTCCAATGGAGCATCCTCAGAATCCTGAATAAAGGGGTTTTTAACACAGTGAGAAACGTCTGGAGTTGATGTTCATCTTGGTGAGGCCCAGGTGTTTGAGTGGGGTGGACAGAGCGAAGGCAGCCTTCATGGGGATGTCACACAGCAGGTCCGACTCCTCGCCACACTCCTCCAGCTCGTACGTGGCGTCGTCCAGCATCTCCTTATGCCGGTCGCACACCTGCTCCACTTTCAGCCGATGGATCTCCCCACGCAGACGGATCAGCTGACGGGCCAGACGGTTGTCCTGAAGTTGCATCTCTCTCTGAGGAGGGAGGGAGCAGGGGTGAGGGGTTTTAGGGAAGGGGGTTGAGGAAGGGAGTTTGAAGGGAGAGCGAGCATCAGTGAGATATATCAGAAAATATGTGGAACTTTGGATTTGGAAGGTTCTTATCATAGTTTTTATCTCCTTGTCAAAGTGTGTGAATCATTGGCATGTGGAATATACGGGCTGCAGCCTGAGACTGTGAGAAAACACACATCCTATTGTGTGTAAGTCAGCCATGCCCTAATTTAAAGGGGAACTACACACATTTTCAAAACTCATGCATGTTATTCCTGTGGCCTAAGAAAGTTCAATCCATAATGGTGAACATGGGCAACTCTCTCTCAAACCCGGAAAGTAGATTTAGAAGTAAGATTTGTGATGTCATCAGGTACAAAGTCTGGAGCTGCTCCATCGACAATGAATGGGAGATTTTGTGGACCCACAGTTTAGTTTGTTTGTTTGTTTGCTCCCTTGGTGCTCTCAGTGTCATCTATCTTTCCCAAAGCAGTTCCACTCGTTTTACTGGATGACATCATATAATAGAGTCTCAGCACTCTAGTTTTTGGATTTGGGACAGTAAGCTGTTCAAGTTTACTGATATTTTTGGACTGAATTCAATGCAATGCATCTGCACAGCTGAGCACTGACACCTATAGAGGTAACTAGGGGTGAAGGACATTTGCTGCATCACAATAAAGCACATTAAATAAGAACATGTGCAAACATCAGCCTGAGGTAATAAATAAGTTAAAATAAATTTTAAAAAGTAGAGATTGGCACACACTGAAGCTGTCAACTTTTGCAACGTTATCTGCAATAAAAGGAATATCTTTTTTTGTTAGTAGGCTGTAATAAATATAAATAAAGTGCTCACTCACCAGCTCTTTTCTCAGAAACTCCAAAGCATCGTCAATAGTATCAAAGCCACAGATGTTGCGCACAACCAACTCCGAGTTCTCATTTCTCATAATCGCAGGCATGGAGACGACTTGCTCTCCAGAGTCCAGGCTGTCTCCTGGGTAACTGTCCTTCCACGGTCGACTCTGCACACGCTCCTGCCACTCCAGATAGGACGGTCTGCGAGTCTGCAGCTTCAGCTTCTCCGTGAGCGCCTTCACGCTGTCCAGGTCCTCGGTGTCTCCCTCGGAGGACTCTGCTCCAAACTCTTTGAAATCCATCGTGCGCAGTGATGAATGCAGGTTCGGGGGATTTCACGTGAAGTTCGCTCTCTGGAGTGGGAGTTCGGAGATTAGTGCAACAGACCCGTACCTCCTTTATATATAGGGAGATAAGAAGCAGTGACCGCCCATTCCCACATCCCACAGAGGCTGGATCATTCACAGGCGTGTTTCTTTTAATGAAAGGAAGGCAGATGTCCTTGAACTTCCACATTAAACAGTAAATACTGTGGAAAATACTCTATTGCAAGTCAAAGTTCTGCATTCAAAATAAAAAAATACAGAAATATTATCAGATAGATGTTCCTAAAGTATCAAAATTAAATGAGAAAAGGTCTAATTATGCAGGAAAATTGCCACTGCGAGTATTTATTGTCTACCCTACTTATTATTACATTGCTGTCTTATCCATGCATTGGTGTAGGAAGTATTTGAATGTTGAAGCTGTCAAAAGTGTTTTCTATAAGTATTCTATAAGCATTCCATGTGTTTTGTATGTAAAACCTGCAATTATAAAACGAACTGCAGTTAGTAAAATGAATATAGTAGAGTAAAAAGAATATTCCCTCTGAAATATAATGGAGCCAAAGTATAAAATAGCATAAAATTGGAATACTCAAGTAAAGCACGAATGCTTCAAAATGATACATCAGTAAATGTACTTAGTTCGACTCGCCACTTTACTACACTAGATTTCAGAGCTAAATATTTTTCCAAGGGCTACGTTTCTCATTTTAAACTGATCAACTTACCAAAAAAAAACAATGTAACTCAAACTGTATAAAAAAGAGCTTAATGTTCAACCACTGAAATGCTACATGCACTCTCATACATCAGTAATAAATATACCATAACATGATATATACAGTATGATAGGCTGCTATTACACTTTGAAATGGGGCATTCTGCATAAGAGTGCTTCTGCTTTTAATAAAGTATAATTTTACTTTGTGCTAAAGTAGACTAAGATACTTTTTTTACAGTCTATGGTAGTAAGGCGAACTATTTTTTGTCTGATGGGTGGTATAAGTTTCTACCTGTGAATATTCTGCCCTCTAGTGGTGATTTATCATGTAACAAGCACCTCGCTGCCGCCTCTCTCTCTCTATCTCTCTCTCTCTATCTCTCTCTCTCCAACTCTACCCCACAAATGTGCAAACTTTTACCAGCAATATGTGACACATCTCAGTGCTGCTGTTTCTCAGGAAACGTGTACTTCCGTCTTCTGTGGCCTCAAGCAACACATGTTCCCCCCCCCCCTGCAGGGCAGTCTCGTGCTCAGCCACCTGTAGAAAGGACGGGGTAGCAGCAACATTAGGGACCTGCTTATGCTCAGAAAAAAAAAATATCAATCTATTTATAGGCTCCTTATCGTCGAACAAACAGTGCTGCCCTGCCGACTGAGTGGAGAGGGGAGGGAGCTTTCGTTTTCTTACACAGAGCCGAGGAAGTGATTTGACCACTTTGACGTTTGGCAGCTTTGTGAGCTGATGGAGTTTTCTGAGCACATCAAGACCGCCAATGTGGAGGATGTTGTGCTCCGGCAGCCGCTGCACCCGCCGAGCAGAGGCACCCTGTGCATCACCGGCCACCACCTGCTCTTCTCGGACAGGGAGGAGGGCGGCTGTCGGCAGGTTTTACTGCTCCTCAGAAACATCGATGCCATTGAGAAAAGGTGACTGCAACAATATACATCTCAATATACTTATTATCAAGTAGCTCAGGTGCACCATGGATAGATAGATGTAAACAGCACTATACAGTGTGCTTCGATTTGTTTTCAATTCGCCAAACACAGGACTCAACAGACACAATGATTGATTTGATTGTTTACTAACTACAGCACAGAATATGGGTTTATTTTATTTATTCTAGGGATTATAATCTCAAACTTTGGTCAAACAAATAATTACACTAATCATCACCAAAGCTACCAGTGAATGTCTTAATTAATGTCTAATTCCTTTATTCCTGAAATCTTTTTAACCAGTGTGGAAAACCTTTTGGCCTACTCCTCTTTTGGCCTCTTCTCTAATGCAGGCCCCAGTCAAAGGTTGGACATCATTTGTGTTGCCATGTGTCTGCTGATTTCCCACAGTGCTGAAGGAGGAAATTTGCTAACAAGATTACTTTCTATAACTCTTTTCTCATCGCCTTACACACACACACACACACACACACACAGACACAGACACACACACACACACACACACACACACACACACACACACCGTGCTGTGTGTTGCTTGCTACTAAAAGCTTTTGCTTAGCTTCGTAAGGGCCTTAAGCATTGCTGAAAAAAAAACATTGTTGGGGGACCAGTTTTGGTCAATAACAGAGAGTAGGGGTTGCACACCCATTTGTCGGTTCACCTTCCTTTTCTGCAGCAAGTCTAACTGTCTGCTAGAGTCGAAACATTAGGGGGGACGAGGGGGGGGGGGGGCGGACACGGGAATCGTTTGCATTGTTTTGTGTAAGATTCATAGTTGTGTGTGTGTGTGTGTGTGTGTGTGTGTGTATAGGATATCTGGATCTTCAGGGACGATTACCATCAAGTGTAAAGATCTGCGTGTGCTTCAGCTGGACATCCCAGGCATGGAGCAGTGTCTCAACATTGCACGTTCTATTGAGGTATAATAAATCCTACTAAGCCCTGGAACATAACGATGGGATCTTACATCCTTTCTTTGAATACAGCATTGTTACTTTTTTTCCTGCATGCTTTAGGCTTCCATCTGATAACATTCTCTTTCAAAGTCGGACACCAATCTGACAATTCCATCTCTGTCACTTTTTCCAGACCCTGTCCTGTCTGGACGGGGTGTCGGAGTTGTATCCTTTCTTTCACAGGCCTTCTGACGTCAGCCTGCAGGACCACTGGGGTCTCTCGTCCCCTGAAAAGCACTACGGGCAAATAAAGGAGCTTGTAAGCAACATATAAAACTCTTCATCTTGTTAATTTGTATCTGCTGCACAGGACTTTAATCACACATGTTTAAAACATGTAACCACACACTCAGGCGACCTATCCCAACAGTGATCCCACAACTGCATGACAGGAAAATGCCAGGGAAACTGAATGCGGGGGTCAATATTCAGGATATCCCTGTTGCTTAGCTTTCATTTGTTTTCCCTTGGCTTCAGAATGTGCTGCACGCAGCTTGAATTCTTGCTTAATAGACGTACATCTTCCTCTGGGAATAGCATGTTGCTATGGTGAAGGGTGGACCCTGAGAGCTGCATTGTTGCATATGTTTTATAGCGACAATGTTTCCAGAACGTTTAGGATATATTTAGTTTTCATGAGGCTGGTGACTGCCCTCCTGATTCCTGCCACTTCCATGAGCTTTGTATTATGTGGCTGCGGTTTGTTTGTCAAACAGGGTTTAAAAAGAGCTGTTTGACAGTTTGGGAAATATGCTTCTTGCAGAAAGTTAGATGAGAAGATTGATGCCACTTTCATATCTGCCTGTGAATTATAAAGCTACTGCCAGCCGATGGTTAGCTTAGCACCAAGACTGGAAACAGCAGGAAGCAGCTATCCTGTTTTTTCTCGTTCAAATGTCCAATGTGTTGAAACTATATATATATAACAGCTCTGAAAATGAAAACGCTTATAATAATCCTCACTACGCCCTCAAATATTCAAAACCGTTTTCTTGACTTTTAACAGCCACAGTGGTTAAACAGATTTTTACCATTCAAACTGCATTTGAAACAATCATCTCCCTAACTCTCAGCAGTTGCTTACAATATCAGTTTATATCAAGAGACACACACGCCCTGGGAACATATGACCCAACAAATGTAATATTACATGTTCATTAGTTAACTTTAGTGGTTTTGCTGATGTGCAGATTTCTTTTACATTTTGAAATAGCCATGCTTGCTGTTTCCCCCTGTATCTAGCCTTTATGCTAAGCTAAGATAAGATAAGATAACTGCCACCTGGCTGTAGCTATGTATTTATCATGCAGATATAAGAGTAGAGGCGTTGTTCGCATGGGTGAAAATGTAATTTTGCTCCCAGGTTTCGGCCAAAGTTTATTTGCCCTCTAGGTTTTTAAGGGTGAATAATAATAATTCAGTTCAATAGAACTGTTATGTGTCACTGTTACCAGCCTTGATCGTCCTCTCTCTCCTCTGTTTGCAGCATGATAGGTGGAGACTGAGTACGGTGAACAGAGACTACTTAGTGTGTCCGTCTTACCCTCCAGCTGTCATCGTTCCCAAGAACACAGACGATGACATGCTGGAGAAGGTGGCCAAATTCAGACAGGGAGGACGCTTCCCTGTCCTCTGCTACTACCACAGGAAGAACGGCACGGTGATCTGCTTTCATGTGTCTCCACTGCTACAAATTATACACGCAACTAAACAATTGTACCCTAACTTTTCAGGTAATCATGCGCAGCAGTCAGCCGCTGACAGGAGCCAGTAAGAAGTGCTGCAGGGAAGATGAGCACCTCCTCCAGGCTGTGATTGACGGCTCTGACAAAGGTTACATTATTGACACACGCTCCAGCCAGCAGGCGCTACAGGCCCGGATGACAGGCGGAGGGTTTGAGTCCAAATCTAGTTATAGCAGCTGGAAGAGACTGCACAGACAGATGGAGAGGTGTGTGTGTGTGTGTGTGTGTGTGTGTGTGTGTGTGTGTGTGTGTGTGTGTGCGCGTGAACAGTGTTCAGTGGGAGTGGATGCTGTTCACCGTTTAATGATACTGACAAGTCCCATCAAACTAACCTCCTTCACTTCACTGTCTTCTCATATGCGTACAGGGGTAAAGCACTGCAGGAGAGTCTAATTAAGCTGGTGGAGGCCTGCGGTGACGAGTCCCATAATATGGACCATTGGCTCAGTAAGCTTGAAAATTCAAAGTGGTTGTCTCACGTCCAAACTGCCCTGTCAACTGCTGGTCTGCTGGCGGAGTGTTTGGAGAGGTAGGAACTGCTACACCCACAGTGTGTGTGTGTGTGGTGAGGTTACAGTCAATGTGCATGTACTAATTCCTTTTCTAATACATGTAGAGGAACAGGACTTTACCATAGTATATCCATTGGTTCTGTCCAGGGACGGTCATTCAGTTCTGGTTCACGGCTCTGAAGGGACAGACTCCACTTTGCTCATCAGCACTCTGGCTCAGATCATCATGGACCCATGCTGCCGCACACTAGAGGGCTTCCTGGCTCTGCTGGAGAGGGAGTGGGTACAAGTGAGTGTATGTGTGGGTGGAAAGATTGGGAAACATTTATTATGTCTGAGTTGTAAAAACCTTTTTGGGGATACAAAAAGCTTATCATATGAAATAAAGCTCAATCTTCAGTAAAGTTGAGAATTTAAAAGAGAAAAGTGTAAAAAACTTAGATTTCCATGTCTTTTTTCAAAATTATAAAGCAGGTGCAGGTGCTATATAAATACTGTGAAATCATCTCAGAGAGAGAAGTGACGCATTCAGAAACTGTGTCTTTAAACGAGCTCAGGACTTCTGTACCGTTGTGATGTCACAATTATACGATATACATTATATGTGTAGGTAGAAAGTGCTGCCACAGTGCTGTTACAGCTGAGAGTGCAAATATAAAAGACCCACAAACTGACCAATCAAAGCAGACTGGGCTTTCTAAAGAGGAGGGCTTAAAGTGTTTCAAACAGAGGGTGAATAAAGGTATATTCAGACAGACAGAATGAGAAAAATAATTTGTTTTTCTTACATTAAAAACATGTAAACACCAAAAATACAAGTATAAACATGTCTCATGCCAAAAATTAAAGCATTTTGAGTTACTTTTAACATTCACATGTTTTTGCTGCAGACCTGTCAACTGTTTTTCAAGAACATGTGGTTATGACCAAATCTTTTGCTAAAGGGATATTGCACCACAGTCTATCCTAACAGGAAATGTCTTAAGTAAAAAAAAAGAAAAAAAACAGTGTGCTGCATATAGCAGTCATGGATTTAACAAAATTTGTTACATTTTACCTTTACCCTACCTTAAGTAAGTGATAAGAGTAATACTTCAGCATCGGCTCCTTTTACTAAGTTAGAACAAAGAACATTAACAAGCAGCCACAGTACAGTGTGTACCGCATGCATGTGTATATGAATAAGTGTGCTTCTCTCCAGGCAGGACACCCATTCCAGCAGCGATGTGCCCACTCGGCCTTCTCCCACGCCCGTCTCCAGCAAGAGTCCCCGGTCTTTCTGCTGCTGCTGGACTGTGTGTGGCAGCTGTGGCGTCAGTTCCCCCTGGCGCTGGGCTTCTCAGAGGCGCTGCTCCTAAGGCTGGCGACTGAGGCCTACGCTTCTGACTACGGCACCTTCCTGTGTAACAGCCATCAGGAGAGGTCAGTTGTACTTTTCACCATGGCGACGTGGGAATTAATGGCTGACACAAAACTAACAGTTTCATCCTTCCACTTCACTCTTCCCTCTCAGGCTTGCTCTAAGAGTGATGGAGAACACTCACTGTTTGTTCCAGGCCCTGTTGAGGCCCAAGGACAGAGACTGCTACTCCAACCCCCTGTATGAGCCCACTGAGCTCGCAATCTGGCCCTCAGTCCACCCTCAGTCCTTACAGCTTTGGAGAGGTGAGCTTTGATGATCCTGTTTTTTACCTACATTTATTTAGTGTAAGACCAATGCTGCTATGTTTAGAGTTGTGGACCTATGGCGCTGCTAACTTTGATGGTTCCGCAATTTAAGATAAGATATTCTTTACTGTGCCTAAGGGGACATTTTGCTAGGATAAAAGTGCTATATACAGCTATAACCTCTTTTCTAGGTACATTTGTATTTATTTTTATTAATGCTGACTCAAGCCCATATTTTATCCTAAGGTTTTTTTCTGAGATGGACCCCACAGGCCCGTCACCTCGAGGAGGCCCAGGAGGAAATAAGGAACATGGTCATTGAGTGGGGGAAGCTGGCGGTCAGATGCTGATGCCCTGTCCATACATAAAGAAGTGAAGATATTCAGCCTGAACATGTTGAACAGGTTTTAGGAGGGGATGTTACCAATGTGCAATGCCTTTTTACAACCTACTGTGTTTTAATGTACAGTACTTTTTTTATTCTTTCATAAAATCATGTAAGAAAAAAAACTTAATTGGTGTGTGATTTGAGGCCTATATTTCCATACCATATTTTAGTGCTTTAAAAACTATTTAAAGAGTGTTCAATTTTTTCACATTTTGCATATTTATTTGATTCGTTTCGGACATATATTCATTCACAGATATTATCAAAAGAAGAAAGGCTATGTAACTGACACACCTCCCAGTCCTGTTAAGCTCAGCTAAACTCTCTTCACAATACAAATCCCTGTGCACTGCAAGTCCGCATGTTTGCACACGGAGCGTTGCAAGCTGGAGACTGTAGTCCTGTTCAGTCAAGAGCCACAAGCCCTGGTGATTATACAATGTGGACAAGGACCACATAGCCCAGCACTACTGTCTACACCTGCTTATTTATCCAGTGACTACTGGGTGAACTGAAACTGGGACCAATCGGATAGTAATCTTTTAATTCGGACTCTTAAATGCCTTGAAAACTGTCTCTTCAGCTCTTATGACGTAACCTAGTTCAGGGAAATAGTTTTGGGTAATATTGGCTGGTTTAGGACCAACAATCTTCTGTCTGGAATTTCTGATTTTGTCAGCACACAGGTAAAAAAATATTTGTATCTCCTATTTGAGTTCAATTTGTGTCTGTAATGTTATTTTAACACAGCTGTGTGTCAACCCAATGATCATTACCAAGATGTAGAAGTTATGTTTCATCAGTTTGGTTCAATTTAATTTGACTAAAGACTGCTACTGGACATGCAACCGGGGGTCTATATGCCCACTACGGCTGTGCTGGGCCTGTTTTGCCGAGGATGTCTAAGCAGAGCGCGGAGTTTGCCCGGTCGCAGCCTTTGCTGTTTGCCCAGACAGATGAGTAGGTGGAATCGCCAGGAGACCTGCAGTCCTCCACCTTCTCAGGATAACCCCCGTGTCCTTATAACAGGTAATACAATTTATTTTTTCTGTCACAAACTCATAATGATAAAAGGTGGAAAGAAAGGCGGACTTTTCCACAGCTACACAAGCACTGAACCTGTGACGCTGCCATAGTTTTCTACCACTTTCACCTGTTGGCTGCAGATCAGTTTAATAGGGGTTGAGTGCCTTGCTCAAGGGTTCCTTTAAAGGGAGCTGAAAGAGTTATTCACATTGAAGCAGATCCTATGGTTTAATTTCATAAAATGCAAGAGCCCTAGGATGGTTGCATATGTTCACATGTGCTGTCGTTTTTTCTTTTCAAGTTGTTTTCACTGTGCACCAGCACACGACCCCATTTTTCACAATAGGGTGCGTACAGACAGTGCTGGTGACATAAAAGAGCCAATGAGTTGCAAGAGGAGAATAATAGCCTGCTGTCACTTTTTGTTCCTGGATAAAGCATTGGAACAAACAAAAAGCTGAAGCGTAATGCACCAAAAACATTGATTCCACTTTCAGACCAAACCCCAAACATTGTCTTGTTTTCTCTGGACAGATCAAATGTTAAACCTTGTCTCTGTATGCAGGTGGGCTTGGGCAGTTAGGTGTGGGACTGGCACAGCTACTGAGGTGAGATACATAGAAATGACTGAGACTGAGACTGAGTTTGACTAAATATTTGAAATGTGAATGTCACCATCTCTATATTAATGTCTAGGAAACAGTACGGAACAGAGAATGTAATCCTGTCAGACATTAAGAAGCCTCCACCTCATATTTTCAGCAGTGGTATGCAAAACCAAAATCAAGTACTTTTCACCTTCAATGTTGTGTTTTACTCACACAATTTACATTCCTCTCATATTTACACTTAAAAAAATGTACATCGCATTTCCCTGCTGTGTAAACATTAGTTTCTGTTGTTTAACTGATCTCTCCACCTTCTTTTCTCCCCCCCATTAGGTCCATTTGTATACGCTGATGTGTTGGACTACAAAAATCTCAGAGAACTGATTGTAAATTATCGCGTCACTTGGCTTGTCCACTACAGCGCTCTGCTCAGTGCTGTGGGCGAAGCTAATGTGGCTTTGGCACGCAAAATCAACATCACGGGTCTGCTTTATACACACACCATTTACATGTACCATGTTTTTAGGGGTTATTATATTTAAACTCCACTCTGAATGTCCTGCTGTCTATCTAGGCCTTCATAATGTGCTGGACTTGGCCCTAGAGAATTGCCTGCGCCTCTTTGTCCCCAGCACCATTGGAGCGTTTGGTCCTTCTTCTCCACGTGACCCGGCTCCTGACCTCTGTGTCCAAAGACCTCGAACTATCTACGGGGTATCCAAAGTGCATGGAGAACTGATGGGGGAGGTCTGTCAATCTTTAAACTTTTTTAAAATGCACACGCATACACATGCACGTAGTATTCTGATACATTCACTCACACAATTTTGTTACATGTCAATCTTCGTTGTTTTTCTTTAGTATCTCCATCATAAATATGGTCTGGACTTCCGCTGCCTACGTTACCCAGGTGTGATATCAGCCAACACACCTCCGGGGGGAGGAACAACAGGTATTGCAACACTTCATATTTGTATATGCCACATATGTTAAGTAGAATCAGCCTGGTGTTATTGTCTACACACTCTGGACCTCTGTCTTCACAGACTATGCAGTTCAAATCTTCCACGATGCTCTCAGCACAGGTCACTATGAGTGCTACCTGCGTCCTGACACCCGCCTTCCCATGATGCATATCTCTGACTGCCACCGTGCCACAGTAGAGTTCATGCAGGCTCCAGAATGCCAGCTGTCTCTGCGTACCTACAACATCGCTGCAATGAGCTTCACTCCAGAAGAGGTGGCCCAAGAAATCCGCAAGCATCTCCCTCACCTTAAGGTCACCTACAACCCTGACTCTGTCCGCCAGACAATCGGTACGACGTGGTACACATACCTACACACAAATCCTGTGTGGGATTATACATCTTTGCAATGTTTTTAATCAGTTTAAGACATCATACTGGTAAGCAAGTTGGAATCTAACTGACATGGCACAAATCCAGCTATATATAAAGATTATATTGATTAAGCTTAAGGTAAGAAGTCAACATTACTGATGATTTTTTCGATGATTTTTTCATTCGCTCAAGAAGAGATATTCATGTCACGGCAGATAGCATGTTAAGATTTGTAGTGTAAATGTAAAAGTGTATGTATAATGTTTAGGTCTCATGGTCTTTTCTTTGATGGACCTGAAAGTAATGAGCTTTTACTTGTAAAATGGGAGAGTTATATGTCTTCCACAGAGAAATGCACACAGCCTGTAACTGTACACAGAAACTGTGCCTTTAAAAGAGCCGCCAGGACTTCTGTACAGTTGTGATGTCAAAACTATACTTTTTAGTCTTTTTGGTACTATACTTTTTTGGTTTTTGTCACGTCAGGATCCTTTAGCATCACTTGTCAATGCGCTGGATAGCCCTGCTCGTAAAATGGTAACGGTTGGTCACTGTTTTAAACAAGGGGAGCACGTGGTCACATTGTGATAACAAACAAAACTACATGGTTAGGTTTAGGCAACACAATCACTTGGTTAGGGTTAGGAAAAGACCGTGGGTGGGGTTAAAATAAGTGCGGCTGTATTTGACGCCCTGAGAATGAGAATGGCTCGGCTGCAAGGGTGGTGGAGAGACACTAAAAATGAAGACGCGGGGACCCAAAAAAGCTGACCAATCAGAGCGGGAGCAGGGCATAAAGAGACAGCCGTTAAAACAGAGCATTTCAGATAGAGGGTGAATACAGGTATATTCAGACACACAGTATGAGAACAAAAACATATTCTTGGAACATTAAAGCATGTAAACATGTTCCAGTAGAAACCCAAAATACAAGTGTGAACGTGAAAATGAGCAGAATATGGGACCTTTCATTTTTATCTTATGTTTTGATATGTAGGATTTGTGATTGATATTGCTATCTTGAAGTAAAACGGATGTAATGGAAATATGGTTATCTTGCTCGTCACTTTGCAGCAGACAGCTGGCCTGTGAGGTTTGATGACTCCAATGCCAGGAGAGATTGGGGCTGGGCACCAGCCTTCGGGCTGGACGAGCTGGTGTCAGACATGCTGCGCTCCATTCGAGACAAGAGGACAAACGAGGGTTTGCCAGTCAGCTAGCAAAACCTGCTCCACAGAGACTGACCAATGCTCTACCCATGACTTTTCTTCAGCCTGCAATTACCAAAAATACACTTCCTCTCACTTTACTCTCACAAGTTGTCAACCAGTATCCTCCGTTACTCTGGAGCATTACAACAATGACCCGGGGTTTGTAACGTAAAGTTAAAATTCTCAGTCAGATGCTCTCAATATACAGTGGACAGTGAGAAATTATACATATGCACTCAAACACACACATTTTAGTCTTTTTAAGGGGATAATATACTGTTAAACCTTCCTTTCATCTTTGTTGTTTTTAATTGTTATCATGGTATAAGCATCACTTTACACATGTTGCCTCAGACAGAATAGAAGAACACTTTAGAAATTGCCATATGCCATGTTAATCGCATCAATGGACACAACATTCTGTTACAATGTTTATGAAAATGTCTAACACAATATGGACTAGTTGCACAATAACAGTAACAAATCTGTTGGACACTTTGCTTCCAGGATCATCTGGAATGGCTGGTTTAGTTCTGGACTGTAACGACTCAGCACGTAGTCTTGCAATTGACTAAAAGGTCTTTTTATAATATAGTCTATCAAATGAATATCACACACTGTATACAGCTCATCTACTCTTACTGTGGCATATAACAGGAAGCCTTTATTTTTTGCCTTTTTGCCAGCAGTGTGATTTTGGTTATGAATGAGCACCAATAACAAATGGGGCCTTATTTACTGTAGCTTACTTTAGAAAGCAATGTATACAAATGTAGTGTACTTTGAATCAGACCTTGAATAATAAAAATGTTATTTACCCAAACAGCAGTGATCTTTTTACATTGTTGAAAGTAACGTATTCTACTAGTGATAGGCCGATACATCGGCCGGACGATATTATCAACCGATATTTGTGTTTTTTAGGTGTATCGTATCGGCCGATGCGGGCTGCAGCGTTCGATGATAGTTTTTTCCCGGCATTATTTACAGACAGGCGTCCACAGGCAGCTCCGTGTTGCTGGAGACGCCATTTTTAAGTTCAGTAAATGTACCTTTTTTTTTTAATTGAGGAAGCAAAAGTAGAATCAGCTCCAAATATCGGCTCAAGATTATTTGGCAGTCCGTATCGGTGATCGGCAAAGGCTAATGAAAAACAATCAGTATCGGCATCTGCCCTGAAAAATCCATATGGATCGATCCCTATATTCTACATGTAAAAGGTAATTTTACGACTGAGTAGGCCATGATGATGGTGAGGATGATGCTTGTAACAATAGTATTGATTATGGTGGTAACTAGATGCAATTGGAAAAAGAAAGGGGGGATTCCACATAATGAGTACATTTTTTACTTCTGTTTACTGGATTTTTACAGTTATAACAATTTTGAAATACATCAACATAACACTCCCCTTACTCCTCACCCCCGACCCCCACGCATCCTCCTGATGCACAATTAAATGTATGGCAAACAAAAATCTAAACAAAGAAAGAAAAGACAGTAGTAAGTGAACAGAGTACAATAGTCCCATTACCTCATATAAATAATAATAGTAGTAATGAAATAGAAATGAATATGTATCTTAGAAAAAATGTAAACCAGTAATGTACACTACTTCTGAAAGGGGATAAGCACACATAATGATTACTTTTAACATTTTGCAGAACTTTCACAGATTCATTTTACTTATTAACAGGTCCTGGTGTACTGCCCCTTTCCTCTCAAGTCCACGAGTCATTACAGGAGATTTTCTTTTATTGAAAAGGTTCAAAACGGGAGTACATTTTAAAATGCCTAAATAATGTGATCGTTTGTGCCAATTTATTATTTTTGAGTTTTAATTTTTCCATAGTGGTCAAATTTGATTTAAAATCTGAATCTCTATAGTGTATAGTATTTTACTAAGATAATTATCAAATCAATTATGTAAGTTTCCTCTGCCGATTATTTGGGATTATTAAGAATGAGTAATAATCCATTTTTGTTATAAGATTTTTTGCAGAACCTGTTAGTAGGTGTAGTACTTATTCCTGTCTGAAGGGGCGCTCTCTTCATCCGGCTCGCCGTTCAGATCTCACCGGAGCCACGCACGTCTTTCTCAACAGCGCCTGCTAATATCCATTTTTTCCAGTAATGGATGCGGGATTTTTCCGCGTAAGTTCTTTAAAATGAGTACCTTAATTTTTGTATGCCTTACTGCTTAAGTTGCATGGACATGTATACCTTTGTTTAGAATATGCTCCTTAATAGGTGGAGGGCCGGTAACGTTACGGTCAGGGCTTCGTCTATCAACTGATGACAAACAATCTTTGGATTTCGACAAGAAAAATGTGTTTCAACCGGGCTATTTTCAGAGTTTACGCTGTCTTTAGAAAATGTCTATTATCCCATAGCCTTTTTTCTAACGATATACACACCATAGCCTTTCCACATCCATTTGCAGATAGACACATTTGCAGGAAATAGACGAGCCTAAACTAGCTACTGCTAACTTTATTAGCTAAAGATGGCGGCCAGGCGGTGCATCGTATGTGTCTCTGTGGGGTAGTCACGACCACTGCTAGCGCTCACGTTGACGAGAATAAATAACCTTAGGCGTGCATATTTACTAAATAACGACATTCGCGTGATTTCCTGTCTATATATCAGTGCTATTGGTCATAGCCTCCAGATGCTGGTTAATATCAGTCCTTTCAGGTCCCCGTGGAGGATTAAAGCAGGCTAACAATAGCTTATCAGTGTCATATCTTAGATTTAACATTGTGCTGTGACCACGTGAACTGACGTTAACTTATATGTACTTAAGAAATATTAATTTAACTTACATTCAATGTCTTGGTTATGATGCCTGGTACGTTAGACTACAGCCCCCTTTACGTAGGATGTAATATGTTGCTATGACAATAGTAAGGACAATACACATTTTTTGTGGAATTTAAGTCCCTAAAGTGTCCTTCTCTGATAAATAAATAAAAATATTTATAGACCTTTTCAGCGGAATTCCATTGCTAGGAAAACAGTCTTGGTCCTTGTTAACTTCCTGTCAGCTGAGGTCATTCACGTTCATTGCAACCGGAAACAAACGTGGGCACATTTGGAATGTTTATAACTTTGAAAAAGGTCTATAGACTGTTGCAAGAATGTATTTGATGTACTTCCTTGAGGTCATATCTGTTCACTTTATCCTCTATTTATTCTTATTGTTTAATTAATTATCCCTTTTGTGGAGTGGATCACTGTGTATTCTATTACAATTTGTCAATATGTGTTGCATGTATGTCTTATTTGAATACTTTGATATATTTTGCTCTCTGAAATTGTATTGTGTATTTGAATGTCTGATTATGGTTTTCATTTTTGAGGAATAAAAATTCACATGTATATAGGCTAGTCAAATACATAAGTTGGTGTGCAACAAACATTTGATTGTAGATTTTTCTTTTTGTTTTTGTTAGGGTACAAGTGCGGAGCAAGACAACCGTTTCAGCAACAAGCAGAAGAAATTGCTGAAGCAGCTGAAGTTTGCAGAATGTCTGGACAAGAAGGTATAAGATCATCCAAATTTGACTTTCCTAGTCAGTACAATTCAACTTTATTTATATTGCCAAATCCTAACAAACGTTATTTATAGACACTTTACATAGAGTAGGTCCAGACCACTCTGACTTATATATGGTTTACAGAGACCCAACCATTCTTCCATGAGCAGCAGTGGGTCACATTATATAATATTATATAATAATTATAATAATAATACAATCTATGTACAGTATTTATCCAGCAATCCTGTGCACAAAGTGGCAATGGAAACCTTCCTTTTAACAGGCAGGAATGTCGAACATACTCAGCAATAAGGCCACCTATCTTGACCAATTGGGGCAAGAGAGAGACAGAGATGATGCATTGAAACAGTTCATGGCTAGTTGTTGTCTAGAGATTTGTTTTTGATTGCATGAAATGTACTGTGAAACACCAACACTGTATCCTCACGTCATTTGGTCATTGAGTATTTCTCCTAACTGGGTGCAACCAACGGCTTGTGTCTTCCCCTTAGGTGGACATGACCAAAGTGAACCTGGAAGTCATCAAACCTTGGATTACTCAGCGAGTGACAGAGATTCTGGGGTTCGAGGATGACGTCGTCATAGAGTTCATATTTAACCAGCTTGAGGATAAGGTAATGTCTTTAAAGTGTTTTGTGTTTTGTTTTGTTTTGTTTCAAAACTGTCAATACATTTGAGGGCATTGTTTAGTTGATAAGAAGGGATATAAGCAAATAATTGCACATCCTAGTCAAATTGAAATTGAATGGGTAAAGTAACAATTGGTGTAAAACTGATTTATAATGACATAACCATGTTTTGCTGTTATGTGACAAAGTGCCTTCATTCAGCAGTCTTCTAATGATGATGTGATTTATGATTTAAAAGGCCTGAACCAATATGGATGTTATACCTTGCATCAGAAGTATAGCACCAACACCTAATTAGGTCTCTCCTGAGCCCAAAGTCACTGAGCCCAACTCTCCCTTCATGATGCAGTGTGTGGTTTGAGGTGAGTTATATGCAGGGATTACCAATATCATGTCAGTGAAAGACACACCTGAACAATGCCATAATCATGTTCCGTAGGTCTTTGCAATGCACAATTAAACTGCGCAGATCCCTTTAAATGTAACTGGAAATATAGGCTTAAAGCAGGTAGGGTTTAACAATTGGCCACAACCTATTAAGAGAAATGGATCTCCTTCCTACATTCTTTAAAGAGTAACTTAAGGTCTATATAAACACCAAGCTGAAAAGTATTGCCTCAATGACCACATCTAATTGAAAGTTTTGTGTCTTTTGCACCTCCTGTTGGGTGGGGTCAAAAGTGTATTGTGGCCACACCTCACAGTAAGTGCGTTTGCATGCAGTTTAAAAACCTGATTATATTTGGGTTAAGCACATACCCCAGTTTCTTAAACACCATGTAATCACCATATCCCGGGTAAAATCTGGTTTTCATATCCCGGTTAACAGACCTAGAGAACTCCTTCAGTTCCCTGATTATTCCCCAGCAAGGGAGGACTTCGCAACAGCAAGTAACATTACCACCAGCAAGACCCGTTTCGGTCGTAATTCAGTCCAAAAGTCGCCTTTTTGTGATTTTGACAAAGGGGAACCAGAAAAAAAGCTGTATTCAGTACAGCTGTATGTTGGCGGAGCGCCACCTATTGTACCGGAGGTCGCATTACATCATTTCCTCATTTAACCCCTGCTCATGTATACTGGGGGGACTTCAATAATCCGATCATTCCCTTAACCAGGGTCATTTTTGGGTTACTGATGTGTATGTCAACGCACTGAGTGATGTGAGGGTGCCATGATCATACCCCAGGTGTATCTCTACATCACTGTAGCAAGTTGAGAGCTTCAACCTCTGGAGGTCAACAGAAACAAGATTTTCATCTGCTGATGAGTTATTCTGTAACAGGTCTGTTAAACCTCTGACGGAGCCCAGCACCTCAGTTGCGGGTCATCCGATTTTCAACCATAAGGAACAGTACTTTTCTGTTTGGTATTAAGTTACTCTTTAAACAGGAAGGCCATTGATTTATCTGTAGTGGTCATGTTTTTGACCATAACAAAATTTCCCCCCCAGTAGAGCTGTAATGTCCCACTGATCTTATATATTTTATTTTTGAAAATTAAATTGTGCATGTTCCTTATCCTGTAGACTATTGGCTACTTTTTGAAGTATATTCATCATGTCTGAGAGTTTCCTTTATTTAAACAAAATGTGTACCCCACTAATGTCAAACCACTTTGGATGTCTGTGTAATGGGTAACTTCCATTGCACCAGCCTAGTTTCGGAAATGGGAAAACACACAGTATCCTTCATTAGACTAGATATCCATCCCATAGTATACTTCAGTGCAAGTTTTGGTTTATATGCGTATAACCCACGTTAATGACTTGCATTCTCCTAAAATGCTACAAACCACATGTATGTATTTAATAGAATGTATGACACCAGCACTGCATATACAAGTATGACTTTTTTTTATCTTTTCATCTGATCTTTTGCTTGCCATAGCTTTTGGGGGTGGGTTGGGCTGTTAAAGCTAAGCTAAAAGGGTACTGTTGCATAATGGTATGAAAGGGAAATTGAATTGAGATTACGTTATCTCACAATAATTCTATCAGTTGTTGAAATAAAACTCCTTTTTTGTGTTACTGTGTACTCATTATTGCTTGTTCGTCTCTTGCAATTTAGATAAATGATATAACATTAAGCTCAAGGTGGTTGAGTCTCAAGCAGTAGGGAGGCGGAAGCAAGCCAAGGGAGCTCCGTGCCCACTGATCCCACGGGACTCACTGAAGACACCGGAACTGTACTTGCAGTGTTGGGTTTTAATGCACTCTGTATTGTGGCTATTTGTTTAACTCCTGAAGTGTAGACTGTGGGGAGACCGGAGAACAAGGGGTGGGCAGGTACACAGAATTGTAAAGTATTGGGCATAAAACTGAGAAAATCAAATAATGACATGTTTTTTGTGTTATTGATTATATATCTGAGGAATAACAATCAGAAATGGATAGAACAGCAATATTGCATGCAGAGTTTTTATAACACTAGATATCTCCCCTCAGCTAGCTCACTCTCTCAATTTGATGAGTTTGAGTACAATTTAAGTCAATACGCATTTATTTTGATAGGCTATTAATTAAGTATTGGACCTAGGTATGCTAAGTTTTCTAGTCAGTGTCTTACATGTTTTGAGTATGGTAAAATACATAGTCACAAGAATACTTTAGTGAGGACTAGAGGGTAGGCAGTCCCATTTGTGGAATCCTACCTCCCCCCTGATATTTCGCCGTTCATTATTTCAATGGGCATTTGTTTTTTTTCTCTCCCCCCTTCGTGTGTGTGTTACAGCACCCAGATAGCAAGATGATGCAGATCAACCTGACCGGCTTCTTGAATGGGAAGAATGCCAGGGAGTTCATGAGGGACTTGTGGCCCCTGCTGCTGAGTGCCCAGGAGAACATTGCTGGCATCCCCTCTGCTTTTCTGGAACAGAAGAAAGAGGAAATTAAACAGCGACAGGTGAGATTTCCCTTTGGTACAATTGGAAAAATGTCTCTGTTAGCTGTAGGACGGTCATGGATCTGTGTTTCCTGATAGTGAGTAAGAAGTTCTAGTAGTCACCGCAGGAAAAAAACTAGATGTAATATGTTTGACTGTTTTTGGTAGAAACAGCATACACAATATCTTACACTATTTTGTAAAGTTCTGCAATCAGCGAAAAATGTTTTAAATGAACCATATACAAAGACTATTACATTAAATAAAGTATTTGACACCCTAGATCAGTGGTTCTCAAACTGTGGTACTTGTACCACTGGTGGTACTTGTACCACTGGTGGTACTCAAGCTCTCTCTGGTGGTACTTAAAGGAATCTCAAAAATAAAAAAAGAAACATTAATAACTAAATCAATGTAATACTAAGGAAATACTTAGACTTGAAATGTAATTTAAAATAACTTTAGCATTTCCTTTTATAATTTTGTTTCTGGAAAGTTTCCGGCAATTTACCAAAAAATGACTGTCCCTTTACAACCCTAGCTGTGACAGGTTACCTACAGTGTCTCAACCACATTTTAAGAATGCAAGTTAACTGGAAGGTAAAAGAAAATCAATGACACCTCTTGGTATGTTTGATCAAATAGGTTAGTCATGTAATTAGAGCCTGATTACGAGCTAAACTGTGATTGCAATATAGTAATCAGAGGTAAAATGATTGGTTTGAAAAAACTCATGTCAGTTCTGATGCTAACCCTTCCTACAGTGTGGCTGTGGCTGAAGAAAGTCAACAATAAATCTTCTCATTAGGAATAAACCTTCCTGTCTGTAGCTGAATAGTTTAGGCTCATGCTACTGTATTTTAACATTGGTCTCAGTGGTGGGACTTGAGAGATCCTGATTTTTTCCTGAGGTGGTACAACATGTACAAAGTTTGAGAACCACTGCCCTAGATGACAGTTTATGAACATTGCTGGATTATTCATACATTGTTAGTGATAGTGATTTGATTGTTCCGTTTCTGGTAGATTGAACAGGAGAAGCTAGCTTCTCTGAAGAAGGTCGATGAGGATAAGAAGGAAAAGGACAAGGAAATGAGAGAGAGGGCTCAGTCAAGAAGCCCACGGAGGTACGGAAAAAGTCTTCAATATTCAAATCAGTTGGATTTGTGTATTTAAAACGGAACATAAAAACAAATTCTTTATGCTTCTCTGTCCAGGCGGAAGACAAGGTCACCATCCCCACGCCGACGGTCCCCAGTGAAGCGGGAAAGGAAACGTAGTGCCTCGCCCTCCCCAAGGCGCAAGCCCAGTCCAGTTGCTAGCAGTTCACCCCCTCCACCCCTGATGCAGCTGCCCACTAAACCTTTGGAGCAGCTTGTGGAACCGGACACGTTAGAAACAGCCCTGCCAGAACCAGTCATCCAAGAAACTCCTTCCACCTGGTTTGTAGAATTCTTCCCTTGGGTAGATTTGGAACGTTTTTTTTGTAGCAGTGCACTGGATCAACAAAAAAAAGTTATATCCATCCATAATTATTTTAGTTTAGCATGGAAACAGGTAGTATAGTACTATAGTTTTGCTTTTAGGCTTGAAAAAATAACCTGAAGGTTGACATGTAGAATCTTTCTCTGGCCTGTAGTGACACAGTTGTGGAGGTGGTGAAACCAGACTCGGTGACTGAAGTCAAAGAACCTTCACCAGAGAAGACTCAAAAGAAAGAGGAAAGGCCCAGATCCCGGGAAAGGGAGAAAGACAGTAGGAGGGAAAGACCTCACCACCGCTCTCGTTCTCATTCCCGCACTCGCAGGCGCCGCTCCCGTTCTAGGTATTTTTTGGCATTCCTGATATTATAGTATCATGGTTTCCTCTGGTTCTATAGACACCTTATGTCTAAATTGTCTCTTTCATTTCAGATCTTACTCCCCTCGTAGAAGACCGAGTCCCAGGAGGAGGATGTCTCCTCGTCGAAGGAGCCCCCCCAGACGTGGACCCACCGGCTCCAGACACAGACATAGACGCTCCCCTGTCCGCAGGTCAGTGGCTGCAGCCTAGTGGTTAAAGGAACAATATGAGTCTATGGCATCCTCCTAGTTTTATTTTTTAATTATTATTTTACTGGCCACTACAATTGTGTACAGCAGATCTGGGCCATACAGAAGATGTGTGACCAGCTTTGAGAATAAACTTTTCATGTTGTCAATGTTTGTGTCCTGCAGGAGGCGCTCTCGCTCTGCATCATCTTCTGGCAGCAGCTCCTCTGACTCTCGCTCGCCTAAAAAAGCAATGAAAAGAATATCTAACACACCACCCCGAAAATCGCTCCATCATCCTGACCCTAGCCCTACAGGAAAGGACAGGCGGTCTCCATCTCCACGGGCCAGAAGGGGCAGAGGCTCTGCATCACCAGCCAGATCATCTGGTGTGTTCTTTAAACCTTTCCCATTGCTCTCCATAAATATTACACCTTTCTCCCATATTGACAACCACATGACACTTTCATCTCTTTGGTTCCTTCTGTGTTTAGACATTATTTATAATGTTGTGATGCTTAGGGCGCACTCACACTGTCCGCCCTCTGTACCGTGCCCCGTGCTTTAGGGTACTTGTCCCCCCGCGGGGCAGGCCCGTTTGTACTCACACTACCTGGGCCTCGCGCAAATGCTTCTCGCCTGTCCATACGTCATCACGCCGTAACACGTCACACGCATTGATTGACGTCATCGCGATGCGTCGCTTTGTTTACAAATCTTTCCATAGACCTCAGAGTTTTTGTGCGTCTTGTCGACTGTTTTTGAATATTTCCATCATCGTTGTTTTAAATGTCCGTGCATGGTCCGTCTATTTTATTTTTTATTTTCTGTCTGAACAGGCGCACATAAAATGACGTCAGAGCCGCCGTAGGCCTCGTGTTCGTGCTCGCACACGTGCGCACGCTCGTGCTCGTACATGTGTAAATGCGCTTACAAAAGCCCACCTCTCCCAAACGGACTTTAAAACCTGTTTGAGCACGGTACGGATGGACAGTGTGAGTGTGACCTTAAATTCCTTTGTATATGAGGTTAGGGAGAACAAAATAATTCCTGTGCATTTGAAGTGTGTATTGTTTCAGGACTGAGCTGTTCTTTCAAGGGCTACAGTAACAGTATGATAGTCACAAGTGCTTATATAATTCTTTGTGTGTTGTTTTTCAGGTTTAAAGCGAAAACCAGGAGGAAGGGGTGATTCTCCATCTGATAATGCCAAGCCCAGAACTTCGGAAGGGTCTGAGTCAGGTAAGTGTTCAATAATGTCTGTTTCAAGGACTATGATGGCTTATCACTTCACAGTTCACAAATGGTGATTACTGGTCATATGGAGTTCCCAGCCACTTCCACTTACCCAGTCTGTTTGCCCCGGTTTTCAGCAGGGAGAGGCACCATGGCAGATGTTAATTTACCATACTTGGTGTTTACACTATGTTTGCTTAGAAATTTCAGAATTTTGATTATTGTGCCACATGGAAAGGATTATTTGTGAAAATACACCGCAGACTAAGATTGCTAAGCTAATTGTAGAAGCTTTGAAGAAGAAGAAAAAGCTTTTGATTTCCTTGGGCTTGTGTGAAAGTGTTATTTCATCCTCGTGCCAAAATGAATATTCTGCATTAGTTCTGTACCAGGTATATTGTAAAATTGTTTTAGATGGTAGCAAGTTATTATATTTTTGCAGTCTTGAAGGATGAGTAAATGTATGCTCAAGGAGGACTACAGTTATCCCATTTGTTAAGCTGCTTTCATAATTGTGATCCCACTTATAGTATCAATATAAAGTGAATAAAAACATGATGTAACACAATAACTCAAGGGACAATGCTTATATAAACGTATGGTCAAATTGCACTATGCCACGTAGAAGCCTAATAAAATCTCAAGCCACATATATGATATAGATCTTTTTTACTGTATTCTCCAACTTTTTCATGGCAGTCTATTCACTGATTTTCTAACACTGATGAGACACTCAATGGTCTACATTTCAGAGGAGGATAAAAATGACAAAGGGGCAACAGCAGATTCGGTGCAGCAGCGGCGTCAGTATCGCAGGCAGAATCGACAGACGTCTTCAGGTTATAAGCGTTTTTATCCCCGTTCTGTCCTCTCCCATACCCAACCCTTCTTCCCAAACCAAGTCTCTGTCCATGTCATCTTGAATTCATCGTCTCATGGACTTTTGAAGCTGTGCCCTAACCCCAACCCTGGTGTTTTTCCCTCACTGCATACAGTTAAAGCTACAATTAAACAGTTGTTGATGTCTTCTGTCTGTCTGGTTTCAGATACAGGGTCTTCCTCCTCCGAAGAAGAGGGGCCCAAAAGGCCAACAGCAGGGCCAAGTGCCAGAAATGGAGACGTCAGGAGGAGACGCAGCCGTACACCTTCTCCACGGAGGCGACACAGAGATGCCTCTCCAAGGTTAGACACTTTGCACAGTACTTGCACATTGTTGTCTGAATTATTTGACTTGATGTTAAATCAAATGTTGTTGATCTAAGCGGACCATTTTTTGTGTTGCTTATATGTATTGTTATTTATTTATTTTTTACCAATTCAGAAAAAGACGTTCTCCATCTCCTGGTCGTAGACGTCGCACCCCATCTCCCCCGCGCCGCCGCAGATCTCCTTCTCCTCCTAGACGAAGGTATAGACATGTTCATTTTATCTCTAGACCTATCATTTGATTATTAATAATTACCATTCAAAATGTTTTTTTGACAATTACATTTGGTTCTTTCCAGATCTCCTTCTCCACCTCCCCGTCGCCGTTCTCCATCCCCCAGACGATATTCTCCCCCTATCCAGCGTCGCTACAGCCCCTCACCTCTGCCTCCACAGAAGAGGAAGAAGTCTAGCTCCCCCCCAAAACGTTCTTCTCCAGCAAACAAGCGACGCCCCTCCAGGTCCCCCAAGCGCAGAAGTTCTCCTGCTCAAAGGAGACGCACACCTCCGTCTTCCCCCAGACACAGGAGGAGTCCCATGTTGCCGTCTGTCAGGCCAAGCAGGGATACACGATCCCCTGTTGCGGCAGCCTGCCGCCTCTCCCCATCCCCTGCAAACCGCAGTCGCGCTGTTAGGGGTTCCACCAGTCCTATGGGACGTTTTGAAACCTCTGGTACATCTCCATCTAACCAGCGGAGGCAGCAGTCCCCTCCTCACAGTGGGAAACCCATCCGCAGAGTGTCCCGCACCCCAGAGCCACGCAACAACCAGAGGTAAGACAGATAATATCTCCAGGATATCAGAATAATGCAGTTTTCGCTTCTTGCATACTATAACCTCTTTGTACATCTCCCTTTTGAATCTTTCCTCCTCTCTGCAGACCGTCTCCAAGTCCACAGCCTATGAGGAGAGCATCTTCCAGATCCAGATCCGTTTCCCCGCAACCTGCAGCTCAAAAACGTCCAGCCCCTGTATCTGCCTCCCCCTCACCGTCTCGCTCAGTTAGTGGGTCTCCACCACCAGCCAAAAAAGCCAGCAGTGGTTCCGGCAGTCAATCCCCGAGCAAGGTTAGATATTTTAGCTCATTGATTAATAAGATCAGCAGCATATAAACAGGTTCATAACTTGAGTCTTGAATATTATGGGTATTTATGCAAAGTCTGCACATGTTTGATTGCATTCTGGAAAACACTGATTTAAAGTGCTCAGGTGGCAATTTAAATTTCAGCTTTGTTGGAGGACGTTGCAATCACAGTTTGCAGATATCTTGCATTTGTGTAAATAGGCAAAAATGTCTTAGTCTGACTTTAGTAGCCATCACTATCTTGCCATCCACCATCACCTGATTAATGCCTTCAATAAAAGGGGAATGCTCAGTATTGTGAACTCCCACCTCTGAAACACTTTTAATGACTGTGAATACTGAGAGTCCTTAAAATGTATTCTGAACCACAAAATGAAAGTCTCTAGATTGTTAACCTTGAAATGATGTCATGAAATAAGTGTGAACCCTGTTGTGGCATCATCCTTCCCTGGCAAAATGATACTCAATACATCGTTCCTGTGATGTTGTTTGTGTTGGTGATTTAGTAGCACTGTTAATGTCCTCACAAAAATCTGTTTTATTGCAGAATTCAGATGTTGACGGCAGTGGAAAGAAAAAGAAGAAGAAGAAGGAAAAGAAACACAAGAAAGAGAAGAAACACAAGAAGCACAAGAAGCATAAGAAGGAGAAGAGCAGCGGCACTGTGACTGGAGATGGACAAGAAAACCAAGGTGTGGAGGAGGATGGAGAGTCAAGAAAGGTGATGTCTAGTTTCTGTGATTTTTGTTTTTAATACCAACACCTTTTACTTTGTGCTCAATGCAAGTTGGATATTGTTTTGTTGTTTGTCATGCACCAACATGCCATGGGGCTGGTTGAATTGCGTGTATTTCATGCTGTATTTCGTTTAGGAATCAGACAGTGAAGTAGAGGACAGCTTGGACGACCTGGAGAAGCATCTAAGAGAAAAGGCCCTGCGCTCCATGAGGAAGGCCCAGTTGTCCCCGTCACAGATGTCCTGAAAACAAAGGGGCTTTCTCACTTATGAATTTTCCACTCTTGATGTTTGTCATCAACCTGGTTCAGCTTTAGAATGTACAAATTGTTAAATCCTGAGTCTTTTTTTGTTTTTGTTTTCTTTTTACTGGTTTGGTACATTCTGAAGAGTGTGTTTCATTAAGCGCTTGTTTTGTCAGTTAGTGTATTATCTTAACTGTAAAGAAGCTTGTGTTGTCCCTAATTTTAAATTGTTGAACAGGGAAATGGTTTACGCTCTGAGGTTTAAGTTGGGCAGGTTTCAGATATTTTCCACAGCCAACAATAGATTCCATTGAGAAATGATTGCATGTGCAGTGATTGTCTCTGATGTGCATGAACCACTGACCTTATGGAGTGTAGAGAAAAACCAACATACTGTTACTCACAGTATGTTACTCTGACTAACTGTTGCCTTTTATTAGTGGAAACAGTTGTACAGCTGTGTGAACTATTAGAGGCTGTAACAGAATGTCTTGTCCCATATTGTCACTGAAGAGAGGTGTTAAGCATTGTTTAACCTGCTGTTTTTTCCCCACTTTGAAATTGTCTTGTTTTAAGACTAAAACAATCTGATATACAGAGTATGCTTTAATTTCTTTTCCCCAAATGGATTGATATGCAATTTTATGTTGACATTGTTGCACCAACCTAATCTCTGTGGGACTGCTATATGATTCTTATTTAGTACCCCTGGCTCCTGTCATGTCGTCATCCTTTCAGAATTAAAACCTTTTTATAGGACGTGTGCTTTCTGTAGTTAAAAGATTTGTCATTTCTGTTTTGGGTGGGGATCTGTGAAAACTGACACAGAATATTATTTGAATTAATTAAAAAAAAGTGAAAAAGCAGTGATTGGATTGGGACGTTGCCTTATACTGTAAGTGAAATGAGATATGAGCAACCCACTGGACCCACAGTCTAAACCCAACGCTAAATATAATCCTTTTATTTCAGGGTGCCTTACAATGCATAAAAAAATATTATTTTTATTTTTCCATATATTATATAGTAAAAACAGCACAACATGGCAAGTGCACAAACAAAGATAAAGCAAACAGACCTGAGAAGTACAGACGTATATGGAGCTATAATGCTGAGGCATATTAAACAGTGAATCTGAAATGTGATCATTGAAGGTAAATCAACTTATGTTTATGCTAGTATTAGCTAACAGGGTATATTCTTTATATTATAATGGTTTAGAGGGTACCCACTGCTAGAGAAGAGGTGGGTACCCACTGATGAAAACCCCAGGTGTCCAACCTAAATTAATTTATATTCTTTCACATCAGTAAAAAATCTCTGCCTCTTTAATGATACACACTAACATTGCTAAAAACTAGAAAGCGCATAATGCACAAGTATGGAATAATATGACTTTTTATTTATGTAACCCTTTCAGACTCAAACATAATAGTTAAATGAAAACAAGTAAGAAATAAGTCTTTTAAGATATCAAAATGAAAAAAGTACATGAATGCAAATTAAAGTTCAAAGAACTACACAGACTAAATTAGTAAAATAGGCAAAAACACATAATGGAAATTCTTAAATGAAAAAATCACCAGTTTGATATTCTCTTTGAAAAAAGTTTATTAAAATTGAGATATGAAAATAATACAAGTTTGACTGATATTCTCTTGTGCACAGTAATAAAAGTTTATGAAAATAAAAATCAATTGAGATATTAAAGTAACCCAACACCAGTTTGAATGATATTCCCTGGAGTGCAAGAAAAAAGAAACATCTGTTTCTGCAAATGATCCCTAAACAAATAACTTAAATGAGAAACAACTGTCGGGTTTTTTAAAAATGTGGGGCAATTGGGTGAATGCAAAGTACACTTCAAAGAACTACATCAATTAGTTAAAACAGCTAAAGGCAATTCTTAAATTAACAAATCTCCAGTTTGACTGATATTCTTCTTGAATGCAACGTAAATACAATTTAGATGGTTATTAAAATAAAAATCAATTGAGATATCAAAATAACTCAACACCAGTTTGACTGATATTATCTTAAATGTACAGTAAAAAAAAAGGTTATTAAAATAAAAATCAGTTGAGATCAAAATAACTCAACACCAGTTTGACTGATATTATCTTAAATGTACAATAAAAAAATGAGAAAGGTTATTATAATAAAAATCAGTTGAGATATCAAAATAACTCAACACCAGTTTGACTGATATTATCTTAAATGTACAGTAAAAGGTTATTAAAATAAAAATCAGTTGAGATATCAAAATAACTCAACACCAGTTTGACTCATATTATCTGGAATGTACAGTAAAATATATTTTTTATTTAAAATAAAACTCAATTTAGATATCAAAGTATCCCAACACAAGGGGACTGATACTCCCTGGAGTGCAAACAAATAGAAATGGAGTTATGTGTTTTGCATATGATGACTAAACAAATGACGTTATGAGCGTGTGTTAAGGTTAAGACAGACCTCCTCCTCCTCCTCCTCCTCCTCCTCCTCCTCCTCGGACACGCCCACATGTGTGTGTGTGCGCCTCGGATGACATCACGCCTTTAAATATTCCCGTTGCTTCTTCTTCTTCCCACCCGTCCTCATCATCACCGCCCAACCGTACGGAGCCTCGCGCGGGTCCAGCTATGTGTGTGTAGCTTTGTCTCAGTTAAATAGCAACAAACCCGTATCTGGCAGACACCGCTGCCCTCTTTGTCCGCGCCGCTCAAACACACTTCTGTCCCGGGGAGAGAAAAAGCGCCGACTGGGCTTCAGTGCGGAGAGTAGAGGACCGAGCAAAGTCGGGCGTGGTAGCGAAGAAGAAAACTCATCTTTGTTTGCAACAACTTCAGAAAAGTAGCACCCAAAATGTCGCTGTCGGTGCCGCAGAACGGAGTAAAGGGGGACAACGAGCCCGTTATCGAGCTGTTTGTGAAGGTAAGACCGCATCATTCACGGAGGGGGTTCTCCGTTTCAGAGAAAAGCCAGAAGGAAGGTTTTGTGTCGCATATGCTTGTTTTTTGGGGGGTAGGGGGGCGTTTTTTTTTTCTTTATTAAGATCCATACAATGTCTTTTCTCCACTGTGGCCATGTGGAGCCTGCAGTGTCACAGGCAGGGCGGATGCAGCTTTTCTTCCCATCGTGGGGGGAAGAAGAAGAGCCTGCCATGCTGAAAACTGGCCGCTAATTCCTTAACAAAAGCTCAGTAGTAGTGGACCATAAGTCATCACTGTGACATGTGCTCACCGGCTGCGGTTTTATGCAGTTTTTAAAATGATTGATGAATTGTACCATGGACGCCCATTTCTGCCAGTGTGATGGAAAAAAAACATTATAGTGAGTTAGTATATCAAGAATAATGAGTTCCTCTCTAATTCTGACTCATTATAATGACTCACAGGGTCTTTTTTTCATCACACTGGCAGTAATGAGCTTTCTTAATATGCAGCTTCACAGAGTTATGGATTATTATGTTGTACATACATTATTCAGTATTCTTTGTAATCTCTAATGTGCCGTTAAAGATCTGGACTAGTTTGGTGGTGGTGTTGGGATGCACAGTTTTCCAAGTTCACTGATATGGCAAAACCATTCAGAGAAGTGCTGCTACTGTATGCTGTGTGCATATGTCATCAGTGTTTTAGACACTGGCTCTTATTTAATGTCTCCTATCTGAAAGTGTTGCCTTCTGGAAAGCACATTTCGATATGATAGATTAGAGAGCTTGAGGGGATTCTCTTCGGATCCTTATTTTTTTAATGATATCAGCAGTGATCATGTATCAAATTGTCTCTCTCGGCAGTGATGGGTGGTGAATGGCTGTTTTCCTTTCTTCAGCCTGCTGCTTTGCAGGGCGGGAAAAATGGCAGAGGAAAGAAAAAGATTGGAGCGTGGGGCTGGGGCTAGGACTGGGGGAGTGGGAGGGAGTTATGGGTTCCTGAGGGGGAGAGGCTGTGGGTGATGGTGCAGTGAGCAGGGTGGCACTGACCAGAAGACAGCACTCAATGGTTATGGGGATGGTGGATGCTTGCAGCAAAAAGATGAGTTATTACTTGTGTTTAAGCTAATAAAAACCTACAAATCCACTTTTAAAAATAAAAAAAAGTCATCAAATCATGCATGTGTAACCGTGTGTACCTGCCCAATGTCTTGGGCTGGGGTACTGTTCGCTCAGGCCTGTAAAAGTTGTACTTTATTTGCAGAAGTAGCTGTGAATGAGTCATCCAGTTTGTCAGATTCGGTAGAAATACAAAAAAACCCTTTGTGTTTTTCCCGTTGACCCCTTAAAGAGGAGCCTTTGTGGCGAGGCACTGGTGAGGTTGAGCAGCAGGCCCCTCGGTGAGGCGGCAGAACAAATGGAAACCAACTGGCCAGCACCATTTCTCTTAACCACCTCTCACAGCCTACAGGAGAGGTTACATCATCCACAGGGCCTGGAAGCTTTACACATGTGTCCAACTCTTCCCCCTCAGTCCCCCCCTCCTTGGACTGTGTAGCACTGCACGTTGTGCACACAAGTTTCTCCCATTGTGTGTTTTCTCTATGTGTGTGAGATAGTTTTTTATCTCTATACCCCTTGCACGGCGGTGTGTTATGTGCCAGTGTGACATGTCCACATATATTATTGAAGCCGTTGTTCTTACTGTGCTGCATTAAACACAGTCATGGGAGACAATGGCAGGCACGCAGGTTGCCATAGGCACACTGCCGCGAGCCGGGCCTCTGGGAACAGCTGATAACGAACTGTGTGCACTCTCTCTTCACACACAGCGGTGTCAGAACTGTTAGGGCACCGCCACATATAAAAGCGGACTAATTAAGCTTCTAGAACATGAGTTGCTGCTGTGTCTGTAAACACTGTTTACCCGTTAGAAGCAGCTGACTGTCCCAGTTTAGAGGCACTCTGATGATTTTGCAACTTTTCTACCCGTAGTGTTTATAGCTACAGTTGTCACAATGCTATGGAAACGCTTAACATTGTGCTCATCTTTGAGGGAGTGGACGTGTCATTGTCAGTTTATATAGCTCTCTGTTGCAAATGAGCACGATGTAATGACTTTGTAAGAGCGAAGATCGACCCTTGAGCTCATCACAGTGCAGCAGATTAGATATTGTTTTGCACATGAGTAGTAGATGTAGGGGTTTACTTCCCAGCATCCACCTGTGTCTGCTACACTTGGCACTTCTGAAGTACCCTATACCCTAAATTTGATGAATTCACATGCTGTGATAGTTGGGACATATATTACTCTGACATGAAGCTGAGAAGAATGAAAGGTTGCAGTGGAGTTATTGTTTGAAATCGTATAAACCGAGACCCATCCATCCGTCTCTCTTGATTACAGCACTACCAGATCGAATCAGCAATTGTCTTGAAAGCTCCTCTGACATCACGTTGCAGAAGATTCACTGTTGTTTATGTGTCATCATTAAATCATTCCAAGTTTTATATTTTCCAGCAGTTTTTCACAGTTATATAGAGCTGTGTAGTTAGTCATTCTCCACCAGTATATGAACGTGGCTCTATGACGGTGAACAGAACATAGAGTCAAGAGAAAAAGACAGGCTTTACTTGTGTATGCAAGTGTGCCAAGGTCACACTGCAGGTTAAAAAAAACCTTCTGCTGCCTCCAGACTTGTACAGCCGTGCCAGCAGTAACAGCCGAGCCAGTAAACATATTGGAAAAGTGCTTTGAAAGTCTGGATGGCGTAAGAGCCCTTCACTGTTTTGTGTACGTCCTTCAGGACAGTTCCATGGGAACCGGGGGGATGGAGCCTGCAACATGTTCGGGGGAAGGTACCAACAAAGCAGCACTTCTGTAGGGATGATCAGGGTGTACGCTCTGTAGGAGGAATTAATGCTCAACACATATAAATGCCCACTCAGATTTATGTCTCTTTGGACATGAGAAAATATGTTTATTAATGCATCGCTCCCTGAACGCTTAGTTGACAGTAGATTCTGTTCATCTAAGTTTAGCCTAAAGGCTGTGGGAAGAGTTGCTTTTGTTATATTGTGCAACATGTGACAATCAGACTCATGTCTTGTGATGTGCTGTTTTATGGAAACAAGATGGCCTTTTTCAGCAGTTACTGTGCTGTAGGTATTGCAGGATATTGAGTACTGCTGTTTTATAGGAAAAATCAATAGAGCAGTTAATTTTTTCCTAAAGCATAAAGCAATACCGCAGTCAACATCATGAGTTAGGGGACAAAGATTAATGTCTTGTTACTGGTGTAGAGTGCTTTTGCTGAGCTGTTATTTTGGCACTGTGGATTTGCTTTTGCAGCACCTTGCCTGTCACTTCTTCTTCATCGTAACTGTCCGGTTGATCGACTCAGAACACCAGCCTAGTTGATCTGGCAGTGCGTTATTATTTACAGATTTGAAGAGGAGCTTTCAGATCAATCTTTGCATTTTTTCTCACGAGACAGCATGTTCAGAATGCTGTGTTCTTTTCAGTTGAATAAAGGCTGGGTCGGTCCAGGGTGTGGCAATAAAAAAAATTAAAATAAGTATGAAATCATGTTGTGCCAATATATCCTGAGGGAAAGCTTAATTCGCCCTGTTAGGAGGAGGAGGAAGAGCTTGTCCTGCCCAATCAGGGAGCCAATGGCTAATGAGGCATTTCTCCTATGACCTCAAGGGGCAGGAAGTGAGGCCACCCTAGAACAACATGGATCTAAGACGTTAAAGATTTGATCCCAACAGAGAGAATTGTTAGTTCATGGATTGTTGTGTTTTACTTGTTTGCTAATAGGGCTGTACAGGTAACTGCTGCAATTATACCTAAGCAGATCAGGATGCAGAGGAAAAACGAGCCCTGACTCTACCTCTCTGTTACATCGTCTCTCGCTGTCAGAACGAGGTGTGTGACCCCTTAAATGAGGAGAATCTGCACCCGTTCGCTTCACGCGTAACTCAATCAGTACTCTCAACATGATCCAGTCTGCTTGTGTTTCACGTGCTGTGTTTTACATCGCAGAGCCTACATATAACCCACAGTGAAGCACCTGAACATGGAGGATAGGATGACAGGGGCATCTTTTTTTGACTCCTCATCACTCCATCAACGTGCACCGTGGAGTATCCCAAATGGAATAGAAGAAGACTACTGGAGCCCTTCACTTGTTAATGTTCTCAGTAATAATCTCAGTAAGGGGTAATATTTACTATTTCAAAGACAGAAAAAAAACAAAATAAATATTTCCATACCGGTCTTAGGTCACTGATATCATTACATGTGGTAATATGATACATAACTATACAGTCTACATTCATGCAAACTTAGTCTTGTGCGTGACTTGCTCCTCCCATTGTTTCGCATGTTTGATTTAAAAAATAAAAAATAAATTATGATGTTAAAAGCCAGACAGCATTGTCCCAGACTGGTACTGAAAGACAATTCAATTACAGGTCAGAGTGGACGCAACAGGCGAGTGGCCAAAGTGAGACGCACTGTCTGCTCAGAATTACCGATGAGGCCAGTGTTTGTGTGGCCACAGTGCAGGCTTCTGCTGCCGTGCAGGATATCTGGCATGTGTTGCAACAGCGTGCTGGCATTGTGTCTATGCCAAAGGGTTGGTTCATAGCTGTCTACACGAGAAATGTGTCCTGAAGGAATCACCACAGGATTCATTTAGGTTGAAAATTATGATATCAGCCTTGTACAACTAAGAAGTTCCAGATACTTTTTGGTAGACACGCAGAGGCTAGTTTTCCATGTTATTTGCTATGCAAATATGAAGAAAAACAGGGAGGATGAATATAAAAGTGGGGGGCGTCAGTGTGCGTGTGTGTGTGAAAACACTAGTCTGCCCTAGTCATCAGCCTGGGCTCTGTGTGTAAGTGGGTGGAGAGTTGGAGCTGGTGCCGGTCTCAGTATGCTGCTCAGTGTTTGTGTTAGACACTTGAAACAACAGTCAGTCAGAGCGAGGGTGATTGTTGGTTCATGCTGATCTCCCACATGGCTGTTTGTTTTCCCATCATTTTGGATCTGTGTTACTCATCACCAAACCTGTGCTTCCAGAAACCTAAACTGTCTGTTTGTCTTATCTCTTCTACACTGAGCTAACAGCAGTTTAAAATTATTGACTTAGCTTGTATCTGTAAGCCCCTTTTGGACTCAACTTTCCACAGAAACTGGAGGTTCTTAGACAGCGCTTCTGTGCTCCAGCACAGTAGGCCTGTGTCTGACTAGAGGTCTTAAGGTTTCCACAGAGTGATGTCAGCGTGAGTCAGAGCCCCACCGAGGAAGTGATGGTGTTTCCATATTCCAGCAGGATCTGACTCCTCTGTACACTCAGCTCTCTGAGCGTGGTCTCAGGACTCAGCCCCACCCAGTAGACCCCGAGTCATTCTGACTCCTTTCTTTTTCTAACACGTTGTGTGCTGGTCAGGAGGTACTTGACTGAAAAATGATTTCAAAGAGGGTAAATGTTTGAAAAATCAACCACTGGTATAAAGCATCACCTATTTTGGTCTTGATTTGGATACATTTATGACAACCAAAGAGATAAGACTATTCACAAAAAAGCAGACTGGAAACAAGACTTGGATGGATGGTATTTTGGCTCGAAGAACGATTAACTAACAAAATAATTATGGATTATTTTATTTTCGACTGATTAATCGACTATTTGTCTCAGCCCTATTCAGGCTTGCAATTCTGAATACTTGTATTTTCAGTGTTTACATGCCTGAACAGACAAAACATCAGCCTCTTGATTGGAAAAATATTGTAAGTGGCCTTCAAAACCTCTCTAGTGTTTTGCTTACAACGTTTGTAATTCATGCTGACGACCTGAGTTTTTCTGTCTTGGCTAGTACCTAGGTATCAAATCAGTCCACATGCAGGGCTTCTGTTCTGTTGCTTTTCTTGACATCTGACGAGCCTTTGGACTCGGACGTATTACAAAAAGCATAGGGGTCAAGAACCTAACTTTATTCCCTCAATTTGTTTCAGTTCAAGTCGTCGAAGACCGCCATGGGCCCAGTAACCCTGTCTAAAACGCTCAGCTTTAGGTTCAACTGCTCAGTCTTGTTACGATCCTAACCTCAGCCCAGACTGTATACTCGTCCAGCAAACGGGGAGAGGCGTTGCCATGACGTTACCATGACTGCCCACTCTCAAACGGACATTCCTGCTGTGTGTCAGAGCAGGAGGAGGAAAGCTTCAGCACTTGTAACATCGCCAGTTCCTTATTCGGTCAAAGTGTGGCTTGAACTTGCTGAGCAGCCCACCCAATTATAGAATATGAAGTGTGTTGGGGAGGGCAAGGCAAGGCAGCTATGTTACTAAAATTAGGCTGTGAGCAGAGACTGGGAGGATCCTGCCCTGCCTGAACAGGACCCATTGTCCCCCGAGTGCTGACTACTGTAACTGTGGTCTCACATCATCAGTTGAGAAAACGTAAAAGTTCAGTCTTGTTAGAAATATCTGTAAATAATTGAGAAAGCGGGAGAATAAAAGAAGTAGAGGTCAAGTTTAACAGCTCTTGCATTTTATGTGGCTGCTTGTAAAAATGTTACAGGACTATTCCTGTGAAGAGCATACCTTTCTGTGCCTGTTTTAAAAGTGCACACACCTGAAAGTGCATACATGGTCTTATTATGTGCAAGCTAAGTGGTTAAGGCCCAGGATCACACCTGAAATGTGTTAAGTTGGTCATTACATCAGCGGCTATGTGAGCATAATCACAGGGGAAGTGATTTAAGGGGTAAGACCAAACAGTGTGTGTGTTTTGTGTTTTAAAGACACCACTTGCTGACTGAGGTCTCATTGTTCTGCTGTGGGGCCACACTGTCCTCGACACAGACTCGTAGATAACATCCGAGTTGAGCATGACTCACACTCTCCACTGGGCAGCTGTGTGTGTTTGGCATTAAATAAACTAAGCATCTGTTGACTTACGGTCCATCCATTGAGCATATAAAGCTTGAGAGTCTGTTAGCAGCAGTCAGCTGTCGCAGCTTCTGTGCCCCAGATGTTGTTATTATAGCCGCTCACATCAGAGGAAAACTGTGTGAATCTCTGTGTAAGATGGTGTAACTGTCTGCAACACGTTTCATTTTTGATACAGAAGGCGAAATAGCAGGCTACGCACGGGACACAGCTAAGTGTTCCTGTGGATACTGCTTGTATTTGGATTCGCTGCTTTACTTCTTGGAAAAAGGGGAACTTTTTCATCTGGTGTGCCTTTCCTTATAAGGGCCCACTTGAAATAATTTCTTGCCTTGCTTGCGTTTTTATTGGGGTGTTTTTTTTCCTCCTTGCTAACTAGTGACGTACTAAAAACTCTACAAACAAAAAGCGCTTTGTGTTGTTGCTGTATAGTAGGTTCTCCAGAAGCCCTTTTCTGAATGTCACACTTTAACAGTGGCACTTTGGAAAGTGTTAGCAGGGTGGAGGATGACAACACTTGTGGGGGTGTCCTATAATCCTTATACCTTATACTCAATTTAGGCCACAGGCTATAAATTGGATTCCTGTTTTTAATTTTCATCGATCCCCCAAGTTTATTTTCTAAGGTGTTTACATTTGAAATGTTATTTACCATAATGATTGCTGAAGACTACCTCACGTCATACACTGAAATGTGGGGCAGTCCTTCTTTAACAAGCCGTTTGTGTCACAGCCGACGGTAATGTGGCTCCACCAGCATCATCACTTAAACTAAACAAAGCCCCCTCTTCGGCGGGAGTAACAGGACATTTCTGGAATAGTTTCTCCCTCCTCCCCAAATGCCCAACCCCCCCCACTGACTCCACAGAGGGGCCCAGGATAAGGGAAGAGGGATAAAGAGGGAAGGATGAAGAAACGAGCAGTGTGCCAAACGGCACACAGCCTCTGATGTTTGCTATGTTTTTCTCTTCCTCCCACTTAAAGCATCTATTACCACTTGTCTCCTACATGTCTATGATACCAAGTTTCTTCCCTATTTATGGTTGTGTGTATGTCTATCTATATCTATATCTGCTGTAAGTGTCTTTGACAGAGAGCTGCAGTCTGTTCTGCTGACCCAAGAGGGTAAAGCACTGCCATGGCTCCGACGACAGAAAGAAAATTGTGAAATGTCTTTCTGAGCTTCCATGGGCGCCTTCTTGGCCACTTGAGACACAGAACTTGAGCTTTAACAGCAGCTCATTGTGTTGAAGTACTGCGAACATCTTTTGATTTACAAATGGCATTGCGTCATGTGGTTTTGAATTTCTGTCCCTACGGAAAGGGAGCTTAATTCAGATGCTTTACCTGTGATTCGGTAATCCCCTCCACACTGTGTGCTCTTCTTTCCATGTCATATATGTCTGGCCATTGCCATGGGAACAGTTGCTGTGCTGCATCGCCACTGTTGATCCAGGACTGAATGGTTCTCTGTAGGTGTAGCGCTGTGGGGAAAATAGAGTAATCATCCCATTTGATGTCGGTCTGATCCACTAAGGATCAACTAATGCTAGTCTAGTCCATGAACCACGATGCTCCCAACACTTCCATGGGTGAAGCTTTATTTTAGAATTAAATCATGCAAGGTGAAAAGGGGACTTTCATACTTTCATTTGCTGAACAAAGGCAATGATTTAATCCAAGCTTTTCAGATATTGAATCCAGGGTGGGGGTGGGGGTGGGGGGCAGCCACAGTACAATGGGAGCCAGCAGGCAGATCAAACAGAGCCATCCCACTGGGCGTCACACAGCAGCCAGCCTGTCCGCGCCAGCAAGGAACTGCCAGACTCACTGCACACTCCAGAACAAAGTCCACTATTGAAGACGGAGCAGAACCGTCATCTCCGTTATTAAACAAATGTTCTGTTAAGATAGTGGTCGAGTTCAAACTGATTTGAATCCAATTTTTATTCAGCGCTCTCTTATAAGTCTCCAAGTTAATGTGTGCGTCTTTTTGCATCACCTCAGAACAGATGCAGAGGCCAGAGTGAATGTGGAGAGTGACTGAAGACACAAAAAACAATATTCAGACGTTTCAGAGGCTCTGCTACAGTTGTACGCTGAAAGAAGAGGTGCATTCCAGAGCGCTGATACTTGAACGACCTCCATGCTCGTCCTTGTAAATGGATGAATAAGGTGCATTCTTTGACCTGCATTGTCTGGATAATGGCATACCTCAACAGGCTTGGTATCAACGGAGCCACGTAGCTCTGCACCAAAAAAGTGGGGACGGAAATGGATTCTTAGATGCGTCGCGATTTCCTCCTGAAAGATTATGTCTTGATGCAGGAGAGTCAATTATTGCCCTGCGATATACTGGCGTCTCACGCCTGATGTCAGCTGGGGTCGCCTCCAGCCCCCTGCAACCGCGTTGGGGACAAGCTGTTGAAGATGGATGCATGGATGGATGGAAGTGATCAGACAGCGACTGTTTAAATGCTTGAAATCTCTTCTCCAAACTCAGTCGGCCTGGTGGTAACCGATGACCGTTCGTCATTCATTTGGGGGACACGCGCCGCTTCCATTGATACACCATTCCCAGCGCCACTGCTCAGTCTTGTGTTTGTGCAGTCTAGCAAAAGAGGAAACAAGAGGCGCTCCCAGTCTTAATCACTCCAGAAGTTTCCTCTTACTACTTGGACAGTAGTTCCGCACATTAACGGAGGGGAAGTGCGCTGAAGTATTTGAGACGAGTGGGTTTACTCTGTCCACTCTCTCCCTCCTACTTAAGTCTTGTAATGTGTATGAAAGAGTCGTTGTCTGAAATGGGCTCTCTCAGGGAGAGTGCAGTAAAATGCCCTGGGCCATAAAGGTTGTGCAACTTGGATGTGATCTCTGTCAGGATTGCCTGCTTGTTTCGGTCTCAGCTATAACTCACATGCTATCAGTGGTAGAAACCTGCTCCATCTCTGTTTGCTATCTTGTGTCTTATGCTTGCAATAATTTAATCTGGGATGTTCCCTCCCTGTGCCTAATGTTCTCCGTAAGAAAAAAACTGGTACCATTGTTTTGTTTCTCTGTCTTCAGGAATGGTTAATCTACTCTTATTCTAACTTGCTTTCTGTGTGTTTATTTAAGGCGGGAAGTGATGGAGAGAGCATCGGGAACTGCCCCTTCTCCCAGAGGCTCTTCATGATCCTGTGGCTGAAAGGAGTCGTCTTCAACGTCACCACCGTGGACCTCAAGAGGTGGGTCCTACTGCCATTCCACATTCTTCTCTTCTCTTTTTATCTTCATGTTTTGCAGCTTGTTCTCTTTTCATTGGTTATTCAACCAGGGTAAAAAAAAAAAAAAAAAATCTCCTTTTTCTTCCTTTGATAGCCACCAGTACAGTTTTTCTGGGCGTTTTCACCAAGGTTTGATGACTCTGTAACACTTTGATCCAGCCCCACCTCTAACATGCACACTGATTATTTGGTTTTCCCATGACCCTTTCTCAGTCCAGAGGAAAATAAACGCACAGATTCTGGAGAGGCTATTTAAGGTTCCGCTCACTTCCTGTCTAGATTTTTGGTGGGTAACATGTTATTTGTCACCACAGGCATCAGAAAACAGGGATCCTCTGCAATTCTGAATCCAAGTGAAAGTGCTTTCTTATGTGGATTCCAGTACCGTGTGTGTGTGTGCGTGCGTGTGCGTGTGTGTGAGATGTTTTTTTCCACTTGCTAAGGCAGGACTAAGCAAGTACCAGATTATTTTCAGACATGGTCAGATGGAAGTCTGGTTTATACGGCCTTTCTTTGTCATGTGTGTTTGACTCAGAGATTATTTGCGTGGTTCATCCGTGTGGCTGCTGGTTCCTCGCAGAGCTTCTCCTCCTCTGGAACGTTGTGACTATTGCTTGCTGATAAACACAATAGAGATGTAATTGTACCACTGTTGTGCAGTGTTCCTTTTTAGTTTTTAAAATGCCTGTACATTCATGAGTCCATAGGTTTCAGTATATTTGCATACATTTTCCCTAGCAGAGTGCAAGGGACAATAAAAGGGAGCTTGCTGATATCCTGTCAAAGACAGTTTAGCATGTCCGCCTATTTAGCGGTGTCCGTTTAACCATTTCTCAAACAACCCTGTGTTCAGCTGGAGTAACTACTGGGTGCCGTTTTTATTTCTTTCCAGAGAAGAAGAATGACTCCATACTATACAGTTTCTGTAACCTTGAGTAAACATAAAGTGCCTGTGTATTGCAAAAAAAGGTGTGCGTTTGCAATATTTATGGCTCTTTTTATTGTAGTTTAAATGGAACAACTGTGCATGCTGTTACACCATAAGTGGAAGTGTCTTATCCTCCCCTGAGTTTATGTCTTCTCTTGGGTCAAGGCTGCCGTGTTAATATTTGTTTCTCTGATGTGTCTCAAGGCAGTTTTCAACCCACTCCTCAGCGATATCATTGGCTGAGGGTGCCACTTCCCCTTAACATGCCAAAGAGTTGAAGTCATTTCCCATTTTTTGTGCCCTCAGATGGTCCGTCCTAAAATTCAGCCACCGATTGGGCCAAAAATATACCACAAGCCTGCACCATTTGTTGATGTTGTTGCTAGATACAATAGATCAAAGAGGATTCACACTGTCTGCCGGCTAACGCCTGGCAAACAGCTGTGTGTTATGTCGTCTTTATACTGAAGGGATTTAAGCGTCTGGGCTCTGTGGATTTCAGAAGTTGGTTGTGTATACACTACTCATTTGACACATGCTCATTTTTTTTGTTTGTGTGTGTCACTGTCATCTGCCCGCCTGCCTGCTAGAGACATCTGGTACATAATGTGCTGGTTTGAAGGCCGCACAGAAGGGAACAAACAAACACACTCATGGAGACAGACGAACACACACATGCACAGTTAAAGACAGAGCACTGAGCAGCTATAATCGGAGGAGGAGGGCTGGATGGCTCTTAAAAAAACGTGGTTTTCACTCTCAATTGCTTGAACTTGTGTGAACTATATACTATGTATATATATATATATATATATATATATATATATATATATATATATATATATATACATACATATACAAAATATAAGCATCGTTTTGATGTGTTTAACCAGAGAACAGCATACTAGTTATGGATCTTGTCTCAGTTACAGTTCTTCCATCTTACTTATATGTGGGGACGAAAGCAACTCTTTCATAGCTGCATGGCTTTGTTCCGTTTGCTTCTATCCACTAAAGTTGGTCCACTTGTCTTCCAGGAAGCCTGCAGACCTCCAGAACCTGGCCCCGGGCACACACCCACCCTTCGTCACCTTCAACGGCGAGGTGAAAACTGACGTCAACAAGATCGAGGAGTTCCTTGAGGATGTCCTCTGCCCACCCAAGTGAGTGCTTTCTCATCCCCGTGGCAACGCCATGAAGAGCAAAACCAACAGTGTGTCAGGTCGTCTCTTGACCTTTCTGGCTTCTCTCAGCTCCCCTACTGTGGACAGAGACCTTCAGAAATGGGTCATGAATATATACTTTCATGTTTCGAAGAAATAATAATAATTAGCCTACAAACAGTTTGGCACTGTAGTTTTAAGCAGCATTACCCAAACTGAAGAAACTGCATTTGTTGAGAACTATTTTCAGCGGCATTTGGTGTTCTAGTAATTATTTACGTTAGCAGGACATGTTTGTGGTATTTATATAAGCTGATGTTCATGGTCATTTTCAAACTGTTCAGGTCTATGACAGAAATATGCTGTACTAGGATTTGGCTATACAAACAATACTTAATGGGGCTTGTTTTCAGTAAGAAATAGCTGAAAATCACCAGAATTTCGAGGGTTCCCATTCATCCCGAAAAACCTGGAAATTGATTAAAATGACCAACTATCTTGTCCTGGAAATTTTGAATTGTAGTTCAGCCCCTCACTCAGATGTAAACCTAAGTGTGTATTTTGTTTGAAAAATAACTTGTTGGTTTTTTTATAAACTAAATGATATGACTGTTTGTGAGCAAGTGTTCCAAACTCAGGGTTCCCACTCTTTATGAAATCATTTTTGGGGACATTTCCATGATTATCCTATATATGTGTCTATGTGTATTTACCTGTATGTGTGCTTGTGTGCAGGTACATCAAGCTTGGTGCAAGACACCCCGAGTCAAACACAGCTGGTATGGACATCTTTGCAAAGTTTTCAGCATTCATTAAGAACTCCAAACCAGATGCAAATGAGGGTACGTTACAGTTGTATCTATATTACACACACACACACACACACACACACACACAATTGAGTCCGCTGGCAAAGAGCATAGATCCAGAAACCTTCCAATTGTGTTGGCGGAGCTCTCTGGTTGCTAGGTGACGTTGGTAGCCCTGCCCTGATTGGTGGTTTACAGCCTCACTCAGGAACACAGAGCTTTTGTTCCACGTCTCACCTGGTGGAGCTCTCTGGAAAAACCACACAGCAGCTAACCTGAGAATGAACTAGTGCTCTCAATCTCATCCTTCCTGTTCTTGATCCATGCACCCCGACCTCTGCTGGTTTTATCAACAATTTAACAGATACGATTACTGGATAAACATGGAAACATATGTTTATGTATGTCATTTATTCTGTTGGATCCTTAATGAAACAGTATGTGCAACTGCTTCTTTTAAAGGAAGTTTATGGTAGGCACAAAATACCAAGAATCGGTGTCATGTTTTAGTTGGCTAGTCTCCACCCTGGGAAAATATTGAGCCATGGATGTGAAAGCCAAGGCTGTGTCAACAGGGTCCGAGGCTGAATCTCATGGTTCAATGATAAGTGCTTTCTGAAGTAACAGGTGAAATCTACTGTTGAACAACCAGATCAAACATTCCTGTCATATTTCCCAACAATAGAATAATATTAATGAATGTTCATGTTGATGGAAAGATAGGGTGAGGACCAAGTATAACACCTGTGCAATGAAATGCAATCAATAAAAATGTGTGGTGAGTAACAGCTTTTAACAAGATGGTTTTGGTTACAGCAGCGCACCATTGCATTATAGTGCTATTGTGTTAGATTGCACACGTGTTCATGGTGTGTCTGTTTCCTGCATTCATAATGTACACAGTGTACAAGCACACAGGGGCTTGTCTCCTGGTGAAATGCTGCCCTCATGTGGGTGATCAGCATATAGCAGCTGCAGTAAGAGGCCTCTGGAAAAGTTATAACAACAATGTTTAAAAGATTATTTGCTAATACTGAATATATAATCAAACCATTTTTGTAATATCTCTTATCTACCTGCAGCTTTGGAGCGCGGACTTCTGAAGACACTGCAGAAGCTTGACGAGTATCTTCGCTCTCCGCTGCCCGACGAGATCGACCACAACAGCATTGAGGACGTCAAGGTTTCCAACCGCAGGTTTTTGGATGGGGATGAAATGACCCTTGCTGACTGTAACCTGCTGCCCAAGCTGCATATAGTCAAGGTGAGCACAGGAGGATTTTAAACATCACTGAATCTTTGCTGCGATATCTCAGTTGACTTCTTCCCTGGGAGCACACAGCCTGTACTACAGATATCTCCCTCACGCTCCTGTTGCGCCGGTCTGGGTGGAAGAGACTTCAACTATTGGTGCGTTTAGATTGTCGCGGCCTAATCAGCCAGTGGAAACACTTGTATGAGACTGCAGGGCCGTTTTTAAGGCATAATGTTACCGAACCTCATAAACCAATAAGAATGATAAAGCACTCACTCAAACAGGTCAAACAAAAACCAAAAGGGGGGGTCGGAAAGATATCAGTCAAGCAACGAAGTGATTACTCACCCAAATGCTCCAAACAAGGAGTTTAATTAGGCAAAATACAGTAGGTGAGTGGACTATAGGTATGCAGGACCTTTTTCTCATTTGTCGTAACACAATCTGTCCATTCAGAAGTTAGATTTTCAGAACAGTTCAAACACAGGCCTAAACTGGATGTCACTGGCCAAATGGCACATTGTGTTTGCAAAATGGCTCTAAAAATCACGATCGATCATGACACAATGTACAACAAAATACCAAATATAGCTTTCAATATGAACCACTGCAACCTTAGTTTGAGCTACTGTATATACCTGTTTGTTGATACTTTACATAATTATGGTATGTGCCAAGAGGTGAGCAAGCCAATAGCAGCATGAATTTTATTATATTCTCCAAAGATGAGTTGATGAGAGATTTAAAATAAATGAAGGAAAGGCTGTACTCTGCACATGCACCTTTTTTCATGTATTTTCGGTGCCCTGTTGAAATACTGTAAAGAAGAAACAGCCATAAACTAGGTTTTGACCTAAGCTCATTTCCATACTTTTCAAACTCAGGAATGCGTACTACTGTTAATACAAATAAAAAGAAGTTGAAAGCAACCAAATAACTTTTGTAGAGTTTCTGGTCTTTCTATGAGATCTGTGATCACTGTGGTTAAAAAAGGATTTGAAAGAAAGAAACCAATGAAGAAATGTTTACACATGAGAGAGAGACGATTTCTGCTGTGCTCAGAAGGTGATGATGAAGATCAAGTTTCATTATTGTTAATCATCTTTATTATTTCATTATCGTTTCATTATGCGTGTCTTAGCAGTTCAGAAAAAACTGTAAATGAGTTTGGAATGAGGGTGAGAATAGTTTTAATTTCAGTCATATTGTGGGTGCTTATGTTTCTCAAAACGAAAATGAAACCTTTTTCTACAAACCACATTTTCCGTTGTTGCAAGGATGTTGATACAACTCTGTAGTGCTGCAACTGCTGATGATTTCCATTGGCGTTTAATCTTGAGAACAATTTTCTCAATTAATCATTTGGTTTATATAAATAAATGGTAACAAGTTGATGCCTTCAAGTATCTTGTTTTGTCCAAAACTCAGATATTCAGTTTACCATCATGACAACAAAGAAAAGCAGCAAATCGTCTTCATATTTTAGGAGCTGGAACTGAATCTTTGGCATTTTCTTTTCATGACTGACTTAAGCAATTACTTCACTATCAAAATAGTTTAATTCATTTTCTGTTGCACTGATTAAATGATTAATGGCGCACTCCCCCTGTCCATTCGTGCCGTGCTTTAGCATAATTGTTACCCCTCCCTCTCCCCCTGCGGCCCAGGCCCACTTGAAATGATCCGGCCCTTGGCTCGATTGATTCTTGCCTATACATCATCATCCCTCTGAGATTTCGTTTTGTCCGACTGTTTTTAAATACTTTTATCTGATTATAAACTACAGTCAACACTCCACCTCTGCATCAGACCACCGCAAACCGTTCGGCGGCATCTTTCATGTCTGTAGCGGGGAACAAAATAGACATCAGGACCTCCGTCAACGCTCATACTCATACATCATCACTCATACATGTGCGCATGCTTGTGCTTGACATGTGCAATCGTGCTTTACTAAGCCCACCTCTCTCAACTGGGCGGCAGCCAGGAAGTGTGCCGTGCCTAGACACGGAACAGTTGTACTCACACTGGTCAAACGAACTAGACTTTAGCCATAAATCGTGCATGGGCACGCTACGAATGGATAGTGTGAGTAGACCCTAAAAGTCCTTACTGCAGCGACCCAGGTTTAACTCCGACCTGCAGCCCTTTGCTATGTGTCGCCCTCTCTCTTCCATTTGCTGTCAACCATCAGCTGTTCTATCTCAGCAGAGGCATGGAAAACAAACTATAATTGATAAAAAATAGGCTTTTGAAACCTGTTAAAGCACTTTCTGTCGGTGTGCCTTTTGAGGTCGAATGGACAGTGTGAGTGCGCCCTAATAGTTTCAGCTTTACAATTCCACAAACTATTATAGAAGTGTAATTTTGATTTTGGATTACAGTACTAAAATCTCTTTCTGAGTTAATAAAATACTTTATGGTATGATTAATAACTTCTGATACTTTCTCCCAGGTGGTGGCCAAGAAGTACAGAGGCTTTGACATCCCCAAAGACATGACGGCCATCTGGAAGTACCTGAACACCGCTTACACACGCGAAGAGTTCACTAACACCTGCCCCAGTGACAAAGAGATTGAGATAGCCTACGGAGATGTAGCCAAGAGGCTGGTCAAATAAGATCCTCTGCTCTGACCTCCTCCCTTCATTCCTCACCTGTAACCCCTCTCTCTCTCTCTGTCTGTCTCTCTCTCTGTCTGTCTCTCTCTCTCTCTTTCTCTCTCTCCTACATCCCCCCCCCCCCCCCCCCCTCAGCACCAGGACTGATGTGCTCATTCACGAGAAAGAAAAAACTCTGGACTTCTTTTTCCTTCTCTCCTCATCTAGAGCAAAACCCAAATGCATGAACCCTTCGTAACCATTTTTCCCCCTCCGATTTTTATGAAGACCTCTTTGTTTTGTTTTTTGTTGTTGTTTTTTTTTTTTTTGGTTGATTCAGCAAAAGGTCACCAGCGTTCCTTTCATCTTTAATCGCTTTTGTTTTTAATTTGCTGATGAATGTTGTGAGACGGCGAGGCAACCAGACAGATGTATCAGTGCTTATCAATGTCGGGAGCCTCGTCAAACGCACTCCCCGATAAGTGACCTTCAAGCTGACCTTCTCTCTGCGTGCAGGCGAAAGGTCACAAGCTGTTTGTTAACTTTCTGTTGTCTGTTTTGATATTGACACCGCTCTAAGATTGCTTTAAAACGAAGACTGAGAAGCAGTTTTCTCCCTGTCTTTTGGCTTATTAAGAGGCATTGTAAACAGTGTTGAAGCTTCAGTGTTTTTGGCTCAAGTATTTAAGTAGAAGCTAATCCAAACCTGAGTGGTTCACATATCAAGTGAGAGATGCTTTATTTTTAATGTCGAGCTGCTCAAAAATAAATCAAAAACAAGTGTAACTGCAGGTAAAGCTACCTGGTATCCATGCTCTGATTTCCTCATTGCCTCAAATAGGCAAGTTTTGTAGCTCAGCTCAGTAGAACTGTAGGGGATTTTCCTGTTGCGGCTGCAGTAGTAACAGCTCAGGAAACATCTAACCTGCGGTCTAAGAAATAATTATCCATATGTAGCTTACAGCTATTCAAGGAGGCTTTTGAAGCATGAAGTAAATCTTTGGTCGGGCTGACTGTAGCGGTAGTTTGGATTACACGTGGCGGACCAAAAAGGGGCACATTATACTGGTCTCACTGTGGATAGGATGACTCCAGCTATGTAAAAAAAAGAAACCACACACTCTCACTGTTTCCTTCTCCATAGCATACAGAATGAAGGACACTAATGTGCAGTTGGGCACCAGGAAAGATATTTATGACAAAACGAATGAGGAGAGTAGCAATGAAATGAATTCCTGTTCTCTTCAGTATGTAGATTGATCTCTAAGGTAGTGAATGTATGTTCTGATACAGTAGCTCCAAAAGTGCTTTAGTTCGAACTAAGCAGAATTTGTATTTGGTTCTTCCCGTTTGCCATGTTTTTTCAGACATTTTGTTAATGACACAAATTTGATATAAAAGGAATTGTAAATATTTTTGTTTTGATCGCTCAGAATTCAACGTGTAAATTTTATACATTTCATTAGAATCTTGAGAAGAAAATGGGCTAATTTCCTGCCTGCTTGGATTTTAATTTGAGGTAAACCATCTCCTCTTTGCCTTACTTGTTTTTTCTCTCTGCGGATGTTTTGCAGGATGTTTTTCAGAGATCATTTCAACATGAGTGTGATGTTGTACAAAGAAAATATCCAAGCTATGTCATGGCTTTTTTTTTTTTTTTTTAACAATATTGACTGAATTGAAATAAACTTATTGGCACTCTGACTCTGTTTTTGTATAAACAGTCTTGTCATTTACTATAAGAGAGTGGGGTGTGAAAAAAATGTGTCCGCTGAACATCAAAGAATGTAAACATGTTGTAGTAGAAACCCAAAATAGAGGTATGAACCTGAATGATGAAAACGAAAAAAGAACCCATTTGATCTAAGTCATCATGTAAGTTGTCATCACTCCAGCGACTCGTATCTACAGCCTTATAGTCCAACATGTTTGCAGTTAAGCTTGAGGGTTCTTTTTTGACCTGGGAAACAACACAAAATGAATTCTCTATTGGGTCCAACTTACTTGTTTCCCAAGCTTTTACCATATCGTAACCAGATATGTGGCCAATGACCACCTGAAGAAGATCACAAGACTAAGTTGGACAGCAGGTTGAGAAGTATTTGTCGAAATTCATTAGTTATTTTGAAGGTTCTCATCTTTGTACATTGATGCCACATTCTTCTGGGCTGGACCCTCACCTGTGCTTTCTATACTGTGATGTGTCAAAAGGTCTTAGAGGGAAAAAAAGACTGTTGCACTTCCCCACCTCTCTGGAGTTACAAAAGTTACACAAATGCTGATGCAACTTTTCAATCTGAAGTTCTTTTTAGCGCTTTTATATCATTTTATATAAGAGCAGTTGGAGGTTGATAGGAAAGGAGGTAAAGAGAGGGATGGCACACGATTCAAACCCAGGCCGCTGCCAAGGACTGAGCTTTACTGTGACGAGCTAGAGGTCACACCAAAACTGAATTATCCCGCAAATCAGATACCAGTTTTCGGACCAATTATGAACATTACCTAAAGTAAATCATATTTAGTTTCATTTGATCTGATTACACTGTCTTAAAAAGCAGCTCTGTGTCAGTTCTACAGGGTAAAATCCAGATATGGGCCGTTTTAACCTGAAGTATCCAACAGAGGGACCCAGTGACCTTTAGTGGCCTCCATGAGCTTCCCAGCAAAGACAAAGGCACTCTTATTTCACTCTTTAAAGGTAAATTTTTTAAAGGTTAATGTAGAGAATGTTTTTTTGTACTATATCCTGTATTACAAACATCTCATATTAGTTTTTCTTCTTCTCTCAGGTCACTGATACAGAAATACAGAAAAGTTTGGGAGCCTCTGGGCCAAAGCATGTTTGTTTACAGCTCTCTCCCTCTTCAAGGAATGTCTCATGTGGGTGTCCACCCACTGTGGGCTCCACCTCTGTCTGAAGACGCCCTCTGGCTGTCAGCTTGATGGTGTTTTTCAGCCAGTTCCCTACTGTTCTGAAGCACAAACAAGTCTTTTCTGCAGATCTGCTTGCAGCCAAAGTTTCACAAGAGAATGAAAAAAAAAGGTGTGGGGGCGTACAGTTTTTGGATGCTCTCCAGATCATTAAAGTGTCATGTTTCAGCCCTAGACATTCTCTACTGCCTTACTGGTGAGATATAGTCTCCACTTGTGATTCACAGGCAGAAAAATTCACCCATACACAAACAGACCGACTGTGTGTGTGTGTGTGTGTGTGTGTGTGTGTGTGTGTGTGTGTGTGTGTGTGTGTGTGTGTGTGTCAGTGTGAGGTAAGAGCAGACACAACAAGTCTGGCTGTCGTACAGACCACACACTCATTACAAGCAGGGTGGGTGTATTAGTGTAATTGGGTAATGAAGGTGAGCCAGGAGGGCTGAGTACTGTTTCTCTAATGTGTGTGTGTGTGTGTGTGTGTGTGTGTGTGTGTGTGTGTGTGTGTGTGTGTGTGTGTGTGTGTGTGTGTGTGTGTGTGTGTGTGTGTGTGCGTGCATGCGTGCATGCGTGTATGTGTGTGTACAGAGCAGGGCTATATTACACACCATGAGAGGGAGCCAACAAGTCAGCTAAGAAGTGAACACACACACAGGTTACAGTCACAGTTGTTTCCTTGGATTTTCCTTTGTTAGGATGAGGAAAAGGTGTAGCTTTCTTCAGTTTTTTTATATACATTTTTTGCCATCATGCTTTCACTTTAACAGGCAACTCAACCAGCTGTGTATTTTTTTTCTCAATATGCTCAGCAGAGTCTTTTTTTTGTTTGGCATCAGCTCTTTCTCTGCAGTGCCAGTTCAGTTTTCAGGTTTTACACAACACCCATTTATACAGCTGACTAAATATTTACACTGGTAAAGTAGCTCGCTCAAGAGTACACAATGATATCCCAACTGGGTTTTGGACTTACAATGTGTGAAAACCCTTCTTTGCATATGGACTCTGTGCACCTGACATTTGATGTGGCTACATAGGTTGCTTTGCATTTGATTTAGCCTGTTGATTGACAGCACACAGGCCTACACATGGGATATAGTATATGGATGCAAGAATATTTGTATTCCCGATAATTTGAAAATAACAATTTATGTTATGAAATATGTTTTCATTCTTAGTTTGCATAACATCCATAACATTCCATTTATACACCACCACTTCCATTGTGACAGCCGAATTGAAAAATGAACAGATAAATGTTATTTTCAGGTTTCAAGTTCAAGTTCACCGTAGGCAACATTAGAGTTGGTTAAAGAGGAGGCTACAAACAAACAAGTGTGTGCACATACATAAATCTTCCTTCTTTTTTTTAAATGAATAATACATCATAAAAAAAGCCATTTTTTATGAATTATGACCAAGTCAAAGAATTAATTTCCCCCACACTTTTTGCATTGGAAAACATAAGACCGTATGAGATCATTTTAATCAAGAAGACACAAAATAGATTATTGTGCAGCATACAGTTTTCTTTTTTGTTATTTTATCAACTTGTGTGGTCCCGACACGCAGGTTAGAAACCACAGGGACACTGAGCACTGATACCATGTGGTCATGTACCTTGATGATAATAATTTGGACATGAAAGCATTCTTCTCCTGTTGTTCAGTTACAGCACTCAGCCAATCAAAATTAGGAGACATATATGTGATGCCATGAAGCCAGTTGGGCTCCGTGGCACACCTTGAAGCAAAATAAAAAGTTCCTAGCTGTCTAAACATGGTGTTAAATAGTGCGTGACTTCAATGGCTTCACTCAGGTGTGCCAGTTGTAACAGTTTGCTTATTTTACATGCTGGCAGGAGAGGCAGGATACTGGCACACTTAACGTAACCAAACTGACGGTAATGTTAATGGTTCCACTTGTACTTTCAGGATGACTCATGTTAACTGGTGAGAAAAGTCAATTAGAGATTTTTAAATAATATATGACACCATTATTCTTGCCTAAACAGAACGGTAGCCCATTAATATTCAAAATTAGCTATTATGTGTCCACAGCAGCATGGATGGATAGGCAGAGGTGCTGCTTGCCAGGCAAGGCAGGCGACTGCTCAGGGCCCCAGGCATTAGACGGCACCCAAGGGCTGACAAACTTTAAACTACAGTAGGAGACCTGACCATCCCACCTGACTCCACCCACATTAATAGGTTTCAATTACAAGTTCCTTTTTCGTGTTTATTTACATATTTTGAAAATAACTAACTTTGAAAATGACTAAAATATACACTTTTGATATATGTAACACCAACTCAGCTAAATCAATTAAACCCCAATAACCCTAACACGTGCTACAAGTATGGTAGAGAGGGCACACTACACCATTGCCCACTGATCTGGGCGTTTTGGAGTGGGCTAATGGATATGATCTTGCAGGTTTCAGGTATAACACTAATATTAGACCCCAAATTATGTGTCAGGATTTTCCCAATAAACCATAACCTTAGCAAGGCAAATAAATCTCTGATTATTTTTCTGCATACTGCAAGCCAAATACACTATAGCCAAATCATGGAAATCCACTACTAAACCAAGTATTAGTGTCTGGCTTGCAGGACAATGAGATTCACTGGCACTGGAAAAACTCAGCTTCACATTAAAGGGTAAATATCTAGTTTTTGACAGTACTACCTGTATGTGGAGATCTTTTATAATGTTCTTAGAGGGGAGGAAAGCTTTTTAGGCATACTCTCCCTGTATGCAAACCGTCAACAAACGAAAATACCATGTATTTATTATACGCCTGTTTGTTTGTTTGTTTTTCGCTCTTTTTATTTTTTATTTGAAATGCTTTTCTTTAAGGGAGTTTACGGATTATTTATGTTTTGATTTATGTTCATGCTACTGCCCTGTGATGTTTGTCTCATTCAAGATGAGCCTTATTATGATAGTTCTGTTTTGCACCTTTACTATATCTTGTTGTAGTGTGATTATTTATTCTGAAAATTAATAAACACATTTGTTGAAAAGAAAATATATATACACACTTTTGAAAACTTTTCTTTGTTGGTGTCAATGAATGATGAATGCTGGTTCGAGGGGCTATGCTGTGAATTTTTGCCAAGACCCCCGACAGACTCTAGAACCGCCTCTGTGTGTAGGTCCATTGGTGTGAACCATAAAAATATACATACAGTATGTTTGAACCTGTGAACATACTGTAGGTGTGAATCACTACCTCAGCTAATGAGCCAATTAGAGCCAAGCACAGGCCAGGGCATAGGCCAAGCTGTGTTGTTGTTGTTGTTGTTGTTGCTGTTGTTGAGGTTGTTGTGATGTCTAGCGGTGAATTACTGTAGACCTGACCGCCCCATAATACATTCCATGCCTTTTTATATACTCTTACATCTTCAGAAATGTTGGCATTCAGAAAATATATTGGCCTCAGCTCGCGACCTTAAAAATTCTGCGACTGGTTTGTTTGTCTATCGACCCTCCAAAATGAGGTGTGTGTTCCTTGCCAACTTTCTTTAAGCTGCAGGCTACAAACTGTCAGTGGCCCACCATCTTGTTAGACTTTTTTGGCAGCAGCACGTGGGTTTTTGTCTGGTTGGCATGCAGTTGCTCATAAATAGGCCTTTACACTGATAACTGCAAAACACATCAAGGGTAGAGTGATGCAGAGTGGCACACTGGAGGAAAGCATGAAACTCGAGAATATTCTTATATATTGATGTGTTCAAATGCAATAAATCTTAATAGTATATAGGCAAATACTCTGGGTCACGTCGAGAATAAAAAGGTTCATGTATTTAAGAGGTTCAGTTCACCAAAATGTGAGAAAACTATTTCTCAAGTAGGCCAGAAGTCTTGTCGCTGCCGCTCCAATGCTATGCAGGTGATGATAATGTTATTTGTGGTGCTCACCCCATTTACTAACATTTAAAACAGCTAACATAGGGCTTTGCTACTCTGGATAATCCACAGAACTGTGAACAGCTGTGGTGGAGAAAGAATTCATATATTTCATTAGCTGCTCTATCACGAGTGAAAGTACCTGTTTATTATTGGTAAAATGTACATTAAGTGTTAAAGGCCTTCGACCAACTATTATTTTCCGTATAGATTAATATCGCAGTCATTTTTTGTGATTAATTGATTAGTTGTTTGGACCATAAAAATTTAAAAATAAATAAAAAAGATTTCTGAGTCCATAAATGACTTGTTTGCCCCCAACACAAATATATTCAGTTTACTGTCATATATGAGTAAAGAAACAATCAATGAATCAATGTATTTGAACATTTCTTCTTAAAAAAAATACGATGGATGGACGATCAAAATAGTTGGTAATGTTTGACAACAAATTGATTTATTGACTAATTGTTTCAGCTCTATGTTATATTATTAGTTTATCATACTGATGCCCGTACTGACGTTTAATGTGTACTGCTGGACAGTTTGATTTATAACAATGCATCAAATTTTACTCAAGTAAAGTACCTAAAATTCAGTGCTTGAGTAAACAGTATGTTCCACTACTGATGAACTGTATTCATGTAGATGTATAAATGTATGTTTCAATTCCACTCTCCTCCTTTGTGTCGGGTTAGAGGCAGACATCTCTGATGGCTCTCAAAACCTGGGCAAAGAAAACCAAAATTGCAGTGTCTGCATGGCTACACACCGTCACAGGTAAGTGAGAAAATGTGTTAATTTGTATTCGGTTGAGCATTTTTTCTGAGGTGGTAAGGTGGTCAGAGGATACTACCTCTGCAACAGTGTCCCTCTTTATTTAAGTGTTGTGAGGGCCCAACATTGCCATAAAAGTGGAGTTCATTGTAACATCAGCCACTCCATCAACTCCCAGACCACCAAGTAACAGCCCGGCTTATCTGCCTCACTCCAGTGCCTGCAGTCAACCAGTCAGGGTGGGTTTTGTGTGCTCACATTGTTTATTTTAGCCCTCATTAAAATGTGGTGGGGTGGCTTTCTCTCTCCGGGGCTCGGCGGCTACTGTGGTGGGGAGATAGGGGACTGTGGTGGACCCCCTTGGGCGGCCCACAAAAAGCTGCCTCAACCCCTTTCCCTGCTTGCCACTCACCCCATCTGGGTCCTGCAGTCACACCCTGTGGCAGAGCTGCGGTTAAATGCGGCTGTTGGCTGGTAAAGAGGCACAGTGAGGGTTCAAGGATACAAAAAAATCAAGGAGGAGGAGGTCATTCTCCATAATTACCACTAGAGGGTACTCAGCCACAGTGAGCTGAAAGAAGGGGAACTCTCAAAGCTGGCAGTGACTGTTCTCCCGGGGGTTTGTTCTTATCTCCTTTACACGGTCAGCACTTTTTCACAGGAAGCATGAGGGAGGTTGTGTGTGTGTGTGTGTGTGTGTGTGTGTGTGTGTGTGTGTGTGTGTGTGTGTGTGTATGTGTGTGTGTGTGTGTGTGTGTGAGAGAGAGAGAGAGAGAGAGAGAGAGAGAGAGAGAGAGAGAGAGAGAGAGAGAGAGAGAGAGAGAGAGAGAGAGAGAGAGAGAGAGGGACGCATGTGGGTCTTAAAGTATGTTGATTTAAAGAGAAAATGTGGCAACTATGAATCCGGGGCTCTTGTCAGCTGTGTACTTGAAAGACACCTTGTGACGTCAGGTATTTCATGCCTCCAGGCGCCTTTGACAAGGTTGTTCAGTCTCTTTATAAGACAACAATAGTGGCCTGTTTTATTTTGTCTGCAGCGGAAAAACTATTAGACATAAAAGACTTTGCTCTGTCAGCAGCCACACCCCCCGTCATGGCTCCATATAGGAAGATTTACCTTGCAGTTTATATTATGTCAGTGTGTCAAAGCTTGCGGCCAATATCTGTCTGGTATTTGGTGACTTATTGCTGTGTCTGCATGCTTATGCATGCGTGTATTTCTGCATGTCTGCATGTGTGTTAGGGTTTCTGCAGTGTCTTAAAAAGTATAAGAAGTTGATAAATCAATCACTTAAGGCCCTTAAAAGTATTAAAACGTCCCATTTTGTGAGGTATTACATTTTGTAGCTTCAATATGAATATTCATACAAAGATGTTGTACGCTAAAGTTTGCATGAATTGAATCATTGTGTGGGAGTGTAGGAGTTTGTTTATTGAATCCTGCTAGATTTGATCGCTAATGAGCAAATTCACATTTTCAGACAAATACTTGAAGAACCATAAAAACAATAATATTAATAAACCATTGGGTTAGTCACTCACTGTATTCTCTTGTGATTTGTCCCTACCCTGTCTATCTGAATCATGTTGCGGTGATACAGTGGCCTTAGGAGTTCTAACAAACTAAGACAGTTTAGATGTGCTAAATCTATAGTAAACGAAGTTAAATGTGTGCAGCTGATGGAACCGCTTAAAACTCAAAGTGGTAATCAGGCCTTTAAATGTTTGGAAAAGGTCTTAAAATGGATTCAATTTAACTTCAGGATTCCTGCATGTACCCTGTTTTCATAAACAAACCATACTCCTGTTGTTCCTTTTTAAAAGAAATCAGGAAACCTCTCTTGGGTGTGTGTGTTTGTGTGTGTGTGTGTGTGTGTGTGTGTGTGTGTGTGTGTGTGTGTGTGTGTGTGTGTGCATAATAGACAGTGTGCCTGAATGTCTTTGTGCTTAAGTGAACTAGCAGGTTCCCTTTCAGGGGGAAAGGGAGGAGGTCTTTGAAGTTTTGGTCCTGCCATCCATCTCCAGCATACTGGCTTTCTTTTCATGCCAGCCATTGCGGAGGCCAGGCCCGTTAAAGAGAAATGCCCCAACTGGCTCCTCCCTTCTTTGGTAAAATGACAAGAGACTGCACTCATGTACCCCCACGGACAGTAAAAAAAACTCCTCTCTGATTGGATTTTATCTTTTGTCTTGTCTGTGCTTCCTTAAAACTGACTCACAGTAATAGAACAAAGATGCTTTACATTAGATTACAGTAGAAACAACTGGGCAGAGAAGCCTGGAGCAAAAGTCAATTAACTTACAGCCGATGTATGCACCCACTCTGCAGGTGCTGGCCCTCCATCCCTGGGTTCTCTCTGATCTAAACTTGTGTGTCTCCTTTACTCGCCAGCAGCCATAGAGGATGCTATGACATCTAGCTTTAACACTGGAGGAGAAGAATGAGGGGAGATGTATTGATTGCCCTTAGCTGCTCCTTCATAGCCTGTGTTGGCTAAGCCCTCTAGCCTAATGGCTTTTAGACTTCCATTAGGTCGTTGCATGGTTTAAGTAAGTAACAAAAGGCTCTGTCAGAATGCTTTAAGCATTAATAAGACACTCAGTGTTACTCCTCCAGCCTGTCAGCTCATCATGAACGCACAAGTCGAGATCACAAGACCAAAAAGGCTGGTTTGGCTACACTGTTTTTGGTAAACCCTTAGCCGGAATTAGCTTTTGGTCTATCGGGAATTTGTTTCGATTGAGCAGTGAAAGCTGTGGCTCTCTCACCCCGTTAACTTGCAGCGTCTCTGGACTTGTGTGCAGTAAAAGCCCCGTCTCACACTGACAGACATGTGAAGAAGTGCCAGGAGCTCGGAACGTTTGTGCCGTTCACTTAACGAGGAGAGACCTATGGCCCGAAACTGGGAGAGGTTTTTTTCAATAGGAATGGGGTTAGAAGTGCATCGCTTGGTGTTATGTGGCGACAGAACCGCAGGTCTCAATGGACATAAAAGACAGGGTCTGTTGGGTTTTGGGGGATTTTTTTTGTTTGTTGTCGAGCTGTTTTTTGTTCCGCTTCTAAAGCCATCTTGTTTTTATAAAAGTTGTTTATTAGGAGTATGGTCCTTTACTGTGGAGAAATGCGGTGTGGTCTACACATATCGAATATGTGTATGGTTTGACACATACGCCAAAATATGTTGAAATACATGCAAATATACACTTTTTACAAGCCCAGATCATATTAGTTTGACTTTTTTTTTTGTGTGTTTATGCTTCTGACCCATTTTGCCCAACAAACTCCGCTGCTTTCTGGATATTGTGTCATGTGTTTCCCCTTGGTCTGCCTGTCTTTAATGCCACTGTGTCCCTGCAATCCCTCAAAACCCTGGGCTTTAATGCATCGGTTACCATATTTTTCCACCGAGAAGACTGTCGCCTGCCGGGAAGACATCACATTGTGTGTGTGTGTGTGTGTGTATACGTGCGTGGATGCACTTATGCCATTTTTGGAAGCACCCCTGTGTTCTCTCCACAACCAGCACTACGGAAGCCTCCAGGGTCCGTTTCTGCCCCAGAATCTTGCTTTGGTTGGAAGCGTGTCTGTTTTTCTTCCATCCATAATAAAGAAGACAAACTCCTCTACTGTCTCTCCATCCTATATTAACAAGCTGTGTTTGGCCCTCGACTCACCATAACAGGTCCGCTCCGGGTTGCCACTGGCTACAGTAAAAATCAACACCTCCTCTACCCCAGACTGAGACTTTTCAATGTGTGGATCCAGTTTCCCCCACAAATCTGTAGGTCTCAATCTCAGTTGCTTGCTTAGTAGACTAGATCCAATTTGACAGTATGCAATAATAGACTGACTGTTATTATGCTTTGGCATCCACTAGGCTTCCTCACCTATACCTTTCTTATATATTCTATCTTTATAGTGGTGCATTTTTTGAACCCTTCACCATCAGTGCCATATCTCAAAGCTGCTCCAACACAAGGACAGATCTAGACTGGCTACGTATTGGCTGGCTGCTCTCTGGTCTGCCAACCAAGCAGGAAACAATATAAGGCCAGAACAATGAGCTGGCTGCAGATCAGTAGGGGCCTTGCTTGGCCTCTCCCAGACGCTACGTCTTATTTCCTTTTTGATTACTCACGCCTGCATGATGAGCAGCACACTCCCACTCCTCTCTGTCTGCCTGCCTGTGAGAGAAAACACAAAGAAAATACTTTTTTGTAGGAGACTGGTTTTGATTTGGAGCGCTGGAATGCCTTTGTGATAATGTCGCAAGAGTTGTTGACGGGGGGAGATAGATGTATGTGAGACAAAAGGAGAGTTATGATGTGTGTATGCTTGTGATTTTAGACACGTTCAGGTATTAGGAGCTGGATTTCCGAGTATTGTGTGGTTGTATGAGTTGGTGTGCTTTTCTGTGCTGATTTATGTCAGTTTCCACTGATGGGCTTCCAGGATCTGCCCATAAACAGCTTTTAAATGAAGGAATAGCAGTACTGGCCTGGCACTGAAGTCCAAACTGTATTGCCACCCAAGCGTACAGATCGGCTGCTGTGGGCTGGGTCCCCTTCGCCTGGCCCTAACTAGCTCCCACCATTGCTCGTCACCCCCCCACCCCCCTTCACTGCCAGGCCGGAGGTAGGAAATCAAACCAATTACGGTTGTATTTAAAGAAAATTGGAGCAGGGCCTGAAAAGTGGGGGCATTTCCAAAAACCACAAAAAGAAAACTGCAGGGCCGCTCTTTGGCAAAATACAGGGTGACTGTGAAGCAGCATGGAATGGCACACAAGAAGAAATCTGTTGGATTTAGTGTATGAGACGTACCATCTTCTTTATCTAAATAACAGAGGCAGTCGTATACCTTGCCTACTCAACGTCTACTAAAAAACGATATAATTCCTTTCGGTGTCCTCAATAATCTGTGTCTCTGTCCATCTCAGTGAGTGAGATTGATGGGTTTTGCTTCCCTGGTGGACCTGTTTGATGGATGGTTTTTAAGGACTGACTGTGTTTATGTTCAGGGCTGCCGTGCCCTGCTGCGAGTGGCCTGCCAGAAGGCCGCACCTCATAATGTGGCTGAATACGCCAAGATGTCCCAGAGCCCAAATCCTCCTTGGCTCGCTCTGCTGCTGCAGACCCTGCTGAGGTGCAGTATAGGGCCTCTCATAAAGCACAAACACCTGTAGTCATCAAACTGGGGGAGGATAAAGTATTTGTATGCATGCCCATGATCCTTTGGCCAGAGTGTGTCACAGTCTGGGGCCATCTTTTCAGCCAAAAAGCTTGTCTGGGATCAGTGTTGTATTTGCCACCCCCTGGTTTGATGTACTCTCTCTGTTATACCTCTCTCTCCCTCTGATCCTCCTCCTCGCTGTCATCTCTTAGGAAAACCCCCTCATTACTAGGCCCTCGATGTAAATGCTTCATTTTCCATCCCCCCACAAACCCTCTTTGTTCCATGGGCCATTTGGCTGTTATATTTCAGCACTTAAAAGCAATTATTCCTAAATATGAATGCTCCCTAACAGACGTCTCCAGACACTCAAAAGATCTTTTTCTTCCTTCATCTTCCTCTCTGTCTCATGGGCAAAAACAAAAGAAGGAGAAATCAAGGTGTCTGGTGTCTGTAGATCAACACACATACACGTTATGCTGCACGGGTGTGTGTAGACTCACATACACATACACACTCATACCCGATCATAAGCCTTTGTCCGTACAGGTGCATGCACAGAAGAAAAAAAAAATCACAAACTGTTTACTTCACACGCACACACCATAAAGAGTGTAAGAGGAGCTCCCATTAAGGATGAAAACAAACCAGTGAGTGGGAGGTGTCCCCCGAGGAAGTCCACAGTCGCTATAGTGGAACCATGGAACCATGGAACCATGGGAACTGGTTAGCAGAGGCCTGAGGGGCAGCCACGGCCAGACACGGGGGTGTGTAACACTGCCACACACACAGTGGAGACTGGAGACAGAAACACTAAAGCAATGGCTTTTAGTCACCTTACCTGTCTAACAATAACAATAGCTGATAATTATTGGGTGCCAGCAGTAGTTTGATTTATTCCGACTTGGCTTTGATTATCTTGATAGCAATGTTTATGAAGTGCCAAAATAGCAACAGCAATGAATGTGACAAGTGATGATACAATAAAGTAACGACAGTCACTTTTTGGCAAAGCTCTTGTGTTTAGTGACACTTGAGAGGATTAGGAACAAGATGTTTTTAATGTTGTCAACAGTTTATAGGTCAGAGGAGGCTGTAGGTCTGTGGTGCTTCAGCGGTTTTCACTGATTTCTTTTACTGGTGAAAGGGTGTTAGTCATAGCGATGGTGGTCAGTCGGACGGAGAGACATTAGCAACAAACAATTGAAGGCCTATAATTATCTGACTTTGTTGCTTTCAGTTCAATCAAATTTTATTTACAGTCCAAAATCATAACAAAAGTTATCTCAGGACACATTACAGAGTAGGTATAGACCACACTCTATGACTTATTTGTGATTTACATAGACCCAACAATTCCCCCGTTGAGAACACAGTGGCAACGAAAACCTTCCCTATAACAGGCAGGAACGTCAGACAGACCCAGCTCTATGGAGGATGGACATCTGTCTTGACCGGTTGGGGAGGAAGCAAAGAAGTGAGAAAGAGAGAAAAGACGGACAGATGCACAGAGAGAGACAAAGACAGACACAAAGACACTTCATTCAAAGTACATAGTGGGAACAAGACAGAAAGGGACGGTGCAGGCTTTTAGTGACCCGTCATGTTCCCACGTGATCCAAAACAGACTTGAGCAATCATCCTCATTTGACTCACTACTTGCGTACATGGATGAAAAAAGTAAGGCAGATAGAAAGATAGAAAGTGTGTATGTGAACTGCCTATTGAGCGTGTTCCCCGGCTTGAGCAGGAAGTGAACAGAGACCTGGTCCACAGGGATCACTGCTTCCCCTTCTCCCCCCCACACTCACACACACTCAGGACCCCACCGTGATGGGGGAGAGCCTGGCAGAGAGCTACAGTGTGTGGAGTTTGTGCTCACTGTGTGTGTGTTAATTTCCTGTTTTATAGAGGAAGCAGTGTTTGCATGTACAGATCGTTATTCAGATTTTCTCTGTGAGAAAAAAAAAGGACAGAAAAAAAAGGTTCTGTCAATTCTCATGAATCTGTATGGGAAACAACTAGTATTGTTTCTGGGAAGCTGCCCTACTCTCTTAGTAAAAACATATTTTGGTACGATGGTGAAGTGCAAATCAAACTTTGAAAAGCATGTCATCTCGTTATTCCAGTTCAAGAAAAAGGCCAAGACACTACAAGCTATTATCCTCTCATATCAAATGTTCTTTTTTCCCCTAATTTACTAATGAAATGAAAGCCAGATTGGTTAGACACAGACAGCTGTGGTCATTATGCAACAACAAGAATCTAAATCCAAGCCATTAGGGCATCTAAATGAAAGTTAGCTGCTGTGGTCTTAGCCAGAATCCTCTCTAACCATGGTGTGGGCCGCAGGTCCACCATGCAGTGGTCTGTTGGGTTTCTGCATATAAATGTATAAAGGCCTTCTTTTGGTTTTGACTCATTTACATCTCTTGGTTTCCAGTGAGATGAGTGGGGAAGGATGACTCAGCCAAAGTTCAGCAGAAGATTGTTTGGAGCGTTGCCCTCTTCTTATCAGAACTGACCGGGCAATTCTTTATAGGACAATTAAATGAATCAGGGCGCTTGTAAAAATTCTTCAAATGGCTGCTGAATAATAGTGATTACAAATAACACATTGTGCAAGCTGCATAGTCTGAAAGTCTTAGACGAAGAAATCAGTTTGTTCCCATTGTAAATATGTCATTTTCACTGATTTCAAGGTATTTTGTTAAATACTGGAATGATCTTGGTCTGTTAAATGTCAGTAAATAGTAAGAAAAAATGCCCATCGCAATTCCCTAAAATCAAAATAACGTCTTAAAAAAGCTCAAAACTCAAAGATATTCAGATAACTTCATATCAGACAAGAAAAAGAACAGCAAATCCTAACAACTGAGAAGATGGAACTAGAGAAAAATGATTTAGACTGTTGATCAATTATCAAAAAAGTTGCTAATTAATTTTCTGCTGATCGACTAAGCAATTGAATTGGATCGATTGTTTCAGCTCCATCCTTTTTAAGGTGTTTAGAGGAGTCTTGCAGTGCTACTGAAGAAACAACAACCCTAAATACGCTTATTCTGCCATGAGCGTTTTCAGATCATCTGACATTTGATGTTTCTAGGGGTCACACAGCAACTCTGTCTCACACACAATGGTGACCTTAAATTTATAGAGGCAGCTCTCTAGATTGACCTGATAGTGAGACTTTTTTCTGCAAGCGCCTCTTGGAAGCTATCAGTGATCCTCTGGGTCCGAGCGGGAACAGTCCTGGCCCCGTGGAGAGGTGCTCCACTGTGGGAACTGGGAGCTGCCTGGCGTATCGTAACACAGAGCGGTCTCTGTAGACCCAACATGGATGAGAAACTACCTTCAATGGGATCCCTCTGAACTAGGAGAACCCTCTTTCTCTCTCTCTTTCTTTCGTCTCTCCCTCCGTATCCCGTTCCCTGTCAGCGAGGCAGCACTAGTCATCAGTGTGAGAACAGTTGCATCACAGCTTTCGTGGTTTCTTAGCCCCTGGCCCCTGTGTTTCTCGGTCAATCTGTGGGAACCCTGATTTTGGACGTCAGCCTCTGTTCCCACCACTAGTCTGGTTAGAAAATAGACTTCTGGTCGTGTACCAGGCACCCAAACCAAGCCGGTTCTAGCCCCCTTCTTCTCACGGGTTTGGGGGAGGAGAGGTCAGCGGCTGCAGTAAAGGCCCTAATGGGTTTCGTATGCAGGTACCGCAGAAGCGACACGGGATACTGTGTTCATGAGAAACCAGAGGGTTTTAACGATTCTGTGCTCTTTCCAAAACACTCCCTCTCTCCCCTCTCTCTCTCTCTCTTTCTCTCTCTCTCTCTGTTTTTCTCCTGCATATCCCTCTCTGTCTGTCTCTCATTTGAATTTATAAATAGCACTTTAATCGTTCTCATCTTTCTGATTAATTAAAGATAAAGTCGTGTGAGGGACAAGGCTCGATTTTGTTGCAAGAAAAATCAAAAGAATTGTGCTTTTCATCAGAACACATGATTGACTTGCCAAAGTATTTTCTCCTCAAAGATCCTCATTGTTTTAGTTTTTCCTTCCTGTGACGTTCGCAATCATGCCTCCAGTTCTCTTTATATTTCTTCTACTTAAAAAGCAATTTTCTATGTCGTCCTATAAATCAATTCCTCATGCCTTTTGAATACAATTACATCCAGACAAGCAGCCTCATCCAGGCATACGTTTTCCCTCCCTTCCTGGAGAGTTACAATTTTCGGAAGAAGAACAGTATAGCGGGGAACAGAGGGGAAGATGAAAAAAGCAGCTCGGCTCATGTCCGTCCATGACAAAGACGGAGCCAGATGAGAGCTCCTCTGCTCCCCACATGTGGACCAGAGAGTCGGGTCTCACAGAGTGTGTGAAGACAGCTGGAAAATTCCCCTGAGCCCGGTCTAATTGAAAGCTTATCATCTTCTCTTTGTGCTTCCTGAGCGGTGGGGGATCAGCGGTGGGGGATCAGGCGGGGAGCTACGCAGAGAGCAACACTGTGATGAGACCTGGAGTAAATAGTTGAGCATGTTTTAAGACAGCGCAGATCTGTCATACACTCGCACTGTGAAGGGGAGCTCAGGCTGTCTGGTTGGAGGGTGGTGTGAGATCTGTCAGCAGGGGATTGTATGTGTGTGTGTGTGTGTGTGTGTGTGTGTGTGTGTGTGTGTGTATGTGTGTGAGACCTTCTTGTGGAAATGCTTTGAGTGTGCAAAGTTAATTGAATACAGTGTGTATCTGCGTGTGTGCGTCCTAAAGGCTTTGTTGTTCTGCCAACACTGCCCCCATAGAAGGCCTGACGCAGACACAGCAGAAGCCATACAGAAGGAAATAAAGGATAGAACTGAATGAGAAGAAAGGATAAAAGAGGAACAAGTATAGATACTCAGGGTACAAACAGAGAAAATAAAAGAATGACTAATTTGAAGCAGAAAAACAAAGCATTTAGTAGTGAAAGCCCTTTCATGATACATCAACAGGTGGCATTAGTTTAAGTGGGAGGTATTGTGGGTATTGTATTTCAGGTTAACCACATGAGACATCTGAAATCAGACCACCCCACAAAGTAGCATCTCAAGTGTTTAATCTTGTGGCTCGGCTTCAAATGGGCCAAACAGATGCCATCAGCGCCGCATAAATTAACAACCACATAGCTGGTAAAAAAGACGTCCGACATTCCAAACTTCTCCTGTATTGTTTTTAACAAGTGACAACTTGCCGACGTGCACTAACATGGAGGCTGCCAGGGTGGTGTTGGATTCCTGAGCTGCGCTTTATTTACTCTCTGGGTACCACCGCGTTGACAGCCGAGGCATTTTCAAACCCCTGAGAAGGGCGGGTAAATGCCAGCAAGAGTCTCACTAATGGCAGAGAAAGGGGCTAATTATTAAACGGGGTTATTGGGAACGAGCTGCCAATGATCTGCCACGGTTATGAGATGAAGGCAGTGGCATGTGTGGCATTTATTGTATGAGAAGTTGGAGGAACAGAATTTGTTGGATCAGAATGTGCTGGCATGAAATTGGGTCCCATGAATGTTTATGGAGTTTTTTTTTTTTTTTGCTTGCTCATTTGTCAGCTGATGTGGTGGTGTCTGGGTTTCTGGAGGTGAATTATACCCTGTGACTCCATTTTTAATGTTTTCACTCTCAACACCTCCCTGTTTAACCATAAAAAAACAATCCAGACATTTGAGCATTGAGTTTCAAAATTAAAGAACTATTATGGCATGCAATAGTTTTTATAGTGAAGTGAATAATGTTGAAGAATGTGGTCATAAATACTAAACCCATTCTAACATGGGTGTGATTTTCTCAAGAGGGCAGGTGGTCCCTTTTTAATCTGAAAGAAAAATGATGTGTTGTCATAACCCTCTCCTGGAGTTTCTTTTTAATTACGTTTTTAAAACAAATCATTTTTATGAAAGAAACAGAATACGCAGAGACGGAAGTGAGACACATGTTTTTTAATTAAAATGATTAAAAACTACATTATCCGCAAACTTTACAAGCACTCAATATGGAAGCATTAACGATATCATTACATACATAGAGATGAAATTCTTAAATTAACATATCAGTTTCAGATGTACATGCTTTGAGCATAAAGAGAAATGAAAGATGAATTAACATTTTGGTATATGGAAAGGAAAAGGGGCATCTTGTAAAAAAAAAAAGAAGAAAAAAGTAACATTGTGCTCTTTAATCCAATATACAATAAAATGCAACTCACTTGTACATTTTGGCTTCCTAGTTTTGCATAAAGAATGATATTAAAGATCAATCAAGACATCATTTCCAATCACCCTGACAGAATTAGAGGCAATTGTGGAGATCTTTGGTTTGTTTTCTTTGAAGGAACCACACAAATATAAGTACACATGTGGTTTCTCTAGCTGCATGATTTTTTTTGCCCATAATAAAGTAAGGTCCTCTACCGAATAAAGGCTCCGGAGGATAGAGCAGGGAATTGGAAACATGCTTTTCCTCTAAATCAAAGGGAGATAGGAATGAGACATTGTTACTGATTGTTAAAAAAAAGAGGAATAAGGCAGTGGGTCTTTGTACGAGATCTACAAAACACTTTGCATAACTTATTCATTTTACCTGAGCTGCAAATACAAGCCTTTTTGGATTCACTTTGAAAATCTCAATTTTGTGGCAACTAAATACTAAATGAAACTAAATTCATCAGAGTCATGGACTCTTCTGTGGAAGAATTTTCTAGTAGATATTAGACATCTAATACCTTCTGTAAATCCCTTTACACAGCTCATACTCAGATGATCTGTGCAGGCATGTGAATTATTGGCAGAGCCGTGAGCCCCTGGCACCGATGATCAGTAAATTAGACCAGAAACGACAGAATCGGGGCCATAAAGGCTTCAAAGCACTCACTGATTATACAGAACAAAGGGACCTGTGCACAACAAGGGGATTTTTTTTCTTTTTTTGCATAACTGCCCTTGGTGTTGGTAAGAAGATACCTCTCTGACCCCACCTCCTCCTTCTATCCCTTCATCCTCACACTCTTCCTATCCCAGGGATAGAGAGATCACATGTGTAACTGCAGGGGAAAGGCCCTCCAGACAGGGGGAATGTGCACACACACCTGTGGCGCAGGAATGTGTGTGTGTGTCGAATCATGACATCATGAATTACTGGGCAGAGGGTTTGTTAAAAGGACACTTTAAGTGTGTTCAGCAAATACACGTGAAGGAATATTTATTATTTAATTCGGCAGAGTTTAAGATATTTGTAAATACACAACCAAAAAAAAAAAAGAGAAATGTAAATTCAAACATAGTGCAAAAATTAAGCGAATGGCTTATTTAGCGCAGGAAGGCAATTTGGAAATTGTTTAAAGGATTACGGCTCTAGATACACCATCTCACTAACAGAATCTGTTGGGCGTGGTTCATAAGGAATAAAGGTTTTTAGTGCATCAAAGCTACATTGAAGGACAAAATAATTACATTAAAGGTTTTGTTTTTTTTATAATTTAGTAGCAATATATTACACAAATTCCAAATTTATACTTAACAACAAAATAAGGCGTATATACTGTATATATATAAAAGGAAAGGTAGAGAGAAATGCTTAAGGATTTTTGGGTATATGCGCACATTTCCTCACAATTTGGCTCAAATAAATATCAAAAGTAAACTGTGTCATCCAGTTAAAAAAATACCAGACTAGGACTTTTTTTTTTCAGGAAAAGGCTTGAATAAGAAATGTAAGGAAAACGTGGACTCAACAGGATTTAAATATTCCTGCAGAAAAAGAAACCAATAAACACCCCTCTGCGTTAGTCTTTTACATTCCTCAAAATATCAGCTGTTGTCCTGTTGAAACTCGATACACTGAAGACACAGCAGAGGAGAATTCATTTCTTATACGTGAGTCCTAAAATGTTCTTCTCTCAAAGATGCTGCGATTTGTGTCGAAACATCCTCTGCATATCGTGGCACCGGAGGCTAATGTGTCCATTTGGATAATAAATTAGGCAATAAGGTACTGCATACGTACTGGGAGCACAGGAAATAGCCCTGGATGCGAATGAAGAGGTTTTTCACAAACTGATACAATATTTTCGCAACGTTCAACTTTTACAGAAATTTAAAGCTTAAAATGGATGATTGCTACAGCAGTGCAGCCATGCTTTGGAAGGATGTCATAGTCAAACATCCAGTCCGACTGTTTGTTTGATGAATGTCTGCTGTGGTTGTTCAGTTCGTCAGCTGTTCAGATTGATCATACGTTCATTGTCTTTTGTTCTTTTGTCTTTCATGTTTACGGCAGACAAATGATCCTGATACGTTACTATGGCTTCTCTGGTTGTACCCTCACGTCTATTTACAGTTTCAGCTGAACATCTTCTCAACTTCTATGGCTTCTGTAGTCCTTTTTTTAAGAGTACATGTTTTAGAACAGTGCAGGAGTTTACTCAAAATGTACAAACTACATGGAAGTCTTGAGAGAGTTGGTAAAACAGAGACAGTCTTTTTAAAGCAAGTGCCGGAGGAATAAAAGACAAACATGCAGAATATCCTTTTTTTTCTTTCAGTGTTCTTCTTTGTTCATCATCATCTTCACTTTCCCTCTCTCACTTCTCCTGCACCCCTCTGATTATCTAAGCTGTCAGTGATGTCAGTCAGTAAGGCCTCCAGACGGACTCATCCAAACGGCCTGAGGCGCTCATGGCGGTGGGAGAGTTGCTGTGGCTGCCGTCGGCCTCTACACCCTCGCTCTGGTTGTTCAGGCCCGGGTTCATCAGGCTGTTGGTCCCTCCGGCGCCTGTGGCCCCCGAGCAGGACAGCAGGCGAGTTGGGGAGCGCTCGCCCCCGGTGTTCCCCGGCGCCACCATGGAGAACTGATAGGATCCAGAGCCTGTGCCATAATACAGGTAGGAGTTGGACTGGAAGTTCTGACTTTGGTTGTTTGAGTAGGGTGGCGGCAGATAGGTGTGGTATCTAGAAGAGGCTGACATGCTGAGGCCGCTGATGCCGGTGCTGGAGGTGTTTGTGGAGTAGGGGAAGGCCCCGGGGTAGTGCATGCGGGGGTCTGAGAAGCGAGGGTCAGTCAGTGGCGACAGAGACGGGAAGGTGGTCCTCTGGTTGAAGAGATCTGTAGACCCTGTTAGCAGAAACAAAGAAACAAAAGGTTGGAAATAATAAACAAGACTGTGATTTTGAAACAAGGGGCTCAGAGATTTCTCATTTTCTATTATTCTAAAAAAAAAACGAACAACCCAAAAACACCCCTATCTCCAGAACAGCAAACCTCGCCAAACCCCCAATTCTGAGCTCAGATTTCCTGTGATATGTCTGTCCATGGAAATGTTTGCTCAAAGTAATGAACTGAGACATTTTTTTGCTTAATAACAGTCATCAAGCACTGACAGCACATCATCCCACAGCCCCGTGCACAAGACTGAAGTTATGAAAAAGGCCCCCTCCTACCACTTCTTCAAAAGGAGAGTAACACACACTATTCTGTCTTTCTCAGAGCAATGAAAAGAGGCATTGTCAGTGCTGAGGGGTGCTTTGTATAAACAGCGACGACTTGTTGCGCTGTTGTGCAACTCATAAATCATAGTTAGAGGGAGACAGTCACAACCGGAGACAGACAGAGAAGGAATAAGGAAAGAGGTGTGTTTTAATGTTAATATCCTCAAGCTAATGTGTATCACAGTCCAGGACCTGTCAGAGTTAACTGCTAAGTGTAATCTCACAGGGAACAGAGCTCTGTGAACCCAGCTGTAAGACTTTGATTTCACTGCACACTTTCTTTTTCTCAGCTGACAAAGGGGGGGGGAAAGAAATATCGCTCTGGGGTTTTGACTTGGCAGTTTGCTTCTCTGAGACTTGGGGTCTAGCTACTGTCACCAACTTAGTTCCTTAACTCAAACACCATATTGCCCCTCTTATTGAACCAAGGAGTATTACTGGCTGATCTTACATCCTGAGTTTCGGGATATGAACCCATTCACAGTCCTGCAGTTGTGTAGGACTTCTGAACAGTGCCTGCTGCCACCTACTGTAGTGTTTGGGTTTGGACCCTGGCGCAGGGACAATTATGTTCCATATTTCTTCTGTATTATGTAAGTAAGAAAGTATTATGTGAGACATCCATTGTATTTACCTTCCCTACTGTTCAGTGAGTAGTTTTTCCTGTCGCTATCACAAACTGTTATCATTTAGAGGAAAAATATGTTAGAGGTGTGAAAAATGAAGTCTTGCCTGACAAGTTAGGCGTGTTGTCTCTTTGTACTCATGACACTTGGATATTTTTGGAAGAGTGTACGGTACCCAACGGCCAGAAATACTGGAACTGTAAACGCCCTTAACCTGGTCCTATGCCACAATGAGTTCCTCATTCCTGATGTCAACATACGCACGCTCCTTTCACACCTGCTGCTTCTACACACACTCATACACTCGCAGACACCTTCGCCGATGGTTATTTGCGCATCTGCATGTTGCTTTCAAGGGTCCGATGCACCCACATGACTGCAAGTGTAAAATGTGGATTTGGATGGCAGAGAAAAGAGAGCTTGTATTTGTGAAATAGCAAGCGCTTGCACGCCATAGCCCTGAGGGGGGAGAATGCCAAACTTGCGTGCCATGGTCTTGTTGAAATGTCTTTTCCCTATGTCTGGAGAACTGGGTCCATTTTCAGCTGCAAAAAAAAAAATCTGTTCCTTTGCTATTTCCATGGCCCCAGCTATACTCTCTTTTTTTTTTTTTCAACAACACATTTCTGCAGTTGAATTTCCTCTTATTTTTGGGATGAGGGAGTTTGGTGGGGGGGAGGGGGGCTGTTTCTTTTTCCAGAGTCTACCAGGCACCGGAGTCAGGCTCCATATCTGATTTCACGCGAGGAAAATCCGAGCCTTCAGCTGCTGTTGATTCGGGTGAAGTGGAGTCGGCCCACTAAATCCTACCGGACTCCCAAAAGCCTTTGCTCTCTCTCTCTCTCTCTCTCTCTCTCTCTCTCTCTCTCTCTCTCTCTCTCTCTCTCTCTCTCTCTCTCTCTCTCTAATTTCATCTCTCTCATTCTTCGCTAAATTTAAGCATCAGGGCAAAGCTGGGGAGGGGATGTGTGGCGTGGGGACTTGATGGCTCTGGCTGCTGTGGCCCACCCCGCACATGATCTCCATTTAATTGGAGTCAGTGGAAACGTGTTGGCTAAACTGCGGTGGGGAACGACTCCTGTGTTCTGTCAGGGGAAACTGGACTGGACACTTATCACAACACCTTAATGGGCTTGTGCAGTATCAAGCACTTGGCTCTGATCCAGGAAGAGCCTGCCACCACCTTAAACTCTCTACAGTACAGTAGCTCCCTCTGGGCCGAACAAACTGTTTTGTAATTGAGAAGCAAAGTTTTGCAGTCTGCTTTTTCTCTTTCTAAACCATGTTGCATACCTTACTGCGTCCCCACCCTCCCCCACCCAGTATAAGTACAGGCTTCGCTGTTGTGGCTGTGGTAGTAGTGGTGTATCTTTGGCAGAGAGGGTCTTCCTAACTGAGCCTGGTAGTAGCTGCCTGTAACCTCTGCGGCCCAAAACCACACATGATCTCCATTAGGCTCATCTGAAACGTGTTGACTAAATTGCAGGGACAGGAGAGGGGATGGACCCCAGAGGGCTAGCTGGCACAGTCTACTGTCTGTGATGTTCCCAGTCTACCAAGCTGGGAATCAGGGCTTTTATAGAGAACATAGTGTTCCAGCACTCTCTTTCCTCCTCTAGCTCTGAAGCATAGCACCACAAACTTATTTAATTCTGCAACACCAAGGTGGAGTCATCCTCCTCCTTTTTGCCTTGCTCAAGAAGTCCACTAGTCCACAGTCAAGCGTGTAACCCAGATATGACTGGAGGTTTGCCTCATTTGCGTATGGGAGAAACTGATTTTGGTTGTTAACATAAGGGCAAGTTTGAGATGGTCATGTCTGTGTGTGTAATTGTGCGCGTTGTTATGTGTGTGTATGGGTGTGTGTCCGCATGTGGTGGACCTGGCGATGGGGAGATGCAAATACAGGCGCTCACCTGTGAAATGTTTACTCAAGCTTGATGCAAACTGTGACGGCCAGGCCCAGGGAATGGTGTCTCAGGCAAATAAGTGGAGGGAAGAAACAAAAGAGAGAGAGAGAGAGAGAGAGAGAGAGAGAGAGAGAGAGAGAGAGAGAGAGAGAGAGAGAGAGAGAGAGAGAGAGAGAGAGAGAGAGAGAGAGAGAGAGAGAGAGAGAGAGAGAAGGAGGGAGAGAGAGAGAAGGCTTTTGGAAAACTCTTTCTCTGCAACTCCTTTCAGAAGAAGATGCTTCTGTTTGATTTATTTACTGGTTTGGGTGGTTTGAACAGTGGGTGTTATGAGGACAAGCAATTATTGCTGATGACAAGGTGATGATGACAGGCAACACGGTGCCAAGGCAGAGCTGCTGACGAATAGGAGATCCAAATGAACACAAATGATCTCCAGGTGTTTTTTTAAGCACCAAGGCTTTGGGGCCGGAGCGTCATGTTGAATGCAAATGATAATCACCTCTGTACTGTGGCACCATGGTCAACAGCCCAAAAGCCTCATCCATGTTGGGCACTTTACCCTGTGTGCACAGAGGATTTTGCATGTCGCCAACTTGTGACATGCAATAAAAGCAAGGGTAAAGGAGGTTTGTGATTACAAAAAACCTGATATTTTCCTAATGCATCAACAAACAAGGTGGCATGATAAATATTTTTGTTAAGTAAATCCTTATCTGTGAGAGATGTGATACTTCCTATAAGGCCACTCATGTGATGTGTGCTTTGCTGACCCTAGACGATGAATACTGTTATTTTAAGGATACAGGTATTTGAATACAAGTAGCATCATCATTTATTACACTTTCTTAACATCCCTTTCTTTACGGTCTGACAGACGAGCCTGTAATGCCTCAAACATATGCTTCTATTAACCATCGCTGTCAATTGCTTTTTTCAAACCATCGTGAATGTCTTGCCGCACAGTGAATCTCTGGCCAGAAAAAGCCTTTCACAAGCAGTAACACATGTAAATATGTAATTCCCCAGTCTCAATACTCTGCTTCAGGCATTGTTATTTCTGCTTTAACTGTAGAAAAAGAGAGTGAGATCAGTGAGCCAAATCTGAAGTCTTTTCTTTCTTTCCTCTGTCTGAATGTGTGTCCTCAGCACAGTGTAAGTGGATGACTCAGCATGTCTGGTGTGGTGTGTTGTGGTGGTTTCTGGGTAGGGGACAGATAGGAGACTGAGGGGGCTGTTAGACAGCAGCAAAGCTCCAAATCGCCAAGAAACAAATAAAAGAAAGAGGGAAGGAATTAGGAAGAAGTAGAAGAAGGCAGGCAGGGTGGTGGCGTTCAAGGAATGTTCTGGGGTGTAGTACGAGCCCTACGGGCAAAATGAAGCAGAATCCAAAATTGTCACAACGAATGGCGCACCCTGTGTTATGCCCGCTTTTCCTCTTCAGTACTGGTTGATTCAATTTGAAAGGCTGTAGAAGTGTCTAATTGAAATAAATTAGTTGTAAAGTCTTCAGTTTGATGTTCTCAAAGACATACCATTTGAAAGGTGTGAACACTCTTTGGCAGTCCATGATGCTTCAATTACCTCTTTTGTCTTTTTCCAGCCTGTTCGCTCACACCTAGTAATTAAGACCTACTAGTGACCTGATGCCTCATGCTGCTTTTTGATTGTCCTATCGACTACCAAACAGCATTCAAAGCAATTTTGTCATTGAGCACACAAAGGCACAGTCATGCAAGTATGCTCGGTTTTTTTGTGGTAAAACTGGGAAAGTTTAAAGCTGTGGTTCCGTAAGAGTTTCATCTACTTAATTGCCTGTTAAGTTCCTATCTATTGAAGAGTGGATTAAAATATGGTGATTGATCATATGAGCCACTTATGAAAGCGCTTGTATTTGCTGCTTTGCCAAGAAATACAATCTCAGTGTCTGTGGCGACTTTGCTGCACCAAAATCAAATACGGTGCACAGTTAGTGGCGCTTTTGACGTCGTTCCCCTTCTCTCTTCAGACCTCCTATCAGTGTGGAGCATGTTAAGGCTTCATGCCGCATCGTGCAGGTGAGAGCTGCCAATCTACTGACGACACACAGTCGACACTGTTCGGTTTCCAAAGGCACGCTGGGAGATGAGGTCCCAGAGGCGCACCTGCAGTTACATCTTACTGCCAAAGTGGCCACTAGACAAAACGTATCTTAATTCTTACGGATTACAACTTTAAAGAAAGGCTTTAATTTGCTAAATCCAAGTAACACAGACATCTACGCCATAGTTAGGGAGAAGGGCATCAAAATGTCTCACCTGGCCATGGTCTCAGGTCTTCCTCCACTTTGCACGTCTTCAGAGCGGGGGTGTCCATCTGCTCCTGCCACAGGGCTGGTGTAACACACAATATGGAGAATACGTGAGCACTATGATTTGCTTATTAGAAATAAGTCAGTGAAGGAAATCTTTGTGCAGGAATCCAAACTTTGAGTATTTTGTGGAATGCAGGGAAATGTGTGGGTTGTATATGTGTGCAGGGTGAGGAAGTCACTGAGTGCGCTGTACAAAATTTAAAGCACGATCCAAAAAACCCTTCATGACAGACTTGTCAAAACTGTCTTGACATCTGGCGGTTTGGAGATGTGTCTTCCTGTCACAGGTTGGCCTCTGCTGACTGAGCAGTGAAGACTGGGAAGAGGAGGGGCGGTTTTCTCACCAGAGTGAGAGCAGGCTTGGAAAAACATGCTTGAGGGGTGCATTGGAGATATTTTTGGGTCTTTCAGGCGAGACACCGGAGGGGCAGCGGAGACCTGTGAAGCGCAGGACACTCGCTAGCCTGTCCAGACAAGCTGTCAGGAAGTGAAGGAGGAGGGTTGAGGACCTACTGGCCCAACGCGTGGGACCCTGCTTCACACTCAAGGGCCACACCGCAGAGGGCTTACACAAACGGGAGCTGTTTGCTCTCGGTCTGAGACTGTGCAGTTGTTACAAGACAACATGCACGGAGCTCTGTGGACATGGGCCCTCTCAAGTTTAGTCTTCAAGTCTCTGAACATATTAAAAATGGCCTTTTCCTCAAATGTATATATATTAAAGACAGAAACCTAAATATTATGCAACGTTCTTTTTCTCATGGTGCTCTGCTTTTAATGACAACAGCTGTCAGCCATGTGGTAAGACTATGACTTTGCCCTTCCCTGTTGAGATACCGCAATATAGTAAACTCCTAACCTCCTGTAGTGGCAATTAGGATGGAGAAAGATGCCAGAAGCAGAGAGGGGGGTGTAACGCTGGGCTGTTCACCTATAGCCGCACTGGGCTCGGCATGTGTAAGATCTGTGCTTCCCCTGGAGCTCCTCCACTTCCTTTGCAAAGGCCCAAATCAGCACTCAGTCACTGCGAGGTCCTGCACTATACCTCACAATGGCAAATTCTTACACATAAATGGCCTTATTCAGAAAGGCTTGCAAGCAGCTGGTGCGATTCGCTCAAGAAAATAAACATTTCCTTCAAATATTTTGATTGGCCAGCAGACAACGTCAATACCAGAGGCACAGATTACCCCTGTTAATAAGAGGACCAACCCCCTGGGCGGAGTTTAGGAGTGGGGAGGGCAGGGGCGGTAATGGGAAGAAGCGGCGACTGCGTCACTAATAAGTAGCTTTGGGGTGGTGCCAGTGTAGTTTTGGGGAGGACACAAATAAACACATGCACTGCTTTTGAAGTGCATGTGTAGATGAAAGGACTGGCTGAGAAGATGTTTGAGCCAAAATGGCGTCCATCCTCGTGACTCCGGATCCAGCAACGCCTCTGAGACATGTAATGCGCCTGCCGTAATGAAGCGTGTCATTGAGACACAGTGAATGCCGGTCCTTGTGCTGGCTTCCTGTTTCGCTTAGGCCTTAGGCGTCGCAACGGGGAGAGAATGTGAGAGAGCAAGCAAGAGAGAAAGAAAGACGCCAGCGAGGGAAGGAGAGAGAAAGAGAGCGTGTTAGAGAGGGGAGGAACACGGCCTTGGCTCAGCTATGTGGGACATTTGATATGTCTTTTGAGCCCTCACTTATAACGTGAGCAAAAACAAACACATGGGCTGAAAAATCCTATGTTCTCTTTGAGAGCTCCTCGTCCTCCCGCCCTTCCCCTCTCCCCAGACTCAATAGAGACTGTTCATGGCACATATGTAGTTTCTGTAATTGCTGAAATGTAAAACTCAGCCTGTCTCTGATGTGAAATTATAACTTACACAAACAGTTGAGTCTGGTAAAAAACAACTTGCTCTCACTTCTCTTTTTCTTTCTTTTTTTTCCACTAAGGAGGCGGCTTCAAAAGATTCTTTTTTTTTTGTTGAAGAACAAAAACATTTTCAGTTTGAATTATTCATCTCAGGGTCACAAAAAGAAAGTAACCACAAGTGAAGCTTTCAGGCACCATAACAAATAAACTCCGTGGCGGCCATTGACATATTATGTAAATAGTGGAGTGCAGAAGTAAAACAGAGTGTCTTAAATACTGGTCCAGATTCCTGCTCGTTTTGGTTGTATTGGCCTCAGAGGGCCAGCTTCCTGCTTGGGTTTGGCAGAAATCAGCATGAAACCCAACTAGTGTGACAGCTATACTCTAAAGTCCACACCACAGCTACCTGACGGTGCTAATTTCCTGTCTCGCTCTTGCTTCTAATTGGCTGATCATGTCATTCTGGATGTGTGAATTAGTGTGAGCCTCTCGCCCGCTGCAGTAGCAGAGTGCCGCCTCGAGCCTGGGGGGGCCGGCCAGCTTGTTTATGTGGTGTAAACAGTGTGGTCACTGTGGACAAGGCGGGAGGGGCACGGCTGCATTGGGCTGGTCCTCCATCAAACAGGACTTTCCAAAGTTAAGTCCAGTCCAGAGGCCACAGCCTGAACATACTGGACAAGAAGGCCAAAGCACAGCTGCAGCAGATGTTTGCCAGTTGTGCAAGAGGAAGCCAGAGGTACCAACATTTGTGGAAGTGTCGTTTATAGAAAATGTTTGCTTCTTTTTTTTAAAAAAAGAACTTGCTGGATAAATGCAAAGTATATTTCAAAAAATGAAATGATAGTAATTTATTATTTCTAAAAGATTCTACTGACATTTTTTATATTACGTTGGTCAAACATTCAGACAGACAGACAGACACACACACACACACACACACACACACACACACACACACACACACACACACACACGCACACACACTCAGTTTTGGGCCCTCATCAAAGCATTGAGCACTTGACTTGATGGCGTAACGTTATGCTAGGATCTGATATTCATCTACAGAGAGGAACACACAGGTGTTGGAACAAATAACATGTTAAATGATACCACCTCAAAAGTGCCAGGAGTTTTTTTCTTCTTTTGGATGATTAAATTGCTGCTGTATTTCTTTTTTCCCCTCCCTCACTGTTAAAACACATTTAAGTTAAAAGAGCCGCTTTCGTCTCGAGCTATCTGTTAGAGGCTGTGCCAGGGGCTTGTTGAGTTTTGTCTGTGTTTAAAATAGAACAAGGTAAAAATGGAATCTGTTTTCCACTTTGGGGAAAATCGAATCCACCATCTTTCGTTTGCTTTTCTCAAGAGTGGAAAGAACTGTGTATTTCTTGCATAAATGCACTGTCACAGTTCGATGTTAAAGGTGAACAGACGAACTCCATGCTGTATCAGAGGAAGAAAAAAAAGGTGCCACCCACAGACACACATAGTATACACATGTACCTCACTTGAGGTTTTGAAAACCAGAATAACAATTTAGTACTTGATTGTCTCAGTGTCAGATTTGCTTGACTGCACTAGTTGAACCGTGCATTTTCAACCACACACACACACACACACACACACACTCCCTCCGCCCTCGCTGAGAATCATTCCACATGTCTAGCAGGCTTACCTGTGGCCACAGAAGAACAAAAACAAGCAGTGAATGCAGCATCTTCCAGCGTGCAGAAATCCTGTCACTGCATGCACTGTAATGAGCTCTTAATTACCCTGTCTGTCTGGGGCACCAGCGGAGAACTTGCAACACTAGCAACACAGTTCGTGTGGATTTTTAATGTGCCTATGGTGCAATCGTGTGTGTGTGATTAAAGTATCCAGGGAAGCATTGAGCAGATGTCTGGAGACACCTCCTGTTGACAAGAAAACTGAGACAGTATTTCATTGCTCAGACAACAATATGAAGCAAGGAGGCTTTAGGAGGAGATGACACTGTATTTTCTTATTTAGCTGTCTTCACGGGTGAGAAACGCAAGGATCTAGCCCCGGATAATGGAAAACATCTTTTGAAACAGTGAGACAGGAATCCATTTAATTATAATGTGTTGATGGGCGATCTATCATCCTGCAACTCTCAAACAAACAGACCCCGGGATTTAAAGTATCTGCAAAATACAACAGTGTCTGGAAGGCTGCCAAAAGGAGATACGTGTGTGGTGTTGATATGTAAACACCTCCCTGTGTCTCTGAATGGGATTTATTACAACAAGTCTATTTTTGTTTGAGCTTCGCTTGTAATACTGCGGTGTTGTTGTCTCTGCATGATTCCTACACATAACAGGAGCGCTCTTGTGTGTGCCGCAACATAGGTTTCCAGTCTGCCGCTCCAGACTCTCCAATAGATAGACGAGGCGGGAGGGAGAAGGGCCCTCTGCTCTGTTATTTAATTATTTTACCACTCTTGCCCTGCGGTATGCCGTCATGATGGTAATACCACAGATTAAGGTGTGTGGTTTTTACAGCCCTTCCCCTCGTCTGTCTCACTCACACACACACACACACACACACACACACACACACACACACACACACACACACACACACACACACACACACACACACACACACACACACACACACACACACACACACACACACACACACACACACACACACACACTTCTTATAGACGGCCGCCAGTCACTGGCAGCTGTAACGCGAAGCTCAAGGCCTTTACCGTCTCTGACACTTCCAACTGATGTTAATGTGTTGTGTCTGCTCCCCGTGTATGTACTGTACATGTGTGTGTTACAACATCGCAACCCTTTGAAGCCTGACAAGCCTATGACGCTCTAATTCCTGCCCTAATCCCATGCGAGGCAGACGAGAGCAGAGCAAAGAGCTTCTCTTCGTCTGCTGTCTGGACCAAGCCTGTACACCTCTCCCCCTGCGACCAGAGCCCCCCTCCCCCCACCCCCCGTCCTGTATTCAAGTCCGCCCTCAGAAACTCAAAGCTCCCAGCATAAGCTTAGCTGCAGGGGGCTTTTTATTGGCAGACAACCTACAGAGCTCATGCCAAACTCCTAACCCATCAGAAAATTATCATCACAGTGGCTGTATTGTGTTGAAGCTCCGCAGTGTTTATTTTCAGCGTAACCTGTCAGTGGTGTTTCTAAAATGGCCGACATGTTTTCTCTTTGGTGCAGGCTGCACGAGGGAACAAAATCAATATCAGCAGTAGTTAAAGGACACGGGGAAGCTGGGCAAAATACCCTATGTTCTCCACAGTAAGCTGTTAAGATAGGCCCATACTGGCGACTCAGCGCTGGCTAAGGCAAGCACAAGGCCAAACACCGGTGTATGGCTGTGATACGTACTGATAGAGTTCCACCCACACACTGCCCAGAGCTCCCAAACAAGCAACATGCTGATACAAAGGTAATGAGATTCATTAGCTAGCATGAGAACTAGAGAGTGGGTGGTAGAGGAGGGCATTGTGTGTGTGTGTGTGTGTGTGTGTGTGTGTGTGTGTGTGTGTGTGTGTGTGTGTGTGTGTGTGTGTGTGTGTGTGTGTGTGTGTGTGTGTGTGTGTAGTCTATATGCTTTCAGACATGGCATCCTGTTAAAGAGGCTCTGACATATGACGGAGGAGCGAACACTCATCCTCACCCCGACCATCACCCACGCAGCTGTCCACAGCACACACACATACGCATGAAACAACCCCCCTCCCCTCCATCGCACCACCTCAGTCTGAGTCTTAGCCCTCGCCCCCGCACATTCGACCAGTCTGAGAGTGACGTGATTGCCAAGGTAGCGGGCGGCTGTTACATTCCTGAGGCTGTAGTGTGCGGTGTGCGGAGGCCAGCTTCAGCACCCAGGCCAAGCTCGGTTGGCAGCACCCGCCATGCCACCTGGCCACAGACTCAACCCTGCATGCTGTGGGGCCCCCGGACCCACCAACGCAGGGCATCTGGGGACAGAACTGACATGAGCTTCCCCTCGGACAGCCAACACATATAACAGCTCCCAGATTAGCGGAACAGAACTTGAAAGCCCGCTTGGAGGAAACGCACATGAAGGACTCTTGGCTCTTAGTTTAATGCTGAACGAATTGCATGTACTGTGTTGATGTGTAACAGTTTGTATTACGGATTACTTACCCTCCGGCCAAATTAAACCAAATATGTTTGTTTTATTGAAGAAGTAATTTACTTCTTAGTAATGACGATTAATGTGAGCTGACTTTACAGTTGTTATGGGGATGTTGGTTGGATGTGATTGTATGTATCAGTGGTCCTCACCTTGTGTGGTGCTTAGGTGGGTTTGGTGGATAGGACGGGGAGTATTGTTCACTGGGCCTATCCGCATAGACCGCTGGTAGCGCTCGATCTCTGACAGCCTGTCCGAGAACTGCATCTTCTGGGGGTCTTCTATCTTCACTCTGTGCCCTGAAACAGCGACATGAGGAGGACGGGTAAGAGAGAAATCAAGGACTTGCCAATTTACCACCTACACAACCAGGAAAATAGCACAAGATGGCACTTTATATTTCCAGAGTTGTACAAAAATAGCAAAAACAATAACATGAGTCCTACTGGAAAAAACATTCCTTCTCCCAAATGTCTTAATGAAGCCAGGCAGGTTGACATGTCCTGGCAAAAAAAACCCTCTTTGCCTGTCTGAACTGAAATTGCTGTTAAATGAACTTGGACTGTGAAGACCATCAATATCCTCCATTGTGATTCAGAAACACTCACACAGGATGAAATCATAAAGGGGGGGGGGGGGGGGGGGGGTTGGGGCTGTCGCCATGTTTTCAGCTTCCAAATACAAAAATATTATTTGAATGTTAGCAGACCTTGACATACATCGGCTAGACACTAAGTGTTACCCAAGCTGCACCTGCTGCTGCGTCATCTGCAGATAACGATAGTGTAAGTGGTTGAAAATAATTGCTTGAGGAATGCTGTTTTCCCTGAATCCAAAGTCTAAGAAATAATAAACTATGAATAGTGGCATTAGGCAATTCTACAAGCTGCTGAAGCTGAGTGATCTATATCTTGACACTTATCTTAAAAAAACAAGGAGTAGATCTGCCCCCAATAACCCCCCCCCCCCCCCCCCCCACACACACACACACACACACACACACCCACACACACACACACATTCAGGTTTAACTGACTGACACAGCACTTAGTCAGAAGGAAACACCCAGCAGGCAAGGCTACCAGACCATATAGTCATCAGTCTCAAACATTACGGATAAAGAAAACGAAAGACAGAAAGAGAGCCTTTGTAGGTGTCAGTGTGTGTCTGTGTGTGTCTGTGTGTGTCTGTATGTGTGTGAGCAGGATGTGAGAATTAACCCTGAATAAGTGAAGCATATCTCTTTTGTCCAGTCCCGGAAAACTAACCAACACACTTAGCGCCCTTATCACTTTGATGTCCCATTCAGGGAGATGGTAAGAAAAAAAACTCTGAACATGCCTTTTATGTAGACACACGTATGCAGTCATGTACACACATGTACACTCATGTACACACACACACACACACACACACACACACACACACACACACACACACACACACACACACACACACACACACACACACACACACATACGTGCACATGCTCTACATGTGAACACACCTTAAATGTCAGACGTGAGTCCGGATGAGGGCTATGCCTCTAATGGGAGGAAGAGATTTTAATGTAACTATCAATGCACCAAAACTGTGTGTGAACCGGCATGTATACATTCTGTGGTTTTCTCCCTGGCATCTCTACAGAGTAGCCTAATGTGAAGTAATGGCTGGATTTGAATATTTTATCACTATATAAAGGGGGCAAGGCAGACGGACCAATATGGATTTTGCCCGTCCTTTCTCTCCACTGACCCATGGGCAATATATCTTCCCTCGGAGGCTGACCCATGGGTAAAGTTTCCTCTCGTTTACCGCTCTGTCCATTTGTTTGTGCCCACCACCTCCCCTCCATCCTCTCTTTATGAACTATATAGAAATATCTAGCATTGACAGCCCCCAACACACTTGTATACAGATACACAAAGGGTACAGGGGCGCGCTTTGATGCGCAGACACAATGTCTGAATGGCCACTGACCACAAAATCCCTCCTGTCCAAAGTTAAAGTACAGCACAGAATTGACCTGCTTTTTTATTCGCACCCACTGATCAACAGATCTGTTGCACTGTGTGTGAGAAAGACTCAGTCATGACTAATCTGTCTAAGCAGACACAGCAATTCTGTTGCTGCTCCCCAGCTGTTTGTTTTCCCGAGCGTTAGGACATCGGATGCCAAAGGAAAGTACGCGCCTGTGTGTGTGTGTACGGGATTCCACCCACCGGGACACCAGTTTGCTCCGTGCCGTTACTCAGGAACATGGGTGGACACACGGCGACACACTCTTCGTAATATCTTTTTTATTCACATTAACACTCATATGTGGCCAGTCTGCCTTCTCTTTAAACTGTGATGGAAGGAATGAAGGCCTGCATTCTTACTCTTTCTTTCTCTCTCTCTCTCCTACACACACACACACACACACACACACACACACACACACTCTCACACACACACACACACGCACACACACACACACACACACAAACAGCGCCAAGTTCAGGCTCCATCACCTACATAGACACTGTGGCTACTGTCTGTTCCAGGCCAGAGCAGGGGCGGCCAGGGGAAGCAGCCCTCCAAATATAGCCCCTATATGTGTCCTTGTGTAGTTATTAAGAGATTTACACCACCTCAAACGGCTGAGGTCAGGGAAATGATACATCCCACTGCTCTCTGGTTGGAAAAAAAAAGACAGACAGCAGGGGGAAAAAAAGATAATTGGTCAGTTTTTCTGCGGCCAATGGTGGTCTACGATGAATTGGCTGGCTCTTTAGGGATGAAAGTGATCATTCAGCTGCCCACAAACACACACGTACACACACACTTGATCCTGTGGCCCAGTTCCAGTTGGCAGGGACACACTGGGTTTGGTGACACACTGTGCAGAGCTTCCAGTAGGGGGTTTAGTGGGCTGTGAGAGGGCCTGGAGCTTATTAACTCAGGGGCCTGCAGTTGCTGTTAACACCACTAATCAACTGGGCTGCTCGAAACTTTCTTTTCCTTTCTGTTTCTCTCGCTGTCTTTGTCTCTTGGATAGTTATAAAATAAACCACCAGGAGGGCAGCATCCTCACATACTTCCTCTCATCTTTAAGGCACTTTGTTTGATTTCTGTTAGGGACTTTCTTTCTATTAATCTGTGTCCGGGTGCATTTTGTAAGGCACTTTTGAGACAAGATTTCATACTCTAGTTAATAGGCTTGCCATGCTTAATTTTACTGAATAAGAGGGGAATTAATTATTTTCCTTTTACATAATAAAAATGGCGGTTTAGTTTAAACTTCATCTGGATTTAGGGCATATGGGAATTTTTTAGTTAATAGGTTGTTTTTGATAAAAGTACACAGTACTGAAAGTTATTTTAAGAAGTGGATCACACGACAGCCCTCCTTTTATACTTTTTGCCTCCATATTTCTTCCTGCACAGTGACTCTTGCCACGGTATACACTTTAGAATTTTTTTTTACTCCAACTATATAAATCGTTACAGTCTCTGCAATATATCACCAGAGTCTCAACTTGTATCTTCCAGTTAAACCTTGTGTTAATTCTCTTTCTTTGGCTAGTTGACCCTGCCTGTAGCCACAGTGTGTCTGCTCCGACCGCCAACATTTGACTTCTACTCTGCAGGTCCGGGGGCCAGAGGGGTGCCAGCTCTCCATACCAGCCCCATTTCAGAGGGGTTTCTGTGGTCGGATGAATATTTAATGTGTCAGGGTGCACTTAGGAGAGAATGCCCTTGTTTTTCTCTCTATGATATCATAACCACAAGATAGAGCAGGGAGATGGGGGCCAATGCACACATGAGGCCTAAACAGCAGCGCTCAATAAGCACCCAGTGCCGAAATGGATGCTAAAGGTTGTAGATTTACTAGCCTCCTCTCAAAGTAGCGGTCACATCATCTGAAAGCATTATGGAAGTCTATGAAGAACAAATAAAATGCTTGATATAAAATGTCTGGCATTAACGATGTACTGAAAGGCGATGGGTGTGTTTTTGCAGAAATGGGTGTGCCGTTCTCACTCTCGCTTTGTTTTGTGTGTGTGTGTGTATATGTGTGTATTTTTATTTCCTGATACAGTTTTATCTTCTCTGCAGAATAACTTGATGGATTCAAGTGAGGTAAATGAGGTGAAAAGTGTGAAGCTGTTTTTCACGTGACTGCTCTAAGACCAGACCACATGAACAGCAAACTCCACCGAGTCTTGCCCAGCCTTGCCTCTACAAAGTCTGTATGAGCTCAACACAGAGACAGTGTTTGCTCAGTATGGTGACAGCCAGGCCTTAAACACAGACGCCGCAGCTGAATGATCACCCAATGCAACCCATTTTCTTCCTTCATCCCCAACTTTTTCTCTACTTCTCCTCTTTTTCTCTTTGTCGTTCTCTGTCTCTGTTCCTCTGAAAGAAAGAAACACATGTTCCCGTCCTAAGGGGGACACATTAAACACAAGCTCTTTTTAGTAAAGGGCTGGGCGCTTTTTCAGGGGCAAAGTGAAACTGTATCTGGACGGCAAAGGGCAATACGTGCCTTGGCCCCAGCCCAAGTCTGCACTGAATATATTTGAAGTGTAAATATTTGTATTCAACGTATAAATGGACTTGATAGGCCCCTGATAACACACTAGAATTGATTTGGAGTGTATGTGAATGTATCTCACTTAACACTCAAAACTATGTCTGGACTGTAAAGGCTATGTAAGTATGCTATAGGATTACATACAAAAATGTCTTGGCAGTGTAAAAGCATTTAAGTCCAGTATGAAGGCTATTGCCATAGTAGCTGACTGTGATAGCAACTTATAACATGCTTGAATGACCTTTTTTGTTGAGTTGATGAGTCAAATCAGTAGAACCACGACTTAAAAAATGCATCTAGCTCCCCTCTTAGGTAAGCCCTTGCTTTATGTGTTCAAAGTCAAATGTTGAAAAGATGTGAACGCAAGAGCAGCCTCTTTATCTCGCTTTTGAATCCCCACAGTGCAATGTGGGGCGACAGTTGAACATGTGTTGCAGCGAGGCCTACTTGCCTGCGAGCAAACTTCCGTTTGCCCTCAACAGACACTGGGGATGTTTCAACATCTGTTGAGCAAAGACTTGTACACCTGTCTTCCTCTTCCTCCTTGCAAGCAGACCTGAACCCCCAACGTTATCGTTCCCACCCTGCTTCTTTTCCGCCACGCTCTTATACTTCCTTTTTCTTTCTATTACTGGCAGTGACAAAAGCATCTCTGCAGCAGGGTGCTTGGCACAGTGTTTCCTAAGGCCACCAATCACACAGTTGGGTATTTACAGTAGGACCAATCAAAGTTCTTGTTTTGAGGCTGACCCTGAAGGATGTGGGTTTTACCCATGGCTGGTGATTGTGGCTGTCTCGTCTGGGCCTAAATGAGTTGATGCTAGCCACATGCAGACATTACACTACATTACACTCATTTACATAACCCTCTCGTAACACTTTCAGTATGAATGCATTAAGTTTTATGACTATATCATTACCATGGATTGAATGCACAGACAACTTGTTTATATCCTGGGACCGTAATCTATGTGTTGTGTTGATGCAGCACTGAATACAGTGGCATGTGTTTTTTTGTGGAGACATTATTTCTATCTAAGCTTTCAGGAGGAGATCAGTAATAGTTTTTTTGGCATGCTCTTATAGTAGTTCACCACTGAGCTGTGTGCTGGGGGATCATCAGGTCCCTCAGTCAGATGCATCAGTCTCTCTGGGGACATCAGCAGCGTGAAAATCCCCCTCACAAGTCTGAAAACAAGCTGCTTACAGCGGAAGTTGCTACATGAGACTGTTTGAGCAAAGAGCGCAGCCTTCCTTTTCTGATAAGGGGATAAAGCTCTTTGCGTGTGTGTGTGTGCGTGTGCGCATGTGTGTGTGTGTGTTTGTGTGTGTGTGTGCGTGTGTGTGTGTGTGTGTGTGTGTGTGTGTGTGTGTGTGTGTGTGTGTGTGTGTGTGTGTGTGTGTGTGTGTGAGGGAGAGAGAGTGAGTGTGTGTGAAACAGAAGCAGACACAAGGACAGCTCTACAGCGAGGCAGGTTGAGGCAGGCAAAGAGAATGAAGGGGTGCCAAAATAAGGCCCAATGCACCCGGATTCTATGACAATACAAAAAGACCCATAGCACATTGAGAGCAATCATCCCTCCTTTGTCCTCCATTCTTTGTGTGTGTGTGTGTGTGTGTGTGTGTGTGTGTGTGTGTGTGTGTGTGTGTGTGTGTTTGACTGTCTTCTAGGCGTGTTGGGGTTGATATGAGCATGGCTGTTTTTCAGGCCTTTTTGGCTACTTGCCTGCAGACTTCGTAGATTTCCCAGTGGTGCTGCTGCTGCTGCTTGGGCCTTGTTGAGCACAGAAGGCTTATTTGGCTCCGGTGAGAGATCATATTAAAGCAATAAGCTGCTTTGAGTGTGTTATTTTAGCTCTAACGGTGAATGGGGTTGTTGTGCGTGTCTGTATGTGTACATGTTTGCGTGTACGTGGGTTGTCAGGTTGTTCTAAGCAGCGAGGTGCCGGGGTGGGGGCCTCGCAAGGCTGTGGGAAAGGAAAGCAAGCTGCTGCTGTCACATACATCAATGCAACGCCAGCAGATGTGTCAAACGGCTTCGCGTTCACACCTTTGTGCATACTAGCTCACACAAAATAATGTGCAATAAACATGCATTTGCCCCTCAACACACACCCAGTTCAGCAGAATGAGAGTTGATATTCCAGGTGGTTCAAAGTAAATGTGTGAAAATGTCAAATGTGTGAATTTTCGAATCTGTAGGCATGCACGTATTTCACTTTCAGTACTTTCTCTGAGGTTATCATGTAAGTGGACTGCTGCAGTAGTGTTGAGGTTACACAGATTGACCTCTTCTTTTCTGTGATGTTCCCAAGGCTTCCCTCTGTGTTGACCCAGCGGATTACAACCTTCTCTGCTCATGGAAGCAAAAGAAAGACCTTGCTACACCTATTATTTGCTCACTGTTCCTAACCATAAAGGCCTGAAGATATAAATATCCAAGACCATGCTTTGGTGGTACACAGCGTCTTTTCCAGTAACTAGCAGGTGCCTCCCTCCCCCCCAATGTCCCAACACAGAAAACGGTTTATTGTCATAATGCAGCGGGGGAGAAAATATTCCTCCACTCATGGGCCATTTATTTTTCTAAATGCAGAACGGAACTTTTATTGAATTAGGGCTGAAAGGTCGTAATGGCTCCCTCCTGTATGGGTCAGTGTAAATAAGGAAGAGTGAGCACATACAGAGTGGGCATTTTACTTCCCTTCATAGGTAGGTAAACAGGAAAGACGCTTGGCTGGTGAGTTTAGAGGGGAGTTGGTGGAGAGACAGAGAGGGAGAGCAGAGTAGCGACGTTGGCCGAGCTTGTCCGTGATTCTGAGAAAATGTCTTCAACTTGCATCATCCGAGCGAATTAGAAGCGCAGTCTCGGGCCTCTTTAAATAGTTTGGTAGTTCCAAGTAAGTGCTGTTGTTCTATTTGGCGTCATACAGTGTGGAAATTTGTCTTAGTGGAAAAAAGAAAGGGCATTTGGCCCAGGGGCTATTGTGTGTGTCTTTGACAGTCATCAACTGGCCTGAGGAAGGGACGTCGTGTTTCAAAATGTTGGACAATGTTCTTCTTTTTTTCTGTTTTGAGCAGAAAAATTGGGCATTGACGCTGCAGCAGCAACATGCCGAAGAGCAAACGAGGGGAGAAGGGAAGAAAAGTGCCAGTAATGGCTGCATTTTCTTTGTTTATATATGAGTTTAGTGAGATATTTAGACAAATTAGCTCTGCTTTCACAGGAAAGCGTGAGTACAAAAGGCGAAGTAGGATTACCCACTGCTGTGTATGCATGTGTGTGTGTGTAGCACCCAAAGGGAGTTGGCCTCAAAGCTTCTAGATGTGGTTAAGGTGGCGACAGTGGTCAAAGAGCTTCCATCTCATTCCTTTATTTACCCCCCACAACAAAATTTGATTATATTTCAGATTCTTTCATGTCTACCCAATCACGCTTTAATGACTGACAGCAACAGCATTCATTCATATGTTACAGACATAAAGATATCTCACAAAATATTTGACGATGGAGTGTGGTAGGCTGTCTTGCTGAACGACTACTGGAGGAAACTGTCATCCGCCACCCATGACAAGCCTCAGACCTCAGTATGTGGTGACGTTCCTCCTCAAAATCAGTCCAAACATATTCAATACTCTGCTGAATTCCTGTGGATTTATCAGTTAGCCAATATTTGCTCTGCTTCTAATCACTAAGGCCAAGTATGACGCGTCTGCAGTGACCCCAGGGGGGAGGAGGACCGCCGCGGTTGACAGCCACGAGTCACTGCAGACGCCAAAGTGTGTCTCTTTGAAGAAGACATAAAATATCCTCTTTATCTGTTCCCATCTGTCTGTCAGCGCGATTGAGACGAATTATCTTTACTTCCAATCAAAATTAGATGGTCATGAGTTTAGTTGTTGTGATAAGCCGCTATTTGTGTGTTTGTGTGCATGCATAGTCCACCATGTCTCCAGGTTATACATTTAGGAGATATGACGAGCCGTTAGCAGTCAGGAAAGCACCCAGCATCAGCCACTGTTTTTCCCCTCTCCTGGCACTGATACACCTGTGGGCCTTTCTTTCAAAGACACCCATCTCCATTTTCAAAACATCAAAGTTGCCTTTGAGAGAGCAATTCGCACTGAGGGTGAGCCTTTCATGTGATTTGTGGAGCATGGGCGTGGCCCGTGGGGCCAACTTAAAGAGATGGAAGCACCTGGCAGGTGTATGAGCCGAGCACACGCACACGCAAACGCAAGTGCATACGCAGCAACACGCATGCTACCTTTTTGTTTACTCACCAGAGAGACTGCAATATCACAGGAAAAATAACACAGCAAATGTCATTGTATGTGTATTTGCATACTTTGTACAGTCCGTGTGCCAAATGCAAATAGAATTAACCCGCCAACTCCAACATGCACCCCCACTGCTACGACTCCCACCCCACCCCCACCCCCACGCACGCCTTTTTCCTCCTGGAGCTGTGTGAACACACCCAGCCGAGTAAATAGAAGCAACAAAACACGACAGCACTTGATTTCTGTGGATGCGTGGGCCTATGGGGGGGGAGGTGTGCAAGCTCTATCTGAGTGTATGCAGGTATTGCGCTGTATAATTGTGTTAGCGTTTAGGGTGTATTCATGTGTATCAGTTTCAAGTCTCATCAGACAAATTGCCTCTCTGACGTCACTGCAACAGGCTTCCACATCCTCAACATTCAGCAAACAACTGTCTCTCCTTTCTGATTCCCTAAGATGCTCAACCCTCAGACATCAGGGTGGGAACAAATACGAATAAATCACTGATCCGACAGTTTGACATAATTCTAGCCGGGTTAAAATAAATAGCTTGCTGCTGCTACGTCAATGCACAAGTTTCTGCTGAAAAAAAACAGAAAAAAAGGAAGAATATTGTCTGACATTTTGGAACACGACGTCCCCTCCTCAGGACAGCTGTAAAATAGTTCCTTGCAACTTCACCGTCACACAGACTTAAGCTTTGAGTGTTGATTTTCACACACAGATAGCAGCTTTGAGTCATTCCCCAGACACTCACAAAAAAGTACTTTTTTTCTTACCTCAGTTTCTAAATCATTCAGATTTTTTTTAACACCCTCTAACTAATATTATATTTTATAAATGATATCTGCTCATTCTATGCTTCACAAACTTGACTTTTACACACATTCAAATACTTTCGTACCGATAATTTTTTCTGGATCTAAAAATGAGACACATGCCCCCCGCACTGTGAAAATAATTTCTGATCATCTTGCAAGCTTAAAACATTTCCGGCCTCTTTTTTTTTTTTTTTTTAATCTCTCTGTCCTACAGTGAGTTCATCTTTTCTTCCTGGGGACTGATTCATTTCAGGTCAAGAGATACAGAAATACAACCCCCCGCCCCTCTGTGGGTAAATAGGCAGTGGCTGATGTCATATGTACTAAGTGAGGGAGTGAGAAGAGCACCAAAAATATAGTTGTGGGATTAATTGATCGTAATAACCCTGCAGGGTGCACCAAAGAGTGCGGAGAAGTGGTGAGGAGGCATCAGATGACAATAATAAACGAGGGTCTCAACACCTAAGTCACCTGCTTTCCTGTCTTTTCAGAGCAGCATGCTCTCCCTTGTTGTTGGATGTTGGATGTTGGTGTATTGTTAAAGGTCCCGTATTGTAAAAAGTGAGATTTCCATGTCTTTTTGATTATAAAGCAGGGAGTGGTGCTATTTAAATACCGTGAAAGTATCAAAACCCTCAATCCACAGAGAAATACACACAGCCCGTGTTCAGAAACTGTCTTTAAACAAGTCGTCAGGTCTTCTGTACGGTTGTGATGTGACAGCTACAATATATATAGATAGAAAGTTATGCTCCAGTGACGTTAGAGTCATTTCCAGGCTGCAGTTACAGTCCAGAGAGCGCAGATGTTGGAGACCCGGCAATGATGACCAATCAGCAGAAGAAACAGGTGCTAAACTGGTGCGTTCCACACAGAGGGTGATATTTAGACAGGCGGTGTGAGAATTTTTTTTTTTTTTTTACGATTAAAGCAAATAAACTTATTAAAATACAAGAATGAACCTGAAAATGAGCATAATACTGGGCCTTTTAAATCTGCACAGACAGAAGTGAAGGGAGAGTTTTCAGTTGCAACAGTTGTGCTTCCAGTTTGGCCTCAGCAGAAGTTTGATAATATAGTATGACAGACACATCACATCAGGGGGGTGGGAGTGGTGGGGGTATGATGACGAATCCCGGATGTGTAATGAGGAAATCAGCAGCAAGGGAGACCAAAATACTTGGCTTAACATTTAGCCTACTTTCTGTTCAGGAACAGAATGCTGTCTGTGTGTTTTTATCCATTTACATGTCTGTATGGGCATGTGAAAATAAAGTGCACACATGTCTGTCTATATGCGGCTCAAGTATTTTCAGAAGGCATGGTATCTTTTGTTACATTGCCGCGGGCAGGCCGCCGCAGCAGTCCTGTCCGTCAGGTTTTCCTGACTGGATCCGTAAACATTAATAAAACCTCCTCCCTCTGTGCCAACTCCTGCTGCGGCCCCGGCTGGCAGCCATGCAAATGCAGGCCCTACACAAACAGCCTGTAAGGCCCAGCCTGCCAGCCTGTGGACAGGTGAGCACAGCGTGGCCAAGTCTGGCTTCAGGCTGTCTTCACCCTATGAATGATAAAGCTGAGCTGCACAGGCATCATTGTGTGGCATTGCTGATGAAAAATGTAAAACAAAACTGCGATCAAAGCGGTGTTGGAATATATAACTGCCTGTGAGGATGAGATTTGTAATGAAAAAGTGTTTTATGTGTTGGCAGAAGTGCCTCTCTGCTTTGGCTCCAAACGTCTGAAACATCTAAACGTACAGCTGATATAATGTGGTGCCTTGTGGTTAGAGAATATTTTCTATGAGTCTAATAATATCTGAATGGGAGTGTGTGTTCCTCTGCTTTGATTGTGCTGCAACATGACTGATTAGTCTTAGAATGTGCTCCTTGTTGAAATAATAGAGCTCCTTTATCTCTTCTATTTTGAGGTCAAGTCTTTGAATACAGAGCATTGGACTGAAAACTCACCTCAGATCTGACAGCTTGTTCAAACCAATGTCATGAACAATATAAATGTGCTGCATTTCAAAATGCTTTTTCCATTAACTGTGGTCAGCTGTTTGAATTTCCTGGTTAACGCTGGATCTGTTTTAACTGCGGAGTCACTGGTTGTGTTATTCATATTTCGGATAAGCTTTGACTCAGTTATCATGTTATCATTTGCTCAAATCAAACCATCTCTGGTTCCAGGGGCTTATGCACTACATATTGAAATCATATTCACATTTTTCTTTCTTCTTTAAATCAGCCTTTGTAGAAGTTTTTTTCTGCCATTCTATGAATTCCCCTCTCAGCATAGTGTAGAAGACTTTAATGGAGCCCCAAATGCCTCCTGCCCTATATTAAACAGTGTCACTTTATAGCAGCCAGCGCCAGTGTAAAAGTAGCACGGCCACTCTGACGCCTCAGCTGGAGCCGTAACATGTTGACAGACAGACAGGAGACGACCTTAATGTACAGTTGTTCCGAGCTGAGACACTCACAGATGCACATGAGAGTGTATTTATGCAGACGCGCTCTTTTAACAAAAGATGATCAACTTGAAACCACACATTCACACACACACACACACACACACACACACACACACACACACACACACACACGCACACACACACGCACACACACACACACACACACACACACACACATAGACACGTAGGCCTACAGTGTTTATAATTATCTCCCTGTTCTCTCTCTAATGCTTCTGCAAATAGCATCCCCTCTGGCGGGGGGGGGGGGGGGGTGTTGATGCCCCTCTCTCTGTACCCCTTGACTCCCTCTCTGCCAGCCGTAACCCCCCCGCTCCCCATGTGGCACTTGCTTCACACTTCTCTTCTCGTGCTGTGGTCTTGTTTTGACTGGGCTAAATCCCCCCTGTCCCAAATATCCCGCCTCCAGAGACCGTCCAGAGACCTCTAAAACCCTGCTCTCAAGAACCATTACAAACACGATCCCTTCATAGGTACATCATGGAATCCTACCCCATCTCGTCTGTCCTCGAGCTCACAAAGAAAAAAATGTGTTCACATAGCCCCTGACTCACGTGAGTAACACTACTCTCCACCACACCAGCGAGCATTAAACCACACAAGAATGTAGCTGCGGCTGAACAGTGGCGCTAACAGCTTTAGCACCAAGGTCTCCCTGCCAGGGCTAACAGTGGCCAGAGTCTGCCCTGTGTTAAATCAACGAGCCACTTATGTGGTCGGTCAGGTACGACCCTACTGACCAGCACTTGGGAAGGTAGGGGTGAGGAGGAAGAGGAGAAGGGGGATTGAGCTGAGCCACCTGCGGCTTGGAGACTCACTCAGCTCCTCTTAGTGGTCTTGGGTTATGCCTTAATATGCTTTACAGTTTCCTCTGACTGGGCCCGCCCCTGTGCCCCTTCTTCTCTCTCTCACACACACACACACACACACACACACGCACACACGCACATACGCACACACACACACACACACACACACACACACACACACACACACACACACACACACACACACACACACACACACACACACACACACACACACACACACACACACACACACACACACACACACACACACACACACACACACAAACAAACCTGCACAACTATACTTGTGAGGACAAAGTAGTGCCCTACATTCATTCTCTGGAGGCTTACCATAACTGCTATACTCCTAACCCCAACTTTGACCTAGTCTTAATTCGAATCTTAACCCCAAAACCAAGTCTTAACCCCAAAATATATCTAGTGGAAACCATTTTTTTGCACATGTCATGTGTGAACAGATGTTTAACCTCCTCCATGTGATGCATGCATAACACACACACAGGCGTCAGACATGCTCACAGAGTTAGATTTTCATCATATCATCTGACTCATGAAGTCCTTTTAAAAGATACCAACACCCCCACACTGTCAAAACCAGAAATAGCTGCTTCTAACTGGGTGGCTCTCAACCTTCACATCACACCACCCATCATTTTAGCAACAACAAAACAATAGTAGTGTGTGTGTGTGTGTGTGTGTGTGTGTGTGTGTGTGCGCGCGCGCGTGTGTGTGTGTATGTGTGTGTGTGCGCGAGCGCGTGTGTGTGTGAAAGAGAGAGAGAGAGTGTACTCACTGCGCGGTTCTCGGGGTCCATCCACGGTGACTTTGATGGCGCGGTGGTAAGTGGCCACTTGTGGAGGTCCGGTGAACACGGTGATGGTCAGGGTGAAGCTCTTTCCTGCAGCACAGAAACACGTCCATGAGATTTATATGGAGAACATGTCATTTCACTTAATATAACGGCCCTTTTACCAATTATCTCTAAACGATTTCCTCCGCTCTTGTTTGCAACAATACCTCGCTTGTTCAACTTCAAAATCATCACCGCCTTTGTCCCGCTGCAGCCTTTGAATTAAGGAGAGACAGGAGAGGGAAAAAAAGAAAAAGGCAGGGACCACCTCTTTTGATGGCCTGACTGCTGGTATGATTTAGATTATTGAGACAATGTGTTCCAGATTGTCCAATAGGGTTTTTACAGCGGTAGTTTATTGTTCAACAAGGCCGGATCTTGCTCCCATCTGCATCAAAGTCCGTGCAGAGGGGAGGGGAGGGGAGGGAGGCTGTGTCATGCAGCGGGTCCGGTGCTCGTTCGTCCCCAGTCTCCGAGAAAAGCAGCTCTTGTTAAAAAAAAAAGAGAGACTGCGTGGGAGGAAAGAAGAGAAAGAAGAATCCTCGGGTGGGGTGGATTTCATAAAATGAAAGGTATCCGCTACTTTTTTATTTATTTCTTTTTAATTTGGACCCATTTCCCATTCATCAAATCAAAGCTTAACATTGAAAGGAATTATTGAAACGACCAGAAGAAGCTATGGGGGAGTGAGAGAAGTGAAATCCCTCCTCCTGCCTGAAGATTTCTGTGAACAATCAGGCTTTTCAAATGTCTTTTTTAATTTCAGAAGATTGTATTATTTAGTCCTGAAAATTGAGCGGTTTTGAATTAGACAATAAAGCACAAATATGACTCAACGGGCCTGTGCATAAACCACAACAACCAATCCCACAAACAGGCCTGTTGTGATTTTAAAAAATCTTTTTGTTATAGCAATTAAACACAATAGCCTTGATAATTATTCTATTACACTAAGCTTTTTGGTGGCGGGAATTGTTTGACAAATCATCCATCCATCCCTCAGACTTACACCACGTGGGTAATTCTTTTTATTCCTCTGGATTAAGAAAATTACAGTCACATCGCAACCGTTCACTGTGACGCAGGCCAGATGTTTCGGACGACACCCACGGACGTCAGTTGGCAAAGTGCGGGCACTCATAAAGGATCTCAGTAATAGACAGCAGAGATCGAATATTTGAAAAGCTGTAGTTTTAAGGAGGAAGAGTTTCCCATGTGTGCGTCTGTGCAACATATCTGGCGACCTAGATCAAGATGTTTAAATTTTTTTTCACATTTAATAAAAAAAATAATAATCTGCTGTCAGTTGTTCTCCACTTAGACCCAGAAATATAATCCATTATATTATTATAAGCGCGTTTCCAAATGTTGCTGCATATGACATTAGACTCAGCTTTTACTGTGTGTGTGTGTGTGTGTGTGTGTGTGTGTGTGTGTGTGTGTGTGTGTGTGTGTGTGTGTGTGTGTGTGTGTGTGTGTGTGTGTGTGTGTAAGAGGGAGAGATCATTTCAGCTCACCTCGTCCGCTCCTGCCCACGAAGCGCAGGTCGTTAAAGCGGGCCACCTGGTTCTTCATCACGGCTGAGGCGTTCCTCAGCTCGGCCGAGTAGTTCTCGTCGTTCCCGGCCATCACAGTGACAAGAGTCCCGTCGGGGACATCACCGAGAGCCACGACCTGCACAGGAGAAAGCGGGCGGTCACTCTGGGTCACCAAACCAGATGTACACACTGCGCGTATAAACCGCATCCACCTCCCATAATAATAAGCAGGGATATCATCACAATTTCACCATCATGTCAGCAATAAAACATGACATAATTAATATAGATGGGAGATTTCATTAGGTAGACACCCTCCAGTATAAATCCATGGCATCTATCTATTTCTTATCTGTTGCTGCTATTTTTAATTTCCCTTGTATTCTCTGATCCAGATATTTAGACGACGTAAGGCTTAATATTGACACAATCCGCAGACATTAAGCACCGAAATCACACAACACAGAAAACACAATAATAAAAATGAGTTCAGATCTATTTGCTCATAGGTCTTGTAATTTTAGATCTCTCATGTGTAATAATTTCTGGCCCGATTAAGGACGTTATTATTCAGGATGGTGCCGTTTGAAGCCAGTAAAAGCAGAGCTAATCCGTACGTTTTTAATAATTTAATATCCCACACAAATGCAAACTGCAGAAACCACAGAGGAAATCTTCTAAGGACCACTCTTATTTGTAAATAAGTTACCTCCCATAAAATGTATCTGGTTGTATTTTCTTATGCACAATTAGAAAACCACAGTCATTAAAATGAAAATATAATAAAGTCAAATTAGAACGCCATGTCTCTTGCCTTGAACGCCACGGGGAGCGTCTTGTTGCACCTCCAGTGAGACGGGAGGACGGAGCAGAGGAAGTTGGGGCTGTCTGTCCGGACCAGTTCGCCGGCGTGATCTGCCAGGACGTCCACCACGTTCCTGGAGTCCGATCTTGACCTGAGGGGCCCCGGGGTTGCCATGGACCCGTTGCCGTCTCCAAGCTTGCTGCAGGGGAAGGACGTGGAGGGCGGCGTGAACCGTCTAGTGGTGGGCGGCTCTACGGGAATATGCATCACAACAGCTTGGGTCAGTGCCACCTGACTTGGGTTGTATCAGAATAGCAGGACTCTTCGGGAAAAAGCAGTTTTTGTTGTTTTTTAAATCTCTTTTGCCTCCAGACGCTGGTGATCTCAGGAGTCCACTGCGGGAGCGCAAAGGATGGAGGCGAGAGCGCACTAGAGTCTGAGTGAAGAGAGCCTCGCTACCTTAACAGAAACAATCAACTGTGATGACTGTGTGCTAGATCATCTGCACAGGATGTGTCGGCCTGTGGAACATCAGGGTTGCTCAGTGGTTTTTTTCTCACTAACTTCAGCACAAACACGCACGAACAAAGTCTCCAAAATATCTCACTGTGCTCTTATCTGGCGCACCCTCGATGGACACTTTCAGCCGCGTGTAAACAATATATGAACACCACAGACTTTTTGAGCTCTCTCTTTCAAAATCAGTCAATGAATCTTCTACATAAACGATCAGTGAGAATCTGTTGGCAGTGATCAGGTAATCCAGCCGCGATACGGAAAGTTAAGACAACCCAGCTGACTGGCTTTCTCGGTATAAGGTATTTTAAAAGAATGATCTCGTCTAAACAGCCACTCTCTGCCAGACGCCTCTTCGGATCTCAGGTCCCGCTGAGGAAAAGCGTAAAACTAATCAAACCCGAATATTTACAGTCAAAACTACTGCAGCACTTCAGCGTCCTTTTCTTGCGTAAAAGTTCTGGCAAGTTTATCCTCGTCGGGTCTTCCAACCCTCCCGCACACAAAAGACAGCGCTATTCTGGTACAAGAGGAGCTGCTCCGTTGCTCCAGCTGAGATTCCTTTAAAGTTATCCTTTCAGCGTATAGCAGGGTTATAGGGCGCGAGAAGGAGCCGCGAGGCTGAACGGAGTGCAGAGTGCCGCGATATTATTTTACCCGAGTCATTTTAGTGTTTAGTGGTCGGGAGTGTGGAGATGATTTCCACCAATGAATCTGCTGGGTTGGGCTTTCACCAGACCAATCAAACTCCCCGGTGCTCTTTCTTCAGCCTTGTTGTCACAAACGAGCTGAATTATTGATACATATCTGTGCTTTTCTCTCTGCTCTTTTTTATTTTTAGATACAACATATAGACGTATACGTTCAATTAAGAGACAGTGCGTTAAAACATAGTTGCACGACAATTATTTTTAATATTTTAAATTATAGCCAGTAACATACGATGAATAAACTGTGCAAGATATTGAATATAGTGGCTTTAAACAAGTGCAATAATTGATTCTGATTCAGTGCAAATCAACCTCTGCGTCGATAGGAAATATCAGTCTCGCGGGGATCATGTTTAATTTATGAAATAATATATGAAGTACACTGCTCTGACCTATTTCTCCTTGAGTTCTTTATAATTTATCTAAAGAATTAGACTGCAGAGGCCTGTGGTTTGACTCTCATTTATTCATTTTGGAAAAGCTATTAAATCTGGCTGCTTCCTCGCCAGGTAAATAACATTTTCATAAAGCGAAATTATGGGCGAGACAGATCCGTATCACTTTAATAGACTGTACTAAATTAATAAGATAATTAAAGCAAACAGGCAAATGTGTTCCTTCTACATCAAAAGACACAGCAGAATAACCGTGTGTGTGTGTGTGTGTGTGCGTACGTGCGTGCTCGCGTGCGTGTGTGTGTGCGCGTGCGTGTGTGTGTGTGTGTGTGTGTGTGTGTGTGTGTGTTGAGGGTTACATCAATTGACGGCACACCCTGCACGCCCCTCCGCCATGCTGCTTTCTGACACTAGTTGGCGCATTTGCCTTTTCAATGACAGTGTGAGGCAGCAGACATTTCACATGTGCAGAGAAAAAGGAAACTTTTATCTACTCTGATAGTCAGGAATCCAAATGGAGCCAAATCAGTTAAACTGCCTCTAATTTTGAGGTGTTTTACGTCGCTGAAAGAAGCACCGGTGACCTTTATTTTCGCATGTATTGAGCTACTTTTGAGTTTTTTTCTGAATCACAGTCATCTTCATTATTACTGAGAAATTAGATCATTATAAAACACACACACACACACACACACACTGGTTTATTCGTTTAATAACCGCGCACTGAAGCCACGTGATAATTCAGAGTCAACATTTCCGTCTCTAATACAACATTTAGAGAATTCATTGGCACGTTGTTTTGTGTATTTTACTTTAAATACATAAGCTGATTATCAAACATGGCTCCAGACACTGAAGGCCTGTATACGTTTCGCTCTGGGTCTCGTGAGCACTGAAAGTCAATTATTAATTGGATTATTTAACATTATTGTGATAAATTTTGCGATGGTGCAGAATGCAATTTAGAAAATCCTGGCAGTTCTGATTAAAATCCAATAAAATGCCCCCCAAAAACATGATCAAATAACCGATTTAAATGGAAATATGCAAACGGAAAAACTGACTGAATAAAAAAATATTGCACAAGTGACGCGGATGTCCGTTGAAGCGCCTTTTAAAAATCAATCAATCGATGTTTCATTTTTATAATAACATGCTTTATTTTCGTGTGCGCGTGCCTCTGCGTGCGTGCGGCAGTTTTTAAGTTGTTTACTTGCATGAGAATAAATTGGGTGCAGTTAAGTGGCGTGAGGAGTCATCAGAGTGGCTTCAGATTTCTCCTTAATTTCACCCCGTCACACTGAATCGGACTCAGAGAGAGAGATGCAGGGGAAAGGTTTCAAAAGTAAAAAACAACAACAAAAATACTAATTACATAAATGAACAAATAAGATGGGATATTAGAGCTTATTTCACAATAAGTCATTTGTGTGGGATTAAAGGTGTCCACAAACCTCACGCAGTGGTGATGCTGCATGCACCAACACTAGGCAAAGTAGAAAAATAATCTATAAACATTATATATTTAATATCATATTATCTGAATCATCTGTTCTGAGAAAGTGTTGCTTCCACATTTATTTTAATCAAATTCACATAAAACATATTTCTGTGTCTCTTTCCCTTTCTTGTCGTAATTATATCTTCATTTAAAGAAAAAGAAGTGCCTCTTCTGGAGTCATATTTTAACCTTTTAGCATATGTACTGCTCTGACACTTCTTGTTTGCAGCTGATTGCTATTTTGTTGTGATCTAGGACAGTGGTTAATTGGGGCCTGGTGACACATTAAATAAATCTCCCCATTTTTCTTCCGGTGGCCATCAAACTTTATAATTCATCTCCCCCCGGTCAGGTAAGGAACAGTGGAGACACTGTATCCTGAGATAATGTCACTTTGACACTTTATATCATCACTGCACCACTTCAGTTGTACTGTCACTTACTTCAGTAAGAAATGCTGCTACACTTTACACTGTCACTTTATATCACCACTACATCACTTTATTTAGTGGTACTGTAACTTACTGCTGCTACACTTTACTGTGCTTTACTGTAACCTAGCTCTGTAGGAAATGCTGCTACATTTCACTGGGGTTTACTGTAACGTATCTCAGTAAAATGCTGCTACACTGTACTTTACTGTAACTACTGTGACTTACTTCAGTCAGAAAGGCTGCTACACTCCACTGTGCCATACTGTCACTTAGTTCTGTAGGAAATGCTGCTACATTTATAACATTTTTAACACTGTTATCACTTATCGCTCCTTACCACTTATTTAATTTGTACTTTTTTTATTTCAATCTGCTGCTAAACTGCGTATTGTTGTATATTGTATATACCTACGCTTAACCACAATATCTGTTGCACTCTGTCACACTTAGTTAATTGTTTGATTTATTTTATGTTAGCTTTATTTTGATTTGATTTATGTTTTATGCTTATTGTTACTCTGATCCTTTCCCATCTTTGTATTGAAACTGTTGCACAATAATTTCCCTCGGGATAAATAAAGCTTCTTGAATCTTGAATCTTGAATTTTACTCAGAAATGACACCAGAAAGTCTAATAATCAACCCAAAACCATAACAATCCTTCTGTGAATTCAGTGTAACCTCTTCCTTTTATGAAAGAGCGTATGATCTGTGGCATTCATTTGGATTTGAGTGTTTTTTTAACTTGAACGTGTATTGTAATCCTAATCATACAAGCCACAGTTGAAGTCTCTCCATACACCAGCAGCAGCTAAACCCCCACAATCCGAACTGCAAATAGGAACTGATTGCCTATTTTGAGGCCTCTATTTTGAGTGCAGGTTCACTGGGACAATGACAATGCTGGTGATATTTTAGTCGTCCTCCTTCCCTAGCTCATTATTAATATGTGACCACACGCCCCAGCTATACCCTCCTCAGCTGTAATGTTTGCTCCGGGCGCCTGTCACATTTAGACCTCTGCATTTCAACATGCAGTTTCTACTGTTTCAGCCACACAGGCACTGAGGACGGAGCCCGCCGTGCCCCTGAATGGTTTTTAATGATCTGGGTGGGTTGAGCCTGAAATCAAGACAGAACTCGTGGAGGATATGTGAAACCCCAGGACCCACCTCAAATGGGCCTCAGCATATAGGATTCTTGCCATTGAAGGCTAAAAAAAAAAAGAAAATGGATCCTTGGGATATAAATCGAGACATCACATCATTGTTAACTAATGGTTGCGCTGTGAAAACTTGAGCTCGAGAGGTTGCCTTGCCTTGCTCTGTATTCCTGGCCAGAATTTTAATATATGCTCATAATAAAAAAGGCTAAATTGTTTGTTGGCTATAAGACACCATGAACAGGTCTAAATGGTTTAAATGCAAAAAGAACAAATTGAGTTTAACTAAGGCTTCCTCAGAGTTCTTCTAAATAAATGCTTCCTCTTCTTGGTGTATAAAACCGTTTACTTCAGGTTTTATATGTAATGAGTCACGTTGTAAAGACTAATATGAGTATGATCCCCATTAGCAGAGAAACCAGTGGAAGCCTTTGGGGTGTGTAAACGTATACCTGGCTCTAAATGCCACCCACACTGCTTTCAGTGCCACTTGAAAGTCACTTTGAAGATGGGGACAGTCGTCGGTACAGTACACGGAGATCCCTTGAAAGTTTTTCATCTTTTTTTATTTTTTTTACTGAATATGAACTATTAGCCTGTGTAAACTCCTGGGCTATTTTCAGACATGCACACATAAGCCTTTAGATGGGTAGCTATTCATTTGGAAAAGGGGGCTATGGAGGGGCAATTAGAAATAGTTTGAGGTTCAGCGATGACATAAGACAAAGATTTCTATCTTTAGAGGAGCTGTGGCGGTCACACATTTCTGTACATTCACAAATTACAGGGCAAGCTTTGGCCCTCAACCCACCGAATGCATTCCTTCCGAAAAGTGTCTGCTCGAATTTCAGCCGGGGGTTTCTGCTCCGTGGAAATATGAGTGTTCTGAATGGACGACTTCTATGAAATGGAGTTTTATTCCTCTCGGATTAAATTAGCTCTACTTTGGGGCTCAGGGTATTTTTTTGTATGAATGATGAATTCTGCGGTGGCTGTGGAACGCCAGGCGTGTTTACCCTTCCCTCCTCTTTTTTTTTTTGGAGACGTAGCTCGCTATGAAATGGACTTTTTCTGCTTGATATGACAAGAGTGTCTGTGATTAGACTTCCAAGCATGATGTAAGTCACCAAAGCCATTTGTGCCAGTCCCCTCAAAGCCAAATCATATTCTAGCGTTGGAGTGTTTATATACACAAGTATATGAAGAAACTTTTAAACAACAGTGAGTGGGTACAGACTGTTTGGGTTTTGGGCTCTCGCTGCTCTGATGGCTGATTCTCTCTCAAATTTTGATTACATAATATGTCAGCACATCACAATTGGTGGTCATTTTTGTCCATTTTGATGTTCAGACAAGAAAATAGGAAACACATTGAACGTTTTTGATCATAGAAATTTGTATGTTGTGTTTTTCTCCACCTCCTCTGACTCTGTTAGTTTTAATGATCACTGGAATGCACTTGTGTATTCAAACTTTGTTTTAGCTCTTCATGACCCTTAAACACTTTATTTCTATTTAAATGTATATAGTTGTCTTATATAATTTGTTTTAGGCCCCAATTCCAGATCCTTGAAGGCATTTAGGGAGCATATTATTTTGATGAAGAGGACGGTGACATTTCCAAACCCAGCAGCTAATTACTATATAAGCGTGAGGAGTTGAGATGCAGCAGTCACCAGAGGAGACAATGAACACGTTCATCTCATGCATCTTTAATATTCTGCTTACGTTTTATAAAAGGTGCAGAACGGAGCCAAGGGCTTATAAAAGCCCTCCAAATCAATTGAGCAGCATAATGGCTGTTGGGGGACGACTCCAACTCCGTTTTTATTTCTGTCTGCTGAATGTAAATGGACTTCTTAAAGACTGCATTCATTTTCAAACATACCAAGCATGTGTTTGTCTATCTGTCATTTCATTTCATAGTGAATACATAATGGGATGAGTTTGGTAGAGCCGATCCTCTAGAGCAGTGGCGGAAAGCAACTAAGTACATTAAACTACATTTCCATTTTATGCAACATGAGTATTTCAGAGGGATATATACCCACATTTATTTGACAGTTTTAGTTTATATTAAGTAACAAAAAATGCAGTCTGTGACCACAGGAATTTCCCCTTTAAACTCCTCAGATAACTGTTACATTCCCAAAGAGGTAAGATTGTCCAGTGTTTAATAAAAAAGCAAAGACAAGACAAATTAAAAAATCTATACAGGTGTGACAGAATTTTTCTCACGACCCCTCAGATATTGTGACCCTTTGGAGGGATTACAAGGGTTGGAACCACTTGACTACACCGCCTGTTTTTACAAGTTGGCAAACCTTGACCCACTTGCACATGGGCCATTTTTCTGCATAATGAGTACTTATGATACTTTGAAGCGCCATTATATCATTTATAAGAAAATAGAGCACACTATCTTTGTCTTACAAATGGAAAAGTTTAACTCTCCATTAATAAAATGCACCCTTTTTCAATTCGGGAAACTGGGGTTTTACTACAGCATTATTCGTATGGCCAGTAGCACCTGGTGGCTAACGGCAGCTAACTTTAGATCGATATTCTTGTGTAACTTACTGTTATACCATGTTTTTTTTTTTTGTTTTTTTTACTGTTATAATCCTGTACTCATCACCACTTGTGCCTATGGTGGCCACTGTTCAGCAAAGGTAACTCAGATTAAAGGGATATATATTGCCGATTATCAACCAGATTTGATCATTACAAGGATGGAAGTGCGTGCAAATGGACAACAATCAACCTCCCTCTTCTTCGATCTGGCAAAGTCTGCCCGTTTACGCTCTGCCAGAGCATCAACGGCAACGAGGTGGGAGCTTAAGGCGCTTTCAACATGCAAGAAAGCCAAACACTGTTTATTTGCATATAATACCCACACTGCAGTTAGTTTTCTCCGTTCCCGGCTGAGATGGACACTACAGCGCTTCCTTTGTTCAGAACAGCGCGGTGAATTTCATCATGCATACACGCTTTTTTAAGCCTAACATTGTTGAAATAGAGCAGCTTATACTAGTAACAGAGCAACAAGTAAGTGACTGTCACTCCTGCCTGAGCTAGAATGCAAAGACTGTCCTGCAACATATGTCTTTCGGTTTAAATAAAGGCATTATTTTTTAATAATATTGTGCTGAAATATGTAAACCGAATACCTACCCAGCAAACTAAGATCTGAATAATCCAATATTCAAGTCCAGCCTTAACTGCAATGACGCAAAACTGGTTAAAAATCAGCAAAGCTTCCCTTTTAGTAATAAGCATTTTGCTGATAATTCTTTTGCAATCTTACTTAAAGGGAAACAGACGATGTTCAACCAGCCCAAGTACTGCCCACACTGCAGTAACAGAAAGCTGGGTAAAAATCAGCAAAGTTTAGTAGGATTTTAAATGCATGACTTTTTCTTGTAATGGGGTATTTTTTCATCATGGTATTACTTTAGGGTCTGATGCTTTTTACACCATTGCTCTAGGTGTGTGTGCGTATCTGATTGCAAAACCAAACACATCTCTATTTAATACCCAGAAACCCTCAACCCTCTCCTCTTCACAATAACCAGAAAAGTCAACAAAAGCGCTGCAGAGTTCACTGTGATCGGCGTTCGGGGTTTGAGCGTGGTCAGGCCCCCTCCCTGTCCTTTCAGTGGCAGTTCAATGGCACACACCACACCCCAGGCAGGCAGGGGGGGGAACTCGCCGTAAACCCCGGTGTCACGATCGCTCCGCCCTCACATCATCCGTCGGGTACACTCACCCAACGATGACAGTCAGCAGTCTGTGATGTGGTTCCCAGGCCTGTTTATTCTTTGGAAACCCACTAAAAGTAGCATTGGATGGTAAGCTCACCAAAAGGCCCCAGTGCTATTATAGGAGCACTTTGGGTCGAGTTTTGATCTGGTGGGTTTGTAAATAGGGCCCTGCCTTGCTGCGGGGCACCACTTTCGGGCTATATTGTTTAGTGTGACCCGAAGGAAGCTTTTTGATATTCAGGGTGATTTGTAACCTGGAACAAAATCTAGAGTCCAAAATTGATATGACTTGTGGCATTTAGGGTTGTGTTCTTCGTGAGGACATCAGTGTATGTTTTTCATAATGCTGATGATGATGGACGAAGGCCTGCAAAATGTACCCTGCTCCGCTTTTCTTCTTTTCATTGAAGGACAGATTGGATTTTTTTTTTCTCCAGGATCTTTATTTACCCCTGAAAGTCAGTATAACTTTTAAATCTAAATGAGTCCCATAAATACGTCAACTCCACCATTTTTTTCAGCTGTGGTTTTTTAGTGTGAGCTATAATCATTTCTCATCTTTCTTTGTCTCTGTGTCTGTCTATCTGTTTGTGTGTAACGACACACACACACAAATCCACATACACATACGCTGTGTTTCTCCTTTTCTAGCGAGAGCTTCTGATGCAAGGACGGCAATCTGTAATCTGTAGTAATTGCATGTTGCAGAAAAACATTTTTCCGCTGTGGTAATCGCTGCAATATGTGCAGTTGCGTTGCCAAAGTGACAGCACCCCCACCCCCTACAGACACACACATAAACACACACACACACACACACACACACACACACACACACACACACACACACACACACACACACACACACACACACACACACACACACACACACACACACACACACACACACACACACACACACAGTATCCTGACTCACTCTGACTCTGCCAAATCTGTCCAGCTAAAAAGAGTGCTTCTTAGGATGGCTGAGAAACAAAGACATACAGACAAGCAACTACAGTACTGTGACATATTTGTGACTGCTAAGCACACGCACACCTGTGGTGCTGTCATGCTGCATTCACCTTCTGCAAGAGATTTACAGTTCCTGCCAGTGACAGTTTAACTGCCATGCAGCCCCAGTGCCAGAGCCTGCCTGAGCCCAGCTGCCACACACAGATCAAGAGACAAATCTTTCACCTCGCTCTGCCTGCTCCTTTTTAACAGCGATCACACAGTGCAAACAGATCATGAAATTAAGTCAAATACTAATCCCCCAATATTACTTGTAAATGCGGCTACGGAGAATTGAGTCATTTGTCAGAGTTAGTGCTGATTAGTGGAAGAAGCAGCCACATTAAATGTAGGGAGTGCAGTGACGGTCTGTGGCTGAACCATTGATGCATATTTATCAAACCATTGTCTACCATCTCACCACCCTGACACCAGCGTCTACTCTACTTGGTAGGACTGCGGCGCAGGTTTGTGAAGTCATCACCACCGTGAGAATGAGGGAAACTATGGCGTGTGTTGAGGACGACACTCTGCTCCTTAACTTGCTCTTCTTATAGCATCAGCAAACAAACTCTCTCTCTCTCTCTCTCATTCTCTCTCTCTCTCATTCTCTCTCTCTCTCTCTCTCTCTCTCTCTCTCTCGCTCGCTCTCTCTCTCTCTTTCTCTCTCTCACTCTCTCTCTGTCTGTCATTGCAGCTCAGCAGCGCCGCACATTTATGATATCATTATCCACTGCGTCATCACCCCCTTTGCCCAACAAGAACTCCAAAATATGTCTGCCAAGTTGGGCTTTTCTTACTTTGCAATCGTTAACGTGACACCACACACACACCTAGTATAAGGACAAGTAATGCTCAGAGACATTTATAGATACACAGCGAGACACCAAGATTGCAACCAGACTGTGTGTGCAAACCTTTTTCCTCTCTGGGCTGCTACTCTGACTGCTGAAGCCATCCAACCTCCCAGCAGTTGAACTTCCCTGTGTCTCTAATGGAGTCTTTCTGTCAGATCAAACAGCTCCTACTGACGAGGAGAGGAGACAGATCGCAGTGCTGGAAGCCTTTCAGTCTGACAGCCCGAACACGTTTGACTGGCAACGCAGCCTGTGTCTACTCTTCCATCGCTAGAGATCCCACACAAATATAGTAGCGCCACCAGAGAGGGGAAGAGGGGGTGAAGAGCGAGGAGGGGGTAAGGGAGCCGGCTCAAAAAATAAGTTGTGAGGCGTCCCTCTAACACAAAGGCAAAGCCCCATAGCACAGTCCTTTCTCAAAATGAAATCGCATGTGAGTTGAATATTAGGAAGTGCGCATGGCTTCCAGCAACCACCAAGCCATTATAGCAGAGCCTGTAAACCACATTTTTACCAGCAGACAATGCCCCTTTGTGCTCGTTGTGTGGCTGTCCCCTCTTGCTGGAACCTGAAAGAGAAGCCATGCATGTTTAAAAACTATGCAGATTAGAGTGAAGACGTGAGGAAAAGTGATGAAGATGAAGTGTCAGTTTTAGATCTCTGGTTAATTAGTGGCAGTCATGACAGGAGGGGCAAGCAGGACAGTCTGCCCTCATTTAGCCCCATGGCGAGGGGGACCTTTGATGTGGTTGCACATGGAATGCTGTTGTTCATTCCTCTCTGCAACAAAAGCCACATGTTTTTATTTTTTGAGACTAGGTCCTTGTTACTTTGGACTCTGAAGGAACACGGTGAGGTATGTAATGTATGAAATGAATGACATGAAAACTAACCAGCAAAACACAAGTCTGAGAGGATGCTGCCAACTAGGCACTGGGCCAAATGTTTTGTTCTTTGCTGCATTATGTATTTGTATTCAAATAGTTTTAAGAACACAAAATGTATTAGTCATCCCTGCATGCAAGCATAGTCTTATGCAAACACACACAAATACACACCATGTACAGATGTCCAACTTTTCAGCGATTGTCATCAGTGTTTGTCCCTTTCAACTCCTTTCATTGCAGTTAGGGGACGCTTTCAACAAGGGTCATTCCAGGTTCTGTCACACTCATTCAAGTGCAAATTGACTTCAAAAAGCCCCCAGATATTAAATTTGCATTTATTTCCTTCTTTAGAGCGGTTCAGCCTCCCAAGCACCATCTGACTCACCGCAGAATCCAACCAGATTGGAGCACGAACCCAGAGCTTGTTTCCTGACAAGTGTCTGTGCCACTTTCCTCCACAGACGTGAGACAACTCTTGGAAAGTACTGTGTTGGCCCTCGGGACTTTTCATCATAAGGAAACATGGGTGTGGCATCTCTCAGCTTTCGAGCCTTTGGACACATTTTATTGTCACAACTCATAAATCCAGTCTTCTGCACTGTAAGCGATTATTGTCAATCATTGCAATTGATTTCAAATTAAATCAAGAGAAAATGAATCATCTCCAAATGCCGCTGAGCCGTCCTGCAGCAACTGCACAGAGTCACTGTGCTGCATGCAACTCTGTGATGTCTTTGGGCTTGAATCCCAGTTTTAGATTAAGCAAACCTAATTGGAGGCTTAAACTTATTTTCAGTGGAGTCCCTCCATTAAAATCATTGCTTGAGTCAAGGACTTGGCTTAATTGGAGTCCGGGAAACCACCTGTGTGTCCAAAATGACTGAATGTTTCCTCTCATCGTCCCCATCACTAATCAGTAGCGACGTTGCCCGTGTACAGTTAGCACCCTGGCCACGTAGGAGCTAGCATGGTAAGGCAGGCCTTTCCCCTCTTTGACTCAGAGCCTGAGGCGTCCATTGAGGCTTTGCTGTAATCCCCTGATTGCTGTGTTTAGGCCCAGCACGTCGCTGCTCCACGTCAAGGCGGCCGCGGCTAACGACGAGCTAATGACACAACGATGACAAGGAGCGTTTGTAAACCCAATCAGCAGCCTGGAGTCTGGCTGCCTGGTGATTAGGTTAATCAAACTCTACACTGACTGAATGACTGGCTCGCTGTCTGCCTCTTATGTCATCACACTGATTAAAGGGGAAAAGTTGTGTTCAAGTCTGTCAGGCCTTTCTAACACAAACACCTCTCTGCCAGGTTGGCAGTGTTAGCACAGCTAGCTGTCATGCTAAAATGTGGAGACCTAAGAGGACACCACATTTAATGGAGGACTTTATTCAATAACAGCAAAAATCAAGCTTCTTAGTGCAATTGATATTCCTTGACCGAGACTCCCTTTCTAGGTCACACTTTTTTTTTGACAGTGAATCTAACAAGGTTGTATCTCTCATGTGGGCTCACTGGTTAGAAACGCTCAATCCTGTCAGTATAAATTCAACCACAGTATTCTGTTAATATATATATATATATATATATATATATATATATATATATATTGAATGTACAAGACACAAATTGGCACTTTTGTAAAATCAAGAAAGCAGTCACTGATATTTTCAGGTAAGTCATTTGCTGTTTAGTCACTGTGTGGGTTATTCTGCTGGACTAAGGCATCAGGAGACCATATGTTAGACCTGACCAGCTATTACGGTGAGGTCAGACAGTATTTAGAGGGAGAAAACGTCACGGTCATCATGTTGACATGCTCTGCTCCTCTCTGACTCAGCACGAGGAAAAAACTCAGGCGATGGACTCGACGGCGAAGTGTGTGTGTGTGTGTGGCCTATATGAGCCGGTGGCTTTGTGTGTACCGTAAAGTTCCCTGTGCGTTTGTGCTCGTGACGGCTGCGTCTGGGACCGTGAGAAGTGTATGTGCAGCAGACAGAGTGACCTCACAGCAGACAGACTAGGGAGAAGAGATGGAGGGGCCACTTCTGCTGCACAGCTGAGGGGGAATCCCTGGCATGGTGTTTCCTACTGAGCCAATACAGAAGTGAGCAGCTGTAGAGAAAGTACAAGTTCGCTAAAGTTTACTTCAGGGCAAAACCTGCTGCAATACAGGGGTAATAGATCATTTTTAATATTTGCATGAATTTCTATGATGTAAAACGTTGCAGAACAAACAAACCATTAGAATATGGAAATGGGAACTTGAGGAGGAAATAGATAGTGGATTTAAATTTTTTCTTTTTTCTTAGTTTTGGAAAGTACACATTCTTTTTTGTCACCAACAATTTCAGTTTTGGGTACAATCTCTTGGTCGGGCACGGTGACTTCTCAGGAGTCTTTCGTAGCCTCAGTGTGCAGTGGGCACCAGCACACAACCCCCTGTAAAACCACTTATTGTCACAGACGGGATGTGTTAAATAATGAGCTTTGGAGGTGTTGCTAGGCAGATAGCCAGGCTCTTAATGCTACACTAAGTGGCTACTGTTCTCATTCCCAACTCGTCACATACTATACAAGCGCTTGGTCAGGACCCCTTGGCGTCATTTTTTAACATGCTGAGTATCCGTACAAGTCAAACTATGATGCTCCACTTACTGCAGTTTTAAATTCGTGATTAACTTTGTGAATTCAAACAAACTACTTGGTTAGGTTTTGGAAAAGATTGTGTTTTGGGTGATATAAGTAGGCTTCACATGGGACACGAACATCAGTCTCCTAGGTGAAATGTATGTGATTGTTGTACACACCCATCCATCCACACCTCCTTCCTATGCAGACTTTATTGCTCTTTATCTTATGCTTTTGCAGCAGTTGCTCTGAGCATCTAATATTGCCACGGATGAGTTTACATTAATTGAAAGCCTCTCATGCAGATACTAAATGGAGCCTTGTGCCTCGGTATCAGAAGCCTGGGAATAAGAATGGTCTGATTTAATTATGAGAGTGGTATCAGACTTGTGATCTAACTCTCAGTAAGAGAGGATGTAAGCTAATTTCTCCTAATATCAGTATTTCTTTGCTCAATTTTGTTGAAGTGCTGAGGCACTTACTAATGATTTAAAAAGTCATGATTATTAGTACCTATTAAGTATTTGCATCCCTTCTCTGCACAGCACAATTAGGTGGCCGATTACTGATGCAGTCAGCACAGTCAGTTATTTGTACCCCCCAATGAATAGGCCAAGAGAAACCTAAAATCCCATTTTTGAAATGCTGTCTCCACATAAATCAATTCCCTGTGGTTAGAGCTATGTTTGAGGGGAGGGAATCAGCAACCCAAAAACATGTTTTATTGCAGCAAAGACAATTAACTGTATGTAAACAAGTTGAGAAAAAAAATTCTGGGAAAATAGAAGAAAATAGAGAATCAGAAAACATTTCATAGCCGACGGCCTCTAACATCCTATCATTATCTGCATTTTTCCTCCACCGTAATTAAGTTTTTTTTTTATTGCTTATGGGAAAAGGGATAGACTATAAGGATGTTTTGAGGATGATTAAAGTTGCTCATAATGACGTGAAGATTCAGTCTGGAGGAAGGATATTTTGTCCGTGAAAAACATTCCTTTAAAGTCTTTGATGGTGACAGAATGAGTTTCTCTGGACCATAGATCTTTGCTAAACTTTCACACATGATAAAATAAAACCCTCTGGTCCTCCTGTGTTCCATATATATATATATATATATATATATACATATATATATATATATAAACATAAATATATATAAATAAATTAAAAGTAGCTGTCTGCTGATATGTTTCTGAACATGTGGGATCTCCATCAGTTTGAGTCATTTTATGTGCTGCCAACCAGACCCATGCCCGCCCATTAAAGTAATTTGTGGCTTAGAATGCAACTGTAATGTTAAAAACAAAAGTGCACAGCAATCGACTTTGTGCTTAGTCACAGGCAGTTTTTTGCTTTTGCTCCTTCTCAATGCAGCAGAGAAGATGTTGTTGACAACATCTGTTTAACGATACAGGGAGGGGTCTAAACAATAAGTCTTCTTCTGAGTCAAACTCGGGTCACAGCTCTCTAATTGGACCCAGAGTTACTAAAACCAACTAAACCTGTGCTGACGGAAATGTTTTATTTCAGGTTTTTACTTTGAATTGTTTACCTTACCGCCACAAAAGTGCAAGCGAATTCCATATACCAGCTGCATAAATTTAGGTTAGCTTGCAATAATACTTGTGTTTTTTTTTGCAACCCCAGCCTTACCATGTTATAAGCTGTGGGACTGGCCTGTGGTTTAGGGCGTAGGTTTAAAACAAAATTAAGAAACTTGCGAGAAAGGCTTTTTCTTAACTTAGTCATCCTCCAATGGAGGACGAATGAGATCATGAAGATTCTAATAACAGTGATGTGGATTTAATCATTTTAACGTAAGGGTTCATATGAAATATTATCAGCTCGTAAGTGAAGCAAATGAACCATAAAGAAGTGAGTCATAGACATAGAAGAGCCTCATCCGGTATGGGCATTACTTAAAAAAAAAAAAATCAAGCAGAAGAATTTTATATTGTGATCATTTCCACCTCGTTATCCAATTACGCAAGCAGTTTCAAAGTCTGCTTGTTTTCCTGCCAACATGTAGTTGGTTCCTGTTTCGAAGCTGGTCTAGACATTATGAATTCCTATTACATCACTTGCATCATATTTGGACATTTCTGTGCTTCATACCAGTTATTTTCAATCGCCACTCTTTAATTATCATGTAAGCCTATAGCACATGTAGTCACAATGTGTTCAGCATACATCCTGAGTTCACTGCTCTCACAGCTGCCATGCACGATCAGATCACAGAGTTGAACTGGCACGCTAACTCTGGATGAACTGTGTTAAAGAGAGGCCGAGACGCCTGGTGTTCCTCCTGCCTGCTTGGCCCCCGACACCAGGCTCAGATCACATAAGCTGGATGCTGCTTCAGAGTTGACGCACCTACAGTTTACTTTCCAGAAGAATAACAGAAGCTAACCCTCCCAACCCCTCCTCCAGGAATGTTTGTTGAAAAAAGTTGCTCAACCTTTCAGAACACTTTTTCCCCCCAGTTAGAGAAACCTGTACAGCATAAATCCATATTATCAAATCGGCTGAAAAGAATCTGGCCCCTGTGGTTGCTCCTCGACCACCAGAAAATTGTATTTACTACTACACTTAGCACGACTTTAACCTTGACCAACGCAACGCAGAGCATGGTGGTTTAAGCCAAAAGTGCGCAAAGGGCGGAGGCGGGTTTTGGGATTAGTCGACCACATAATCAGCACACCCCTCTGCACACTCTACCTGGAAGCCATCTTATTGGCAACCCCTAAAAGTGTTCCCCCATAAAGTTGTGTTGACAGATGGTGAAAACGGCGAGACGGACCAAAAAGTAAATAAGTACCTCCAAAAAACGTTTACAGCCCTAATCAAGTCCAGAGCGTTCACTCCATCCAATATGCCTTGAGAGTTTTATAAATAGATATTATACTTGGCTAAATTGGAGACAGGATTTCGCTGCTCTGTGGCTGTCATGAGTTTTCTATTATTTGCTTTTACTTCAGAATATTGAAACTCTTAATATCTGGTTACAGATTTGAGCCCGCTCAGCCAGTCTTCATGTTTTGGCGTCACTCAGGGGCCCCGACACTATGTTAATTTAAGAGAGGGGGAAAAAAATCTTCACCATATGACTTTGTTATTAATAAATTCACCAGCCATGTGTGCTGTCAAATTTATAGCCCTTTTCTTTTTTGAGCTACTGTATGTAGCGCCTTTTTATTTGTCAGTGGTTCTTAGCTTGAAGTTCGTCTCGAGTTTTATCCCCTGTGAATTATTCATTTTGATGCATTTAAAGTGTCTCTCTTTTCCCCTCACAGAAACTTGTAGAACAAACCAGACCACCTCCCAGAATCGTCCAAAATAACCTCGCTACAACTGTGGTGATGCATGGTGCGTTTTCTCACACACAAGCCCTCACTTCCATTCATGCAGCGCAATAAGCCAAACATATAAAACCATTCCCACCCTAATAAACCGGGAGCCCTTTTCTCTGCCACAAAGAGAGCTGGCTCCCGAGAGGGTAACACTCTAAAAATCGGAGGCCTGTATAAAACAGCATGCAGGGAACATGATGGCCCTTTCAAGTGAAGGGAAAAGCGGTGACAGAAACTGAGCCCAGGATATGACCCACCACACAGGCCTAGTCACAGCTGCTATAAACCAAGTAGCCCACCTGATGCAAACACTGCCAATATGTCAGGAACGGAAAACTCAGTAAAGTTTATACATTTCTGCTTCACGGGGGGAAACTCCGGAGCTTGCTTTGGAACTCACTGCTTTTATTTCTTGAAGTGTAAAATTGTCTCAGAAATGCTGCTTTCTGGTTAAACAGTGGTGCTGCTGTATGAGGGTAAGCAGGTGTATAGCCTCATTGTGGTTATTATCAGTGAACTGCAGCCGCACTGAGAGTCTGCATCAGATTAATGCCTCGTTGACGCAAAACTCTCCATCTCAGTTTCTGTTTCTTTCTTTGAAAACGTACTAACTGTCAGACTACTAGCGTTTTTTTCTGTGTGCTCAATACCAAATTGGACGCCATGAGAACGACAGCTGCCCTGTCTGTTCTCTTTGTGACTTGGTGCATATGTATCATATGTTATACGTGTGTGTGTGTGTGTGTGTGTGTGTGTGTGTGTGTGTGTGTGTGTGTGTGTGTGTGTGTGTGTGTCTCCCTGAGCTTGAGCGGAGGACTGAGGTTTCTGAGGTGAGGCGTCCTCTCGCTTCTCACGCGAAGTGCATCTGATGTTGCACATCACATGCTTACATGTGTTCTCTGTCTGCACTGTTAAGATAAGCTTAATGTAACCATTATAACACCTACAGACAGTACAGACTGATAGTGTTTGTGTTGTGATGGTGCCGTGGTCCTTTTTTTAAATCACAAATTAAATTAAAAGTAACATATCTAAAAAAAAAAGCTGTTTAAAGATTCACATAAATGTATTTGAAAGAATTCGGGAACTTTAATGAGTCTGTTTTCTTTTTGAGTCATTTTTTTCAAATTACAGCAGTATTTCCTGACTTCTGAATGGATGAGTACATTATTTCCATAAGCTTCATGTCGCACGGCATTAAAGCCAGACATTTAACAGTCTCCTTGATTTTCTCTAACCGTTCCTCTTAATTTCAGTTTGATTTGAGTCTAAAAAGGAGAACTTGCCAAATTGCTTTGCCTGTGTAATGCAAGTTGTTAAACTAACCGCTGGGGTATTTTGCTTACACGAGGTAGTCCCGATTTGAAAGGCTTTCAGATTGAACTGGCGTATTTAATGACTCTTGGCCTTTGTTCTCTCTCGGTCTCCTGACAGAACGAATTGTAAAAGGATATTGCATATTCACTAATGATTTCCAATGGATGATTACAGCTTTAAATGCTCGTCGTCCCCCCCCCCCCCCCCTCCCCGCTTCCTTGACCCATAATGCGTCTCGCTGCTCTGGTTGGGTTCAAAATCAAAATCAGGCGCCCAAAAGCACATGACATCAAAGGTTCAAACGGCTCAAAAGCCTGATAAACGGCAAGCATGAAACCTGAAGTCGTGACACGCTGCTCTGTAAACAGTGAGGAGATAAAGGGATGCGGATCCAGCGGTTTTAGAGAAGAAAAGGGGGGGAAAAGGTCTGAGCCTTGTCAGAACGAAACTATAAATGCCTGGGTGTCTGTAGAAGCTGTGAGAACACTGGAACATCATCCCCTGTCACTGCGGTTCCACTGAGGATATCAGAGGATTGTTCTCATGTGAGGCACAGATGTACTGAGTGTGTGTGTGTCTGACTGTGTGTGTGTGTGTGTGTGTGTGTGTGTGTGTGTGTATGTGTGTGTGTGTGTGTGTGTGTGTGTGTGTGTGTGTGTGTGTGTGTGTGTGTGTGTGTGTGTGTGTGTGTGTGTGTGTGTGTTTGTGTGTGTGTGTGTTTGTGTGTGAGAGGCTCCAGAGATTTTAAGATATACTCTGCAAACAATTAGGAGCTGGTAGTGCTGCTCCTGTGGCTGTCTCTAATTAAAACTGAAACGAGGCCTTAATTGCGAAGGAGATTTTTTTTTTTTCCTGCTGCCTTTTCGGTGGCTGTCTTAGTGGTTGTGTGATGAACAGTGGGAACAACTGAGTCCCCCGGCTGCCATCACATTAACAATGTCAAGACTACTTCATTTTTGTGTTTGTCATCCTTAGAGGAAGAAATTCAGTATAAGTATTCTTCTTCAAATCAGCGAAACATTTCAACCTTCTTCATCTACTTCTCCACACTTAAGAGCTTCACTATTTGCAAGTAAAAGCTGTCTGATTGGAATTACCATGGCAACAAATGGCTCCTTCATTGAGGCTGGCGTTTAGCGTCGCCAAGTATAGTGCACTCATCTCACCACATAGACCAAAAGTACCTCCTGGAAGTAAAGCAGAGTGAGAGAGCCTAATATGTTTTTTTCTTTGCTCTTTTATTGTATTGCCGTGTTCCAGTAAAGGGCCCAGTCACATGGAGCCTCTGAGCTCGTATTCTCGCAGAGAGAGCGCGGAGTTTCACTTGATAATGAATGTCTGTGGTGAGAATCCCATTATGGCGCTACTCCATCAAGCCTACAGAAAACACCGGAGCGTAGGAGGCAAAGGCATTTAAGGGCCATATCAGTCAACTAGATGAGGACAAATCAGATCCGCTTTTGTGAACCTCCATCACCACACGTCTGAGTGTGTGTGGACAGAGAGATGAATGCATTCACACACTATGAGAAGCACCGAGCTCTCTCATTTTGAACACGCCAATGCTTTTTTTTTTGTCAAAAGAAACAAGTTGTCAAAGATAAGGTGGGATGGTGGTGGGAAGGTGGGGGAAAGGGGAGGGGGGGGGGGTTGAGTGGAGTGGCAAAAAGGGGAGAGAGAGGGGGAGGATCAACACTCACCTCTGAGTAGACTGCTGCTGTAGTTGGAGAAGGAGTCAAAGATGCTGTTTGATGCCATGACAGGGAAGCCAGAGCAGTGTGGAGCCTGCGCTGCAGTCAATCTCCACCGACCTTGAAGAAGAAAAAACAAAGTACAAGAGTAAGAGAAGAGAGAGGGAAGTAAGCAGGGCGCAGAAGACAAAACTCCTGGAGCTCGGAGCCCGTTCGTAACCAAGAATCTGGGGTTTGTGACTACCGCAGGAATCCCAAGCCACAAGCCTGCAGAGAGAGCAGCAGCATGTGTTAGCAGCAGCACCAGGAGAGGAGGTCTGAGAGCGATAGAAGTGGGGGAGAAGAGGGTCAGAGGGAGAAAGAAAAGAAGAAACTGAGAGAGAGAAAGCAGGTTAGAGAGAAACCGTTCACACAGCAGCATTTGTGTCTCCAGGTGTCGAGGTGGACTCACCAGGGCTGGAGATAAGAGGGGGCCCACCTAACGGAGCCCGGGTGGTGGAAGCAGGCCGGCGGGGAGGGCTGGGCTTGTGGTCCTCTGTCACGCAGCGGCCTGAGGGTCTGAGGTTAGCCAGCAAGCTTTAAAGCATGGTCTGTCTTTCTCTTTCTCTTCCACGATGGTGGTGGCCCGACTGGAGCGTCAATGCTAGTAAAAGGCTAAAAGCCACAGTCTATCTGCATCCTCCTCTCCATCCTCCACGCAGAGACACACACACACACACACACACACTCCCTCCGTGAGTGGTGGAGCCCACGTCACATGTCACGTGAGGTCACCGGGCCTCTCCCTCCAACCCTCTCACCCTCCTTCCCCTCCCTCCCTCCCTCCCTCCTACTCCTATCGTCTTTGCTTTTTCTCTGGTTTCTTTGCATCGTTTTTTACTTTCCATGCTTCTTCTTCTCTGACTCGCCGTCTTCATTCTCACTTTTGATTGGTTGTCGAAAGGTTTGGAAACATTTTCTTTTCTTTTGAGTTCAAACCAGGCAGTGGCCTGCGCCGCTGTGGCTCACCAAGGTTTGCAGAGAGCACTGAAACCACTGTCGAAGAGCTGAAGAGGCATTAAAATGTATTAAGCCAAACACACACCCAAAAGAGAGAAGAAGACAAGAGTGAATCAGATGAAAGGAGAAAAAAGAGAGATAGCTGTGGCTTTAGCCGCTGCTGGGAGGCAGGAAAGTGTCAGTCTGACTGCTGAACAACACTGAGCGTGTTGTCCATGACTGTATATGCATGTCCTGTGCTACTTTTATGTTTTTCTGACTCACAGCACATCTGTGTTTGTAAGCACCGGTGGTTTTGGGCCTGCAAAACCTCCACCCTCCCTTACCACTTAATAGTATCATAATCTTAGCCTCGTTAGAAGCAGCACAGTTCTTCAACCCCTTTTCAATATCTTTCAGATTATATCCTCCATCCCTCATGTACAGTTTGTCTTTGTCTTTGGCACCTCTCTCCATGTCTTTTTATATTTGATTTTAACTCAGTGTAAACACACGCTCTAACATGTGTATTTCAGCTCAAGTTCTCTTGCCTTTGCTTAAAAACGTTTACTTTTGAAATGCGGTATTGCTTTTTCCTGAAGCTTCTTTGTAAAATATGAAAAAAAAACAAAAAGGTCATCATTTGTGGCTTAGCGTAGTCTCTCTCCCCCTGTGAAAGTGCAAAGCGATTTAACCTAAATGTGGTTTTCACACTTTTACTTTTTCTACGTTCATTTTCTTCACGCACAGTGTCAGCCTGAGATGTGATTTTATACCATTCCTTCCTCGTCTTTTTATGTACTTTTTTAACCTTTTTTCATTTGAAAGTTTCTTCTGCCGTTGTGAGAAAAACAGGAAATGATTCATATTGCTTCCGATTCCTACAGAAATTTACTGACGAGCAGAGATATACATGTGCAGTCGGACAGAAAGACTAACTGTTTGTTGTGGTGCTGTCAACCAAACAATCTTGCAGTACTACAAGCATATGTGTGTCTTTCTGCCTGTTTGTGTGTGTGTGTGTGTGTGTGTGTGTGTGTGTGTGTGTGTGTGCACAAATCACTGGCATTTGCAAACCTGTGGTGTCCACACTTCCGCTCTCCTTTCTCCTGTCTCTCAGTGACACACTGACCATGTCTGGCCACGGGACAACGGACCCAAACCACCGTCTGGTCACTCTTGTGACCCAGTTGCTTTCCCTGCAACCTGTGTGTGTGTGTGTGTGTGTGTGTGTGTGTGTGTGTGTGTGTGTGTGTGTGTGTGTGTGTGTGTGTGTGTGTGTGTGTGTGTGTGTGTGTGTGTTTTTGATCTGTCACTGCTTCAAACTGCTTTGTATATGGATGTCAGCCCACTGTGTCCTCTGCTAATTGCTGGACAAAATTGCTGCATGGACCACAGCATGTGTTTGTATGTGTATATACAGTACCATGTTCTGAGTGTGTGTGTGTGTATTTGTGTGTGAGAGAGTGAGCTTGCCGCTCTTCCTGGTAGCCCGCACTGCCCTGTAAATGAGCAGTTGCCGTAGAGTTAGGCGGCAGCGCAGGCTAAATGACACGCCGTGTCGGCAAGTGTGGCCGAACGCTGAGGCCACAGCCGCGGCTCCAGGGCTTTTATCAGTCCGTCCACGCGGCCACTACAGCCTCTGACTTAACCTCACACACAGCGAGGCTTCCTCTTCTAACACCTCCTCTGCCTCCCTGACATGGCCTCGGCCCTGGCCTGCCAGCCCAGGGACAGATTACAGCTGTGGGACTCTCTGCTGTCATACCGGCCCACAGGGAAACACTGCTCTGTGCAAGGCCACGCACATAACTGCTGACTCATATTCAGTCTTTAGCTGAAGAAAATATTAGGGAGTTGTAAAACATTTGCAACTCAGTTTTCTGTGCTTTTCCTCAGGTCCAAGTGGAGGGTCTCTGCACGGTTCTGGTCTCATCTGTGTTTGTTTAGAAAACAGGATGCTCGAGAGTGCAGAGTGCTGGTTTCACAGCACAGACTTGTGGTTGTTTCAGTTTTTAATCATTTTTATGTGCATGTATTTGTGCAAGTGTGACATGTTGCTGGTAATAATTCATGTTGTTTTGTTTTTCAGATTTAATTTAAGTGTGTAGTTTTTTCCTGCTAGCTGTTCTTCACAATGGGAGACTGTTTCCGATTATTGTCAATTTCCTTATTTTTTGTCCATTTGTGGTGAGAGACGTTGCATGCGGATTTTCAATGAGGAATAGAGAAAAGCTAAACAAATACAGGACCAACCCACAGCGTTGTGCAAGAATGGAATGGGCTCCATTGTAGTGTAGTCCAAACTTTTGAAGAAAACGCTGGAGTCGAGGCCTTTTTCTCCGTCCTCAGCCCGCTCTGTGTTTTTTTTCTTCTTCTTTGTCTAGGTAAACATCTGCTTCATGTTTTGAAATGTATCTCATGGCTTTGCACTGCCCATGACCGTGAGGGAAAAATAGTCTGAAGATCATTGTGGCCGTCTTTCACTCACTTCTTTTTTTCCCCTGCCCAGGCCTTGTTTATCAAGCCCCTGTATTTAAGCTTAATATAACTCCTGTTTTGCTGAGAAAACTGTGGTGGTTTAATCACTGTCAGTGGTCCTACGCCTCTCGGGTGTGGCTCGCGAGGCAAAAAGGACCCAGTGCGGTCGTGCGTCCAGCTGCAAAGGGGCTTATTTTGTGGTCTAAAAATTGCAGGCTTCCCCATATGTTCCCTATAAACGTGGAATGCAGCGTGGGACTTGAGGAGGCTTTTATAATGAAGTGGCCGTCATTGCATCAAACACCATGGTCCTGCTGCCTGCCTCTTGGATAGGCCATGGGAGCCCGTTTTTGGGCTACACACACAGGTCCAATGTCCTACCTGCTCACTCACACCTCATACTGCCCATTTTCTTCTAATTACATTACACTGCTCATTCCACTGACTGATGTTCCTGTCCGATTTCAGTAGTCTATTGCACAGATGGGATTTATAGGCAGATTGAAAGAGTCCCCGTTGACTTTACTTGAAAGTTTACATATAACTTCTGTTGATACAAGACACTTTTAAGAGCGATTTCTCAAGCTAATTCTCTGTATTTTTAGAAGCATCAGCACCCTCAAAGAGAAAGTTGGCATAAGTGTAAAAAAACAAAAATATAAAACTCCACTGCTGTAAAAACACATCAGCAGTCGAACAGTGGAAACCGTTATTCTAACGAGATCTAACTTTTCTAGACAGAAACTGTTCCTGGCTCAGCATTGATCTGTGTGTGTGTGTGTGTGTGCGCGCGTGTGTGTGTGTGTGTGTGTGTGTGTGTGTGTGTGTGTGTGTGTGTGTGTGTGTGTTGTTGTTGTCACTGTAAGCGAGGCACTCCCAGATGCAGTGGTTTTAGCGTGCAATATCACCATTATTTATTTATTGGCTCCAGCCGACGTGGAGACTTGACTGCGGTAACCACACAAGAGAAGAGAGGAGGGGAGTGGGGAGCGCCATGTCGCCACACACTGAGAAGGCCGTACCCCTGAGTTCCTGAGGATCACTACATGTGTGCAGTAACCTGTGGCAGGACCTAGATAACTAAATGTATATTTGTAGGGAAGTCAACAAAGATCAATGATCAGAGATGAGCTGCGTGAGGACAGATAAGATTGAAGAGGAGTAAGTGACAGCTACCGTGTTCTTTCAGTGCAATGGTGCACCTCCGGCACCTGCTGCTGCAACTCTGTAAGACACATTCACCATGTTTGCACATAGTAAACCCTCCATCCTACCCCCTTCACTCAAGCTCTTCCTGTTACTTAGAAACTGTGCCAACACAAAGACCGAACATCCAGCTTCGTCTACAGGAGGTCGATTGAAAATCCTCACAACCTGGCAATATGCTCTCTAGGGGTTATTTGACAATTTATTACTGTATTACTGTCAGAAGAATTAGTGAAGTTAATTTATGTAGTGAGTGAAAAGTTGATATGAATCAAATATAGTATTTTTAATATATTATCAAATAAGTTATACTTTTATCTTATGTCAGGTACTTGTTAAAAATGACAACTCATATCTCAAGCTGAGAAAACAGTTACACAAATATCAAAACAAAAGTTTAAATAAAGAGTTTACTCAATAAAAAGTTCAACCAACTTCATGATTCTGTTCAAAAACGTCTTCTATGTGTATATTACAATTATTCATTTGTAAATGTTTGTGATTCCTTAAACAAAAAGAAAGTAACACACACACACACACATACGCTTGCACGCGCGCACACACACACACACACACACACACACACAGTAGAAGTTCTTCTTACCTTAGGCAAAGGTGATTCAGTTGTTGAGTCTGTTTTCAGAACAGTGTTTCTAAAATTTGGAACCACCAAGTAGTTTTAGTTATCTGGTCTTTACATATAACAAAATCCTGCTTTCATGTATTGGTGATAAGATACAACATGTGTGACACATTGGCTGTGAAATGTGCATCATATTCAGTTTGGTGTTCCCTTTGAAAATCGGAGATCAGTGATAAAACAAACAGAACACCTTCATGTTTGGGTTCACTACACTTATCACATTGTTCCCCGTATGTTTTGTGAACCACTTGTCTTCACCAGAGTGGTAAATTTACACTCAGCTCTGAGGTACACAGAGGCACCACATCATGGCAGCGGAGCAGCTGGAGGATGAAGTGCTGCAGGCTCACATAAAAGCACCCATAAACCCAAGACCTCAGTTACCCCAAATGCCCCAACGCTCCCAACACACACTCAACACACACACACACACACACACACACACACACACACACACACACACACACACACACACACACACACACACACACACACACACACACACACACACACACACACACACACACACACATGCAGCTCAGCCTAACCAGAATAGAGCAGACCATAGTCTTGCCACAAACCCAACTGATCCCATTGACCTTAGTGTATCATCAGGGTCTTCTGAGCTAACGTAGGTGAAATATCTTTTTCTTTTCCCTATTTGATCATTATCACTAACATGTGAAATCCATATTTTCTGTAAAGCTGAAAATTTTCACTTAGCAGAACTGCAGTTAGCATGTCAGTGCAACTCTGATCATGTGTTACTACCTGTGCTTATGTAAATGCCCTGCATGTGCGTGCGTGTGTGTGTGTGTGTGTGTGTGTGTGTGTGTGTGTGTGTGTGTGTGTGTGTGTGTGTGTGTGTGTGTGTGTGTGTGTGTGTGTGTGTGTGTGTGTGTGTGTGTGTGTGTGTGTGTGTGTGTGTGTGTGTGTGTGTGTGTGTGTGTGTGTGTGTATTTCCTGTGGTTCAGACATGGGGTTTTGGATGTGACAGACGAGCAGGCTCATCTGTGTAGGACAGGATGTTCCTCTCCAGCAGATGCACAGTGGTTTACTTAGACACTGACTTAGACATGTGTCTCTGTGTTGCTACATGAAACAGTCATATGTCCAGCGTGTGGCCACTGGCCTTCTCCACACTGTAAGAAGTGTCATTGAGGCTCAACTCAATTGAAGTGGCTCTGTAGCAATTTAGGATGTAAATGAAGTGCTCAGTTGCTTGTTATAGTTACAATTCCTGGATCATAAAGAGTTTGACAACTGAGTTCTTTGTTGTCCGCTCTCATTTAGACGAAGTAACAACCAGAGCATGTGAGAGATAACAAGAGTTGGCAGCATGATAACACATGACTGAGTGTGTGGTGAGAAACAAGTAAATCCGTTTGACCAAATTAGTGGTGTGGTTTATTATTTGCTCACATTTGAAACTAAACACAATCATCTCAAATATTAATTATATTTATGAGCAGACAAACAATTGTAATAAGCGATTTGTGTGTACAGTGACCGGCCTGTTTAAGGTAATATAGTCATAAAAACTCTGTTAAGTTAACTCTGTCCAACACATATTCACTTCTCATGGTGTTGTCCATATTTTAAAAAGCTAACATATTTCATAACTATAGTGGCTTTAAAGCTGCTGCCATCAAATTTGGCCACATTATGTGCAATTTGTGCAATATGTAAAGTAAACAAGTCAGTTTTAAATGCAGACTAGATATTTATCCACATGATTATCAGCAGGTTAGACGATGCAACACTGCGCTTGCACAAATCAAAAAGAGCATGTTTGTCTTACCAAGACTTTTGTGAGTCAGCGTGATGGGCAGCATGAAAACTATACAGTACTTTTTAACCGTCACTCTACGTTGATTTCTGTGTGTTTGCGTGCCTGCAGCAGTGACCTGCTTTCATATGGCAGCCCACACAGTTCAGTACCTCAGTGGCTTTTACTGACCTAGAACAGGGAACAGGGGAAGGGGGCTCAGGAAATTCACCGCCATGCTTGAACGTGTTTGTGTGTATGTGTGTGTGTGTGTGTGTGTGTCTGTGTGTGTGCGTGTGTGTGTGTGTGTCCGTGTAACTGTAAATGTAGGCATATGTGCGTAAGCTTTTTATAGTCTTTTGAAAGCCAGTAACATAATAGCTCACTCCATTTTTCTCCAAAATGTCATTCTCACTTTCTCTTTCACCCCTCCCTCGTGCTGCCTCTCTTTCATTTGTCTCTCTCTTTGACAAATAGGAGCGGCGTCCATTAGGATGCTTTATGAGGTGATGGTGACACGGGGCACTCTTGACGGCCTCTAACACTGTCTCAACTCCCCAAACACACACATACACACTCAAGTCTCCCTGTTCATCCTCTGTGCTCTTTAATATTGGAGGTCATTGCTCTTTGTCATCCATTGTGATGCGTGCCTGTGCTGTCTTCTCGTATGTGTGTTTGTGTGTGTGTGTGTGTGTGTGTGTGTGTGTGTGTGTGTGTGTGTGTGTGTGTGTGTGTGTGTGTGTGTGTGTGTGTGTGTGTGTGTGTGTGTGTGTGGCTGAATCCCTCAGCTCTGGTGGGTCCTCCTCACAAGTCCAGACTCAGCAGACGCTACATGTGTCTGATCTATGATCCAGGGCTGGCTTTTATTCTGAGGGAGACATACAGTGTTTCCTTTGTGGGAGGGGAGTATGTATGTGTGTGTGTGTATGTGTGTGTGTGCGAGGGGGTGCTGCTCCTAATGAAGGCCACTCAGGGCGGCCTCTCCCCCGGCCTCTAATGCATCCCAGGCCCCCCAGACTCGCTGGCAGGCTGGATGACTGGTGGGGCTCGAGGGTGCACACCAGCAGAGTAGGTATACAGCGTGACCCTGCTTCACTCTTACACCCCTCTCCCCCAGTCTAGAGACACATATTATGCTACATATAGTGCCCGTAGAGTCAAAGAGCATGTTGAGACCGTCTCCAATTAATCTCCTGCTCAGACTAATATAGAAGTGGCTGTGCTGTTATTTTCAGGGGCAAATGCACATAGAATGGATCACCAATAGGTCTGGGTCCAGTTCACACCACACTTTCTAAACCACCACTGCACAGTACATGAAGAAATGTCCCACAATGCCATTTTAAGGTCACAAACTTCCCCCTTTAAAAACTGCAGGTAACGTCCCATACCGTGTTCTTGACCTTCAGTGTGGAGAAGTTGGACAACTGTGGACTGGGATTGATCTCTCGTGGTCACACTAACAGTGACTTGATTCTACAAGCAGTTTAAAATCAAGCACTTTATTAAGGATAGCCAATGATAGCATTCTGTTAACCGGAGCGTGTATGCACAATTGCCACTTTAAATTATATGTTATTTTTTTTATTACTGTCAGCTCTGTCATGGTCAAGTTTTTCTTTATTGTATGTTATGCCTTATTTTCCTCTGTTATATTTTTACCTCTTTTAATGTCTTTGATGGGGCAAGAGATTCAAATTCAAATTAGCTGCATGGCTTAAATCCCATACATATTTACATGTAAATGTTCATATATATGTTGTGTCCTATTTTTAAAAATAAACAAATCAATTCAAATTCAACAACTGTTGTCTCACTGCGCTGCTTAAGGCTGACGTAGCTTATTTCTCCATGCCCTTGTCTGAAAAATACATAGATGAGTCACACTGTTACATTGGGTGACATGTGCCTTCATTACAACGAACATGGGAGCTGTAGTTTAGTTTGAATAAATCCCGTAAACACTTAGCCTCGCGAGACCATGCGAGCTCCATTGTATTTTATTTGCAGATCAGTCTGATAACTTGCAGCAGAGTAAATTTCTTTACCGACATGTTGTTTACTTGCTGAGCTTGGCCTCGACGCTCTGTTAGCACGTCATACGCTTCGTTGATCCGATTGGTTTATTTAGCCTGTCTATCACCAACATAGGTGGTGATAGACAGATGATTTATCCAATCAGCAACAAGCTTATGAATGTTCTCATTTGTCTAGGTCATCGTTGTCCCCAAAGCAATTTCAGACAAAAGCAACTGGACACAAATAACCAAGTCCAGTTGCTTTTGACTGAAACTGCCAATCAGCAACCAGTATTTTGACCCCTTCCCAAATGATTTTCGAAGGAGAGTTCCCAGATGGATATGCAGAGCAAATGCGAATTATGCGAATCAATCCATCTGGCGGAGTCAGGTTAATAAACACCGTCCTGCTGCTGAAATTAGTCTCCAAAAAATGCACTATTCACTCCTGTTGTTGTGAATGTGAAAATACTCCACTAAAGGTAAAAGCCCTGCATTTAAAACATCATCTACAGCAGTGGAATCCAACACACACATTAACGCAGCAGTAATAGTCTTTCCAAAAAAATCATATATACTGTAGTAGTGAAACACTGACGAGGAACATTTTACTGCACTGAGTAATTTTGCTTCTCATAGTACTACATTTTTACTGTTACTGTAACATTTGTGCTCATTTTATCTCCTTTATAAACTGTTGGGTAGTCTGATCTAATCATCATATTCTATAAAATCATCATGTTTGTTGCGTGGCTCTCCTGTGAGAACCATGTCTCTAAAACGTCAACTTTTCAGGAAAACAGCCATGTTTTCAGCGTTGATGATGCATTTTCCAGCTGTTCCAAAATGCTTTTTAAAGACTAGAAGAATATTCTCGACACATAAAGCAACACTTCATTCTTCACTTTTTTCTTGTGATAAAAATCAATACATTTTGACATACATGGTTTTCACTGGCAGGTAGCGAATTCATTTTTTAAAAATCTGACAAGTAAGTCATATTTATAGCTGTCATATCGTATATATATATAGTGGTGTAGAGAGGTACAATTGCATAACATGGAAATAGTCAAAGTACTCTAAATTAATTATGAATTATTTGTGATCACTGCCAGTTTACATCCTTTAATAAAACAACTAAACTCCTTATTTTACTCTATTTTGTAGCTTTGGACGACATGCACATACTCTGTTTACTTTACTGTTGTAATCGCTTAGTTGTCTAGTGATTTAGGTATTACTTCCTTCTGCTTGTCTACTGCAGGTGCCAACACACACATGCATACATACACAGAATAATATTTAAATGCTCCTTCTCATCTATGACCTAAGGTGGATGAATACCACACGATAATAACTGAGGAGCTGAGTGTTTACCTACTGTAACATCTCTAAACAGAACATCCATGCAGACTCTTAATTTGACATAATGAGGTCTGTATAGTTTCAGTGCGGGTGCAGACAGGCGTTAAAATGAGAAAATTGTGAACACCCTGGCTGGTCGTGTGGTTTTAACACCTTGGCTCTTGAATATAAACCAGAGTAATGCCACGATGCAGTAAATTCACAGAGCGAGTTGAGTCAAGACCAAATCTTTACAACCGTAAAATGTTCAAAAACAAGTGAGCGATGCAGTGTAGAGACAAGTGAGACATCCTCTGTGACATGTTGGTTTGGGCCAGCGTGTGTGTGTGTGTGTTTTGTGTGTGTGTGTGGTTGTCTGTGTGTGTGTGTATGATATTGCAACACTCGCAAACATTTCCACGCTATCTGCTAAATCTATCTGCTCATCTGTCGAGACTATAG